>NC_133146.1:13461294-14061294 GCF_048418815.1 Hemitrygon akajei | reverse complement strand
ATGCAAATGGTGGATGGATCTACAATCAAGTTGTAGTTCTCTCAGCCAATCCCAATCGCTCAATGCTGGCCCTCCTGTTTTTACCTCATACAAGCCCAATGTGGCTTGTTGGTTGTTGTATTTCACTGTTATAAATGTCATTCCCACAGGAGTTGACTTTTCTCTAGTATAAGTTATTATCTGGATATCTGCAGGCTTCATCTTTGAAATGCAAACTCATTTTGTACAATGATTGGAACAGCCAAGCCAGTGTCCAGCTCCATTTTAATTAATTTGCCGTTCACTTCTGGTGGAAGCCATATTGCCTGTCTCTTGTTAGTTTTCACATTGTAAATCTCAAGGCCACTCAGTCCTGTGTCACTCTTATCATTATTAGATTTTTTCATCAACAGTATGCAGATTAGTGCTCTTTTTAAAACTGCAACTTGACTTTTTAATCCTTTTCTCCTCCCTGACCAGTCCATTTATTTTTGTCTGCCCAACATGCTCTTTGTACATGTCCTAGTTTGCTGAATTTTATAGAAACATACAACGTTTGTAGAAACATAGAAAATAGGTGCAGGAGTAGGCCATTCTGCCCTTTGAGCCTGCACTGCCATTTAGTATGATCATGGCTGATCATCCAACTCAGAACCCTGTACCTGCTTTCTCTCCATACCCCCTGATCCCTTTAGCCACAAGGGCCATATCTAACTTCCTCTTAAATATAGCCAATGAACCGGCCTCAACTGTTTCCTGTGGCAGAGAATTCCACAGATTCACCACTCTCCGTGTGAAGAAGTTTCTCCTCATCTCGGTCCTTTTGCTATGAATGCCAACATACCATTTGCCTTTTTCACCGCCTGCTGTACCTGCATGCCCACTTTCAATGACTGGTGTACAATGACACCCAGGTCTCGTTGCATCTCCCCTTTTCCTAATCGGCCACCGTTCAGATAATAATCTGTTTTCCTGTTCTTGCCACCAAAGTGGATAACCTCACATTTATCCACATTAAATTGCATCTGCCATGAATTTGCCCACTCACCTAACCTATCCAAGTCACCCTGCATCCTCTTAGCATCCTCCTCACAGCTAACACCGCCGCCCAGCTTCGTGTCATCCGCAAACTTGGAGATGCTGCATTTAATTCCCTCGTCTAAATCATTAATATATATTGTAAACAACTGGGGTCCCAGCACTGAGCCTTGCGGTACCCCACAAGGGGTAGTCAGTGACTAGTGGGGTGCTTGCACTAGTTTTCTGCAAGTATTGCCTGTAAATCTCCATTGCTCTTGGTACATGTAAGCCTCTGCCATGATGGTAACACCGTTTGTTTGGCCGTGCAGGTTTCTGTTCAGATGTTGCAATTTTGTTCATCCTAACTTTCAATCCTGATTGAAACTCAGTTGCATCTCTGGCTACTGTTTCCATCCATACAGACATTTCAACTGCTCTCTTAAATGTGAAGTGAGCTTCAGTTACAAGTTGTTTTTGAATGCTTTCTTGTAAGAATCTTCAAGCTAAACAATCTCTCAGTGCATCATTAAGCCCATCACTGATTTGACAAAGCTCATCACTGATTTGACAATGCCATCACTGATTTGACAATACCATCACTGATTTGACAATGCCCATCACTGATTTGACAAAGCCCATCACTGATTTGACAAAGCTCATCACTGATTTGACAATGCCATCACTGATTTGACAATGCCCATCACTGATTTGACAAAGCCCATCACTGATTTGACAAAGCCCATCACTGATTTGACAATGCCCATCACTGATTTGACAATACCCATCACTATTTGACAATGCCCTTCACTGATTTGACAAAGCCCATCACTGATTTGACAATGCCCATCACTGATTTGACAATACCCATCACTATTTGACAATGCCCATCACTGATTTGACAAAGCCCATCACTGATTTGACAATGCCCATCACTGATTTGACAATGCTCGGGCAATTTCTTCAATTCAGCCACATAAACTGAAAGTGACTCCCCTTTCTTTCGATTCTGATTACGAAACCTAAAACATCTACAATCATCTGTTTTGGTTCTAAATGTTTATGCATTACTTTCATGATATCATCAAAGCTAATTTTTGCTCGTTTGCTTGGAGCAGTCAAACTTTTAAGCAATCTGTATGCTTTTCCATCTATTGTGCTCAGCAAACCTGACACTAATTGACTATTCCATTTGCTTTAAAATACTGCTCAATTAATTCAGTATAGCTCATCTAGTTATCTGTTATGTAATTGAATGTGTCTATCTTTCTGATGTAGCCAGCTATTTCTGTTTTTTATTTGTTTCTTATTGTTATTATCACCGGGTACTCACTGTTTATGAACCTGTGAATTTCATCTATTTTCTGCCTTTTTTTATAAACTGGAATGTGTCTCTCCCCTACTGAAGAAAAACATACTGCACTTTATTTGTTATAACTCAAACGTCTCTCTCCCCTTCTGAAGAAAAAAGTTGCAGTGCTTTAACAGGTAAATAGTCTTGGGTTTGTTTTAAAACTTTTTTGTTGCCACTGTTCTATTTTGTAATCCAGAAACTAATCGAGGGGAAATTACAGGAGCTGGGGAGAACTTGTATACTTAGTTTTTCTTTAGTGAGGTTTCACATATGATATGGTGGCAAGAATGATGTATGTAATTCACGTACTTATATATAACCTGTAATGAATTTTGTAAACAAAGAATGCTTAATGAAACATCACTCAAATATTACTGAATCTTAAATACACTACACCAGACTCAATATTTGATAGGTTTCATTGAGATCCCCCCTCATTCTTCTAAACTCTGGTGAGTACAGGCCCAGAGCCATCAAACGCTCCTCATATGTTAACCCTTCCATTCCTGGGCTCATTCCCGTGCACCTCCTTTGGATTCTTTCTGATTGCAGCCCATTTTGGCACACAAAACTGCTCAGTGTGGTCTGGCCAACGCCTTATAAAGTATTACTTCATCGCTTTTTGTATTCTAGTCCTCACAAAATGAAGGCTAACATTACATTTGCCTTCCTTACTGACTCAACCTGCAAGTTAACCTTTAGGGAATCCTGCACAAGGACTCCCAAGTCCCTCTGCATCTCTGATTTTAGAATTTTATCTCCATTTAAAAAAATATTCCACACCTTTATCCCTTCTGCCAAAGTGCATAACTATGTACTTCCTTACATTATATTCCATCTGTCACTTCTTTGCCCAGTCCCTCAATCTGTCTACGTCCTTCTGCAAACACCCTGCTTTCTCACACTACCTCCCTTCCACTTATCTTCGTATTGTCTACATACTTGGCCCCAAAGCCATCAATTCCTTTATCCAAATCATTGACACACACGTGAAAAGAAGCAGTCCCAACAACAACCCCCGTGGCACATGACTAGTCACTGGCAGCCAATCAGAAAAGGCCGCTTTATTCTGACTCTTTGCTGCCTGCCAGTCAGCCAATCTTCTATCCATGCTAGGATCTTTCCTGTATTACCATGGGCTCTTATCTTGTTAAGCAGCCTCATGTGTGGCACCTTGCCAAAGGCCTTCTGAAAATCCAAATAACATCCACTGACTCTATCTTGCCCGTTATTTCCTTAAATAATTCCAACAGATTTGTCAGGCAAGATTTCCCCTCAAAGAAACCATATTAACTTTGACCTGTTTTATCATATGCTTCCATGTACCATTGAATCCCCCCCTATCGTTAACAATAGATGTCAACATCTTTCCACCCACTGAAGTCAGGCTAACAGGCCTATAGTTTGCCTTCTTCTACCGCCCTCCCTTTTTAAAGGGTGGAGTGACATATGCAATTTTCCAGTCTTTGGGAACCATTCCAGGATCTACTGATTTTTTGGAAGATTATACTAAAGCCTCCAAAGAAGGGAGAACGCACAACAGTGCCTCTGCTTTCATGGATGTTTGTGAAGATTCAACATGCCATCTAAAACTTTGAGAAAACTCTGTTGATGTGCGGTGTCTGGTTGCATCACACACTGATATGAAAGCACTTACATCCTTGAATGGAAAAGCTTCCAAAAGGGAAGAGATACAAGAGGGTAGGGTCCTCCCCACCAGTGAGCACATCTACAGATCACAGAGTGCTGTCGCAGGAAGGCAGCATCCATCAATTTGGACCCCCACCATCCAGGCCAGGCTCACTTCCCACTGCTGCCGTCAGGAACGAGCGGCGGGAGCCCCAGGATCCAAATCAGCAGGTTCAGGAACAGCCATCAGGCTTTTGAACCGGGGGCGGGGGGATATCTTCACTTGCTTATCGCTGAACTGTTCCCACAACTTATGGACTTACTTTCAAGAACTCTTCACCTCATGTTCTCGACATTTATTACTTACTTATTATTATTATTTCTTTTTGTATTTGCTTATTTGGCATCTTTTGCACATTAGTTGTTGGTCTGTCCTGTTGGGTGTGATTTATTGTGTTTTTTCTACTTACTGTGAATGCCCGCAAGAAAATGAATCTCAGGTTTGTACATGGTGCACATTGATAATGAATTTACTTTGAACTTAGAAAACAGAGTGATGGTGAAGAGCAAAACCAGTACCTGATTCCACCTCCACCAGATGGAGGTTGGTTCTGGAAAGCCCAGGTAGTTTATCGCCGTTTCCTTAATGATATCCAGATTTAAGATCCGATAATTGTGCGGTTCCAAAGGGATCAGCTCAGGCACCGATTGCCAAAACCACATCTTCTGCCAAAGGCTCTGGAGAGAGGAAAACAGGGTGAGATGCTGAAGTTTGTGAAGTTTCCCCGCAAATCAGACCATCCGCCAATGTCGCAAGGCCATCCATCAATCGGTCACGGGGAGAACGTAGGAACTCCTTACAAACAGCGGCAGAATTGAACCCGGGTCGCTGGTGTGGTAAAGCATTGTTCTTACCGCTAAGCTACCACGCTGTAGTGCTCTAAACTATTTATATCTGGGGACCTGTCCAAATTGTATTTAAACATTGTAATTGTACCTCACCTAGCAGCTCATTCAGTGTGAAAACCCACCGCCCTCTGTGTGGAAAGAGTCGCCCCCCTGGATACCTCTAAATCTTTTCCCTCTCACCTCAAATGAATGTTACCTAATTTTAGTTTCCACTACCATGGGGGAAAGGAATGTGACCATTCACGTTATCTACATCCCTCGTGGTATTACATACATTGATAAACCACTCAGCCTCCTATACTACAGGAGGAAGTTCCTTGGTGTGCACGTAATGGACGATCTTACCTGGACCCACAACACCTCCTCACTAGTCAAGAAGACACAGCATCGTCTACACTTTCTGAGGAGATTGAGGGGACATAGCCTCAAGATTTGAGAGAGTGGATTTAGGACTGAGATGAGGAACTGCTTTTCCCAGAGGTGGTGAATCTGTGGAATTCTCTGCCCAGTGAAGCAGTGGAGGCTACCTCAGTAGATATATTTAAGACAATGTTGGATAGATTATTGCATAGTAGGGGAATTGAGGGTTAGGGGGAAAAGGCAGGTAGGTGGAGATAAGTCCCTGGCCAGATCAGCCATGATCTTATTAAATGGCGGAGCAGGCTCGACGGGTCAAATGGCCGACTCCTGCTCCTATTTCTTGTAGGCATGCAAGACTCCCTCCTCCCATTCTAACATCTTTCTACAGGAGTACCATTGAGAGGGTCCTGTCTGGCCGCAAGCCCCTACAGAGGATAGTAAAATCTGCCAGAAGGATCATCAGGGTCTCCCTCCCTACTAGTTGTGGCATCACCCTTCACCCACCGTGTACAGAGGGTTGAATCCCATAATCTCTGACCCACGACCATCAGAGAGGAGGCACAGGCACATCAGGACTAGGCCAGCCAGACTGGGTAACAGCTTCTTCCCTCAGGCTGTGCGACGAATGAATACCCTGCCACCACCGAGGCCTTGTCACTAGGACAGTGAGCTGTTTACTGTTTACCTGTGCTACACACTACTTGCATTTTGAATAATACTTTGTTAACTTATTAATGGTAGTACTTTGGTTTAGGTGGTGTGTGTGATATATGTTTTGTGGGTGCATCGTGGTCTGGAGGAACGTTGTTCCGTTTGGTTGTATGTATGTACAGTCAGTTGACAATAAACCTGAACTTGAATTGAAAACAGGCCCAGTCTATCCAATCTCTCCTCTAAGTATCTCCAGAGCCACTAATGCACAAATGCCAGCGAGTAATACAGGCGGTAGATATTGGTCTTGGCAGTGACATCCACAAATTTTAAACATGTAGTTGCTAAGACATTCTAACTCTATCACAACTAATTCAATTGATTATATTAATCCCCATTTCCATCTGGTGACATATTGAATGTTTGATTGATAAAAGAAGATGCAAAGTGCAGGGTTAATGGCAGGATTCTTAGCAAAGTGGAGCAGAGGGAGCTTAGGTTGCATGTTCACAGATTGCTCAAAATAACCCAGGAAGTTGATTGGGTGGTTAAAGAAGGCGTATGATATGTGGGCCTTCAGTAGTCAGGAGAACGAGTTCACGCTGTGAGTTAATGTTGCCAGGAGATGTGGTCATAAAGAAAGCTTTCGGAACATTGGCCTTCATAAATCAAAGTATTCAGTACAGAAGATGGGATGTTATGTTGAAGTTGTATAAAACACTGGTGAGGCCTAATTTGGAAAATTGTGTCCAGTTTTGGTCACCTACCTACAGGAAAGATGTAAATAAGCTTGAGAGAGTACAGAGAAAATTTACAAGGATGTTGCCAGGTCTGGAGGACCTGAGTTATAAGGAAAGACTGGATAAGTTGGATTTTATACCTTAGAACGTAGAGGAGATTTTATAGAGTTATACAAAATTATGTGAGGTGTAAATAGGGTAAAAGCAAGCAGGCTTTTTCCACTGAGGTTGGGTGTGTCTACAACCAGAGGTCATGGGTTAAAGGTTAAAGGGAACATAAAGGGAAACTTCTTCATTCAGAGTTGTGCAAATGTGGACTGAGCTGCCAGCACAAGTGATGCATGATTTCAATGGTTAAGCAAAGTTTGGATAAGTCCATGGATGGTAGGGGTATGGAAGGCTACGGTAACGGTGCAGGTCGATGGGACTAGGCAGTTTAAATGGTTTCAGCATGGACTAATTGATTCTATGAAACCCTGTTTGGACCACTCTTGGAATATTGTGCTCTGTTCTGGTCACCTCATTGTAGGAAGGATGTGGAAGCTTTAGAGAGGGTGCAGAGGAGATTTGCCAGGACAGTGCCTGGATTAGAGAGCTGAGTAGGCTAGGGTTTTACTCTTTGGAGTCAAGGAGGATGAGGGGTGACTTGGTAGAGATGGAGAAGACGATGAGATACCAAAGAGTCGACAGCCTGTGCCTTTTCCACAGAGAGGCAAAGCCTAACACAGGAGGATATAATTTTGTGGTGAGTGGAAGGATGTACATTGGAGATGTCAGAAATAAGTTTTTATTTACACAGAGTGATAAGTGCATCAAACACACTGTCGTGGGTGGTGGTAGAGGCAAATACATTAAGTACAATTAGGAGATTCTTAGATAGGTACAAGGATGATGGAAAATAGAAAGCACGAAATTATTATAGCTTGGTGTGTCAGAGTTTGGAGTTTAATTCCGGCATCTTCTGTAAGAAAGTTTGTATGTTCTTCCCATGTGCACGTGGGATTCCTCCAAGGACTTGCTGGTTAGTAGGTTAATTGGTCATTGCAAACCATCCTGTGGTTAGGCTAGGGTTAAATCGGTGGGTTGCTGGGCAGCCTGGCTCGGTAGGCCAGCAGTGCCTGTTCTGCGCTGCATAAATAAAAATAAATAATGTAAAATGTGGTTGAAATAAAATAGAAGTGCTGAGGTAAGATCAAATCATAGCTCTCGGAAGAGGCCCTGCATTCCACAATGTCTGCACTGAACGCAATTCCAAATTAAAATAATTCTCTTCTTCCTGCATGTGATCCATATCCTTCCCTTCCCAACATTTTCATTAGTCTGTCTAACAATCTCTTAAACTCACTGTTGTATCTGCTTCCAACACTCCTCCTATCAGCTGTTGCAGACCCCTGCCAGTCTCGGCACATCTCCTTTAAACTTTCCCCCTCTCTGCATATCCTCCGCTACCCTTGGAAAAAGATTCTGTCATATTTTATAAACTTCTATCCGGTCTCCTCTCAGACTCCGGCACTCTGGGAGAAAACAACCCAGGCTGGTCCAACCTCTCCTTTTGCACATACCCTCTAATCCAGCCAGCATCCTGGCGAAACTCTTCCGCGCCCTCTCCAAAGCCTCCAGCTCGTTCCTGTAAATGGGGCAACCAGAAGTTCACAAACTTCTCCTAGTGCGGCCCCTTTTATTCACAGCAGCTTTACTCCTTACAAAGTTTCACGATTGAAAGAGAAGGTACATTTCATTGGGGAACAGAAACACTTAATCACCAGTGGCTCCTTTCGGACCATCGCCTTTAACCAAGCAAGGTCTGTGCATTTGAACGGCGCCACCACCAACAACGAGTCCGGGTCATACTCCTGAGGTAATTTGAGAGCGCCCTCTGGATACACAATGCGCAGAGTCGTCTTTGTGCCCACGTCGTGGGCGTAATCTGACACTGGCCCGTTATTCATTCTGATGGGGTAGAGAGAGAGTGAGAGTGGAAACTGCCATCACTAAAAACATTCCATAAGTTATAAGCCGCACACGTTAATCCAACGTTTTATCCTAAAACCCACATTTTGAGATCCCACAATAACGCGATGCCAACATTTTGCATTGATGAACTACAAAGCGCTAATTTGTCATTAAAACAAAATGCACCCAATTATTTTCCAGCAACTGAAATTTCCAGTGGACTAAAATGTGGTTTGAAATTATACAAAGATAAGCAACTTCTAATAATGCAAACAAATATTTCTCATAAAGCACGAAACGTATGCTTAGAGAAAGAAAGATTTCCTGATCCTGAATAACTGCACTCAAGCAAACAAGGACCAAAGAGAAAAGGGGGAAGAATTTGCAGCCTGGCCCTTCAAACCTGTTCAATGTGATCAAGTCCAAAGCCCCTACCCCCTGTCTGTGCTGGTCCCCCTCCCCCCAAGTGTGCTGGCAACCTAGCTGACTTCAGATACAATTAATTACATCCAGTAAACCTCTGCTGTGACTGGCAGACACGAGCGATTCTGCAGATGCTGGGAATTCAGAGCAACAGACACAAAATGCTGGAGGAACTCGGCCAGTCAGGCAGCATCAGTGTTGGGGAACAAACAGTTGACGTTTCAGGGTTTAGTACAATTGCATTACACCGCCAGCGATCACTGATCGGGATTCAATTCCCAACACTGTCGTTAAGAAGTTTGTAAGTTCTCCCCGTCACTGTGTGGGTTTCCTCCCACATTCCAAAAGATTGGAATTGTGGACTTGGGTATGTTGGCGCCTGAACGTGGTGACACTTGCGCAGTCTTCACTGGTTCGATTCGATATAAACATTTCACTGTATGTTTCAATATTTCCACGTACGCGGGATAAATAGAGCTCAGCTTTAGATCTTAGAACTTGCCTGCCTCGTGCCCAGTACTACTGAGTTGTAATCGAGGAAGGCTGGTCACCTGATGATGATGCTGTGCTGGTCGATGTAAGGGCCCAGTCTGCTGCCGGCCAGGATGCCCCCATTGCCCACCACGATGCACTTCTTGCAGCCCGACGGCACCAGTTCCTTCGGAATCCCCCCGGAAGATCGCGGCAGCAACTCGGCCGCCTTCTGAAGCTGCTCCTCACAGCCGCGGAACCCGAACGGAGGCCCGTAAGTTCTGCTGCCGAAGAGCGAGCTGGAGCCTTGTCCCACAAACACGGGGATACTGTGGAGCGGTTTCCCGGGATACAGCTCGGAGAGCTTGGACCGGCTGAAGTTTGACTTGCACGGGCTGGAGACGATC
This sequence comes from Hemitrygon akajei, assembly GCF_048418815.1. Taxonomy (NCBI): domain Eukaryota; kingdom Metazoa; phylum Chordata; class Chondrichthyes; order Myliobatiformes; family Dasyatidae; genus Hemitrygon; species Hemitrygon akajei. Next base: position 14,051,401 of record NC_133146.1, on the reverse strand, counting down.
CTCTGACTTCTGTTGTGGAGCTGCTGCAGAGAGGGAGAGGCAAGAGCGAGGGAGTGAGTGATGGCGAGTGGGAGGGTGAGGAAGGGAGGGGAAGGGGAGGGGGGAGTGGATACAGAAGAGGGGAGGGGGAGGACGAGTGGAAGGGTGATGGGGAGGGGAAGGAACAGAGAAAGAATGGCAGGGTGATGGAGGAAAAGGGGAGTGGAGGGGAGGGCAAAGGGGGAGGGGGGAATGGAGGGGAGGGCAAAGGAGGAGAGGGGGAATGGAGGGGAGGGGCAAGTTGATTGGGAGAGGATGTGTAGAGGGAGAAAGAGGAGGAAGTGGGTGGGGAGGAGAGGGAAGAGAAGATAGAAACGTACAACACAAGATTAGATGCTTCAACCATCAGTGTCTCTACCAACTATGATGCCAACTTAAACTAATTCCATCTGCCTGCACATCTCTCTCCATTCTCTGCAAGTTCATGTGGCCTGTCTAAATATCTGTGAAATGTCACTACCAAATCCATTCCCAGCAGCTCGGGGAGCCTGTGATGGACTTGTTCGTGTGATGCGCTGGTGTGTGTGTGCCCGCAGCTCTGTAGTTTCTTGCAGTCACGTGCTGTGCCGTTGGTAAACGAGGCCATGATGAATCCAGATAGAACACTGGAAGCTCACCCACTGCGGAGAGAAGTGCGTATGGAGTCAGTGGAGGGGAGGCTGATTTTCACTCTCGAGTCGGCTGTGTCACGACTGTCTGTGGTTTCTTGCAGTCCTGGGCAGGGCAGTTGCCGCACCAACTTGTGACATATTTAGGTAGGATGCTTTCTACGGTGCATCTGCAAACCTCGGTGACGTGCCAAGTTTCCTTAGCCTTCCGAAGAAGGAGAGGTGCGCCGTGCTTTCTCGGCCTTGGACTGAGGAGAGAGGCGGCGTGCGAGAGTGCGCAAGGTGAAGGAGTGAGGAGGTCCGCGGGGGGAGAAGGTTGTCCTACCTCACGGTGCAAACACCTGTTTGCTCCTGGGATGCTGGACAGAAGAACCAGAGCAGGGAGCAGGCCATCAGGTCCACACAGATCTCCCAGTGAGGTTGGGTCGCTGCCTTCACCCACAACTCTCAACCAACTCTGGGTGTTTCATTGCTGTGTGGTGCGGAGGCACAACTGCACGGGATGGGAAGAAGCTGCAGAGGTTTGTAATGCAGCCTTCTCCATCATGGGCAGAGGCCTCCCCAGTGTCCCATGCCATCAGATTTCTCAACGGTCCATGGACCCATGCACAGTATCTCAATATTTTTGCTCTCTTTTGCACTGTTTAGTTATTTTTTAGATATTCTTACTGTCACTTATAATAATTTTTATGTCTTGTACTATACTGCTGCCACAAAACAGCTTACTTCCCGATATATTCAGGGTATGAAGAGATATGGGGAGAAGGCAAGAGATTGGGGCTGAGAGGAAAATTGGATCAACCATGATGAAGTGGCAGAGTAGATTCGATGGGCCAAATGGCCAAATTCTGCTCCTATATCTTATGGTCTTATACTTCAGTGATGAATAACTTGAATAGTACACAGAATTCTGGAGGAAACTGGCAGGTCAGACAGCATGTTAAACACTCTTCATTGGGACCCTTCTTCCTGAATCCCGATGAAGGGGCTCGGCCACAAATGTTGGTTGTTCATTCCTCTCCATAGGTGCTGCCTGACCTGCTGAGTTCCTCCAGCATTTTGTGTGTGTCACCCTGGATTTCCAGCATCTGCAGAAACCCTTGTGCCGTTGATAATAAACCTGATTCTGATTCTTGTAGAGTGGAACTCTTGCACCAAGTGCCAATGCCACCAGTGTGTGCCTCGGTGTGCCAACCCTTGGATTCGTCACGACACTTGCCCCTGCCCCTGCAACCCCCCCCCCCCCCCCCCCACCCCCCGCGATGGCCAGACCGAGCCCGGGCTTCCTACGTACCGCGATGCTGCCGGTCCACATGATGTAATCCCCCCGTATATCCCGCTGCTTCTGGTAGGCCGGGAATAGCAGGAGAGGGTAGCACACAGCCAGGAGCGATAGTGACGCCAACAGGGACCGTGACCTGGAGGGGCAAGGAGCAGCACCAGGGTGAGGAGAGTGTGGAGGCAGCTGGGGTATTTACACTGAAAGCTGAATGAAGTGACCAAAGCCAAGCACTGCAAAATACATTTAAATTGGGAAGGCCTAGATGGCCATGGGACAGGTGCCAGTGAATGGGATACATTTTAGTATAGGTGGTTAGCATGGCATTATGGGCTGAAGGGCCTGCTTTTGTGCTGATTGAGTCAATGACCATAGATAAAGACAACTACCAAACGCAGATGCTCAGAGGGGAAGAACAAGATGGCAAGCAGCACAGTATAGAACTAACACATGAAACGCTGGTAGAACTCAGTGGGTCGGGCAGCATCGATGGGAGGGGTGAAGATGTGGACATTGTAGGTTGAGACTCTGCATCGAGACTGAGAGATAGAGGAGAGGTAGCCAGTATAAAGAGTGGAAGAGAAAGGGGAGGGGAGGCAAGAGCTGAGAGGTGATGGGTGGATCCAGGTGAGGAGGGATGATGGGCAGATGGAGAAGGAGAGAGTGGGAATAGTGACAGAGGCTGGGAGGTGATGGGTGGATCCAGGTGAGGAGGGATGATGGACAGATGGAGGAGGGAAGAGTGGGAATAGTGGCAGAGGCTGGGAGGTGATGGGTGGATCCAGGTGAGGAGGGATGATGGACAGATGGAGGAGGGAAGAGTGGGAATAGTGGCAGAGGCTGGGAGGTGATGGGTGGATCCAGGTGAGGAGGGAAGATGGGCAGATGGAGAAGGAGAGAGTGGGAATAGTGACAGAGGCTGGGAGGTGATGGGTGGATCCAGGTGAGGAGGGATGATGGGCAGATGGAGGGGAGAGTGGGAATTGTGACAGAGGCTGGGAGGTGATGGGTGGATCCAGGTGAGGAGGGATGATGGGCAGATAGAGAAGGAGGGAGTGGGAATAGTGACAGAGACTGGGAGGTGATGGGTGGATCCAGGTGAGGAGGGATGATGGGCAGATGGAGGGGATAGTGGGAATAGTGACAGAGGCTGGGAGGTGATGGGTGGATCCAGGTGAGGAGGGATGAGGGGCAGATGGAGGAAGGGAGTGTGGGAATAGTGACCGAGGCTGGGAGGTGATGGGTGGATCCAGGTGAGGAGGGATGAGGGGCAGATGGAGGAGTGGAGAGTGGGATAGTGACAGAGACGGAGGTGATGGGTGGATCCAGGTGAGGAGGGATGATGGGCAGATGGAGGGGATAGTGGGAATAGTGACAGAGGCTGGGAGGTGATGGGTGGATCCAGGTGAGGAGGGATGAGGGGCAGATGGAGGAAGGGAGTGTGGGAATAGTGACCGAGGCTGGGAGGTGATGGGTGGATCCAGGTGAGGAGGGATGAGGGGCAGATGGAGGAGTGGAGAGTGGGATAGTGACAGAGACGGAGGTGATGGGTGGATCAAGGTGAGGAAGGATGAAGGGAGAGTGGGATTAGCAACAGAGGCTGGGAGGTGATGGGTGGAGGTGACAAAAGGCAACAGATGGTGGAATCTGATAGGAGAGGAAGGTGGAACATGTAATCAAGTGAGGGAGGTGAGGAGGGCAGATGGGAACGGGTGATGGGCAGATGAAGGGGTGAAGGAGGTGAAAGAAACAGGATGGTGGGCTGGGAAGAGTGTAGGAGGAATTAGACAGATCAGGAGGAGAATGAAAAGTGTCAGATCTCTCTCAGTAACCCCCCCCCCCCCCCGCCTCACCTGAAGCCACTTATTGCCCGTCATCTCTTGCTCTACCACATTCTTTGACGCTGGCTTTCTCCCTTCTACTCTTTCAGTCCTGATGAAGGGTCCTGACCCAAAACATCGACAGTCCACTTCCTTCCACAGATGCAGCCCGACCTGCTGAGTTCCTCCAGCAGTTTGTGTTTTTGTTTTGCTGGAGGTTCCAGCCTCTGCGGTCCCTCGTGTCTCCACAACACATCTCCCCCCCCCACCCCCCCCAGGTTACCATTCCTGAGAACTTTAATGCTTCACTGCTCCACCCTGCTCAGTTCTTTAATTTATTCCAAAATGTGTTAAGACTTAGGTGTTTTTATTTCGAGAAGAAGCACAGTGCAGGCCCTTCCAGCTCAAGAAGCTCTCGCTGCCCAGTTAACCTACTAACCTGCTCAACTTTGAGGAGCAGAAGAAACGTGGAGTGCTCGAAGGAAACCCACACTGTTACAGGGAGAAACTACAAAAGATCTACTGATAAACTTTATCTGTCACAGGTATAACAAAACACCAAAAAATACAGTGGAATGCATTGTTTGTGTAGATGGGCATGGCTTCCACCACCAGAACTGACTAACCCTAACTGTACGTCTTCAGAATGTGAGAGGGAACTGGAGCACCTGTAGGAAAAGCACGTGGTCACAGGGAGAACATAAACTCCTTACCAACAATGGCAGAACTGAAGTTCAAAGTTCAAAATATATTTATTATCAAACTCTGTATACATTACACAACCTTGAGATTCGTCTCCTCACAGGCGGCCACAGAACAAGGAACCCCAAAAAAACCCATTAAAAAAAAGACCATCGAACACCCAATGCACAGAGCGAGATAAAAGACGAATTGTGCAAACAATGGAAATAAACAGTATCTAGAATGAAAGTGAGTCCTCAGACATGAAGCCCGGAACAGGCCACGGCCTGAGACTCAGCTCAGGGCGCGGCAAAATAAACATTGTGGAACCCACAGACACGGGGCCTGGAGCAGGCCACAGCCTCAGTGCAGAGCAGTGAGCAGAACTGGCCCGACTCTCGCCTCTGGTCCCGACACCCTGCCTTTTCAATCCATCCAGCCCAATTTAAATTGTTCAAACATTGGGACCCTCACTCTGGGACCCTGGTCCTGGCGCATGGATACCAGACATCCCGCCTCTCCTGGAAGTTCCGGGAGTCTCCTGCATATTGATAGCAGCTCCCTGATGCCCGCAAATTATATACAATATCCCGGAAATCAATAGTTGCTCACAGCACTGTTTACAATAGTGACTTTTCTATTGTCCATGGTGGGTTAAATGACTGTAAAAGACATGTTTAAGGGTCGGCACAACATGGTGGGCCGAAGGGCCTGTACTGTGCTGTCCCTTTCTATGTTCTATGTTGAGGTGAGTTTAACAAGTGTCATTCATTCATTAGCATAGCTAACGTTATCTAAACTCGCTGGCTAGTTGCTAAGGAGCTTCTCTATTGATGTCCTACGTGATGAGGCCAAATTCCCTGTAGACTTGCTTAAAGTTGTAATAGAATAAAAAACGACTCTGTGATAATATAAGTACATATTTTAATGTCACGTTTTCTGCGTAAGACAATATAATAAGGATACACCTTATGCTTTTATTTCTTTTAGGGACCACAACATATTAGGGAGGCTAAGCGCGGGGAAGGCTGCTCAAGTATTGGCTCTACCTCCCTGAAATGAGTTTTTGCAGGGTGCAATGTCTGCGATACACTCTGGGTCTGGTCCCCTCCCCCACGTACCTGACCTTTCCAAATCGGCCTGGCGCTTAGATTAATCAAACCTCGCTCTCGGTTTAGGTGGAAGGGCCTCTCCTCTGCCTCTCCTCTGCTCTGACTTTGCTCCCCTCGACTTAGGCCTTGCTGGGTTGCTGGTGCAGTAACCTGAAGAACCCAGTGAAAAAAAAGAGAGACCACAACCACCCCACGGAGAAAGAGGGAAATAAAACACACATCATGCAAATACCGGAAGCAAGCGACAGCAGCATTCCGAACCAGATCGAGTCCTTAGATCTGCTCCCCCGAGCAGCCAGAGTAGGCCCAGGCCTCGATTTCAGCTCATCATATCAGTGGGACAAAAACACTGATAATACGCAATTGATTTACTTGTTTATTTATTATGTTTTTAAAATTTTATTTAATTTTTTTCTCTCTCTCACTGCTAGATTTTGTATTGCATTGAACTGCTGCTGCTAAGTTAGCAAATTTCATGTCACATGCCGGTGATTCTGATTCTGAAACTCGCAGAGGTGACAGTCGCCGGAGAGAGGAATTTGTTGATTTTATTTTGTTTTTGTATTTGTAGTGTTTTTTGGTTTTCTGCACGTTGCTTGTTTGCTTGTCTAACCCAGCTGCAGTTTTTCACTGACTCTATTCCATTTCTTTGCACTTACTATGAATTCCCGGAGGAAAATAAACCTCGGGGTTGTATATGGGTGACATATAGGTACTTTGCTAATAAGTCGACTTTGAACTTTGAACATTCAGCTGTGGAGGCCAAGTCACTGGGTACAGAGTGGGCAGCACAGTGGTGTAGTGGTTAGCACCCTGGTTTACAGTGTCAGTGATGGCGACTGGGGTTCCAGTTTCACTAAAGAGTTTGTATGTTCTCTCCGTGACCACGTGGAGTTCCTCTGGTTTACTTCCACACTCCAAAAGTCATACAGGTCAGAGTTAGTAAGTTGTGGGTGTGTTATGTTGGTGTCGAAAGCGTGGTGACACTTGCTGGCTGCCTCCAGCGCATCCTCGAACTGTGCTGGTCATTGACGCAAATGTCGCATTTTTCACTCCCTCTCCCCGTCACCCACACAGTCTCTTTTTCTCTATTTCGATATACGTGTGATGAATGAAACTAATTTTTCCCCTAATCTTTTATATTTAAAGTGGAGAATGATAGGTTTGTGCTTAGCAAGGGAATAAAGTGTTTCCGTGAGAAGGCAGGAGAATGGGATTGAGAGGGCAATTAAATCACCCATGATAGAATAGAACACACTTGATGGGCGGAATGGCCTGATTCTGTTCCTATGTCTTATTGGGTGGACGGGAGAGGAAAGTGAGACGCAGAGGCTGCTAGATGATAGGTGGAACTGGATAAGGAAGGGGTGACAGGCAGATGGAGCCAGGTGGGAAAGGACGTAGGAAGTGAGGGCTGTGGACAAAACAATCCAGCAAGATCAGTATGTGCGTGAGGGTCACAGGTTGGGATTCTTCCTCCTGAGGTTACTTTGTTTACCTCCCACTGAAACAGCTTCTGTACAGGTCCATCCTCACCGGCAATGCATCTGCTCAGCCGAGTCAGAAATCTGGAATAAACACGTAGAAAGAGACGAAGAGCTTTAAATAATTGCTCCCACTCTGTGTGCTGAAGTGTTATGTCTGACCCCGCACCGATTAGCTACTTAAATTCATAATCCGGAGATGGCCAACACACAGGCTGCGCCTGAGACCTGAGCTCGATCCACACTTCGGGCGTTGTTGGTGTGTTTACACATTCTCCCTTGGCTTTCTCTCAGTCAGGGGTTCACAACCTTTTGTTACGCCATTAAGCCAGGGGGTCCGTGGACTCCAGGTTGGGAACCCTACCCTCGGTTTCCACACACAACCCCAAGCTGTAATAACCTCTCGCTGTTGGCGCGTGGCCTAGTGGGTAAGGCATCAGTCTAGTGATCTGAAGGTCACTGGTTCGAGCCTCAGCTGAGGCAGTGTGTTGTGTCCTTGAGCAAGGCACTTAACCACACATTGCTCTGTGACGACACCGGTGCCAAGCTGCTTGGTTCCTAGTGCCCTTCCCTTGGACAACATCGGTGGCGTGGAGAGGGGAAGGCCTGCAGCTTGGGCAACTGCCGGTCTCCCATACAACCCTGCCCAGGCCTGGAAACCTTCCAAGGTGCAAATCCATGGTCTCACGAGACTCACGGATGCCTACAACCTCTATGCCACCATGGCTCCAGCACCCGTTAACATCTCATCCAATTACAATGGAGAATAAAAACTTAAAGAATTTTTACTACAAATCATAAGGGCTTGGGTGAGGCTACATGCAGACATTTGTGTATGCGTTTGTTTGTATTTAATCCCCATGGGGAGACTGATGAGGTGGAGTGGGTTATTTCATGAGGTGTTCCATAGGGTTGTGTTCCGGTATCACTATCCTTTGGGAAATTTTACAAACGACTTGGATGAGGAAGTGAATGGTTGGGCTAGCGAGTTTGCAGATGATACCACGATCGGTGGAGTTGTGGATATGATAGAAGATTACCACAGGACATAGACAGAGGCAGAACTGGGTGAGGAAGTAGCAGATGGAGTTCACTCTGGAAAATTGTGAAGTGATACACTTCGGAAGGTTGAACTTGAAGGTTAATTGCAGCATGGAAGAACAGAGGAATCTTTGTGTCCACATCCACAGATCCCTCCAAGTCCCTTTGGTATTAACCTTCCTACCTTTGTTGAACAGTAGAACACCAATTGCCACCCTGTGATGCTCTGTGGTCAGGATGGATGCAAACATCATCATCAAAGCCACCGCAATCTCTTCCCTTGCTTCCCCATGGTAACCTGGGGTATTCGCCATCCAGCTCAGGTGATTGACGTATTGTAACGTTTTTCTAAAGGTCAACTGCTGCCTCTTTCTTAATCCTGCCATGCTCCAGCACAGTAGCCTGTTTTACACTGATCTCACATTTGTCATAGTCCCTCTCTCTGCTGAACACTAAAACAAAGTATTCATTAAAGTTTTCCCCAACTCCTTAACTCCAGACACATTTCCCTTTTTACCCTTGGTTGTCCTACCCTCATCCTAGTCATCCTCTTGTTCTTCACTTATATAACCATATAACGATTACAGCACAGAAACAGGCCATCTCGGCCCTTCTAGTCCATGCCAAACGCTTACTCTCAACTAGTCCCACCGACCTGCACTCAGCCCATAACCCTCCATTCCTTTCCTGTCCATATACCTATCCAATTTTTTTTTAAATGACAAAATCTACCACTTCTACTGGAAGCTCGTTCCACACAGCTACCACTCTCTGAGTAAAGAAGTCCCCCCTCGTGTTACCCCTAAACTTTTGCCCCCTAACTCTCAACTCATGTCCTCTTGTTTGAATCTCTCCTGCTCTCAATGGAAAAAGCCTATCCACGTCAACTCTATCCCACTCATAATTTTAAATACCTCTATTAAGTCCCCCCTCAACCTTCTACACTCCAAAGAATAAAGACCTAACTTGTTCAACTTGTAGAACACCTTGCCATTTTCCTTAATTCTACTTTCCAAGACCTTCCTTCTCACTCCCCTTCTAGCTCTCCTGTCCCTTCATACATTTCTTGACCTTATAACTCTCAAGAGACTTGTCTGATCTGTTCCTACGTTCGCTTCTCTCTTCCTCTTGTCTGAATGTTACACCTCTCTTGTTAACCATATCCCCTTCACCTTTCTTTTCAGTGGGACAAACCTATCCAGAGTCCCATGCAAGAGCTTCCTAAACAGTACCCACACCTCTGCTTTACATTTCCCAATAACGTCCTTCCCCCAATTTACGTTGCTAAGTTCCTGCCAAATACCACTGTAAATAGCCCTCTCGCAATTAAGTACTTTCCTATACCATCCGCTCCTATACCAACCGTCCGAGGCCACGGTTAAGGTCAGGGAGTTGTGGTCACTGTCTTCAAAGTGCTCACCCACCATAAGATCTGTCAGCAGGTTCAAAAAGAATCCATGGTCAGATCAACCACAACAGTATTGAACAGTACCGTTTCGCTCCTTTCTTCTACTGTATGCCATCTTGGGAAGAACCCGTTTCAAACGCAAGTTAATTTGAGGTGCCGACCAAACAAATCTCCCGAGGAAAAGAAATGTTAAGTATTCTAGTGCTAATTGTGCAGGACAACTGGAACGTGGCTATCAGCTGTGCCCTGCCCTGTCGTCAGAGATGCTACAGATTAAAGCATCCCATCCTAGAACATTGCCTTAATGGATGGAATGCAAGGTAGACCGCTGCAGGTTTACTCTTAGAAGAGTGGACTTGAAGTTCCTCCGGCACTTGTGTGTGTTGCTCTGGATTTCCAGTATCTGCAGATCCTCTTGTGGTTACAAGAGTGGGTGATGCAGCTACACATTATTAGCGAATTACATGCACAGTATACATATATGAAATCATTGCGTTTGAACTGGTTTCTGAGAGTCTTGGAAGCATGGCGGTTAGCGTAGCGCTATCACGGTGCCAAATGAACCCGGTTTAAACCCATTGCTGTCTGTAAGGAATTTTTAATTCACCCCGTGATGGCGTAATTTCCTCCAGGTGTTCCAGTCTCCACCCACATGCCAAAGACAGACGGGTTAGTGGATTAAATTGGTCACGTGGGCGTTATGATGGCTGGCCTCAATGAGGTTTATTTTGGTTTTTAATCCCTCTCGCGGGGAGTAGTGCGCCCACGGTGGCACAGTGTGCCTCCTGATTATGTAGTGGTTAGCGTAATGGTTTACAGGGCCAGCCATCGCGCTGCTGTCTGCTTTTGTACCTTCTCCCTGCGAACGTGTGGGCTTCTTGCGGGCGCCCTGGTTTCGCCCAGGTTCGAAAACACGTATGAGTTAGGGTTATGAAGTTATTTTTTTTTTTAAATCTTTTTATGCTTTTTTCCTACAAAAAAATACAGCACGTGCACAAAAACCACGATTTTAACAAAATCAAATTAAATATTGAGCAGCAAAAGGGAGAATAATATAAAGGCAAAAAGTAAACATACAGAGCAGAGGCGCACCGCACCAAAAAAACCTCAGTCCTCACCCCGTTAGAAAGTCCAATACAGGGCCCCATATCCTTTCAAAGATGTCCCCTCTGTCGTCATTACATAGTCTCGGTCTCTCCAAATGTAAAGTGTTTGCCAGTTCTCTCAGCCACAGATCGTACGTAGGCACTGTCCATTTTCCACATTTGCAGGATTAATTTAGCAATCACCATTCCAAACAAAACAGCCATTTTTCATACTTATTGGCTGAAGATAGGGAGCTTGTTGCTCCCAGGATGACTATGAGCGGGTCCGGTTCCCACCGCTTCCCATAAGCCTCAGAGAAACGGTGAAAAATACTTTCCCAGTATGCATAAAGCTTACAACATGACCAGAATGAATGTGACCAGTTACTGTTCTCAGATTTACATCGATTACAAACTGGCGAAACATCAGGGTAGAAGCTGTGCAACTCTTCTTTGGAATAATGGAGTCTGTGTTGTTTTAAACTGTATAAGGCTGTGTCTGACGTTGACCGAACAATCATGTATACTCTTTAAATACTCATCCCAGACCTCCTCTGTCAGCTCTATACCCAGCTCGTCCACCCATGCCTGTTTAAGACCTGCAGTATTCACCCGAGCTCCATTGTGTAGGATCTGATAAAAACAGGATACGGCACTACGAGTAACAGGATCAAATTTATTTATTGCCTCCAGAGACTCGTGTTTGTCTGAAACTTCGAAATTACAAAGTTTTGAGCATATGCGATGTCGGTGCCGGGAACGTGGCACTAACTGCGGCTTCTCCCGGTGCTGACTGTGTACGTTTCGATGTGAATGTGACAAATTAAGCCAACCTTTAAGTCAACGTCCCCATACTTTGGAGGTAGACAGGACTGCATTGTTTCTGGGGGGGGGGGGGGGGGTGGGACTGTGCACTGCGTTAAATAGTACATGGCTACTTGGCATAAGCAACAAATGGGGTCTCGGCCCGAAACGTTGACTGAGAGTTTCCACGGATGCTGACGTTGACTGAGAGTTTCCACGGATGCTGCCCGACCTGTTGAGTTCCTCCAGCGGGTTGCTTTGACCACAGTGTATTCTGTGGTCAAGTTATCTTGTGTCTCCTACTTGACCCAAGTACTTGCAAGGCCTCGGAGAAACAGCTCGGGGAGATTATCGTTCACCAAGGCGCAATGTAAAAACCGGCCTACGGCAGTGAGTTTAACTACCCATTCAGCTAACTTGCAAAGGACCAGTTTATAAAGGTAGATGTTCAAAGACCCGTAACTCCGTGGCACAAGCGGGGTTGCCGGACTGCAGAAGCTTGTCTGATGAAGTCATTGGAAGGTCAACAATACCGAATGCATTCACCATGACGACTGCATTGACTGCGGTTAGCGCAGCAAAGAAGCGAAAAACAAAACCGCTTTCCAGCGTTAGCGGTAAGATCGCACCGCTGTCCCTAAGGAGTTTGTATGCCCCCCCCCCGCCCCCGTGACTGAGTTTCCCCCCCCCGCAGTTGTCTGCCCAGCACAAACATCGATTTGATGCAAACAACGCATTTCAGTATTTGTTTCCATACACATATACCTAAACTAATCTTTAATCTTTGTTCAGAGGACATGTGTAAATGAAGTGATTCAGCGAACGAACCTAGGGAGCACTTACCTCCCTAGAGACTCAGTAAGGCTTCCACCGCGCTCCATTAGAAACAAAATCCACCCTTACCTGGTACTGGTGACCATCACAACAATACTTATTCACACAATACTGCGCAAACAAACCTGGGTTCATTTGTAAGAGTTCGTCCAGTTGCTGGATACCCCGGCAAGTCGGCTCTTCAGTCCCGCTTGGAATGGATTTGCCGCAAATTATCTTCCCTGAGCGCTAGACACAGCTCTCGATTCATAACATGAATAATAGATGTACTTTGACACTGATAAACGATTTGGCAGCAGGCTAAACCTGTCTAGTTACAGCCTTACATCCAGGTGCCTGCCTTCCCGGGGTGTGTTGTCCGGAATTAATTCTAATCGAATCGGACTATTAGGTTTCTCTCCCTAAATTCCCTTTAATGAATGATTAACACTTTTCTGCCAAAACATTAGCTTAGCTGTCAAATATTAAACCACAAGCTGCCTGCGATTTTGTTACCTAAGCAGCTGATTTCTTTGTTATTGTGTCTAGGATCTATCTGATAATATTTTTTTTTGCCTAAATTGAGAGCGAGGTAGAGAAAGGAGTGGGACTGATGACCGAGCGCGAACCCGTGATCGGCTCCAATTATCGACCAACTTCTCGATTAAAGCGTCGCACAAGATTTAAATCAACGAGTGGGATGGAAGACGTGCCCTCTAAATCTTTGAACCAGTATCCCGCTCGCTGCTGCCAGAGTACGGTGCAGGAGTCTTGGGTCTTAGGCAAGGTTTGATCAACGCAGTTTGTGGATTGAACTCGTCTTTAGAAGACTGCAGTTCATGTTACTGTATTGTAGGAAAAGACTGTGGGACTTGAGAGGTTAATGGGTTGCTATAAGTTTCCACTCAGCAGGTGGTGTTTGGTGGGGTAGTGGGTTATTAATGTAGTAGAATGGATGGCGTTGGGACAGGAAATGTAACAATGCAATCGGTCCCAGCTCGTCAACCGTAACGCGTCCTAAATTGTCCTGTGGTAACTGTACCGTGTAGGCATGTAGGGGCACTGTACAGGACGTCAGTATGTTAAGATATTTATTGCTCTCATTGTTCAGGGGCACTGTACAGGACGTCAGTATGTTAAGATATTTATTGCTCTCATTGTTCTAAGGGGATATAGAAAGGGGCCAGGGGCTGTGAGGTGAGAGGCAGAGGAGAGAGAGAAGACAAGCAGAAGACAGGGAGAGGACGATATGCACTCCGTGGAGAAGGACAACAACTAGCAAGACCAGAAGGAACCCCAGGTGGGGACGAAACATCCCAGGTGAAGACCGCGTTCGCTGGCGTGGGTGCTTCATCACGCCTGTTCCTGGCCCCGTATGAGTCGTGTGGGAGTGGGATTAACCACACGTTGATAAGTATTGCTTGTATCGGGAAAAGGGCAGTTGCACAGCCGTGGATAGTTAAGCTAAGCCGCTTTCCGCAATGAAGTGTCATTTATGTTAACATTTACTTAGCCAATAAACAAGTGTAATACTGTGATCCGTGGTCTAGTCTCATTCTTGTCGCGGGTACATTTTCTCTGATACCACGTTCCTGCTTGGTCGGATAATTTTCCGTCCATAACAGTTACCGACTGTGTGGAAAACATCATGTGTGATCCCAGTACCCAAGAAGGGCCAGCCGAAAGTCTTGAATGACTTCCGTCCAGTGCTCCTAGAGAGGCTGGTCCTGGCTCACCTCCGACCCCTGGTCAGATCAGCCCTCGATCCCCTGCAGTTTGCCTACCAGCAGCACATTGGAGTTGGCTATGCTGTCATCTACCTGCTGAACAGACCCTACTCCCATCTGGATAAACAAGGCAGCTCTGTGAGGATCGTGTTTTTTTTGGGTTCCCGAGTGCCTTTAATACAGTACAGCCCTCATTGCTGGGGGAGTGGCTCCATTCAATGCAGGTTGGCACTTCCATTGTATCCTGGATAATGGACTACCAGACTGTCAGACCACAGTTTGTGCGGCTTCAGAGCTGTGTGTCAGACATGGCTATAAGCAGCACCATCGGCTCCCTTCCTGTTTACCCTGTATAACTTGGACTTTAGATACAACACTGAGCCATGTCATCTGCATAAATTCTCTGATGACTGGGTGTATGACGGGAGGATGAATACAGGACCCTGGTGGAGGACTTTGTTAAATGGTGCAAACTGAATCATCTGCAGCTCAACATCAGTGAGACAAAGGAGATGTGACGGACTTGAAGACTAAACCTGCACTGCTCCCTGTTACTATTGTTGGTGAGGACCTACAAGTACCTGGGGGTGCACCTGGAAGGCAGACTTGAGTGGAACACCAACACAGAGGCTGTGTATGTGGTGGTGTGCTGGGGCAATGGCATCAACACGGGTGATGCCAACAGGCTCAATAAACTGATTGGAAAGGCTGGCTCTGTTATAGGAGTCAAATTGGACACACTGGAGGCTGTGGTAGAACAAAGGACCCTATGGAAAATCCTGGCAATTCTGGACAATGTTTCTCATCCTCTGCATGCCACCTTGACTGAGCAGAGAGCACTTTTAATAATAGAGCTCTGCTCCAAAGTGTGTTATATGAGGTCACTCTTACCCTTGGCCATTTGGCTCCAGAGTCAACCTAGAGCTGGGGAAATTATTTCCTCCTGTTAGGCTGTTTGTGGTAATTGATTTTTTTCTTACTTCTAATATTTGCATATCTGTGCACTTGTAATGTTACCGTGACACTAATTTCCTTTGTGATCAATATTCATCTATGTATGCTACATGTGTTTCTGGTTTTTCACTATGTTTAAATGTATGTGTGAGAAAGAAAAGCTAATCAGAAGCAAGACAATGCACTACAGTGTCTATAAAAAGTATTCACATCCCTTGGAAGTTTTCATGTTTTATTGTTTTGCAACTTTGAATTGCACTGGATTTAATTTGGCTTTTTTGACACTGATCAACAGAAAAAGACTTTCATGTCAAAGTGAAAGCAGCTTTCTACATCTAAATTAATTATAAATATAAAACACAACATAATTGATTGCATAAGTATTCACACACTTTAGTATGACACACTAAATCATCACTGGTGCAGCCAATAGGTTTTAGAAAGTAATTACCGGTAATTAAATTGAGATTATTTTTGGAGACCTGTGTGCAGTCAAGGTGCTTCAATCGACTGCAGTAAAAATACACCTGTATCTGGGAGGTCCAACTGCTGGTGAGTCAGTATCCTGGTAAAAACTACACCATGAAGACAAAAGAACACACCAAGCAATTCCGTGAAAAGGTTATTGAAAAGGACAACTTGGGAGATGGATACAAGAAAATTTCCAAGTCACTGAACGTTTCTTAGTTAAGTCAATCATCAAGAAATGGGAAGAATAGGACACAGCTGTAAATCTTCCCAGAGCACGCTGTCCTCAAAAACCTGAGTGACCATGCAAGAAGGGGACTAGTGAGGGAGGCTCTGGAGGAGTTACAAGCTTCAGTAGCTGAGATGGGAGAGACTGCACAGACAACTGTTGCTTGGTTGCTTCACCTGAAGTCAACGAATGAAATAGTGCTAAAGTGAATTGAACTGAACTAGACTTTCAGGATGCACTGGTTTGATGTTCAGTATTCTGTGTTATTTTCTCTCTTTTTTTGCTATTTGTGCGATCTGTACTTTTTTTCGCACACAGAACATTTGATGTTTCCTCTGAATGCATTTCTTGGTGCTTGTTTTGTGGCCGTCTGTAGGAAGATGAATCTCAGGATTGTATACATTGTTCGGTAATAAATGTCCTCTGAATCATTGAAATACATTTAATCAGTAACATTGGGACCTTGATGAGGCATCACTACAATCACCGGGTTCTTTTTGTTACACTGCAGGGTAATACATTTCACAGCAAACTCCAAGTTTAAAGGCAGCACAGAAATCCCTAGTAAGTTTAAACAGGAATGTGGGAAGCACAACCAGGTAGATTTCCAGGGAGCGAAGCTAACAGTTTAAAAAAAAAGGCAACACAGTAGTGCAGCAGTTAGCATGATGTATTACAGTGCCAGCAACTATTGTAGGTTAGTTGGAAATAGGTAATCCAAATGTGTGTTGGGGCAGCTTGCAAGTGTTGCCTTGCTCCTGGCACCAACACAGGATGCTCCCAATTTATTAACCCTAACCACCTACATCTTTGAAATGTGGGAGGAAACCCACACAGCCAATGCATGAACTTCTGACAGACATCAGTGGGCACGGAACCCTAATTGCTGAGTGCTGGTGTTGTAATAGTGTTACACTGACCACTATGCTACTGTGGAAAATTACTGGAATCTGTTAAAAAAAATCCATAACATCTTAGAAAAGGATAAGTTTTTGAGAGGATACAAAAGAAAATGCACAGAGGTGTGGTGCAAGTTATGGGAAGGTTAAGGGAAACAAGGGCCATTCGTGTCAAGCATATGCAGAACAAACTCAGCAAGAACTAGTCATTAGCATCGACTTATGTTTCTTTCCACAGACGTTGCCTGACCTGTTGAGCCTTTGCTGTAAATCTTTCAATCTTCTAAGGAAAGATGGTGGTGTCTGTCCAGAAATGTAAAACGAGACAATATTCTGAAAATATAATCTGTAAGATATTGTAAAATATTGATTTTAATTACTCACAATATACAAGAATATTTAGTCTTATTGATTTCTGCTCATGTTCCAGTTGATTTATCCTTAAATTATTATATTTTAGAAAAAAAAAGTGTAGAAACTTTTCCTCTTGAAATGTGTGTTACATCTGCATTGTCTGGGTAGTTTCCAGCAACAAAATTTCAATATACTGCACAGTAACAGGCCCTTCTGGCTGGGAAAAAACCCCACGCTGCCCCACAACACCCATGCGACCAATTAACCTAACCTGTACATCTTTGGAATGTGGGAGGAAACCAGAGTGTCCGGAGGAATTCTTTATTGACAGTGGCAGGAATTGAACTTGGATTGCTGGTACTGCAAAAGCTCTACGCCAACTCCTTCACCTTCACATCCTGGCTGACAGCCAACTACTAGCAGACAGTAATGTGAAGAACTCTAAGAGGTGGACCATAAAAGCATTGTGATTGTACAATGCTGCCATTCCTTTGGGTTAATCAGGTCCATGGAGAGAGGGAGCTTGCTCCATGGGCAACTGTTGCAATGAGGCCACACTCAAGTTGGAGAAATACCACCTGATATTCCACCTGGGTAGCCTCCAACCTGATGTCATGAACCCCCTTTTATTTCTTCTCTGGCCTTCTGTACTCCACGTTCTCCAGCTCTGAATCTTTCACCAATCAACTTCCCAGCTCTTTACTTCACCCCTCACCCTCCCAGTTTCACCTATCACTGTGTTTCTCCCTACCCTCCCCCCACTTTTTAAACTCTACTCTTCTTTCTCTAGTCCTGAAGTCTCAATCCAAAATATCAACTGTACTCTTTTTTCATAAATGCCCTGGCCTGCTGAGTTCCTCCAGCATTTTGTGTGTCACATGGGCAACAGCTTGCTCTCCATACCGTATTGCCCAGGCTTGCATATCTAGACAACTAGCACTATCCGTGGTCAAATCTGACTGATGGAGACCCTCACTCATACTGTAGTCAACCCAGTGTCAAACTTCAAAGCAAAAGTAACAGCAGAGACTGAAGACTGTAGATGCTGGAATCTGGAGCAACAAGCAGATGACTGGAGGGTCTTAGCAGGTCGAGCAGCATGGGGGGGGGGGGGGGGTGGGACTGTTAATGATTTGGGTCCTCCAGATGCAGGTGGAAGTTCCTTTGCTCCCAGAGGCCGCATGACCTGAGCTCCTCGAGCAGACTGATTGTTACAATTGTAGTGTTTCCTGCTATTAAGTTTGGTGTCTCTGGGCCTGCACTCGATGGAGTTCAGAACGATGAGCGGAGGGATCTCATTGGAACCTACCGGATGCTGAAGGTCCTGGAGAGTGTACGTGGAGAGGATGTTTCTGTTAGTAGGAGTGTTTGGGCCCTGACGGCACAGTCTCAGAATAAAGATTTGCCCCTTCAAAACAGAGAAGGACTATCTTCAGCCAGAAGGTGATGGATCTGTGGAATTCAGACAGTTGTGGAGGGCATTATTAGATATATTTAAGGATTGGATATATATATTAAAGATATATATTTTTTATATATATATATTTTACCAATATATTTATATTGGTAGGTTGATTGATAAGGGATGAGGGTTACAAGGAAAAGGTGGGAGAATGGGGTTGAAAACAAAACTCCGTTACATTTAAGTGAGCAGACTCAATGGGCATATTGTGCTCCTACAGTCTTTTAACTTAGATCTCTGTACTTGTAGCCTCAATTGTAAAGTAGCAGTTAGCATCATGCTAATACAGTGCCAGTATCAGGGTTCAAATCTGCCACTGTCTGTAAGGAATTCTCCCCGTGACCGCATGGGTTTCCTCCCACATTCCAAAAACATACAGATTAGGTTTAACAAGTTCTGGACATGCTGTGTTGGTCATTGACACAAACAATGCATTTCACTGTACATGTGACAAATAAAGCTAATCTTTACACTTAAATATATTCCCTGTCTCCACCAGCCACATTTAAAAGAATCCTGGAGAAATAAAGCTGACATCAGGAGAAGCCACTGGACGACGAGCGGTCTTCATGAGTACAATGTGCATAGCAATATCACACTGTGATGCCAGCTCCTCTTCCCAACGATCAATCAGTGATCGCCATCTACGTTGGTGCAAACTCTGGAGTTCAACGGAACTGACGCGTGCTGAGCGGGCATCCGTCGACATCACTTGGGGATCCTGCGTAGTTCATGGATCAGCCACAGTGCCAGGCTGAGCAGCGCCAGCGAACCTGACTGGTGGGTGGCTGCCAGGGGAGTGGGGACGTAGAGCAGCAGGGTACTGATTCCCAAAGCAGCCTGAAACAGGACCAAAGAGAATGTTTACACAGTACAACACAACTCTATTGTTAAATTGGTTTGGTTTAGGATTGTCACGTGTAGGGAGGTACAGTGAAAAACTTGTCCACACAGATCATTTCATCACAGCAGTACACTGACATAGAACAAGGGAAAACAATAACAGAATACAGAATAAAATGTCACAATTACAGATAAAGTACAGTGCAGGCAGACAAGGTAGATTGTGAGATGAAGAGTCCATCTTAGAACATACAACATTACAGCACAGTACAGACCCTTCGGCCCACAATGCAACTGCTGTCTCTCATCTTACAGGCAACATATTAACTTGTTGATTACTGTCACATGTACTGAGATACAGTGAAAGTTTTGTTTTCATGCCATCCATACAGATCATTTCAAAACAACAGGGCTTTGAGACAACAGACGGGAAAACAATAAAAGATTGCAAAATAGAGTGTTTACAGTTACAGAGTAAGAGCAGTGCAGGTGGACAATAAGATGCAAGTTCATTACTAGGGAAGGTACATTCCCTGCATGTTCATGACTAGACTACAACTTGAGGTCATGGATTACGGATGAAAGGTGAAGCAAGGTGCCAGTGGAAGTGGTGGATGTAAGTCTGGTTTCAACATGTGAGATAAGCTTGGATAAGTACATGGAAGGGAGGGGTATGGAGGGCTATGGTCCAGGTGCAGGTCAATGGGTCTAAGCAGAATAATAATTTGACAGACTAGATGGGCTGAAGGGCATTTCTGTGCTGTAGTGCTCTGTGACTGTATCTGTCCCAACCTCTCTTAAATGTTGCTATCATGTACGGCCAGATTTGGGAACAGCTTCTTTCCAACTGTGATAAGACTGCTGAACAGATCCTGACCCGGATCTGACTTGCACTACCGTACTTTCCCTTTTCTATTTTCTAATTATGATTTACAATTTAAATCTTTATTATATTAACTTCGATTTGTACTTCAGGGAGCACGAAGTGCAGAAACAAATATCACTGTGATGATTGTATGCTCTAGTATCAATTGTTTGGTGACAATAAAGTATTTGTATTTTATGTCTAATTCCAGCACTTCCCACCCCGGTTAATATGTTCCAAGTACCTATCATCCTCCATGTAAAAACCTCCTTCGCAAATCTCCCTCAAACTATCTCCTAACAGCTATACCCTCTAAATTAGCCATTTCCACCCTGGAAGATATGGTTACACAGACAGGGAGGGTTTAGAGCATAGGTCGGCAACCCGCGGCTCCGGAGCCGCAAGCGGCTCTTTCATCTCTGTGCTGCGGCTCCCTTTGCCTTTGGAAAATAAATGATGAGTATTTAATTAAAATGTATTTTATGTTAGTTTGTTAGTTTTTGAAATGTAATTCTAAATTTGAAGATTATGGTGATCTTGTGCAATCTAAATAAAACGTGTTTTTGTCGCTATTAATATACATCACCACTGCCAATGCCTGACACCCGCCAGTGTGCGATTTCTTTAATTTTTCGATCCAAGGTAGGCTAACTATGGAGAATTCTAAAAAAAGAAAAGTGACTGAAGAAAACAGAACGTTTAATAATACGTGGGCAGATTCATTTGCTTTCACTGCTGACGAGACTGGTTTACCGGTATGCTTAATATGCAATGAGAAACTAGCAAACAACAAAAAGTCAAATGTCGCAAGTCATTTCCAGAATAAACACACAGCCTTTGCTCAAAAATATCCGGATGGAGATGAGAGAAAAAAAGCCGTTTCGGAACTGATGCGGAAGGTTGATCTGAGCAAAAATCATTTCAAGAAGTGGATGAAGTCTGGAAAATCAACTACATATGCTAGTTTTGTTGCCGCTCAGGAAATAGTCAGGCACGGGAAGCAGTTTACAGATGGTGAATATATAAAAGAATCTTTCATTAAGATTTCAGAACATCTATTCACGGACTTTAAAAACAAGAGTGAAATTGTGCAGAAAATCAGGGATATGGCCCTCTCTGCAAAGACAGAACCATAAAAATGGCAGAAGACATCACAAGACAGCAAATTAAAGACATCAATTCAGCTGTGGCCTACTCGATTGCCTGTGACGAGTCTAAAGACAAAGGTGATATTGAACAAATAGCACTGTTCTGCCGGTATGTATACTCTGCCGGGCCACAGGAAGAAATGATTGAGTTGATAAATCTAAAAGGCCAAACACGGGGGGAGGACATCTGTGAGGCTGTCTTGAAGAGCCAAAGGAATAAAGACCATCCACCTGGTGTCAGTAGCTACTGATGGGGCACCAAGTATGACAGGAGCGCACAAGGAATTTGTGGCTTTACTGCAGAAGTCGCTGGACAGAAAGCTGCTGACTTTTCACTGCATCTTGCACCAAGAGGCACTGTGCGCTCAAACATTTCCTCCGGAATGCACAGAAGTAATGGATGTTGTCGTTCAGATTGTCAATAAAATAATGGCAAAAAGTTTAAATCACTGTCAATTCCGTTTGTTACTGGACGAGCTGGAAAGCGCATATTCTGATCTCCTGCTGCACAACAAAGTCCGGTGGCTGTCCAGAGTGGAGGTGCTGAAACGCTTTGTCGCGTGTCTGGAAGAAGTGAAAACTTTCCTGGGAAGCAAAGGGCTCACCTTTCCTGAGCTGGAACAGCCAGAGTGGCTGGAAAAGCTACACTTCATGGTAGACATGACAGCGTACCTGAACACAGCTCTTCAGGGGAAAGGACGCACAGCCCTGCACATGTTGGAGGATGTTTTGGCATTCGAGCGCAAGTTGACAGTGCTTGCCAGAGATTTACAGAAAGGCACATTGCCTCACTTCCCCAATTTGAGAGAGTTCAAACAAGCTCACGACATGATAAATTCAGAGTATTTACATTCTGCAATCATCGCAATGCAAACATCGTTTGGGAAACGCTTCTGTGAGTTCAGAGAGGTAAAAAACACATTATTCTTCCCGGTCACTCCCCTAAGCATCGATCCATCCCTACTGAATACGACTGCATTGGCAGGTGTGAGTCAACCTGATCTTGAGATGGAACTGGCCGACATATGGGTGTCCAAGTTTAGACGCTTGACAGCAGACCTTGAAGATGTTGCCCGTCAGAAGGCCGTTCTTGCTCAGAATCACAAATGGAGTGATATTGAAAACCTCCCCAAACCGGACAAACTTGTGTTCGAAACATGGAATGCTATCCCCGACATTTATGTAAACATTAAAAAGTATGCGCTTGGAGTCCTGTCGATCTTTGGATCCACATATGTATGTGAGCAGGTGTTCTCCAACATGAACTTTATTAAAAACAAACATCGCGCACGCCTCACAGATGACAGCTTGCGATCCTGTGTAAAGATGAAAGTGACCTCATACAGCCCTGATGTGCAGACGCTGTGCGCTGAGGTCCAGGAGCAGAAATCCCATTAACCAAGTATGATAAATATTTTAATTGCCTATTATTTTACGTATATTCATATTTTTTCATTGTTCAGTGAAATAGTCCTTTTATTTTTCAGGTTGACAGCTGGCTGACGTTATTTTTGGTTTGCTGTTGGCGGACAATTTAAGTTCGGCGTTTTTCATAAATACAAGAAGGACTCAAATAGACATTGAGTATTTTACTTAAAAGTAACCTTCAACCCAACGTCTTTTCTTCGGAGTTCAAAATGTTTTTGTTGCATGCAGAAATGTAATTTCGTTTTCTCTGCAGGAGTTCATCGATTTCATAAATGCAACACATTATAGTTTGTTTATACATAGCATAAAGGCAAAAAAAAACGTTGTATGCAGTGTTATTTCATTTTAAATGTCAAACGGGTTTTATGGCTCCCGGTGTTTTCTTTTCTGTGGGAAACGGGTCCAAATGGCTCTTTCAGTGGTAAAGGTTGCCGACCCCTGGTTTAGAGGGACGCGGACCAAACACAGGTAAATGGGACTAGCTCGGGTAAGCAACATGGTTGGCATAGACGAGTTGGGCTGAGTGGCCTGTTTATCAAATCTTTAAAATCTCTAATCACTTTACATTTGCATTAACTGATATGGTACTGGAAATTTACAAACTAGCTCAGTCTCTTGATTTCTTCATCCATTCCCTGCCACCTTCTCTTCTGACTTCCATCACTCAACCAGTCTCAGTTTAGTCAGTCAGCATGAAGATATCAGATTCTGAGATAAAAACTCACTTATGTCCATAGAGAAGGAAACCTGCCCCTCGAAAGGAGTTATGGTGAGAGCATTTAAGGTGAGAATGGTTAAATTCAAACAAGATGTGTTGGAATTATTTATTTTCTACTGTCTCTCACACACACACACACAGTGATGGGTACTGGAATGTGCTTCCAGAGCTGATGGTGGAAGGAGATATAATAGAGGTGTTTACGAAGTTCTTAGGTACATAAATTTGCAGAGAATAGAGATATGAAACTCCCCCATCGACAGAAGGGACAGATTTAGTTAGGTGTTTAATTACTAGTTTAGTTTAGCTTGGCAGAACATCGTGGGCTGAGGGGCCTGTTCCTATGCCATGTTGTTCTATGCTCTGATCTTATAAAAGAAGAGGCATAGATTGAGTAGACAGCCAGATTGTCTTTTTCCCCTCCAGACTGGAAATGTCAAATACTCGAAGGCACGAATTTAAGGTGACAGGGGATCGTGTGGGACAAGATTTTTCTTGGCTCAATGGAAGAAGCCAGAGAATGGTAGTGGAGGATTGCTACTCTGAGTGGAGGCCTGTGACTAGTGGTGTGCCACAGGGATCAGTGCTGGGTCCATTGTTATTTGTCATCTATATCAATGATCTGGATGATAATGTGGCAAATTGGATCAGCAAATTTGCTGATGATACAAAGATTGGAGGTGTAGTGGACAGTGAGGAGGGTTTTCAAAGCTTGCAGAGGGATTTGGACCAGTTAGAGGAACAGGCTGAAAAATGGCAGATAGAGTTTAATGCAGACAAGTGTGAGGTATTGCACTTCGGAAGGTCAAACCAAGGTAGAACATACAAGGTAAATGGTAGGACACTAAGGAGTGCAGTAGAGCAGAGGGATCTGGGAGTACAGATACATAATTCCCTAAAAGTGGCGTCACGGGTGGATAGGGTCGTAAAGAGAGCTTTTGGTACATTGGCCTTTATAAATCAAAGTATTGAGTATAAGAGTTGGAATGTAATGGTGAGGTTGTATAAGACATTGGTAAGACTGAATCTGGAGTATTGTGTGCAGAGAAGGTTTACAAGGATGTTGCTGGGACTTGAGAAACCGAGTTACAGAGAAAGGTTGAACAGGTTAGGACTTTATTCCCTGGAGCGTAGGAGGATGAGGGGTGATTTGATAGAGATGTATAAAATTAATGATGGGTATAGATAGAGTGAATGCACGCAGGCTTTTTCCCCTGAGGCCAGGGGAGAAAAAAACCAGAGGTAATGGGTTAAGGGTGAAGGGGGAAAAGTTTAAAGGGAACATTGGGGGGGGGGGGCTTCTTCACGCAGAGAGTGGTGGGAGTGTGGAATGAGCTGCCAGATGAAGTGGTGAATGCGGGCTCACTTTTGACATTTAAGTAAAACCTGGACAGGTATATGGATGAGAGGGGTATGGAGGGATATGGGCCAGGTGCAGATCAGTGGGACTAGGCAGAAAAATGGTTCGGCACAGCCAAGAAGGGCCAAAAGGCCTGTTTCTGTGCTGTAATGTTCTATGGTTCTATGGTTAACGTAGAAGATGGTAGGAGCCTGTAATGTGCCTCCAGGAAAGGTGGTGGAAGCAAATACGCTAGTAGCATTCAAGAGGTTTTAGACAGGTGGGAAATGTGGGATACAGATCATAGAACAATGCAGCACAAGTCAGGCCCTTTGGCTCATGTTGTGCCAACTGTTCAACCTACTTCAAGACCAATATAACACTTCCTTCCTGCAGTGTCTTCCATTTTAATTTAATTTTTTTTTTTTAGAAATACAGTGTGGAATATCCCCTTCCAGCCTTTTGAGCCGCACCTAATTGAGAGACAATTTGCAACGACCAATTAACCTACCGGGTCTTTGGACTGTGGGAGGAAACTGAAGTAGCCTGTGAAAACCCATGCATTCCACGGGGAGGATGTACAAAGACTCCTTACAGAGGCTGCCGGGATTGAACTCTTCAGCTCTAACGCCCCAAGCTGTAATAGCGTTGCGCTAACCTCTATGCTACCATGGTACACATAATCTTTCTTTCATCCATGTGCCTATCCAGGGGTCTCTTAAATGCCCCTAATGTATTTGTCTCCACTACCACCCCGGCAGCACATTCCACACAATAACCACCCTCTGTGTTAAAAAAAAATCTAACTCTAACATCCCACCTACACTTTCCTCCAATCACCTTAAAATTAAGTGCTCTCTGATTACGAAAAGGGTATTGGCTGTCCACTCTATTCATGCCTCTTGGCACCCTACACACTTCTATCAAGTGTCCTCTCATCCTCTTTCACTTCAAAGAGAAAAGCCCTAGTTCACTCAACCTATCCTAAGACACGCTCTCTAATCAAGACAGCATCCTGGCGAATCTCCTCTGCACTCGCACTACAGCTTTCTATAAAGAGCGATCCGAACTGTTCGTACAGAATAACCCCTAGTGTGGTTGAACCAGAGTTCTATGGAGCTGCAACATTACCTCGCAGCTCTTGAATTCAATCCAACTAATGAAAGCCAACATACTGTACGCCTTCTTAACCACCCTATTCAACTTGCAAGGCAAGTATCACGAGCAGGCAAAAGACACCACTCCACTTAGAATCACGCTTGGCATAGTCTTTATGAGATGATGGGCCTGTTACTTCTGTACTGTTGTATGTTCTAGTTCTAGTAGACTACTTGGGCTGATTTGGATGATGCCAAGGTCAGTCTTGCCAGCAACACACATTGCAGGAACGACATGTTAAAAGAGTGAACTGTGCTTAGTACCTGCATGTAAACCATGGCAGTCAGTGATGAAAGAGCCACTCTAGTTCTCTTGGATAATGGCATCCTGCGGGAAAGTGCGTAGAGGATGGTCACTGCAGTCACCGAGGCAATACCCTGGAAAAAGAAAGCAGCGATTAAAGTATCGAAACCTGAGGGAGAGGAGCTTCTCCCCACAGTCCAGCGACAGATTCAACCAATCTGAACAATCCTGCAGATGGAGACACTCTGAATCAGGGACCAGGCCAAAACATATCCTTCACTCTTACAAAAACAGATTATCAATGGGAGCCTGCTGAGATCAAGTTCAAGTTTAACTGTCATTCAACCATATATGAACACCCATGAATAGAGTCAAATGAAACAGCATTCCTCTCGGCCAAAGTGCTAAAAAAAAACAGTACCAACAGCCAATCACAGCACAAGGGCAATACAATTACAATAGCAGTAAGCACAGTCACACACAAGGTAATTATAGCCCGAGTCCTTGAGTGTCATGTCCTGTGATTGATGGTGTGTGGAACATTGTCTGGAAGAACGAACCTGCAGCTGTGTGATCATCACGTGCTTGCACCGCCACAAATGCAATCCAACTCGTCTTTCACCGAGCAAACGCCGGAGAGCAGCACCAATGGGACGGGCCAGCTCCTCAATCCTGCTGCTTTATACCACACTTATCAATACTGACTGGGCTTCAGCAACACTTCATCTCAAACAGAAAACGCAGAAAAGCACAGCAAGTCAAGCAGCATCCGGGCAAAGGGAGACAGAGTTTACGTTTTAAAGTTTACAACAATGACAGGCGTAGAGAAGGTAGACAGTCAGAATGTCTTCCCCAGGGTAGACATGTCAAATACTAGAGGACATGCATTTTAGGTGGGGAGTAAGTTTAAAGGAGATGTGCATGTTGCATTTTTATATAAAAACACAGAAAGTGATAGCTACCTTGAACTGTCTGTCGGGGTAGTGGTGGAAGAAGATACGATAGCAATATTTAACAGTGTTTTAGTTAGACACATGAAAACACCTTTGGCCAAAGGGCCTGTTCCTGTGCAGTACATTGCTATGTTCTAGGTCAAAAGTCTTTCATCAGAAGGGAGTGCTTCCAGCGTATTTTGTTTTCCTTTTTTCCAGATTTCCAATTCTCTAGTTCTTTGATTTTCCAGAATTACTTCACGGAGATCAGTCATTCTCACTGGTTGAATCACCAGTTAGTTTGAAACTACACAGAACTGGGATAAACCTGCAAAGGGTTGTAAATTCAGCTAGCTCCATCATGGCACTCGTCTCGCCCCATCTTTAAAAGAGGATGCCTCAAGAAGGTGGCATTTATCATTAAGAACTCTCACCACCCACGGCATACTGCCTTTTCATTACTACCATCAGGGAGGAATTACAGGAGCTTGAAGACACACTCAACATTTTAGGAACAGCTTCTTTGAAGTTCAAAAGTTCACAGTAATTTGTTATCATAGTACATCTATGTCACCATTTACAATCCTGAAATTCATTTTCTTGCAGGCATACTCAGTAAATCCAAGAACCAATGTAGAATCAATGAAATTGCACCCAATAGGGTGGACAATCAATCAATATGCAAAAGACAACAAACAAGCAATAAATATTAAGAGCGTAAGATGAAGAGTCCTTGAAAGTGAGTACTAGGCTGTGGAAACAGTTCAGTGATGGGGCGAGTGAAGTTGAATAAAGTTATCTCCTCTCATTCAAGAGCCTGATAGTTGAAGGGTAATACTGTTCCTGAACCTGGTAGTGAGTCCTGAGCCTCCTGTACTTTCTTCCTGTTGGCAGCAATGAGAAGAGAGCATGACCTGGGTGGTGGGGGGTCCCTGATACCAGATACTGCTTTCCTGCAACAGCGCTGCCTCTGCCATCAGATTTCTGAATGCAATTTATGAACCCATGAACACAAACACACTATTTTGCTCTTACATTTGATATGTTATTGCACTTTATATTAATTTTATGTATTGCACTGTACTGTTGTCACTAAACAACAAATCCCACGATAGGTCAGTAATAATAAACCTGAGTATGATTTAGTCTGTGGAACTTTACAGCAGTGGGACTGGTGAAGGTGGTTTACATACAAGATCAGTCTGCCTTCTGCGGGGTCTGAGATGTGGAGATGTCCAATAGTGGGGGAGTCTAGCACCGGAGGACATATATAGACGCACATCCATTTAGAACAGTTGAGGAGGAATTTCTCGAGCAGGAGGCTGGTGAATCTGTGGATTTCATAGCTAAAGACAGCTGTGCAAGTCAAGTCATCGGGTATATTTAAAGCAGAGATTGATAGGTTCTTGATTGGTCAGGGTGTCAAAGGTTATGAGGAGAAGGCAGGAGAATGAAGTTGAGAAGATTAATGAATCAGCAAAGATGGAATGGTGGAGCAAACTTGATGGGCCTAATTCTGCTCCTATGTCACACAGTCTTGTGGTCAGACAAATACAGGATTTGCTATCCAGTTAGAGCCCAGTTTCTCGTGCAAGAACTCCAAAGATCAAACACGCTGGAGAAGAGTGGAAGTAAAGAAGTCAAGTTTAACAGCTCATGGTGGAAACAGTTACCAGAACTCTGTGGTCGAACTGAACAGTGGTTGGGTTCTCAAAGAAGTTTCGGAGAGCTGGGGAAAAGGCCAAAAGGTCATCAGGTACCCAACGTTCTCCCATTTTGGGGAAGGAGTTGTAGACAAGCCCAGCATCCAGGCCAGCAACAAAGGCACCTGCGGGAGAGATTAGAGAGAAAAATGTTAATCACATTACCACAAGAGTTTCAAAGTAACTCAGGATTTCAACTTCCTGGTTAATGTATGAAAACTATTAATAGGGGAAATCTGAAAGGGATCAGTGCTGGGTCCATTGTTGTTTGTCATCTATAAAATCAGTATGATAATGTGGTGAACTGGCCAGCAAATTCTGGATGTGCTGACAGCGAAGAAGTTTATCAAAGGTTTCAGTGGAATCTAGACATGCTACAAAATAGGCTGAAAAACGCCAGATAGAACTTAATGGACCAATCAGGGTAGGTCTTACACAATGAGTGGAAGGGCACTGAGGTGTGTGGTAGAACAAAGGGATTTGGGAATGCAGATCCATAGTTCAAAGGTTCATTTATTATCAAAATATGTATCCATATGTAACTTTGAGATTTGTCTTCTCCAGATAACCATGAAACAATGAAAGCTGTTCTGAGAGAAACATCAAACCCGCCCTTTGCACAGAAAAGAATGGCATCCTGATCATCACCCACACAAGATGGAACAAGAACAAGAATTCCTTGAAAGTGGCATCACAGGTAGATAGGGTCGGAAAGACAGCTTTTAACATTGGTCTTCATAAATCAAAGTTTTGAGTACAGAAGTTGGGCTATTATGTTGAAGTTGTACAAGATGGTGGTGAGGCCTAATTTGGAGTATAGTGTGCAGTTTTGCTCATCTACCAAAAGATGTCTGTAAGATTGAAAGAGTGCAGAGAAAACTTACAAGAATGTTGCCAGGACTTGAGGACCTGAGTTACTGGGAAAGAATGAATAGGTTAGGACTTTATTCCCTGGAGCATAGCAAAATGAAGGGAGATTAGATAGATGTATTCAAAATTACAAGTGTATTTCGGGTAAATGCAAGCAGGCTTTTTTAACTGAGGTTGGGTGGGTGAGACTAGAACTAGAAGTCATGGGTTAAGGGAGAAAGGTGGAAATGTTTAAGGGGGACACAAGGGAGAATTTCTTCACTCAGAGAATGGCGAGAATGTGGAATGTGCTGCCACTAGAAGTGGTGGATAAATGTTTGATTTCAACATTTAAGAGAAATTTGGACAGGTGCACGGATGGAAGGGGTGTGGAGAGCTACGGTCTGGCTGTAGGTTGATGAGGCTACGCAGATTAATGGCTCGGCACGGACTAGATGGGCTGAAGGACTTGTTTCTGAGTGGTAGTGGTTTAGTGTTTTATGTCTATGATATAAAATTGCAAAATGAAATAGACATTCAGCAGATCAGATTGGTACTGGTTTATTATTGTCATATCTACTGAGATACAGCGAAATGCTTTTTGTTTTGTGAGCTATTAAGCAAAAAGCTCAAGGTCCATGATAAGGCAGACTGGGAGATCAGGTGTTTTCTTTTAGCAAATGGAGGGTATCTGTGTTAATGTCTATAGTCAATAATTTCAGTCAACTCAAGAATATCAGTAACAACTCCCATAATCAGGCTAGTGATTTTAGATTACTTGACAAATTTAAAGTTCAAAGATGCTGTAGGATAAGATTTATGATATTGATTAAAACCAGACCAAAGGGAAAACTCCAAAGTAGCAAACTGTAATAGAATGTAAGCATCATATATCTTTTAAACAAGGGATCACAGTCTCAAAATAAAGGGTCATCCTTTTAGAACAGAAATGTAAAATTTCATGTTATGAATGATGAATGTTGAAAATTGTTTACCCCAGAGGGCTATAAAGTTTATTTATTTGTTGCATTCAAAACAGCTTGCTTGATACCTGGATATTAAAGGAAATGATGCTTACATTCTATTACAGTTTGGTAGTCTGGAGTTTTTAGTCTGGTTTTAATCAATTAGCCAGCATAAATCTAAATACAATACAGTAGCACTGTAGTTAATTGGCAACTGTTAGCTGGAGATAAGTGGTAGGTCTGCTTTTTTTAAAACCATGCTCCTTAACTGTGGAATTCAAAACCTACCACTTTAAGGAATATAGACTCAGCTGACACTTAAATTCCAGCTCAGAATCTACTTTACCCCACTTTTAATTAACTCCTTTTTGTCTTTTATTTTCATGTTTACTTTTATACTTTATTTTCATGTTTTCCCATTATCCCACTGTAAAGCATTTTGAACTACATCATTTATATGAAAAGTGCTCCACAAATAAGTTGTTATTATTAGTGCATCATTTTACAGCACTGGTGATTAGACGATCTGGTTCAATTCCCTGAATTCTCTACAAGGAGTTTGTACATTCTCCCCATGACCATGTGCTCCAGGTTCCTTCCACATTCCCATGATGTGCAGATTAGGGTTAGTAACATGTGGTCATGCTAGGCTGGCAAAAGAAACATGGCGACACTTGTGGGCTGCCCCGAAGTACACCCTTTGACTGCATTGGTCATTTATATAAAATGACACATTGCACTGATTGTACAAGTAAAATTAATCTAGAGCCTAGATCTAGATCTATAAAATGGAAAACTGTAAATATCCTTGACATCAAGGTAGAACTTGACTCAGTGTCGATGGGATCAAAGAACAACTTACACAGGAAACCTCACCCACAGTGCCACATAGAATAAGTAGCAGCATAGAATAGTATAGCCCTTCGGCCCATATTTTTATGCCGACCCTTACCTACTCGACCACCAACCTAACCCTTCAATTCCCACATAGCCCTCCATGTTTCTTTCATCCAAGTGCCTATCTAAAAGTCTCTTAAATGTCCCTAATGTATCTGCCTCTATAAATACCTCTGGAATCACATTCCAGGCATCCAGTTCTGTGTAAAAAAAAAAGCTAACACTTATACTCCCCCCCCATACTTTTCTCTAATCACCTTAAAATTATGCCCCCTTATATTAGCCATTTCCACTCTGCAAGAAAGCCCCTGGCTAGCCTTTCGATCTATGCCTCTTATCATCTTGTACACCTTGATCAAGTCATCACTCATCCTCCTTTGCTCAATAGAGAAAGCCCTAGCTCACTCAACCTATCCTCAAATGATGTGCGCTCTAATCTAGGCATTATTCTAGTAAATCACCCCTCTCTGAAGTTGTATAAAGGCTGTGGTTATAGTTACTGGGACCCCAGTATCCTGATGTGCAGTATATCCTGACCAAGGGGTGGGCTCCCACACTCAACCTTTACTGAGCAGGCACAGCCACAGCCTCCCTTGCCAATCTTGTCACTTGCCGTGGTGGTTCTGTAAGGACATCGCTCCTTCCCCATATTACACCCTCCAGTTGTCATTCCCAAATCAAGTCACTCCCATACATGGAGTCAGTCACAGGTTAGATTTAGTCCATAGAACACAGGAGCAGAATTAGGCCATTTGGCTTATTGAATCTGCTCTGTCATTTGATCAAGGCTGATTATTTATCCTCATTCTCCTGTCTTTTTCCCCATAAGCTTCATAAGCTTTGAACCCCCCCCACCCCCAATCTACAAAAAAGGCATCAACCTCCGCTTTAAGTACACCCAATGATTTGGACTCCACAGCCATCTGTGGCAATGAATTCCACAGATTCACCAACTCCTGGCTAAAGAAATTTTTTCTCATCTCTGTTCTAAAGGGATGTCCTAAAGATGTGCTGGTATTGGAGAGGGTCCTGATGCCGTTTACAAGAATATTCTTGGAAATGAAAGGGTTAACATATGAGGAGCATTTGATGGCTCTGGGTCTGTACTCACTGGAATTTAGAAGAATGAGGGGGCTTCTCAATGAAACCTACTGAAGATTGAAAGCCCTAGATAAGAGTGGATGTGGAGAGGATGTTTGCAACAACGAGATAGTCCAGGACCAGAGGGCACAGCCTCAGAATGGCCTAGTTAGGTGATATTTCTGATTTGATCTGCAACACCAACTCAACTACCCTTGTGACTCCTATGGCCACTTGAAGAAAGTGGCCTTTTACCTGAGAGTGCAGTTACAAAAATCAGTCCGCCAGTCCCTTGAGCAAATCGTCTGAACAGCATCATCTGGCGAGTATTTGGCATCTACAATAAGAGATGAATGTCATTAAAAATACAATTAACTGATCAGGAGTATTGCATATCACAAAGACCCTCTTTAACGCCCAACGTCCCATTTCAGACCCTTGCCCAGTACTAATTGTGCATATTCATCCAGAAGATGAGATGCAAGTGCCACAGTAATGAAAGAGACGGGATTTGAGAGCACACTAATGGGACGTGTTTGGGAAACCTTATGCTTTGTTCAGTCAGTTTTTCTCTGGGCAACACAGCCTTGAAACCATTGTTGTTTTCTGCTTGTCATTTATTATTACCATGCACACCCAGTGGCCACTGAGTGTATGTTTGTGGTTTTCAGCTGCTGCAGCCCATCCACTTCAATATACGACATGTTGTGTGGTTAATTGAGTTACTGCCACCTTCCTGTCAGCTTGAATTGGTATGGCAATTTCCCCCTAATCTCTCCCATTAAAAAGGCCTTTTTGCCTACAGAACTTCCACACACTAGATGTTTTATGTTTATTGCACCATTCTGTGTAAACTTAAAGAGATTATAGTGTGTGAAAATCCCAGAAGATCAGCAGTTTCTGAGATGCTCAAATCACTCCATGGTCAAAGTCACTTAGATCACATTTCTCCCCCCCCCACCTTCTGATTATTTGGTCTGAACAACAACTGAACCTCTTGACCATGGTTTTATGTGTTAAGTTGCTGCCACAGAATGGCTGATTAGATATTTGTATTGTGTACAGGTATACCTAATAAAGTGGTCACTGAGTGTATACTCTTCAATCTGAGCTTCAAGCAAACTAGAAATTTTCATTAAACCCTGGTGCCCGTGACAACAAACTAACCCTACATCTTCCCTCTCTTGACGTGCTGTGATTGCATACCTGTTTAACTGTAGAGCTTATAAATCTGCAAGATTCCAAAAACTGACATTAAAAAAGCAAATTTAAAACTTCCGCTTGTACTTTGTGTGAAAAAGGTCAGACTAATGCTTCCCTGTTACCGGGAGGAGGCATCAAGAATGCTTGACATAAACTCTCTAGCGAATGCGAAGTGACCTTATTGAAACATTCAGATTTTGTATGGGCTGGATTGGGGTAGAGTTTACAGTCCCAAAATAGGGGACTAGCCATACAAGATAATACATCATGGAAACAGGCCCTTTGGCCCAACCAGCTCATGCTGACACTCCCATCTAAGCTGGTTCCATTTGCCCGATATTGTTCTAAACATTTCCTGTACCTGTGCACCTACTGGAGAGCCTTTTGTACATTGTTATTGCTACAGGCACTTCCTCTGGTCACGAGGATGTGTTTTATGGCTCTGCTGAAGCCGAGGAGAATGGTTGGGTGGGGGGGGGGGGGGGGTAAAATCTCAATGACACATATCAAAATTTGAAAGGCTAAGATAGAGTGTATGTTTCCTATTGTGGGGAAGTCTAAGACCAGAGGACATAGAGGGACGTCTATTTAGAACAGAGATGAAAAGGAATTTCTTTACCCGATGGTAGTGAATCTCTGAAATTCATTGCCACAGCCGGTAGTGGAGATCAGGTAATTGGGTATATTTAAAGCAGAAGTTGATATGTCCTTGATTAATCAGGGTGCCAAAGATTACAGGGAGAAGGCATGAGAATAGGGTTGAGAGGGTTAATAAATCAGCCATGAATGAATGGTGGAGCATATTCGGTAGGCTGAATGGATAAATTCTGTTCCTATGTCTTATGGTCTAATAATTATTACAAAAATAATTAGGCGGGGTATCAAAACTACTCATTATCTCCACTCTTTTTTGTCACATCATTCCATATACTGACCACCGTCTTTGAGAAGAATTTGGCCTTTAATCCCTCTTAAACCATTCTCCTCTCACCTTACATTCTCTCTAGGCCTTGGACTAGATATTGGAGACCCGATGTCTGAGAGTCCAGGGACAAGCACTGGAGGTGTGTGTCTGTCTCTGTGTGTTGGGAACAGGGCTTGTTTTGCTGTGGTCATGTTTTGTGCTGTTGTGGTTGTTTGTGTTGCCCTGACAAACATTCTGGGCCTGCTATATTGGTGTCAGATTCAAGCAACCATTTCACTGTATGCTTCCGTGTACACATGACAAGTAAACTTGAGAATATGTGGCGACACTTGCAGGCTGCCCCCAGCAGATCCTTGGCTGCGTGGGTTGTTCGTTCAAACGACACATTTCTCTGTATGTTTCGACGTAGGCTGAAGAGAGCTGGACTATGCACGTCATTCTACAGATGTGCAGCAGAGAGAATCGTAACAAGCTACATCATTGCGTGGCATGGACACTGCACTGCAGTACACAGGAAGACTCCACTATGGGTAGTCAAAACTGCCTATCCACCATCAAGGACATAAAGGTGCTACAAAAGTGTCAGTGACATCATGAGGGATCCTACCCATCCTGCTCGTGGTCTGTTTGTCCCAACTCATCAGGGAGAAGGCTACACAGCATTCACGCCAGGACCACCGGACTCAGTAACAGTTACTTTCCCCAAGCAGTGAAGATCAGCACCTCCACCCACTAACCCACCCCTCCAACCACCACTACTTTATCATTTCCTGTCAGAGTCACCTTATGTACAGACACTCCTGTGCCTAGCGTCACTTCATGGACAGACAAATGTGTAGAGGCCATCTTACATATTTATATTTATTGTGTTACATTTTATTATTGTATTCTATATCTTATCATGTCTTTTTTTTTTGCACTTCAACAAATCTGGAGTAACAGTTATTTTGTTCTCCTTTACACTTGTACCATGGAATTGACATTAAACAATCTTGAATCGATAAATAAATCTGAATCCGGATTCAAGGGGCAAAGAAAATGAGGGATCTCTCAGGTGCAATCCTACCAGGGTGCTATGCTCGTCTTCTTGTAATAAGAGCAATTTAGGAAGGGCAACCTTCTGAACTTCCTATTACAGCTCATTCAATGATGCATGCACAAGGACACTGGGGTCAACAGTTTTGAGTTTAACACAGGAATGTCTTAGCTATTACAGGAAGCCCTCCAGCTCATTGGGTCTAAGCCACCTTAACAGCAAAGCAATCTCATCAGTCCCACTCCCCCCCCCACCCTGTAATTTACTCCCACCCATGCGCACAGTTAATTTGGTTCTTGTCTCTTGCCTAAATTAAGGGATAATCTACAATGGCTAATTAACCTAGCAACACATTTTTTGTGACAAGGGTGAAACTAGAATGGCGCTTGACTGCGACTGCTTCAAGCTGATCTGCAGAAACAGCTTAATTTCTACCTTTAATGTTTCTCCTTTTCCTTTTCAAGGTGGATGAGCTTCTGTTAAAGACCCTAACTTAGAGCTAATCTTAAATTTTGTATTCTTTGCGGAGTTGTGACCTGCTCCTGGGGCTCATCGACCGGCCGTTTTGCGATGTCCCTAGAAGATGAGCATGCCTTCGGGGTTGCAGCCTTGAGGATGAACCGATTCTAGAACATCAGGAAGAGTGTATCATCTGTCCGGGGCCCATAAACTGGTGAATCGTGTGCTCTGTCTCGCGTTGGTGGGGCAGAGTTGCCGATTCTTGAGTTGGAGAACTTGGACAAGAAAGTGATGAGGCAGACTTTAAGACCGCAAATCAGTGAGCTGTTTGCCTTTGTTTGTCTCCCCTCTCACTGTGAAAGGGGGACACCTCTCCGTCCCTTTATTAAGTGGAGGGGGGAGAGACTGTGATATGTTGAATCATTGGGTGAACAATTAGCTTTGTTTGTACTGTAGATCATGGTCTTTCTTGGGGGGCTTGCTTGGTGGGTGTTTTTTTTTGCTGAAGTAAGTGGAGGAGAGAGAGGAAGAGTCGCTGCTTTGCCTAATGGGGGCTTTGGGGTTCTAATGTTTTTGCTGTTACTCATTCTTTGGGGCACACTTCTGTTTTTGTGGATGTCTGCGAAGAATAAGAATTTCAGGTTGTATAATGCATATGTTCTCTGATATTAAACAGAACCATTGAAGTAGACAACCTGGGACAAACTGGACAAACTTATCTAATCAAAGGGACGAAGTGTAAACTGTACACGGAAAGCAGGCAAGGTCAGGATCAATCCCAGGCCACATCACCACTTGAACTATAGCACTTCAAAGCACCACTTCTCAAGAGAAATTAGTGACATACAATCACGTACTGTCCTTGCTGCTGACAAAATTCAAACAAAAATAAGTTGCACACATTTATGGCACTGCTTGCCTGCTCTCATTGTTCTGAATTATTTTATTTCAAATCTTTAACGTATAAAGAAAGGCCCTCTGTGTTACCTTCAATGGGGGCAGGAGGAGAGACAGGCCAGTCCATAGACTGGCACAGTACAGCACCAATGCAGATCCGAGATGTGCGGCCAGACGGTACTGACTGACCCGTGGGATATCGTGTGAATCCTTTTTGTCCTCCAAGCCGCTCTTCACCATGAACCAGCCCAGCAAACCCTGAGAAGTGACAAAAAAACACTTAGGTGATAAAGTTCCTCCACAAGATTCAAGATTGTTTAATGTCATTTTTACTGCACAAGTTACTCCAGATTCACAAGCTAGGCATCAGGGTTTCTGCTTAAGTGACATCAGGCTGTGTGGTTCCAGCCTGTAGCAAAGGAAGAATTCAAATGCCATTGTATTCCTGAATCAACAGAAATGTGCCTAGCTCCCATGGAGGGCATCATAGTAATAACAGGGGTTACTGCAATGCTATTACAGATCCGGGCATTCCAGAGCTTGAAGTTCAATTCTGGTGGTGCCTGTGAAGAGGTTTGTACGCTCTCCCATTGAACTGCATGGTTTTCCTCGGGCTGTTCTGTTTTCCTCCCACAGACCAGTAGGTTAACTGGTCATTGCAAATTGTCCTGACTGAGGTTAGTTAAATAGCTGGGTTGCCAAGGAGCGCCGATCATGGGGCCAGATGGGCCCACTGTGTGCTTTAATCTCTAAACAAAATAAACAAGTAAATAAATCAAACCGTTCCCACCCCAATGTCCAGATTTGAGATCAGTTACCTCAGCATGGGACGCCTAATACTCTCAAGTCTAATTAGAATTGACCATTCTAAAATGTCCTTTGGAACGTGGGAGCAAACTGGAATTCTCGGGAGGAAATCCCCATGACCATACGTGTTCCATCTGGGTGCTCTGGATTCCTCCCACGTTCCAAGGTTGTATGAGCTAGGGTTGGGTAAGCTATGGGGAGCTATAGGGTTGGGTAAGCTACAGAGCCAGGAGCACTGTGACACTTACGGGCTTCCCCCAGCACATCTTGGACCGTGTTAGTCGTTGATGTGAGCAAGGTATTTCACTGACAAGAGAAAATCTGCAGATGCTGGAAATCCAAGCAACACGCTCAAAGTGCTGGAGGAACTCAGCAGGCCAGGCAGCATCTATGGAAAAGGGTATAGTCGACATTTTGGGCCAAGACCCTTCATCAAGACTGGAGAATAAAAAGATGAGAGTGTCATTAGAAGGTGGGGTGAGGGTGGAAGAAACACAGAGTGATAGGTGAAACCTGGGGGGGGGGGGGGTGGGAGAGGAGTGAAGTAAAGAGCTGGAGAGTTGATTGGTGAAAGAGAGACAGGGCTGGAGAAGGGGAATCCGATAGGAGAGGACAGAAGGCCACAGAAAAAGGGAGAGGAGCACCCGAGGGAGGTGATGGGCAGGTAAGAAGATGAGGTGAGAGGGGGGAATGGGATGAAGAATGGTGGTGCTGGGGGGAGGGTTGCATTACCGGAAGCTTGGGAAATCGATGTTAGTTGCATCAGGTTGGAAACTATCTTGGCAGAATACAAGATGCTGCTCCTCCAATCTGAGTGTGGCCTCATCACAATAGTAGAGGCGGCCATGGACTGACATGTCAGAATGGGAAGTAGCCACCCATTTTAATTCCACTTCCCATCGTCAAGACGTTGACTATGCTCTTTTGCATAGATTCTGCCTGGCCTGCTGATTTCCTCCAGCATTTCATGTATTTCACTGTGTGTTTCGATGCACACGTGACAAAGTAATAAAGCTAATCTAATCAAAATATATATCAAACTGGTCAAAATCATGGCCAGGTTACATCTCAGGTGGAAAACCTCAAAATGTCCCAGTAGAGGAGAGCAGGAAGAAAGAGTCAACTTCCAACAACAGACCTCAAACCCTATCTCTACAGACGCTGCCTGACCTGCTGCATGCTTACTGGCAGTACTCACATCGAATGACTATTTCCACCCATTCTTGGGTGTCCCTCACGATCTCTGTAGTGGTAACAGTTTGTCTGGAACCGGCAGCTTCTAATCACCACCCACCTGAAAGCACACAAAGCCACAGAGGCCCACCACCCGCAGCTTCAAGCTCCTCGAGAACCAGCCCTTCCTCCAGAAATAGACGGCGGGCAGAATGTAGGCCAAGCCCACTGCCCGACCCCACATCCGGTGGGAATACTCCATGTACCAGATGAACTTGAACTCATTCAGAGTCATGTCATGGTTTAATCTGCAAAGGGAACAAACAACCCAGTCACAGGCCAGCATATGTAATCTGCAGACAGAATGAAATTAATAAGATTAAGATCAGCTTCAACAATGGGTTGAGTGATACTTGTGGACTGCCTCAGCCCATCCTTGGAATATGTTGGTTGTTGATACAAACAACGCATTTCACTATATGTTTCCATGCATATGGCAAATAAAAGTAATTTTTAATGTA
The DNA here is from genome assembly GCF_048418815.1 of Hemitrygon akajei. Taxonomy (NCBI): domain Eukaryota; kingdom Metazoa; phylum Chordata; class Chondrichthyes; order Myliobatiformes; family Dasyatidae; genus Hemitrygon; species Hemitrygon akajei. The sequence goes on along the minus strand of NC_133146.1, from coordinate 14,011,945 downwards.
ATCTTCCCCCCCACAGGAACTTACATCTTAAACTCTGGGAATTGTTGGTACTTCTGAAACTCAGCCTCCCACTCTGGTAAGGTGCTTGGGGGCTTCATTTCCTTGAGCAGATGCCAGTCCACCATCGACAAGCCAGACTCGGTGAGCCTACGTCAGAAGAGGAAAGCACTTACAACGTTGTGTACAATCACCATGGGTTTCCCATAGTCTGCAGGTCAATGAAAGGAGTACCCCACCTCCCATATTCTGCAGCCATCTGCCAAAATGCATCAGAATCAATGGCCTCATCAGCCACCTCACAACCCAAAGGACTTGAGAAGTCATCTCAAACCCTAAGAGTTTCCTGGTGGTCCTGGTTTCATGGATATGAAAGGACAAAGCAAACTACAGCCTTTCCAATCCCCAAAAATGTCAAAAAACCTTTAATTTATTTCTTCAAATGATTCAAAATTTTTGCTCTCTCCCTCATCGTCCCCCCCCCCCCCCCCCAGGGGCTGCACAACAAGTGCTAAAGAAGAAAAACTCTTTGTTTCATAGCTGATCGGTCTTTCAGGCTGTGAATTATTTTATCCAGACACGGACAGAAATCCAAGTCACAATAGTGAGTGACAGTCTGTGTGTCCTTTCTCTTTGTTGTTGCTGTTATCTCATGAGAATAACAGCATAATTAGCAAAGAAGAATATCTGATATTAGTTAAAATGAGAAAGTAGCAAAAAAAAAAGGGAGGCAGAAATAAAAGGCTGGCACGATGGGGACCAACACCCCAAAAGTGAATAAGTAACTTTTCTGGAATGGGACACTAGTTATTTTTAAACACAGAGCATTTTTACTCACCTGGTTACTCCACCAAGGACCACAGCCCCAACGACCATCCCACTGCATGCAATCATCCATTTCCCCACAATTCTGTTGGTGGCAGCATTGGGTACGGAGGAAATGCCAGACTGCACCGTGGCATTTGAAACAACAGAACTCTTGCCCCTTCTCACCACACAATGTTTCCATGGATGGCTGATCTGAGAAGAAAAAGTGAACAAAAGAGAGTGACTACCCACATCTCCGAACCTGGAGTTGGACAAACTCAGGAGATAAAGGAAAAAGAGTAGCATTATAACTCATTCCTCCAACACCGCTTCTCACATAACTCCGAGGAAGTCCGCTATTTAAGTATCAAGTTGTCTCTCAACCGATTCCACAAAGTACTGACTCATTTTCGAGGACTCTACAACCTATGTTTGCAGTATCATTTATTAATTAATCATTTATAAAATTTGTACAATTTGTCTTCTTTTGCACATTGGTTGTTTGTCTGTCTTTATGTATAAATTTTCATAAATCTAACTGCATTTCTTTCCTTTCCTGTAAATGCCTGCAAGAATGTGAATCTCAAGACAAGATAAGGTAACATAAGGATTTTGATAATATAATTACTTAGATATCTTTTGGAAAAAGATGTACTGTAGCTTTCCAATCACAGCTTAGTACGATAGATAATTCTGAAATCCATTACTTTTTATATATTGGGGCAGCTTAGTGACACAGCTAGTAGAGCCACTGTTTGATCAGTTTGTCCAAGTTATAGGGAGAAGTTGTGCAGGCTAGGAGTGCTAGAGACTTAAGATACGTTTATAAAGGTTTAGAAAATCATGCAGGGCATAGAGAGCATGTAATCGTTTTGCAAGAAAAATTGAACCAAAAGTTCAAAATGCATTTCTTATAATTTATGTATAAATTATACAACCTTGAGATTCATCTGCTTATAGGCAGTCACAAAACAAACCTCAAAGAATCCACCTAAAAAAAAGGCCAATACCCAATGCGCAGAGAGAAAAAAAAATCAGAAATCACACAAACAATAAAAGCAAGCAACAGCATTCCCTGCCGAAGGTTTTTGGCCCAGAACATTGACTGCACTCTTTTCCTAGATGCTGCCTGGCCCGGTGAGTTCCTCCAACATTTTGTGTGCTTTGCTTGCATTCCGAACCAAATTCAGCCCGTAGATCCGGAGCCCAGAACAGACAGAGCAGGTCCACAGCCTCAGTTCATCACAGAGCAAGGCAAACCGCCGTAAAGCTCTCAGACATGAAGCCTGGAGCATCCGGAGCAGGGCAGAGCCTCAGTGCCGAGGAGAGCAGAGGAAATGTCGCAGAGCAGAACTGGCCTTGAACCTCGCACCCGGTCTTGACACCCTGCCTTTTCAGTCCATCAGCCCGGCAATCTAAATTGTCCGAACACCAGGCTGTCTCCTGCACCATACTGATGCAACCTTGAAGAAGGCACACCAGTGACTACTTTCTTAAAGGTTTAATGAAAATTATGACGAGTATAATTAGTTCATATGGAGGATAGACAATGGCTGGGGCAATGATAAGCTACAAGGGGAAAGATTCAGAATATGTGAATGGATGCCCTTCAGCTACCTGGATCTTGAACTGGCCAGCAAAGCCATTATCAGAGTTCAGCAAAACTAAGACCACTTTGCACAAATTCAAAATGTTTATCTGTTCTAATATGTTTGTGTAAAAATCTGTATATTTTAAGTTCTTCTTGCAAACATGCTTATCTGACCCTATACGCCTGTGGCACTGCTACAGAAAAGAGCATTTGTGCATGATAATCAACTTCATTTTGAGTACGTTGGAACCCTGGATTGCACAGGACAATGCAGACTGAATTGAATTTATTACTTACATCCTTCACATACACAAAGAGTAAAAATCTTTTGTAATTTATAATAAATAATGTACAATAGGACCAGTCCAATATAACATAGAAATACAGTAGCATCAGCATGAATTAATTAGGCTGATGGCCTGGTGGAAGAAGCTTTCCCGGAGCCTGTTTGTCCTGGCTTTTATGCTGTTGGTACTGTTTCCCAGATGGTAACAACTGGAACAGTTTATGGTTGGGGTATTAGGGTCTCCAATGATCCTTCAGGCTTGAATAGTGGGAAGTTCACATCTACAGATGTGCTGGGCTGTCCGCACCACTCTCTGCAGAGTTCTGCGATTGCGGGAAGTACAGTTTCCATACCAGGCAGTGATGCAGCCAGTCAGGATGCTCTCAACTGTGCCCCTGTAGGAAGTCCTTAGGATTTGAGGACCTACACCAAACTTCTTCAACCGTCTGAGGTGAAAGAGGGACTGTTGTGCTTTTTTCCCCCACCACACAGCCAGTATGTACAGACCACGTGAGATGCCCAGGAATTTGAAGCTGTTCACCCCTCTCAACCCCAGATCCACTGATTTCAATAGGGGTTAGTCTGTCTCCATTCCTCCTGTAGTCCACAAACAGCTCCTTTGTTTTTGCAACATTGAGGGGGTTGTTTTCTTGATACCACCTGTGTCGGAGAGATGATTTATTCTCTGTAGGATGCCTCGTTATTATTTGAGATTACGCCAATCAATGTGGTATGCTGGAATATGGACTGACAATCTACTGGAGGAACTCAGTGGGGTTGCGCAGTGCCTGCAGAAGCAAAATTTGCAGCCAAGACCCCACGCCAAGGAATCCTGGTAGTGATTTAAGGAAATCTCGGTATATCACCAAAATCTTACAGATTTCCACAGATGTACAGTGGAGAACATTCTGAGGTGGTTGCATCACCGCCTGGAATGCAGGCAAAAATCTGCAGAGACTCAGCCAGCTTCAACACCAGCACAATCCTACATGGAGGGCATTTTCTAGAGAGCAGCATCACCACTAAGAACCCCCACCATCCAGGACATGCCCTCTTCTCATTACTAACATCCGGGAGGATGTACAGGAGCCTGAAGAACCACACTCAATGATTCAGGAACAGCTTCTTCCCCTCCGCCATCACATTTCGGTCCATGAACCCAATCTCCTTATTAAGTAAACTGTAATAATTTTATGTCTTTGTATTTCTGCTATCGCAAAACACAACTAACTCAGATCACACAAGTCAGTAAGAATTAACCTGACTCTGGTGGGAGTCGACCCGTCCACCTTCCCCCACTGAGCCCAAACCCCAGTCTGCCAGGGTAAGCCACCCCCTCACCGTGTTCCAGCCGCCTCCGAGCCGCCGGACGGCCGTCCTCAGCCCCGGACAGCCTCCACACCTCGCAACGGCAGAAAGCAGCATCACCTCACACGGCCAGCACCTCGGGCAGGTCAGAGGTTAACACGTGACGCACTCCGTTCCCCCACCTCACCAATCACAGCCCGGCATACTGTCCCCGTTCCCGGAAAAATAAACTTCAGATCTGAAAGGAAATTTTATTTTTTGTAACCACTCCATCAAGGTGCAGGAGAGATCAATTAGCAATCCAACGGTGGCCCGTGGTAAATTTAAACTGCTAATTAGCAATGAGACTGTCGTCACGTGTTGCAGACCTGCGCTCTCCGCCAATCAGAGTTGAGGTTATGGTCGGGAGTGACGGCTGAAGGAGCTTGAGGAGGTTCTCCGTTCCCACTCGGTGTGGGATTTTCTCAATGTATGTGAGGGGGGGGGGGATTACGTTTGCCAAATACAGTGCCTAATAATGTTTACGGGTGATGGGAATGCCCTTTGTAAAAGGTGAATTGCTGGGGATCTCAGTAGACCGAACAACCCCGGGGAGGTGAGGGGGGGGGGGGGGGGGAGGAGGAGGAGGAGGAGGAGGAGGAGGAGGAGGAGGAGGAGGAGGCAGGAGGAGGAGGAGGAGGAGGAGGAGGAGGAGGAGGAGGAGGAGGAGGAGGAGGAGGAGGAGGAGGAGGAGGAGGAGGAGGAGGAGAGGAGAGAGAGAGAGAGAGAGAGAGAGAGAGAGAGAGAGAGAGAGAGGAGAGAGAGAGAGAGAGGAGAGAGAGAGAGGAAGAGAGAGAGAGAGAGAGAGAGAGAGAGAGAGAGAGACAGACAGACTCTGGCAAGGTGGGCGAACCTGTGACACGCGTGCCCACGACGACACAAAAGATCCCAGTGATGCTGGAGATATTGAGCAGTGCACAAAATGTACTGTGGCCTCCCATTTCAATTCGACTTCCCATTCTGACTTGTTTGCCCGTGGCCTCCTCTATTAACATGGTGAGACCAAACTCAGGTTGGAAGACCTTGTATTCTGTGTCGGTAGCTTCCAACTTGTTAGTATAAACACTGATTTCTCTAATTTCTGGTAATCTCTCTTCTCACTGCATCTTTTTCCATTCCCCATTTTGCTTCTTTGACCCCTTCTTACCTGCCATCTTGGTGCCCCTGTTCCTTTCTTTTCTTCCATGGTACATTGTTCTATAAAATTCCTTCTTCAGCATTTTATCTCTTCCACCTATCACCTCTCAACTACTGATTTCATTCCCTCCTCACCCACCTTCCTTCCCCCTCACCTGGGTACACCTATCACCTGCAGTGTGTACTTCTATCCATCCCAGCATCACCTTATTTTGGTTTCTGCCCCCTTTCCAGTCCAGAATCTTGTGTTTAGTATTGGATTTAGTAAACAGATGGCCCAATTGGCATTTGACTTGCTCAGCTTTCTTTCTCTGTCAGTAGTGAGTGAACACTGGATATTCAGTGAAGATAATAGCCAATACTGTATGTAGTTCTTTCAGGAATATTTATCTGTTAATTGGGGCAGCCATTTATTTGCAACAACTTTTTGGGAATAAAAAACTAAATATCCAGGAAATTAGAGAAATTTGAGAAGATATGATTTCTTACATTTGTTTAGGACATTATGCCACTTAATTGAGACAGATTTGTCGAACAGTTTCTAACTAGTGTCAGTCATAAACGTGTGGTTGTAGGCTGTGCTTAGAGCAGCAACTTTTAAATAGCTTCAGTTGCATGTCGTGTTCAAAAAGCAGTGATTTTTGTCACTGATAGTTGGCGATAAGCAGTAAAACAGTTCAGAAGTTTGGCGCACTGCAGTTTCAAGCATTCAGGCTGGGAGATGTCAGAAACGACAGGTGTGAAAATGAAAAATTGAAAATGAAAACTACTTCAGCAAGTTTGGAACTTCAAAGAATTTGAAGGTATTGACAATCATCTTAAATGTTACTATGAAAATGCAGATTTTGAAGATGTAACAGTTTCTAACTAGCATCAGCAAGCAGTTTTTAAATAGGCTCAGTTGTGTTATGTTATTCATTTGGGCTGACTGTGGCTGAATTAAAAAGTAATGATTTTTGACGATGCAGGAAGCCACTGGAGTACAATATGTGCACCAGGTGTCTCTGCTAATTTTGTTCAGTTATAGTTGATCGAAAGAGCATGGCAGTGTATGTCAGTATTAATTCCACTGTTGATAACTATCAGGAACTAATGCAGATTTTATGGTATTGTAGTAATACAAGCAGTGTTTCAATTTGCTCTGTACTTCACTTAAGTACATAATTTGATAGTTAAGCCATAGTGTGTCTTTTTAAAACTATTTCTATGAAACTTCAGCTAATTGGGATAGCTGATTAATTGGATCAAAATGTACTTGTCATGAAGAGTCCCAATTAACTGGAATCCACTAATTTTAAATAAGTAGTGCAAAAGTGATCAAAAATAGTGAGTTAGTGTTCATTCATAGGTCATTCAGTGGCAGCTCAGAAAAAGCATGGCGGAGGGGAAGAAGCTGTTCCTAACGTATTGAGTGTGGGTCTTCAGGCTCCTGTACCTCCTCCCTAATGGTAGCAATAAAAAGAGAGCATTGCCTTTGAAGATGCTCTCAACGATGGTGAGGTTACTGCGCACGATAGAGTTGGCTGAGTCTATAAATCTTTGCAGCTTTTTCCAATCCTGTGCAGTGGTACCTCCATACTACCCGACAGTGATGCTACCAGTTAGAATGCTCTCTGTGGTACACCTGTAGAAATTTGTTGAACTGTGTTATTGAAGTTTATTGGTGAGACATTTTTAAATTGTATTTACCCTTTTCAGCTTGTTCAGAATGTCAGATACACCAGCAAAGAAACAAAAACTTTCAACTGAATGGAGAAGCAGCAGAGATTTTCAACAGTGGTGGAGTGAAAGATTTGGCATGATCAAAAAGGGTGATAAAGCATTGTGCGTCTTATGTTCCGAAACAGTGGTGTGCAGGACTTCCTCAGTAAAGCGGCATTATAAAACTGTCCATAAATGGCTTTGTGATAAAAGCGAGGAAGAACAAAAAGAACACATATCTCGGGCAATCAGCAACAAAAAAGTGCAGTCAAATACAATGCCAACATTTGTTTCTGGTAGTTCCAACCTAGTCGCTGCTAGTTTTGAGGTTTCAAAGGTTATTGCTCAACATGGAAGACCACTCAGTGATGGGGAATATGTTAAAGAATCGTGGCTAGAGTGTGCTCATTTCCTTTTTGACGGTTTTCAAGAAAAGGAAAAAATTATTCAGCGTATTAAGGATTTGCCAGTGAGCAGGAACACAGTAAAAGATAGAATATTAATGATGGGAACAAACATAACAGAACAACTAACAAAAGATCTTAGTTCATGTAAGTTTCTTTCCATTTGTCTTGACGAGAGCAGTCATGTTACCCCATCAGCTAGGCTAGTCATTATTGCTCGATTTTGTAAGGGCGACGAAATCTGTGAAGAACTGGTTAACTTTGTGACATTATCTGAACACCCCACAGGGGCTGAAATATGTAAGGCAGTAATAAAAGAATTGTCTGGTCGACAAGTTAACCTTTCGAAAATAGTTTCTGTGACAACTGATGGTGCACCCAGCATGTGTGGTAAAGAGGCAGATTTTGCCAGTCTGTTTGAAAAATATGTTGGACATCCAACAATCCTGAATGGGAAATGCAGGTCATTTGAAGAAACTGCAAACTTCGTAAAGTGTGCAGACAGTATAACATTAGACAAACTGAATTTGGAAATGTTGCAGTGGATTGATTTGGATAATTTTGAAATGCAATTGATTGATTTACAAAGCAGCTCCATTTGGAGGCAAAAATTTGTCGACTTACGAGCTGAACTAGAAAATATTGAAAGGGATCGGTTGGTGACTGGATCAAAGCATAAAAATACAGACAATGAGTTTCTGAAACTCTGGAATTCCATTCCTGAAACTTTTAACTGTCTGAAAGATCTTGCAATGGCAATATTAACTGTATTTTCATCGACATATTCGTGTGAGTCACTGTTTTCATTGATGAACTTGGTCAAGTCTAATTTGAGGAGTAGACTTACTGATGAAACTAGTGCTACGTGCATAGCTCTCAAAACAACTAGATACCAGCCAGATATAAACTATTTGTCATCATTAGTGCAGCAACAAAAGTCTCACTGAGAGTAAAGTGTGCTCATTTTCCTTTCCTTGATCTTCTTTCAATATGTACCAAAGTCTATTTGGAAATGGTGTCAATTTTCAATCATCCTTTTACAAGATGAATATTATTAATCTTTGAACAGGTTTTCTAAAATGCTTAATTTATTTCAATCTGTCTCTGTTATACTTTTATTAATAGTAAAACAATGAATACACTGAAATAAGCAACAGGGCTCATCCTTAAAAAATGTCCATAATTGTTGTTACTAATTCCCGAATCAATGATGATCCCTACTCAAAATTATCATGGCACCTGAGAGAATTTTTTTTTTTAGAAGATTATCACCAATTTGGACATGCACTCTCAAAAAGGTTTGCCACCCCGTTAGGTGTTAAGAGTGTGAAAGTGTAGGGGTGTGGAGTGTTAAGAGTGTGAAGGTGTAGGGGTTGGGGTGTTAGGGTGTAGGATTGTGGGGTGTTAGGGTGCGCAGGTGTAGTGCTGTAAGAATTGTGGGCTATTAAGATTGTGAATATGTTAAGGTGTGGGGTGCAGGGTGTTAGTGCATGAGGACATGGGGTGTGAGAGTGGGGGTCTGAAGAAGAGAGAATGAGGTGGGTGGGGTCTTTGATTATGCTATCTGCTTTACTGAGGCAGCAAGAAGTTCAGGTGGATGGGAGGCTGCTTTCTGTGATGTGCTGAGCTGTGTCCAAAACACTGCAGTTTCTTTCAGTTTCTATACCAAACTGCAATGCAGCCAGATGGCATGCTTTGTATGGTTGTGGATTAAAATTTACGGAGGGTCCGTGGGGATATGCCAAATGTAAAGGAGTGGTTTGTTAGAGTTAGTATTTATTGTCCAAGGAGATCACATGAAGGCTAATGTGTACACAACACTGTATAGAACTGATAATGTTGTGAATGGTTAGATTGAATGACACTACAATTTAAAGAGAGTTGTACATTGTTTTTATACCTATTGTATATACTTTTTGTGAATAAAGCTTAATTTTGAAATAAGCCTTTGTCTCCACAGATACTGCTTGATCCTCTGAGTATTTCCAGTAGTCTTATTGATGCTGATTTCAGCATCTACATTTTGTGTGTCTTTCCCTGCCCACTACCTCCCCTTTCCGTACAACCCCCCCATTTTTCTTTCTCCAATACATCCTCCACTCACGCTGATCTCGATGAACTCAATCACCTCTCCTCATCCATCCCCAAACTACCCTGCACTAAAGAGAGTGTTACAGAGTTGAGTGGGGTGGGGGGGGGGGTAGATGAAGGAACACAGCCCTGTGGGAGGGGCCATGCTGAAAGTGGGTGTAATATTGAGGGAGCACCATACCTTTGGGGGGGGGGGGGTTTACTGTATAGAGGGATTTACTGTATACACCATTGGGATGGGGGGGGGGGGGTACTGTATTGAGAGAGCCCTACACTGGAGAGACAGTATTGAGGGAGCACCACACTATCAGGGACAATACAGATGGAACCCTACACCATTGAAGGGGCAGTATTGAGAAAGCGCAGGACTGTACGAGGGTCAGTTTTGAGATCGCATCACACCATCGGAGGCACAGTATTGAGGAGCCCTACATCATCAGAGGTACGGTATTGAGGGAGCAGCGCACTATTTATTAGAGGCAGTGCTGAGAGAGCGGCGGACTATAGGAGGAACACTATTAGTCTGTCGAGTGCCAGCATCATCTTATTGGGTGGACAGGATTGCGAAAACGCCAGACTATATAGGAGGAACAATATTAAGGGAGCCTCACACTATCCATTTATTATTCAGAGTCTGTTTATTTATTGAGGAACTCCGCTCTATCTGAAGGGCAATACAGTTGGACAATATTTAAGGAGCGCCACACTAAAGGAGGGACAGTGCTGTCGGAGAGAGTGGCACAGTATCAGAAAGAAATTGGTAACGCCCACAATAGGTCAGTATTGAATCGCACCTCACCGACACCGAGGATGTACTTTGTTGGAGCGTCGCTGTGGGTGCAGTCGGGCGGGAGGCTGTTCCTTCGTCACATGCTCGGCATGGCCGCACGCACAGAGACTTCATCCCCGCCCCTCCTCCATGTCCCTGCCCCACGCCTCTCAGTGAAACTATTATCACTGGAGCCGCAGTCGATTATCCAGCGGGACTCTCAGACCGACAGGTAACTCGCCCAGGAGTCCTGGCTGTGCTTTTAAAAACTAATTTATCCCACCCAAATCTAAAACACATGAGATGGAGCACCTCTCCAGCATACACCAAAGTTCCCGTGCAGCAACTATTTCAAGCTGCAGGGAAAGGCTAGTTTACGTGCGAGAAATTCCCACAAACGATGCTTTCTTCACGACATCGCGAAGAGGCAGTTTACGCGGAGTAACCGTGACTGATGCCCTGGTGCTATTTAAACAGGATTCTCTGAAGGTTAACTTGCAGTTTGGGGTTAAGGCACTGGGCAAACCGCATTTGGAGCATTGTGAGCAGTTTTGTATTCCTGGCTTTGGAGAGGAATCTCGGGAATTAGTAGGTTAATGTGATGAGGATCGTTTGTTAGTTCCGGACCTGTACTCGCTGGATCTTTGACGAATGGAGAGATCTTTCTGAAACCAACTGAAAATTGAAATGCCTTGTTAGAGTGGGCGTGGTAAGAATGTTTCCTATAATGGGAGAGTCTTGGAGCAGAAGGTACATTGTGTATATTTAAAGCGGAGTTCAGTAGGTGTTCATTAGTAAGGGCATCAAAGGTTAGGGAGAAGGCAGGAGAATGGGGCTGAGAAGGAAATTAAATGGGTCGTGACCGTGTAGGGGAGCAGATGTGATGGGCCGAATTACCTAATTCTGCTCCTATTTCTTATGGTCAAGGCTAACTTGCTTTTTTATTGAATGAATAATTGTGAAAAGCAGTAAAGAATTCCAATTCTAGAACTCTAGTTGGCCCATCCAACATCTGAACTGGGAGTCATACAGCGTAGAAACAGGCCTATCTGACCAAATCATCCATGGCGACAATGTAAGATAGACATGATTTCCTCTGCTTGGCCTGTAAACCTTTCCTATGCAACAGTCTTTTAAATGTTAATTTCTGTGCTTCAACTACTTCCTCTGGCAGATGGTTTCATATTCTTTTCTTCATTCTTGTACCCCTAGTTCCCTCTGCTCTACAACACTCCCCAGAGCCCATCCGTTCCCTGTGAAAGTTAATGACGAGCATTTGATAGCTCTGGCCTGTACTCACTGTAGTTTAGAAGAATAGGGAAGGGATAATTTCACTGAGACCTATCAAGGTAGTGGGTACAGCCCAGACTATCACAGGTAAAGCCCTCCCCACTACTGAGCACATCTATTCAGAGTTTTGTCACAGGAAAGCAACATCCGTCATTAGGGACCCCTACCACCCATGTCATATTCTCTTCTCACTGCTGCCATCAGGAATAAGGTATGGGGACCTCAGGACTCACACCACTAGGTTTAGGAACATTTACTTCAACTTCACTTGCCCCATCACTGAGCTGGTTCCACAACTTATGGAACACACACAAAATGCTGGTGGAACGCAGCAGTCCAGGCGGCATCTATAGGGAGAAGCGCTGTCAAAGTTTCGGGCCGAGACCCTTCGTTGTGTTTGCCCACAACTTATGGGCTCACTTTCAACACCTCTTCATCTTATTTATTTTGTATTTGCACAGTTTGTTGACTTTTGCACATTGGTTGTTCACCCCAGTTGGATGCTTTATTTCGTTGATTCTATTCTGGTTATTGGATTTATTGAGTATGCCTGCAAGCAAACGAATCTCAGGGTTGTATATGGTGACATATACAATATGTACTTTGATAATAAATTTACTTTGAACTTTGAATATTGAAAGATCTAGATTGATTGGTCGTTGAGAGGATGTTTCCTGTAGTGGGGGATTCTGAGACCTGAGAGCATCAGTGTGATTGGGCCAGGACAGGCGATGATGTTCATCCTAGAAACCTGATGCGCTCTACCTCAATGGCTTGTCTTTATGAATGGCTAGTGGTATGGCTTTGGGAGGTACTGTGGAGCTGCTTGGATGAGCAGCAATGCACTGATGGTGTGGGCAGTGAGAGTTCACTGTGATAGGTGCCATCCATCACCAAGTAGAGATGTTGGTGAGCTTTCTTGGCTGTGACATTGGTGGTTGGACCAGGAACCACGGTTGGGCCGGATGGAACCAGGAAGGTGAAATGGATGGATAGAGGTGTGGGAAATGGAATAAATATAACAGAAAGGTGAAGAAACTTTCAAGGAACTCAGATGGAAAGGCAGAGCACATTCAATAGGCTGAATGGCCTAATTCTACCCCTGTATCTTATTGAACTGAAACTTACAGGAGGTGAAAACGCTTCTCAGGGAAGTTCTACCAGGCATGAACCCACTTAATTCTAAAAAGGTCTTTCTTAGTTGCCCAATAGCCAGTCTCTTGCATTTCATACTGCCGTTTTCATGGTGTTTCTGCCTCTCACTTGTTTGTTTCCCTTTTAATGACACAGTCATGGTCATTAATTGTGCCTCCATTTCCTACCATGGTTCACCATCATTGATCAGCAATCTTATCTCCGATAGATTCCCCTTCCTTCCAATAGTCAGCTCTACCTCTTCTAAGTGTGATGAAAAAAAAGTAATGGATACTGCCCACTCCATTAAAGGAAAAGCCCTTCTCACAATTGACCGCATTTAGCAGGAGCGCATCATAGGAAAGCAGCATCCATTATCAGGGACCCCCACCATCCAGAACATGCTCTCTTGTTGCGGCAATTGGGAAGGAGATACAGGAACATTGGGTCCCACATCACTAGATTCAGGAGTAGTTATTATCCTACAACCATCAGGCTCCTGAACCAGTGTGAATAACTTCACTCACCTCAGCACTGAACCGATTCTATGGACTCACTTTCAAGGGCTCTACAACTTGCATTTTAAGTATTTATTTATTTTTGTGTTTGCACAGTTTGTCTTTTTTTGTAGTAAATTTATTTGTTAACTGAGGTACAGTGCAGAATAGACTCTTCTGGCCCTTTGAGCTACACCACTTAGTAATCCCCTGATTTAATGCTAGCCCAATCATGGGACAATTTACAATGACCGATTAATAATGCCTTTGGACTGTGGGAAGAAACTGGAACACCCGGAGGAAACCCAAACGGTCACGGGGAGAACATACAAATTCCATATTGGCAGTAGTGGGAATTGAACCCCAGTCTCTGGTACTGTAAAGCGTTGTGTTAACCATTACGCTATGCTGTTTGTCAGTCTTTGTGTATAGCTTTTCATTGATTCTCTTCTATTTCTATGTTCTACTGTGAGTGCCTGTAAGAAAATAAATCTTAGAGTAGTAAATGGTGATAAGTATGTACTTTGATTTAAAAAAACACTTACTTTTAACTTTGAACTACTGTTAGTTGACTTGCCTTCTCATCCACTTGTTGAATTGCTGGGTACAACAGGCCCTAGGAGAAGGCTGACGAACCTTGCACTGATGTCATTACATTGATTTTGCTGGGTTTTCTTGCAATTATATAGTTTATCTTAATTTAAGCTAATGTTAACCTATGGTTGTCCTCATCTATACTCTACTGCAAGAAAGCAAATTTTTATTGCCTATGATGCCCCTTATCTAAGAAAGGATGTTGTGGCATTGGAGAGGGTCAGAAGGAGGTGCACAAGAATGATTCTGGAAAGGGTTAATGTATGAGGAGAGCCTCAGAATAGGACATCCCTTTGGGTTTCCCACCCTGGGATCCATGGATCCCTTGGTTAATGGTAGGGGTCTAGGGCATAAAAGAAGTTGGGAACCCCTGTCTTAGAACAAAGATGAGGGCAAATTTCTTTAGGCAGAGAGTTGTGAATCTGTGGAATTCATTGCCACAGACGGTTATGGAGGCCATGTCATTGGGTATGTTTAAAGCGGAGGCTGATAAGTTCATGATCAGTAAGAGCATCGAAGGTTATGGGGAGAAGGTAAGAGAATTGGGTTGAGAGGGATAATAAATCAGCCGTAATCGAATGGTGGAGCAGACTCAATGGGTGGAGTTGTCTAATTCTGCTCCTTTGTCTTATGGTCTTTAGTCTAAGTGCCCTTTGAGATGGTTCTACTGAACAAGCAGTTGAGAATTAATGGAATTGCTAACAGAGCTATCAATTTGACCCACAGGTTAAATGGCGCCAGGCATCCTGATGGAGGTGTGTGTGGATTCTGTGGAATCAGCCATTAGTGCTGAAAGGGGAGGTATGTACTCTGAGATTAGAGTTGCTCATTTAATTTATGTTGAATTCATTAAAATGCCAATTTTTTAAAATTCTTGGTCCAATACACTTCTTAAGTCAACATATCCCAGGGCGAAGGTTGGCAACTACAAGTCAAGTTCATAGGTGCTCAAAGTATTTTAAGTGTGAATGTCAGCAGTCTGTCCTGGTTCAAACACCTGGTTCAAACACATTGATGTCACAGCTAAGAAAACTCACCAGTACCTCTGCTTCCTTGGAGGCTAAAGAAATTCAGCATATCCCCTTCAACTCTTATCAATTTTTATTGATGTATCATTAAAAGCATTCCATCTTGGATGCACAACTGCTTGGTTTGGCAACTGCAGAGAGTTGTGGACACAGCTCAGCACATCACAGAAACCAACCTCCCCTCCATGGACTCTGTCTATATTTCAGTCTGCCTCAGTACTTACCACGGACTTTTTCTCTCTTCTCCAGCCACTCTCCCGTCAGTCAGAAGCTACAAAAGCCTGAACGCACATATCACAGGCTTCTACCCCGCTTTTATCAGATTCTTGAACGCACCTCTTGTACGACAAGATGGATTCTTGACCCTACAATCTCGTGATGATCTTTCACTGTATTGTTTACCTCCATGGCACTTTTTTGATATTGTTTACATTTTATTTGTCATTGTTATTGTTATTCTAGCTCAAAGCCCTGTGGAATGATTTCATCTGTATAAACAGTCTGCCGGCCGAGATTTTCACTGTAGCTTGGTACATGTGACAATAACAAGCCAGTATCAAGCATCAGTTCCTCTAAAGCTCAAAGTAAATTTTGTTATCAGAGTGCATGTATGTCACCACATACAACCCTGAGGTTCTTTTTTTCTCAGACACATTCAGCAAATCTGTAGAGTCGTAACTATAACAGGATCAATGAAAGATCAGGTAAAGCATAGAAGACAACAGACTGCAAATGCAAATATAAATAAATGGTAATAAATAATGAGAGCGTAAAGTAACAAGCTAAAGAGTCCTTAAAGTGAGATAATTGGTTGTGGGAACATCTCAGTAGATGAGTGTAGTTATCCCCTTTTGTTCAATTGCCTGATGGTTGAGGGGTAGTAACTGTTCTTCAGCCTGGTGATGCGAGTCCTGAAGCTCTTGTACCTTCTACCTGATGGCATCAGTGAGAAAAGAGCATGATGAATGCTGCTTTCCTACAACAGCGTTTCATGTCGATGTGCTCAATGGTTGGGAGGATTTTACCCGTGATGTAGTGGTCCAAATCCACTATCTTTTGGAGGATTTTAAGATAAATGCTCAAAGTAAATGTTATTATCAAAGTACATGCATGTCACCATATGCAACACTGTGATTGGAAATAATTTAAAAGATATGCAGCTCAGGTGATCGATGTTGTTCTCCAGTCTTGATAATTTACATGCAAACATTTCATCACCATATGAGGAGACTTCGTCACTGTGCTGTTGATTGTGGTGTGTCCTCCGAATGCTTGGCCTTTCAGTCAGCGATGTGGAGAGGAAATCTCATCGCTGGTTGGCCACACAACCAGTTTCTTCCCTACATCACAAATGAGTTTCCGAAATGATGTCCAATCAGCTGATCGAAAAATATATAAAGGCCAAAAATTTGGAGGACACGGTACAATCAACAGCGCACTGATGCTGTCTCCTTGCATGGTGACAAAACGTTTGCAAGTAAATTGGCAAGATTGAAGAACAACTCAACCCAATACTGAGATTCATTTTCTTGCAGGCATACTCAACAAATCTATAGAATAATAACTAACAGGATCAATGAAAGACCACCCAAATGGGGCATTCAACCAGAGTGCAGAAGACAACAAACTGCAAATGCAAAAAAAAGGATAATATAAATAAATAAGCAATAAATATAGAGAACATGATTAATTATAATTAGTTTTATTTTTCACATGTACATCAAATCATACAGTGCAAGTCATTATTTCTGTCCAATCAAATCATTAAAGATTGTGCTAGGATAGCCCAGAAATATCACCAACATAGCATGCCCTAATTCATTAACCCTAATCAGACATCTTTGAAATGTGGGATGAAACTGGGGCACCCTACGGACCCGGGATGAATGTACAAACTTCTTGCATTGAGTGGCGAGAATTGAGCCTGCGTTACTGGTGCCGCAGTAATGTTATGCTAACTTAAGCTATTGTGCCACCCTTTGTTCCCTGTATTGTGATACAAAGGGTGAGCTTCTGTCCTTATAAAGCTGACTGACAACCGTTCAGAAGAATAAACACTGTCATCTTGCCTTGCCTAGTTAATGTTTGTGGTTGTTTCCAGGGGCAAGTCGGATTGAACTGTGTTCCAGTTTGGTGGAAGGCGGCGTCACCCCTAGTATTGGTGAGAATCAGCACTTCATAGGGGGTTTTGGATCTCTGGCTTGGATTGGAGGCTTTTTGGGTCTGTTATTTCAAATCAATGATGCAGGGTAAATTAAAGACACTGAGAAATTATGCAGGTATTAGTCAAACCCTAAGGTGTATGATTTTTCAAGGCTGCACACCAGTTCTGAGCCATGAATGTAATTTTTTTATTCTGTATTTCCTTTCTATAATATGAGAGCGTCAGTGTTAGCAAAGATCATTAGGACTGAGTCACTTGCTTCTATGCTGCAAGCACAATGTAGTTCCCTTTTCTCTCGTGTTTAGTGCTAAAGTGCACCTCCATAGTTGCGACTCTTTCTCCGATACCTTGTACACACATTATTGCATGTGAGATGGTGTAGAGGGAACTTTTCTCTCCTTCTAACCCCATTGTCTCTGTCCTGGGAGTGTGTGATGGGACAGTGTAGAGGGAGCTTCACTCTGTATCTAACCCGTGCTGTCCCTGTCCTGGGAGTGTGTGATGGGACGGTGTAGTGGGAGATTCACTCTGTATCTAACCCGTGTTGTCCCTGTCCTGGGAGTGTGTGATGGGACAGTGTAGAGGGAGCTTCACTCTGTATCTAACCCGTGTTGTCCCTGTCCTGGGAGTGTGTGATGGGACAGTGTAGAGGGAGCTTCACTCTGTATTTAACCTGTGTTGTCCCTGTCCTGGGAGTGTGTGATGGGACAGTGTAGAGGGAGCTTCACTCTGTATCTAACCCCGTGCTGTCCCTGTCCTGGGAGTGCGTGATGGGACAGAGTAGAGAGAGCTTCACTCTGTATCTATCTGTGATGGGCAAGATGAAGAGAGCTTTACACTGTATATAAGCTCTAACCTACACTGTTTGTCAGGAGAATGTTGAGGGATCTTTACTGTAAATAAATTACAGAGATCTTACAGAAGTATTAAAATGCATGTAGAGTATAGATAAGGGTGAATGAACACAGACTTTCTCCAAGCGCCAAGAAATCAGGAACTGAAGTGTACAGGTTTTGGCTGAGAGGGGAAAGATTCAATAGTGACCTGAGAGACAACTTTCTCCCCCAGAGGGTGGCCTGTATATGGAATGTGTTGCCAGAGGAAGTAGAGTCAGGTGGAATCATGCATTCATAGATACTTGGGTACATGGATAGGAAACATTTAGTGGGATAGGGGACAAATGTTGGAAAATAGGATGAGCTTAGCAGGAAATAGAACACAGAACAGTAAAGCACACTACAAGCCATTTGGCTCATGATATTGCTGATATTTTAACCTACTCTAAGATCATCTCTTGCACATAGCTTTTCATTTTTCTTTCATCCACATGCCTGTCTAAGAGTCTCTTAAATATCCCTAATGTATCTGCCTTTACCACTGTCCTTGGCAGTATGTACCACACACCCACCACTCTGTGTAGAACATCTACCTCTGACTCTCCCCTATACTCTCCTCCAAACACAGTAAAGTAAAAATAGAAGTGTTAAGGGGCATAAACAGAGTTAGCCATCCTGGGAAAAAGGTACTGGCTCTCAACTCTATCTATACCACTTATCATCTTACAGACCTCTATCAAGTCGCCTCTCATCTTCCTTCATTGCAAAGGGAAAAGCCCTGGCCCTTTCAACCTATCCTCAGTATGGAATCTGGGTCAGTATGGACCAGTTGGGCTGAAGGGCCTGTTTTCATGCTGTGTGACTGTGACAGGGTTTGGGAGTGGGAAGGGGAGAGAACTTCGCTGTTCTGAATCTCCTCATTTGTTTGCCGGCACTGATGGCTTGAGCAGGGTTGCTGCAGGTGGTTAAACAGTACGTGAAGATCCCAGTGTTCGCTATAGTCCGCCCGCGAGGAGGGGACTTCCTCTACACCGACAGCGAGATCGAAGTCATGAAGGCCGACATCAAGATGGCCAAAGCCAGTGGTGCAAATGGCATTGTGTTTGGGGTATTGACGGAAGATGGAAGGGTTAACTGTGAAGTCTGCTTGGATTTAATTGGTAAGAAACTTTAACTTATCTTGGGTAACCTCATTCTGACCTTTGGAATCAGAATCAGGTTTTTTAATCATTGTTGTGAAATCTGTTGTTTTGCAGCAGCAGTACAGTTTATTACATTAAATATGTTATAAATCATAATAAAAATATATAAATAGTGCAAAAAGAGAGCAAAAGTAGTCAGGTAGTGTTCATGGGTTCATTGTCTGTTTAGGAATCTGGTGGCGATGGGAAAGAAGCTTTTACTACGAGTGTGTATCTTAATCAGCTAGGCAACAGAATGATTGATTGATTGTTGTATCCAATGATGACAGAGTTGTGCATAAGACCTTAAGACATATGAGCTGAATTAGACAATTCAGCTTATCGAGCCTACTCTGCCATTTGATCATGGCTGATCCATTACCCTCTCAACCTGATTCCCCTCCCTTCTCCATGTATTCTTTCACACTCTGACCAATCAAGGACTTTAAATACACCCAGTGACTTGGCCTTAACATAGCTGTCTGTGCCAATATATTCCACTGCTTCACCACCCTCTGGCTAAAGAAATTCCTCTCATCTCTGATCTAAATGGACATCCTTCTATTCTTTGTCTTTGCATTCTGGGTCTAGACTCCCCCACCGTAGGAAACATCTTCTACTCATCCACCCTTTCTAGGCTGTTCAGCATTCACCTGGATTCAATGAAATCCCACCTCATTCTTCTAAATTCCAGCGAGTATAGGCACAGAGCAATCAAATGCTCCTCATATCATAAGCCTTTTATTCCCAGAATCATTGTCATGAACCTCATTTGAACTTTTTCCAATGTCAGCACATCCTTTCTTAAATAAGGCACCCCCAAAATTGCTCAGAATACTCCCAAGTGAAGCCTCATGGTACCTTATAAAGCCTTAGCATTACATTGTTGCTTTTAAATTCTAGTCCTCTTAAAATGAATGCTAACATTGCATTTGCCTTCCAAACCACTGACTCAACCTGCAAATTCACCTTTAGGACTCCCAAGTCCACTTGCACCTTGGATTTTTGAAGTTTCTCCCCACTTAGAAAATAGTCTATACACTTATTCTTTCTACCAAAGTGCATCACCATACGCTTCCTGACACTATATTCTATCTGCCACTTCTTTACCAATCCTCCTAATCTGTCAACGTCCTTCTGCAGACACCCTGCATCCTCAACGGTACCTGCCCCTCCACTTATCTTTGTTTCATCCACAAACTTGACCCCAAGGCCAGCAATTCCAAATCATTGGCATACAACATAAAAAGAAGTGGTCCCAACACTAACCCCTGCAGAACACAACTAGTCACTGGCAGCCAATCAGAAAAGGATCACTGTATTCTCACTCTTTGCCTCTTGACAATCAGGGTATGCTGTTTCCATGGTAGTATCTTACCTTGGGCTCTTATCCTGTCAAGCAGCCTCATATGCGGTACCTTGTCAAAGGCCTTGTGCAAGTCCAAGTAAACATCACTGACTCTCCTTTGTGTATCCTGCTTGTTATTTCAAAGACTTCCTACAGATGTCAAGCTAGATTTTTCCATATGGAATCCATGCTGACTTTGGCCTATTTTATCATGTGCCTCCAAGTACCTCAAAGCTACATCCTTAATAATGTAGCTTAATAAAAGCTACATCCAATATCTTCTAACCACTGGAGTCAGGCTAACTGGCCTATAATTTCCTTTTTTCTGCCTCACTCCCTTCTTCAAGAGTACAGATTTGCAATTTTCTAGTCCTCTGGAACCATGCCAGAATCTATTTATTCTTGAAAGATCATTACTAATGCCTCCACAATCTCTTCATCTACCTCTTTCAGAACCCTGAGTTGTACTCCATCTTGTCCAGATGACTTATCTACCTTCAGACTTGTCAGTTTCCCAAGCACCTCTCCCTGAAATGGCAACTTCATACACTTCTGCCGCCTGACATTCTTGAACTTCCAGCATACTACTAGTGTCTTCCTTGGTGAAAACTGACACAAAATACTTACTCAGTTCATCTGCCATTTCCTTGCCCTCCTCTCCATTACTAGATAGATACTTTATTGATCCCAAAGAAAATTACAGTATTACAGTAGCATTACAAGTGCGTAGATATATAGATATTAGAAGAGAAGAAGAAATAATCAAAAATAAGTTACGACAAGCATTCTAACAGGAGGGGGTTAAATGGCCGAGGGTAAAAACGACCTCATATAGTGCTCTTTGGAGCAGTGCAGTTGTCCTAGTCTGTTAATGAAAGTGCAGAGGGTGAGAAACATTGTCCAGAATTGCTAGGATTTTCTGTAGGGTCCACCACAGCCTCCACCGTGTCCAATTTGACTCCTATAACAGGGCCAGCCTTTCTAATCAGGTTATTGAGTCTGTTGGCATCACCTGTTTTGATGCCATTGCCCCAGCACACCACCACATAGAAGATTGTACTGACGTCAACAGACTGGTAAAACATGTGAAGGAGAGGCCTGCATAGACTAAAGGACCTCAGTCTCCTCAGGAAGTAGAGGCAACTCTGGCCCTTCTTGTACACAGTCTCTGTGTTTGTGCTCCACTCAAGTCTGTCATCCAGGTGCATCCCCAGGTACTTGTAGGTCCTCACCACATCTTCGTCCTCACCATCAATAGTAACAGACCAGTGCAGGCTTATTCTTCCTAAAGTCCATCACATCTCCTTTGTCTTACTGATGTTGAACTGCAGCTGATTCAGCTTGCATCATTTGACAAAGTCCTCCACCGTGGCTCTGTATTCATCCTCCCATCCTTCCTTTATACACCCAACTATTGCTGAGTTATCAGAGAATTTATGCAGATGACATGACTTAGTGTTGTATCTGAAGTCCAAAGTACACAGGGTAAACAGGAAGGGAGCCGATACAGTCCCCTGTGGGACCCCCGTGCTGCTTATAGCCATGCCTGACACACAGCTCTGAAGCTGCACAAACTGTGGTCTGCCAGTCAGGTAGTCCATTATCCAGAATACAATGCAAGTGCCAACCTGTATTGAACAGAGCTTTTCTCCCAGCAACGAGGTATTGAAGTCACTTGAGAAATCAAAAAACATGATCCCCAGAGCTACCCTGCTTATCCAGATGGGAGTGGGCTCTGTTCAGCAGGTAGATGACAGGATCGTCAACTCCAATGTGCTCCTGGTAGGCAAATGGCAGGGGATTGAGGGCTGATCTGACCAGGTGTCAGAGGTGAGCCAAGATCAGCTTCTTTAGGGTCTTCATGATGTGTGAAGACCTTTCCAGCTTTATTTTCCAGTGGTCCAATATTTATTCTTGCCTCTCTTTCACTTTAAATATCTGAAAAAATACTTTGTATTATTGATTAGCTTATTTCATATTTCTTTCCCCCATGGCTTATTTAGTTTCCTCTGAAAGTTTCCCAATCCTCTAACTTCTCATTAATTTTTGCTCTATTATATGCCCTCTGTTTTACTTTTACGTTGGATTTGACTTCCTGCTCCGTGAGGCTTACTCGCCTCCGCGCTGAATTTCAAGTTGTTACTCCACAAGGCTCTGTATCAAGCTGTGGCCTGTAACTATCACAGTGTGAACTCACTTTTGTGATCTTCAGTTCTGAATGCTATTTGCTTAACTTTAATGTTTGGATATCTGTTTTTCTTTTTTCTCTCTCTGCACATTGGGTGTTTGACAGTCTTTTGTTTTAATGGGTTCTATTGGGTTTCTTTGTTTTGTAGCTGCCTGTAAGAAGGCAAATCTCAGGATTGTATTAAGTATACTTACTTGGGTAATAAATGTACTTTGACTTCCCTTGTCAGCCACAGTTGTGTCATCTTGCCTGTAGAATACTTCCTCTTTGGGATGTTCTTTCTGAATTGCTCCCAGAAACTCCAGCCAATGCAGACCTGCCATTAATCCTGCCAATGTCCCCTTCCAGTCAACTTTGTCCAGCTCCATCTGTACTACTGATACATCTGATTTCAGTTTCACCCTCTCAAATTGCAGTGTGAATTCTATCATATTATGATCACTGACCCCAAGGGTTCCTTTAACTTAAGCTCCATAGTCAATTCCAGTTCATTACAAAACACCATTCTGGAATAGCAGATCTCCTTGTGGGCTCAACCACAAGTTGCTCTAAAAAGCCATCTCATTGGCATTCTACATAGTGTGTGTCTCCCTCTCCCCTTCCCTCTCTTCCCCCTCCCCCCTCCCCTTCTCCCCCCCCCCCCCCCCCCCCCACCGATTTTCCGGATCTACCTGCATATTGAAATCACCATGACTATCGTAACATTGCCCTTTGATCATGACTTTTCTATTTCTCATTGTAATTTGTATCTTATATCCTGGTTACTGTTCGGAGGCATGCGTATAACTCCCATAAGGGTCTTTTTACCCTTTGCATTTTCTCAACTCTATCTACAAGGATTCTACATCTTCTGATCCTATATCACCTCTTTCAAAGGAATTGATTTAATTTTTTATCAGTGGAGCCATGCCATTCTTCTGCCTACCTGCCTGCCCTTTTGATACAATACGTATCCTTGAATGTTAAGCTCCCACGTTTTAGTGATGCCCACAATGTCATTCTTGCCAAACTAACTGCCCTAAAAGATCATCTACCTGATTCCATATTCTGGATTCATTCAAATATGAGACCTTCAGTCCTGTATTCATCAGAGTTTTTGATTTTGTCCTAATCTTACATTGCAACTCATCCCACTGACTGCAATTTTGTCTTATCATCTGCCTGTCCTTCTTGACAGTCTCACTACACACTGCCTCTGCTTGTATCAGTCTAGTCCTTGTTCCCCTGCCAAGTTAGTTTAAACCCTCCCGAAAACTTCTATCAAACCTGCCTGCAAGGATATTGGTCTCCCTTGGGTTCAGGTGTAACCCGTCCTTTTTGTACAGGTCGTACTTCCTCAGAAGAGATCCCACTGATCCAGAAATCTGAAGCCCTGCCTCTTGCGCCAGTTCCTCAGCCACACATTCATCTGCCAAGTCATTCTATTCTTATCCTCACTGGTGCGTGGCACAAGCAACAATCTGGAGATTACTACACTGGAGGTCCTACTTTTTAGCTTTCTACCTGGCTCCCTAAATTCTCTCTTCAGGACCTCCTTACTTTTTCTACCTATATCATTGGTACTTTGTTCTTTGCTGTGAACTGAACAACGTAACCTGTGCAGGAGAGTTTTTAAAGTGGAAAAGCTGTTGTGCTGGGGCGGTTCCACTTTCTCGACCTCAAATCTGCAGCATAGTATTAACCCTTGACTGCTCTTTCCCAGGATATTCCTGTACAAAATATCCCACTATGACAGTGTGCTGAAGAATATTTAGCACATCCATCACCAGTATTATGCACACTCAATGTTTCAGGAACAGCTTCTTCTCCTCCACCATCAGATTTTTGAGTCCGTTGCTGTCTGTGGGATATTATTGTGTGCTTTTGGCTGTATGTCCCTCATTACCATATGAAGGATATAGAAAAAAGCCCCTGAAAGGATGTACTGGCTTTGGAGAGGGTTCAGAGGAAGCCCATGAGAATAATCCTGAGAATGAAGGGGTTAATGTATGAGGAACATTTGATAGCTCTGGGCCCATACTCTCTTGAGCTTAGAATGAGGGCGATCTCAGTGAAAGTTATCGAATCTTGAAAGGCCTAGATTGAGTGGACGTGGAGGAGATGTTTCCAGTAGTAGGGGAGTCGAGGACCAGAAAGCACAGCCTCAGAACAGAAGGCTGTTCGTTTAGAATAGAAATGAGGAGAAATTTCTTTAGTAAGAGGAGTTGGGGATTTTGATGCTGTTGTCGCTGTTCTTTTCTGCAAGGAATGGGCTGGGGATTTGATGTTATCGTCGCTTTTTTTGTGAGGGAGGGGGCTGGGAGTTGTAGTTCTTGGGGGTGTGGATGACCTGTTAGTTGTTTTTTGTGTAGGGTGGTGGGGTGTTTTGGAGTTTGAGTTTTATTTCTTTTTTTCCTGTTGGGGGGAGTGATGGATTTTCTTTTAGAAAACTCCCATGGTTTTTTCTGTATTTCATGGCTATCTGGAGAAGACGAATATCAGAGTTGAATTATACATGTATACTTTGACAATAAAATGAACCTTTGAACCTATGGAATTCATTGTCACAGAAGCTGTGGAGGTAAAGTCATTAGGTATATTTAAAGTAGAGATGGATAGGGTCTTGGTTAGTAAAGGCATCAGTGATTACAGGGAGAGGGCAGGAGGGATAATAAGTCGGCCATAATCGAAAGGTGGTACTGACTCGAAGGGCTGAATGGCCTAATTTCTGCTCCTGCATATTATGGTCTATGGTCACTACTGTCCAATAGTAATTCAGTGGGATATGCAGAGGATGTGAAAGGTGCTATAATATAGCAATTATTACATTTGCAAAATATAGGAAATAAAACGATGATGGGTGAATGTGTTGCTTTCAACTCAGTTTTGATGAGGGGAATGATACCACTAGTACTTTTCGTGTGACAAGCATTTATTTTCTCTCTAAGTGGGGAGTTGAGCACAGAATGTTTAATTCTTTCTTCGTCTGTTGCAGCTGAATCACGACCCTTGCCTGTGACTTTTCATAGAGGTGAGTATGTCTGAAAAAAAAGGAGGAATACCTGTAACATTACCCAGTCCCAAGTTAAATCATTTGCCACTGGTACCTTATTGTTATCTTCCTTGCCTTTGGGAGTAACTACAGCAGCTGGCTAACTGAAATTCACCCTTATGGAATTCACAAACAAATCTGAGATATGGAATTCAAATCTCACCCTTAAAGATTAGCTCTTTAAAAGATTAAAGATTAGCTTTTTTGTCAGATGTACTGCATATTGAGACATCAGAACATACAGTGAAATTCATCGCTTTCATCAAATCAACCAATGAGGATGCGCTGGGGCAGCCAGCAAGTGTTGCTATACTTCAGGCATCAAAATAGCATGCCACAATTCACTAACCTTAATCTGTACATCTTTGGGATGTGGGTCAAACCCATGTGGTCATAGGGAGGATGTGTAATCTCCTTACAGGCAGCGGTGGCAATTAATCCCTGATTGGTGATCGCTGGTACTGTAATCACGTTATCCTATCTGCTACCTTGTCTGTGTGCAAAATAAATAAATGCACAAACAAACAGGAATAGACAGACAAATAATGCATGCTGGGAACTGAACTAGTTTACCAAGAACAGTATTTGCAGGCTGCTGGTTCACAGCAGGAGGGTACTTAAGGGATTTGTTTAGGAAACTGACAAAGTGATCTCTTTTGTTGCTACTTGCACAACAATACTTCATCAAACACTGTAGAATCTATTTCTAGTTAATTAAAACAACAGACTTTTCTCAACATTCCACACAAAATGATGGAGGAGCCCAAATGGTCAGAAAACACCAGTGGAGGGTGAATATACATTCAACCTTTCAGGACAAGACTCTTCACCATTTATCTTCCTAATCTCCCGTGCCGTTCAGATTCCAGTGGCTCATGGGCAAGGTTATCTTGTCATCATCAACATTTCCCATTTAGAAAATACTTTGTTTTTTTTTCTAATTTCGAGCACCAGTCAGACTTGTTTAAAGAAATCTCTGCCCAATTATCATCAACATATAATCTGCAGCACCATGGGTCCCAACACTCTAGATTACTGCTAAATTACGATAAGGAATGCCTACCATTCCAAGCCCAGGAATTCTGATTACGTGGCTGTCCTTCTCCTACCTACATACAAACAGAGGCTAAAGATCAAGGCTCCAGAGATAAGGACAATGAAAATGTGGTTGCAGGAGGTAGAGGAGCAGCTACAGGATTTCTTTGAGTCAATAGACTATCACAGGATCTGAATGGATACACCATGATTGTCACGGACTTTATAAAAACACTGGCAGATGGAAATCATTCAGAGTCTTCCCCAGCCAGGAGTTCTGGATGAACCATGAGATCTACAGTCTGCTGAGGGCCAGATCAGTCGAATTCATGTCCGGTGACCAAGTAATGTACGAGTACAGGTATGATTCTGTGGAAAGCCATCTCACAGGCAAAGTGGCAATTCCAGATCAAACTTGAATCTCTGAAGAATGCTGGACAGCTGTGACAGGGCTTGAATGCTATCGCCTCTTACAAAGTGAAACCAAGTGACATAGGTGACAGTAAGGCTTCACTCCCAGATGAGCTCATTGCCATCTACACACGTTTTGACTGTCAAATCATGGAGGAACCTTCACACATTCTCGCAGTCCCTGATAACCCTGTGATTTGTGACTCTGAGGCAGATATGAGAACATCCTTCAGGAGTGTGAACCTACAGAAGCATCTGGCCCAGATGTGGTACCTGGCCAAGTATTAAAGACCTGTGCTGATCAACTGGCTGGAATGTTCACTGATATCTTTAACCACTTGCTTTGGCAGTTTGAGATTCCCCCCATTTCAAACAGGCTTCAATTATATCGGTGCCTAAGGGGACTGTGGTAACCTGCCTCAACGACTGTCGTCCAGAAACACTTACATCTCCTACTTGAGAAGTGATTTGGATCTGCTTGAGTTTGCCTACTGGCACAACAGGTCCATAGGAGATGCCAAATCATTGGCTCTTCACTCAACCCTGGAACATCTAGGCAGTGAAGATGTTTACATCAGGATGCTCTTCATTGACTACATCTTGGCCATTCAATACCATCATCTCCTCAATATTAATCAATAAGCTTCAATAGCTTGGCCACAATATTTCCTTTTGTAATTGGGTCCTTGATTTTCTCACTTGCAGACCCCAGTCAGTTCCAATTGTCAACAACATCTCCTCCACAATCTCCATCAACAAAGGTGCACCACAAGGCTGTGTGCTTAGCCTCCATTCGCTTTATACTTTTGACTATGGGTCTAAGCACAGCTCCAATGCATAGCACCAATGTCATTGGCTGAATCAGAGGTGGTGTCTAATCAGTACATAGGAGAGAGATTGAAAATCTGGCTGAGTGCCACAACAAAAGCCTCTCACTGAATGTCAGCAAGACCAGAGAGCCGATTCTTGGCTTCAGGAAGATGAAACTGGAGGTCCATGAACCTGCTGTCATCGGAAGATCAGAGGTGGAGAGAGTCAGCAACTTTAGATTTCTTGGTGTTATAATTTCAGAGGATCTGTGCCCCGCACATAAGTGTAACTATGAAGAAAGCACATCAGCACCTCTACTTCCTTAGGAGTTTGTAGAGCTTCGGAATCACATCTAAAACATTGACCAACTTCTGTAGATGTGCATTGGAGAGTATATTGACTGGTTGCATCACAGCCAGGTATGGAGACACCAAAGCCATTGAACAGAATAGCCTACAAAAATAGTGGATAGGGCCCAGCCATCACAGGTAAAGTCCTCCCCACCACTGAACACATCTACGTGGAGTGCTGTCACAGGAAGCAGCATCCATCGTCAAGAACTCCCACCGCCCAGGCTATGCTCTCCTCTTGATGCTGAATAAGGAAGAAGGTACTGGAGCCACAGGACCCACACCACCAGGCTCAGGAACAACTATTACCCTTCATCCGTCAGGATTTTTGCCTCATCACTGGACTGTTCCCACACCTATGATCTCACGTTCATGTTCTCGATACTTATTGCTTATTTATTTATTGTTTTTTTTCTTTTGTATTTTCACAGCTTTTGCTTATTGGTTGTTTGTCCTGTTGGGTGTGGTTTTTCATTGATTCTTTTATGTTTCTTGGATTTACTGAGTATGCCAGCATAAAAATGAATCTTAGGGTAGTGTCTGATGATGTATATGTACTTGGATAATAAATTCACTTTGAACAAAATTGATGACCCAACATTTTCCCATGTTGTACTTCATTATCAATGTTCACACCCACTTCCTCGGCGTGTCCACATCTTCATCACCACTCACAAACCCATCTAGATCTATGCCATTAGCAGTCTTGTAAGAATGACAACCTTGCTTCCCTCAGCGAAACTGTTGTTCGGATTCAGAGTATATATTATCACTGATCTGTATCATGAAATCTGCTATTTTGTGGCAGCAGTACAGTCGAAACAAAAAAAAATGCTATGTTAAAAGCAGATGAATAGTGAGGTAGTGTTCATGGGTTTACGGACCGTTCAGAAATCTGATAGCAGAAGTGAAGAAGTAGTTTCTGAAATGTTGAATGTGAAGAGGACATGCCCACGGTGAGGACATGCCCAGGTGAAGACATGCCCAGGTGAGGACATGCCCAGGTGAGGACATGCCCAGGTGAGGACATGCCCAGGTGAGGACATGCCCAGGTGAGGACATGCCCACGGTGAGGACATGCCCAGGTGAGGACATGCCCAGGTGAGGACATGCCCAGGTGAGGACATGCCCAGGTGAGGACATGCCCAGGTGAGGACATGCCCTGGTGAGGACATGCCCACGTGAGGACATGCCCACGGTGAGGACATGCCCACGGTGAGGACATGCCCACGGTGAGGACATGCCCACGGTGAGGACATGCCCTGGTGAAGACATGCCCATGGTGAAGACATGCCCTGGTGAAGACATGCCCTGGTGAAGACATGCCCTGGTGAGGACATGCCCTGGTGAGGACATGCCCTGGTGAGGACATGCCCTGGTGAAGACATGCCCACGGTGAGGACATGCCCACGGTGAGGACATGCCCACGGTGAGGACATGCCCACGGTGAAGACATGCCCACGGTGAGGACATGCCCACGGTGAGGACATGTCCTGGTGAGGACATGCCCACGGTGAGGACATGCCCACGGTGAGGACATGCCCACGGTGAGGACATGCCCACGGTGAGGACATGTCCACGGTGAGGACATGCCCAGGTGAAGACATGCCCAGGTGAAGACATGCCCAGGTGAAGACATGCCCAGGTGAAGACATGCCCTGGTGAAGACATGCCCTGGTGAGGACATGCCCAGGTGAGGACATGCCCACGGTGAGGACATGCCCACGGTGAGGACATGCCCACGGTGAGGACATGCCCAGGTGAGGACATGCCCAGGTGAGGACATGCCCAGGTGAGGACATGCCCACGGTGAGGACATGCCCACGGTGAGGACATGCCCACGGTGAGGACATGCTCCTGGTGAGGACATGCCCTGGTGAGGACATGCCCTGGTGAGGACATGCCCATGGTGAGGACATGCCCTGGTGAGGACATGCCCTGGTGAGGACATGCCCAGGTGAGGACATGCCCAGGTGAAGACATGCCCAGGTGAAGACATGCCCAGGTGAAGACATGCCCAGGTGAAGACATGCCCAGGTGAAGACATGCCCAGGTGAAGACATGCCCAGGTGAGGACATGCCCTGGTGAGGACATGCCCAGGTGAGGACATGCCCTGGTGAGGACATGTCCACGGTGAGGACATGCCCAGGTGAGGACATGCCCAGGTGAGGACATGCCCAGGTGAGGACATGTCCACGGTGAGGACATGCCCACGGTGAGGACATGCCCACGGTGAGGACATGCCCACGGTGAGGACATGCCCTGGTGAGGACATGCCCTGGTGAGGACATGCCCTGGTGAGGACATGCCCACGGTGAAGACATGCCCACGGTGAAGACATGCCCACGGTGAGGACATGCCCACGGTGAGGACATGCCCACGGTGAGGACATGCCCTGGTGAGGACATGCCCACGGTGAGGACATGCCCACGGTGAGGACATGCCCACGGTGAGGACATACTCCTGGTGAGGACATGCCCTGATGAGGACATGCCCACGGTGAGGACATGCCCACGGTGAGGACATGCCCTGGTGAGGACATGCCCACGGTGAGGACATGTCCTGGTGAGGATCCTTGCAGGCTGCCCAGCACAGTCAAAATTCAATTTTTGTTTGGCAGGCAATGTTGCATTTCGATGTGTGTGTGTTCATGTTCAAGTTTAATTATCATTCCATATAACCATATAATAATTACAGCATGGAAACAGGCCATCTCGGTCCTTCTAGTCCGCGCCGAATGCTTACTCTCACCTAGTCCCACTGACCTGCACTCAGCCCATAACCCTCCATTCCTTTCCTGTCCATATACCTCTCCAATTTTTTTTTAATGACAAAATCGAACCTGCCTCTACCACTTCTACTGAAAGCTCATTCCACACAGCTACCACTCTCTGAGTAAAGAAATTCCCCCTCATGTTACCCCTAAACTTTTGCCCCTTAACCTGGTGAAGACATGCCCTGGTGAAGACATGCCCACGGTGAGGACATGCCCACGGTGAGGACATGCCCACGGTGAGGACATGCCCACGGTGAGGACATGCCCACGGTGAGGACATGCCCAGGTGAAGACATGCCCAGGTGAAGACATGCCCAGGTGAGGACATGCCCAGGTGAGGACATGCCCTGGTGAAGACATGCCCTGGTGAGGACATGCCCACGGTGAGGACATGCCCACGGTGAGGACATGCCCTGGTGAAGACATGCCCTGGTGAGGACATGCCCTGGTGAAGACATGCCCTGGTGAAGACATGCCCATGGTGAAGACATGCCCATGGTGAGGACATGCCCTGGTGAGGACATGTCCTGGTGAGGACATGCCCATGGTGAGGACATGCCCATGGTGAGGACATGCCCAGGTGAAGACATGCCCAGGTGAAGACATGCCCAGGTGAAGACATGCCCTGGTGAGGACATGCCCACGGTGAAGACATGCCCATGGTGAGGACATGTCCATGGTGATGACATGTCCTGGTGAGGATCCTTGCAGGCTGCCCAGCACAGTCAAAATTCAATTTTTGTTTGGCAGGCAATGTTGCATTTCGATGTGTGTGTGTTCATGTTCAAGTTTAATTATCATTCCATATAACCATATAATAATTACAGCATGGAAACAGGCCATCTCGGTCCTTCTAGTCCGCGCCGAATGCTTACTCTCACCTAGTCCCACTGACCTGCACTCAGCCCATAACCCTCCATTCCTTTCCTGTCCATATACCTCTCCAATTTTTTTTTAATGACAAAATCGAACCTGCCTCTACCACTTCTACTGAAAGCTCATTCCACACAGCTACCACTCTCTGAGTAAAGAAATTCCCCCTCATGTTACCCCTAAACTTTTGCCCCCTAACTCTCAACTCATGTCCTCTTGTTTGAATCTTCGCTACTCTCAATGGAAAAAGCCTATTTATGTCAACTCTATCTATCCCCCTCATAATTTTAAATACCTTTATCAAGTCCCCCCTCAACCTTCTACGCTGCAAAGAATAAAGACCTAACTTGTTCAATCTTTCTCTGTAACTTAGGTGCTGAAACCCAGGTAACATTCTAGTAAATCTCCTCTGTACTTACTTACTCTATTTTGTTGACATCTTTCCTATAAATTGGTGACCAGAACTGTACACAATACTCCAAATTTGGCCTCACCAATGCCTTGTACAATTTTAACATTACATCCCAACTCCTATACTCAATGCTCTGATTTATAAAGGCCAGCATACCAAAAGCTTTCTTCACCACCCTACCCACATGAGATTCCACCTTCAGGGAACTATGCTCCATTATTCCTAGATCACTCTGTTCTACTGCATTCCTCAATGCGTTACCATTTACCACGTATGTCCTGTTTTGATTAGTCCTACCAAAATGTAGCACCTCACACTTATCAGCATTAAACTCCATCTGCCATCTTTCAGCCCACTCTTCTAACTGGCCTAAATCTCTCTGCAAGCTTTGAAAACCTACTTCATTATCCACAACGCCACCTATCTTAGTATATCAACCATACATTTGTACAGCTGAACAAAACAGCATTCCTCCAGCACAAGGCACACACTGCACATTCAAGATAGCAAGCAGACATACAGTCAAGAAAAAAACTCTGACAAATAAAGCTCATCTTTAAAAGACCTTTGTCTTTAATGATAGATGCTGATTACTTGAGGCACCACCTTTTGAAGATTCCTAGATGTTGGGGAGGTTTGTGCCTGTGATGGAGCTCAGAGCGTAGATTTCAAATCAGTGGAAGACCTCATGCCACATTTTCTTGTATTCTCCCATTCTGTGACTGATTGGCGTCATTGACCCCCCCCCCCCCCATTCTTGTCTGTATTCCCTCAGCTTTTGACATGGTGCATGACCCCTCCACGGCACTGGAATGTCTCATCTCGTTGGGCTTTGACCGTGTCCTCACCAGCGGATGTGACAGCACTGCCCTTGAGGGGTTGCCAACTCTCAAGCACCTGGTAGAACAGGTGAGTCCAAGGTTTGTTATCTGCATTCGCTGAAATGAAGACTTTTATATTAGAGCCATCAGCACAGAGAAATACCTGTAGAAAGTGGCCTCTCTCCCATAGAACAGAGGTACAGGCAGAAAACTATTGCGTCACTGATCTCTGGGTCTAAATGTCGATGTAATGAAGTGTTCACCTCATAATGAGATGGATGTGGAAGCTTTAAAGAGGGTGCAGAAGAGATTTACTAGGATGCTGCTTGGATAAGAGAGTATGTCTTATGTGGATAGATTGAGTGAGTAAGGGTTTACTGTTTGGATTGAAGGAGGATGAGAGGTGATTTGATAGAGGTGTAGACCAGATAGAGTGGATAGCCAGAGATCTTTTCCCAGGGCACAAATGGCTAACGTGAGTTGGCATAATTTTAAGGTGACTGGTGGAAAGTATGGTGGGGGTGTCAGAGTTAAGTTTTTTTACACGGAGAGTGCTCGGTATGTAGAACACCAAGTCAGAGGTGGTGGTAGAGGCAAATAGATTAGGGACATTTAAGAAACTCTTAGATAGCCACGTGGGTGATCAAAAAATGGAGGAGCGAAGTGTTAGATTGATCTTAGGCTACGTCCATACTAGACCGAATAATTTTGAAAATGCTGGTTTCATGTAAAAATGATAGGTGTCCACACTATGCGTTTTAAAAAATATCTCTGTCTGCATTAAAACGGATATTTCGGTGAATCTCCTCCTACTGCACATGCGCAGGACACATCTACCAAAACCAAGCTACATGTTTGGTGTCAAATCTCGCTGTGAATGACTTGTTGCGCGATTTGTGCGTTTGTCCAGTTACAGACTAGAAAAACTTAAACGATGGGCAGCTGTTGGCTCTCATGCAGGAGGACTTAAAAGTAAAAAAAAACAAATACTGGTGTGTATGGAGGCAACTGACAGGGAGTTCACGGACAGTATGACCCGGCTGACGACAAACATTGAAAAACTGACGAACTCTGTTGCATTAATAAAGCCCCTTGTTAAATGTATAAAACATGTCTGCATCAGTATTATCTTGTAATTCCATACAATGTTACATTAGGCTGTTACACATCTATTGTGTCAGAGAAGTACTTGCATAAATAGGTAAACCACCTTCATACCAGCAAAGACAGAAAATAGGGCAAAGTGAGTATACTTACTTATTCAGTAAGTTATGGGTCCAAGTATTTGGTGAGTACATTTCTAACTCTTCTGGCTTCAGTCTCGTTGCCATCTGAAATTGTTAGGTTGCGTTCAAGAAAACAATGAAATGGCGCGCTGCCCTCACCATCTGTTCCGGCACATCGTGACAGCATTTTTAGATTTCTCCGGTTACCCCGTCTACACTGCTCCGGCCAAGCGGTGTTTTCAATATTACACACCCTGGAGAGCATTTCTGAAATTCTCCGTTTTCGGGGGACGCAAATGCAGTTTTAGTGTGGATGGAGGGTAAAAACAAAGAGAAAAAGCTTCGGTTACGATTTATCCGGTGTAGTGTGGACGTAGCCTTAGAATAGGTTAAAAAGTTGGCATGATATTGTGGTCTGAAGGGCCTGTACTGTGCTATAGTTTCATGTAGTCAACAGAAAATGTTGGAATCACTCAGCAGGTCAGGCAGCATCTGTGGAAAGAGAAACACAGTTAATGTTTTAGGTCAAAAATGTGTTGTCAAATACAGTTAGTTTTAAGTTGGTCGGAAGGTGTGGGAGAGATGGACGGGGCAAAAGAGAACCCTCTTAGCAGGGTGAGGCCAGGAAAGACTTTGGGGAGATCATTACTGTTGATGGGTCATTGATGGTAGGCAACACAAGATGAACAAAAACTATGAAAAACAGGTCAGGCAGCACCTATGAGAAGAGAAATAGAGTCAAGGATACAGCGTCAAATCTGGGGAAGAGAGAAAACATCAATTTCTTCCACAGGTGATGTCCCTCCCCCCCCCCACCTCTTCCATTCTCTACTCTGGCCTCTTACCTCTTCTCCTCACCTGCCTATCACATTCCCCTGATGTCCCTCCTTCTTCCCTTTCTCCTATGGTCCATTCTCCTCTCCTGTCCAGATTCCTTCTTCTGTAGCCCTCGACTTTTCCCACCCTCTTGGGTTCAACTATCACCTTCTAGCTAATCCTCCTTCCCCTCACCCATCTTCCCCCTTCCTTTTCAGTCCTGAAGAAGGGGCCCGGCCAAAAACGTCGACTATATATTCATCTCCGTAGACGCTGCCTGACCTGCTGAGTTCCTCCAGCATCTTGTGTGTGTTGCTTTGGATTTCCAGCGTCTTCAGAATCTCTTGTATTTGAGAGAGAAAACTAGTTTTAACTAGGACAGGGGGTGGGGGAAAGTCAGACAGGACAAAGAGAATCTCACTGAGAGGGTGGGGGTTTTGGAGATATGGTGGAGGTCATACTCCTGATGGGCAGTGGTTGCATTTGGACAGAAGATGAACAAAAGCTATGAAATGAGAGGGGTTTGGAGAATGAGAATACAGGTAAGGGAATGTAACCACTGCAGAATGTAGGGCGACTCTGATAGTCCTAATGGTGACTTTCAGCAGACATAGTGAGTTCTGGGAATTACAGAAAAAATAAGTTACCTGAAGGTGAATTGTCAAAGGTAAATATGGTCTGTCTAACTTGGGCAGTTCATTGAGGTAAATAAATGTTCAGGCAATGTAAATTGGAAAGGTATTTGATAAATTACCGTGTTGGTGCTTATTATGGGAACGTAGGAGAAAGAGGGGCAACCTTACACGTGTTTAAAGTTACATAAGGCATAGATTAGGTGGACAATAGCTGTCTTTTCCCCATGGAAACTAGGGGCGTAGATTTAGGGTGAGAGAGGAAAGGTTTAGAAGGGAACTAAGAGGCATTTTGTTCACACAGAGGATGGTGTGTGTATGGAATGAGCGCCAGAGGAAGTGTTTTTTTGCAGATACAATAACGTTACTAAAGGAGCACTTGGATAGGTACATGGAAGGGTGGGATTTGGGCCAAATGTGGAAAATTAGGACTGGCTGTGTGGGCACCATAGACAACATGGACTAGATGGGCTGAAGGGCCTGTAGGGCTCTGTCACTCCACAGCAGTTACTCAGCAGGCCAAGATGTTAAGGGGACTCTATTAACTATATTTACAAATAGCTGAGAGTAAGTGTTTTCAGACAAGGTCATGGGATGGAGAATCAAGAGAAAGAATTGAAAACAAGGGTGAGAATAAAGGTTGAGTCATTGGGGAGCTGTTGGAGTTTGGATATGGGCTGCAGTTCTCCATCACTTTAAAAGGATGGGAGACTTTGTTTAGTGATCCAGCCTTGTCCTCAAGGCTGGTGTTGTTTTCTGCCTCAGCCTCAAATCCTTAAGGCCATAAGACATAGGAGAATTAGGCTATTCGACCCTTTGAGCACTCCACCATTCGATCCTGGCCAAGTTTTCTCTCAACACCATTCTCCTGTCTTCTTCCCATGACCTTTGGCATCCTTACTAATCAAGACCTATCAACCTCAACTTTAAATATACTATATGATTTGGCCTCCACAGCCATCTGTGTCAATGAATTCCACAAATTTACCACCCTCTGGTCCTAGACTCTCCCTACAATGGAAGCATCCTCTGCAGGTCCACTCCTATCTCGGCCTTTCAATATTCAATGGTTTCACTGAGATACCGCCACCCCTTCCATTCTTCTAAACTCCAGTGAGTACAGGCCCAGAGCCATCAAACAGTCCTCATGCATTAACCTTTTTATTCTTGTGATCATTCTTGTAGACCTCTTCTGGACCCTCCTCAATGCCAGTACATCCCTTGTTAGATATCAGTCCCTTTGGCCCTGGAAATTGACTCCAGAGCTGCATGCCTCTCTGCATTAACATATTTCTGCTTCTGTTCTTCCTAGTGTAATCAACATCCGTACGGTCCAAACTTCGGCCCCGTTGTAGTTCCCTCATTCTAGTCACTAATTTCATTTATGTTTCCATTTTATATTATTCAGGCAAAACAAAGGATAATTGTTGTAGCAGGTAACCACCTTTTCCATTTCAAATTATTTTAATGACTTTTGTTGTAAGGAAGGTAGCAGGGTCTGGTGGGGTGTTAATCGGATTGTAATGAAAAATTATTTTCGTGAAAATGGATTGTTTTTATCAGTGGCTTTTCAAAAGTTTATTGTCATATGCACAAAGACGTGCACAGTTGCAATGAGAAATTTACTTACAGTAGCATCACAGGTGCATATAAACAGGATTCACAAGAAAAAAATCTTAAATTATACATTTTTTGGCAAGAAAATACAATTAGAACAAAAAAAGGTCAGTTTTAGTGTAAAGTATCAGTGTTCACAGTGTTTATTATTATTACGTTTTTGCTAGGTTGATTCAAGAACTGAATGGTTGAAGGGAAGTAGCTGTTCCTGAACCTGGTGGTGTGGGACTTCAGGCTTCTATACCCTCTGGTAGCTACAGAAAAGTGACATGGTCCAGATGGTAGGGATCTTTAATGATAGATGTTGTCTTTTGGAGGCTGTGCCTCCTGTAGATGGTAGTGAGGGACGTGCCCGTGATGTTTTGGGATGAGTCCATTTCCCTCTGCAGCTTCATGCGTTCCATTGCATTTGAATTACTGCACCAGACCAGGATGAACCAGTCATGATAGTTTCAGTCTCTTCCTATAACTCAGGTCCTCTAGTTCTGGCAACGGCCTCGTAAATCTTCTCTGTATTTGTTCTAGTTTAACCATGTGACCATTGTGGTTAAACAATGGGTTAATAACCGAGTTCACTCATAGAACATAAGCCAGTTTTATTTTTAATTTGCTAATAGCCAAATCATCCAGTTTAATTGCAGTAAGTTTGTTTGTAAGAAGTTTCATTAGTAATTCAATCAAATTCAGATAGACTGGTGACACTGTGCACAGTGTATTGTATAGAGAACTGTGCTGTACCACACACAGTGTTGGGCAATCCATTACAGGAAATACATGGTTAAACTGGGTCAAATGCAGGGATAATTTATGAGGATGTCACCAGGACTAGAAGGCCTGAGTTGCAGAGAGAGGTTGGCCAGACTTGGACTTTATTCCTTGAAATGTGGGAGAATAAGAGGCAACCTTACTGGAATGTTTAATATTACAAAAGACATGGATGAGGTGGATGGTAACAGCCTTTTTCCCAGGGTAGGGGAGTCCAAAACTTTCGGGTATAGGTTTAGGGAGAGAAAGGAAAGATTTAAAAGGGACCTGAGGGGCAACGTTTTCACCCAGAGGGTGATTGATGAATTCATGGAATAAGCTGCCAGAGGGAGTGGTTGAGGCGGGTATAAGTTTCTTAATACTAATTTAAGAAGCACTCGGGTAGATACATGGAGGGACAGGGCTTAAAGGGACATATTTAGAATGGAGAAAATGGAGACTAGCTGGGGAGGCACTGTGGTCAACATGGATGGGTTGGGCTGAAGGGCCTGTGTCATGCTATATCAGTCCTTTAACCTATAACACATCTGTAACAGCTCCTGCATATTGTCAACCTACTCAAAAAAGGATTTTCTACTTTATATCGATTTTCTCGAGTAAACTAGGTGAATTTTTGATGAATATCTTTGTTGTTTGACCAGAACTAATAGTTGCAAACTGAACACGAGATTCTGCAGAGGCTAGAAATCTTGAGCGACGTACACAAAATGCTGGAGGAACTTGGGCAGCACCAGTGGAAGGGTGCTGAAACAGTTGATGTTTCAGGCTGAGACCCTCCGTCAGGACTGGAAAGGAAGGGGCTGGAAGCCAGAATAAGAAGGGGAGGGAGGGGGAGGGGTACAAGTTGGCAGATGATAGGTGAGACCAGATGAAGGGGGAAGGTGGGTGGGTTGGTAAGGGGTGGGGTGAAGTGAGAGCTGGGAGGTGATGAGGGGAAGAGGTGAAGAGCTGAAGAAGGAGGAACCTGACTGGAGAAGACAGTGGGCCGGGGGAGAAAGGGAAAAAGGGGCACCAGAGGGAGGCGATGGGCAGGTGACTCATCCCTGTCCAGTCTGCACCAATAAATGGCTTCCATTTTTGGCTAATAATTGAGACCTAATTCCAAGAAGCAGTTTTAGCTTGGTCTTGTAAACAGGGCAGTGTCCAGTTTTTCAGATGTTATGAAGAATATTGATGTGTGTGAGATTAAAAAACGATAATAAATATATTAAATAATAGTTGCAAAAAGAGAGCAGATATGGTGAGGTAGTATTTATGGATTGGTTCAATGTCCATTCAGAAATTTGGTGGCGGGGGGGGGGGGGGAAGAAGAAAAAAAAACCAAAATGCTAGAGGAGCTCAACACGTCAGGCAACATCTGCGGGGTTAAGACATTTAGGTTAAGAGTTTTAATCTGAGCTGGATAAAGATATGAGGGAACGGGTGGGGTGGTGGTGGTGGTGGGCAAGAACTGGGGGGCACAATAGCTGCATCCAGGTGAGGAGGGATGATAGGAGGAGGAGGGGAGAGTGGGAGCAGTGACTGCTCGGAGGCAAAAAAGGGCTCCTACTTTCTTGTGTTCCTGTGCCATACCCATCTCTTTAAAAGATTGCTTTTTTTTTCTCTGGTGGAAGAGCCAGTAGGTGTCAGTGTTTCACTGCACTCTCACTGTCAAGGGTCACGCATCAATTTTATTAGCCGTATAAATTTACATGTTGATTTGTTGTGGAGTGTTAGTCAGGACACCACATTCAACAAAAGACAACAGCATTCAACGATTATAAAGAATTATATAAAAATAAAGTTAAATGTTAAAGTAGAGATATGGAATAAAATGTGTATAAATACATCAATACCAACATGTATTTACACTGTAAACAGCATTGTAAAAGTGGTTTAAAGTGTTTACAGTGCATTGACAGGGTTAGTAATAGATGGGGAGGGAGCTAACTAGAATGGTTGTTCAGATTAACTGGCTAGAGGAAGGAACTTTTAAGATGCTCTAATAGCCCTATAGTACTTTCCAGAAGGGAGCTTTTGGAAAAGCAGTAAAGTTCAAGTTTACTGTCAATCATCCGTGTACATGTCTACAGCTAAATGAAACAAGATCCCTCTGGGACCAAGGTGCAAAACACAGTACTGTATTTGTCAGTGTGGAGTGGAGAGCGAACTTATAAATCTGACGGGA
The DNA here is from genome assembly GCF_048418815.1 of Hemitrygon akajei. Classification (NCBI taxonomy): domain Eukaryota; kingdom Metazoa; phylum Chordata; class Chondrichthyes; order Myliobatiformes; family Dasyatidae; genus Hemitrygon; species Hemitrygon akajei. The sequence goes on along the minus strand of NC_133146.1, from coordinate 13,971,812 downwards.
GCAGAAGATGTCGGGAATGGCAAGGGTGGAGTGCTGCGGAGGGATGTGGGACTTGTTGCAGAGAAGGGGTGCCGGGGCCTGGTAGTGGTGGAGTTGCAGATACACCCAGCCCTGAGACATCAGGTAAAGTAATTTGATTCCAAACAATTGGTTTATTGATCATTATAGAATGTTTCTCTTGTGCATCCTGCTCTCTCTCCTCTACCCAGCCATGATTCCCTCTCCCTGCCCCTTTCCCACTCTCAGTCCACATTAGAGACCCATAGCAGAATCAGGTTATGAACTATGTTTTTTGTGGCAGTACAGTACATTCCATTATGAGGTTACTACAGCACTATAAAATCATAAGACAAAGGAGCAGAACTAGGCCACTTGATCCATCAAATCTGCTCCGCCATTTCATCATGGCTGCTCCATTTTCCCTCTCAGCCCCAATCTCCTGCCTTCTCCACATATTCCTTCATGTCCTGTCTAATCAGAAATTTATCAGCCTCTGCCTTAAATATACTCAATAACTTGGCCTCCACAGCTGCCTGTGGCAACGAATTCCACAGATTAATCACACTCTGGATAAAGAAATTACTTCTCATGTCCGGTCTAAAAGGATGCATCTCTATTCTGACTTGGACTTCCCCACCAGAGGAAACATCTTCTCCACATCCTTTCAATATTTGATAGGTTTTAATGAGGTCACCCCTCATTCTTCGGAATTCCAGAGCCATTAAACACTCCTCATATGACAAGCCTTTCAATCTTGGAATCATTTTTGTGAACCCTCTCTAACATTAACACATCCACTGTGCAAAAGTCTTAGGCACCCTAGCTATCTATATGATAGATAGATAGATAGATAGATAGATAGATACTTTATTCATCCCCATGGGGAAATTCAACTTTTTTTCCAATGTCCCATACACTTGTTATAGCAAAACTAATTACATACAATACTTAACTCAGTAAAAAATATGATATGCATCTAAATCACTATCTCAAAAAGCATTAATAATAGCTTTTAAAAAGTTCTTAAGTCCTGGCGGTAGAATTGTAAAGCCTAATGGCATTGGGGAGTATTGACCTCTTCATCCTGTCTGAGGAGCATTGCATCGATAGTAACCTGTCGCTGAAACTGCTTCTCTGTCTCTGGATGGTGCTATGTAGAGGATGTTCAGAGTTATCCATAATTGACCGTAGCCTACTCAGCGCCCTTCGCTCAGCTACCGATGTTAAACCCTCCAGTACTTTGCCCACGACAGAGCCCGCCTTCCTTACCAGCTTATTAAGACGTGAGGCGTCCCTCTTCTTAATGCTTCCTCCCCAACACGCCACCACAAAGAAGAGGGCGCTCTCCACAACTGACCTATAGAACATCTTCAGCATCTCACTACAGACATTGAATGACGCCAACCTTCTTAGGAAGTACAGTCGACTCTGTGCCTTCCTGCACAAGGCATCTGTGTTGGCAGTCCAGTCTAGCTTCTCGTCTAACTGTACTCCCAGGTACTTGTAGGTCTTAACCTGCTCCACACATTCTCCATTAATGATCACTGGCTCCATATGAGGCCTAGATCTCCTAAAGTCCACCACCATCTCCTTGGTCTTGGTGATATTGAGACGCAGGTAGTTTGAGTTGCACCATATCACAAAGTCCTGTATCAGTTTCCTATACTCCTCCTCCTGTCCATTCCTGACACACCCCACTATGGCCGTGTCATCAGCGAACTTCTGCACATGGCAGGACTCCGAGTTATATTGGAAGTCTGATGTGTACAGGGTGAACAGGACCGGAGAGAGTACGGTTCCCTGCGGCGCCCCTGTGCTGCTGACCACCGTGTCAGACCTACAGTCTCCCAACCGCACATACTGAGGTCTATCTGTCAAGTAGTCCACTATCCAATCCACCATGTGAGAGTCTACTCCCATCTCCGTTAGTTTGTGCCTTAAGATCTTGGGCTGGATGGTGTTAAAGGCACTAGAGAAGTCAAGGAATGTAATCCTCACAGCACAACTGTGGCTAAGACTTTTTTTTCACAGTATTGTATATCATATACATACAGGAGATTCGGCAGATGCTGGAAATCCAGAGCAACGCACACAAAATGTTGGAGGAACTCGGTGTGTCAGGCAGCATCGATGGAAATGTAGTGATGTTTCAGGCCGAGACCCTTTTTCTGGACTGGAAGGGAAGGGGGAAGATGCCAATAAGAGGTGGGGAGGAGGGTAGGGAGGTTGAGCTAGAAGGTGATAGATAAAGCCAGATGGGTAGGAAGAGCTGGAGGAGAAGGAATCTGATACAAGGTCCCAGGAAGCATACATGGCTGAGGTAACGGGTCTGGGTGAGCACATGGTCGAAGAGCTGGGGGGCAGCAGAGATCACAGAGGTGGAGCAGTGAGAGAGGATCTCACTAAAATTCCATCGAAGAGAAGGTTTAAACTTCTTCAGGGTAGGCATCCCTTGAAGAGACTTTACAAAGGAGCAGCAAACTGTAAAGACAAGAGATTCTGTAGATGCTGGAAATCTAGAGCAACACACACAAAATGCTGGAGGAACTCAGTAGGTCAGGCAGCATCTGTGGAAAATGATATATATGATATGAAAATGATATATCTGTGGAAAATATATAGCATATAAAATATTATTGATATAGTAATATTAACAGATAAAGAAAAAGTATTCTGAAAATTTGCAAGTTGACATCAAGTGCATTTACACATACAGTTAAATATGCAGTGCTGTAATGGTACTAGGTGACAGCAGGATGTTCAGAAGTCTCAGCCTGGGGAAGAGGCTGTATCCAGCCTAACTGTCCTTGTTCTAATATTATGGTACCTCCTGGCTGATAGACAAAGAGATAGTGGGAGTGATGGGAGAGGTCCTTGGCAATGCTGAGGGCTTTGCGAATTCAGCACTTCTGAGGAGGGGTGCGGACAGAGACCTCAATCATTCTCTCAGCAGTCCTCACAATCCGTCTCAGGGGCTTGCAACTCCCTTACCAGACGGTAATACAGCTAGTGAGAACACTAGGTGGTGCTCTGATAGAATGGGGGCAGGGAGCCTCACTCGCCTCAATCTGACATTGGCCTAGATTTAAAACGAAGCGAAGAAACAGAATTTGAGGCTGAAGCTGATTCCAAATTGCAGTGTTCCTAATAAGGAAGGACCAGGTAGTTTGACACTGTTTTCCGTGGAGTGTAGGAGGCTAAAGGATGACCTTACAGAGGTATTTAAAATATTGAGGGGCAAAGATAAGATCAAAGTCTTTCTCCCTAGGGGAGGGGAGTCTAAAAACAGAAGGTCATAGGTTTAAGGTGAGAGGGGAAAGGGGTCTCTGTGGCATAATTTTCACACAGAGGGTGGTGTGTTTATGGAACAGGCTGCTAGAGATTGGTATCATGTAGCATGTACAATTGTAGGAGAGCATGGAACAAGCTGCCAGTGGGAGTGGTGGCAGGCTCGTTTGCAATATTTAAGAGAAGTTTGGATAGGGGCAAGATGGGAGGGGTGTGGAGTGCTATGGTCCAGGTACAGGTTGTTGGGACTGTGCAGAAATATAGTTTGGCACAGAGTAGATGGGTTGAAGGGCCTGTTTCTGTGCTGTGGTGCTGTATGACTAATTAAAAGTAATTTAGATGGGTACGTGGATAGGAAAGATTTAGGGAGATATGGGACAAAGGTGATCAAGACAGGCTGGGACGGTGGTCGGCATGGACAAGATGGGCGGAAGGACCAGTTTCCATGCTGCATAACTCTGTGACTCCCCATTCATTTTGCACAATAGGTGAACGTTGCTGCCTGAGTGACACGGCAGGTAGTGCTGCTGTCTCAGTCCCAGCAGTGCAGATATGATCCTGACCTTGGGGTGCTCTCTCGGTGGTGTGCTCCTTCTGCGTAACAAAAAGTACGTTGTCTATCTTTCTGCCTAGGTGGCGGAATAACAGAGAGAAACCTGCAGCGGATTCTGGAAGGCTCTGGTATCTGCGAATTTCACTGTTCTGCTCGATCTTCCCGAGACTCTTTAATGAAGTTTCGGTAAGGCAAATTAAATGATTAATTCTGATACTGGATGTATAAAGTTTGAGGGAAGATTATCACTTAATACTATTTTAGGAACAGCATCCATTTGTAATTCGGTTTTGCTTCACAGTAGTGAATTTCTTGCCATAAGTATAATAAAAAGTTAGTTTTTTTTCTCTGCAGTAACCTTTGATAACAAGCTGCCAGAGGCAGATACAACTTAGCATAAATAAATAAATAATCTGTCAGGGGCCACAGAACGGTTAGCCTTACAGTGCTGGCGACCTGGGTTCAATTCCTACCCTGTCTGCTCTCCCGATGACCATGTGGGTTTCTCTGGGTGCTCCGGTTTCCTCCCACAGTCCAAAGTTAGTAGGTAAATTGGTCATTCTGAATTATCCTGTGATTAGGCTAACATTAAATAGGTGTTTTGTTGGGTAATGTGGCTCATTGAGCCAGAAGGGGCTGTTTTGCGCTCTATCTCTAAATAATAATAAATAATTCAAGCTGAGTCACAATAAATAATGGTCCTTGTTACGTGTGCACAGAGCAAGAATGATTACGGTAAATGTTTTCACTGAGTCGTGTTAGTAATGGTACATGTTGAACAAATTATAGTTAGGGGGTTTCAAACTGAGCTCGCCCAGATGAAAGCATGTGCTCTCGAAAACCTGTGTTCAAAAGAGAGTGGAGGAGGCCAAATTGATTTACCGCACGATCAATCGGCCAAGTGTACATTTCAAAGTTCAAAGACAATTTATTATCAAAGTACATGTCACTATGTACTACCCAGAGATTCATTTTCTTGTGTGCATCTACAAAGAAACACAATAAAGTCAATGAAAAACTGCACACAGAGATGGACAAATAACCAATGATTGTGCAAATACAAAAAGTGAAAAAACAATAATAATAATAATAATAATAATAATAATAATAATAAAAAATAAACAAACAATAAATATTGAGAACATGAGTTTTAGAGTCCTTGAAAGTGAGACCATAGGTTTATGAACCAGTTTAGTGCTGGGTTGAGTGAAATTGAATGAAGTTATCCCTCCTGGTTCAAGAGCCTGATGGTTGTGATACACTTGACACATTGTCACAATTCATCTGATACGGTTCAGTCCTTAATAAATTGACTCCTAATAGTGGTGGCTTAACCCCTCCTCAGTACTACATTAAAGGTCAATCCCAGATTAAACTACATAGAACATAGAAACATAGAAGACCTACAGCACAATACAGGCCTTTCGGCTCACAAAGCTGTGCCAAACATGTCCTTACCTGAGAAATTACTTAGAGTTACCCATTGCCCTCTTTTTCTGAGCTCCATGTACCTGTCCAGGAGTCTCTGAAAAGACCCTATCGTATCCACCTCCACCACAGTCACCGGCAGCCCATTCCACGCACTCATCACTCTGTGCGTAAAAACTTACCCCTGACATATCCTCTGTACCTACTTCCAAGCAGCTTAAAACTGTACCCTCTCGTGCTAACCATTTCAGCCCTGGGAAAAAGCCTCTGACTTTCCACACAATCAATGCCTCTCATCATCTTATACACTAAATACAGCAGATGCTGGAAAATCTGAGGTAAAAATAGAGAATGCTGGAAATATTTAGCAGGTTAATCAACATTTGTGGGGAGAGAGAAACACAGGTACAGAGTGTACGAGCGGATTTTCTTTTAAACATATCAGTTTTGTCCATAGGTCATAAAATGCACAAAAGATCAAAGGGGCATAATCCGGGAGGACATAATTTTAAGGTGATCGGAGGAAAGAATAGGAGGTATATCAGAGTTAGATTTTTTTATAGTGAGTATAGAACACACATCCTGGGGTAGTGAAAGAGGCAAATGTATTAGGGACTTGTAAGAGACTCTTAGATAGGCACATAGATGAAAGAAAAATGGAGGGCTATGAGGGAGGAAAGGGTTAGATTGACCTTGGAGTAGGTTAAAAGAGTGGGAGCAGAATGCTGGGCTTTGGCTCAGCGGGCTTCGGAGCACGAGGACTTCGGTGAGAGGAAATCAGTGAGCCTGAGTACGTGCTTGCTGAGGTAAAAAGGTAAGGTCAGTAGGTTCTTTTTTCATTTATTCTGACTAATCTGGGATCAGGTAATGTGGGAGACAGTTAGAGCAGTGGTGTGCTCCGTATGCAGTATGTGGGAGGTCAGGGTCAACACAGTTGTCCCTGATGACTACACCTGCAATAGGTGCATCCAGCTGCAGCTCCTGTCAGACCGAGTTAGGGAATTGGAACAGGAGCTGGATGAACTACGGATCATTCGGGAGGCAGAGGCAGAGATAGATAAGAGTTATCGGGAGGTAGTCACACCGAAAAGACAGGAGGTAGGCAAATGGGTGACAGTCAAGAGAGGCAGGGGGAGCAGACAGAGAGAGCAGAGCACCCCTGTGGCCGTTCCCATCAACAATAAGTATACCGTTTTGAATACTGTTGGTAGGAATGACCTACCAAGAACAAGTTGCAGTGGTCCTGTCTCTGGCACTGAGGTTGGACCCTTGACTAGGAAGGGGAGGAGGGAAGAGAAGAGAGCGGTAGTGATAGGGGATTCTATAGTCAGGGGGGCGGATAGGAGATTTTGTGGGGAAGATCGGGAGTCTCAGATGGTATGTTGCTTCCCTGGTGCCGGGGTCCGAGACATCTCAGATCAGGTGCAGGTTATTCTCGAGAGGGAGGGCAAGAACCCAGATGTTGTGGTCCATGTAGGGGCCAATGACATGGGTAGGATGAGTGAGGGGGTCCTGCGTAGGGAGTTCAGGAGTTAGGTGCGAAGCTGAAGAGCAGGACCTCCAGGGTAACAATCTCAGGATTGCTACCTGTGCCACGTACGAGTGAGGCAAGGAACAGAAAGATTATACAGATTAATACGTGGCTGAGAGGATAGTGCAGGAGGGAGGGCTTCAGGTTTTTAGATAATTGGGCTTTGTTCCATGGAAGGTGGGATCTGTTCCGAAGGGACGGTTTACACCTGAACTGGAGCGGTACTAACATTCTTGCAGGGAAGTTTGCTAGTGCTTCTTGGGGGGGGGTTAAACTAAATTTGCAGGGGGCAAGGATCCAGAATGAGAGAGAGAGGATAGCGAGATGAAGAATAAAGGACAGGTGGGGACTACACGGTTCCGGAATATTAAGTGTGTAGTAGAGAAAGGAGAGGCGGAACAAGTGATAAGGAGGACACATGTACAGAGGAATGGTCTGACGGAACATGGAGTTAAATGTGCAGAAAGAATAGGTAAATTTAGGAAGGACAACAAAATTCTAGGGGCGTATAGCCCGATGGGAGTTCTGGGAGCTGTGTTAAGCACAATAGGCAGAGATTCAAACAGAGAGAGGAGAAATGGGCTAAAAATTCTATATCTGAATGCACGAAGTGTCAGAAATAAGGCGGATGAGCTTGAAGCTCGGGTGCGAATGGGTAACTATGATGTTGTTGGGATAACGGAGACATGGCCGCAGGGGGATCAGACCTGGGAAATGAATGTACGAGGGTATACGTGCTATCGTAGGGACAGGAATGTGGGCAGAGGGGGTGGGGTGGCCCTGTTGGTGAGGAATGAGATTCAGTCCTTTGCAAGGGGGGACATAGGGTCAGGAAAAGTGGAGTCTGTGTGGATAGAATTGAAGAACAGTAAGGGCAAAAGGACCCTAATGGGTGTTGTCTATAGGCCACCAAACAGTAGCATGGATATTGGGTGCAAGTTGAATAGGGAGTTAACATTGGCATGTGGCAAAGGAAATGTCGCAGTAGTTATGGGGGATTTCAACAAGCAGGTGAACTGGGAGAATCAGGTTGGTGCTGGACCCCAGGATAGGGAGTTTGTAGAGTGCCTACGGGATGCATTCTTGGAACAGCTTGTACGAGAGCCGACCAGGGACAAGACTATTCTGGATTTAGTGTTATGTAATGAACAGGATTTGATAAGCGATCTTGAAGTAAAGGAGCCATTAGGAGGTAGTGATCATAATATAATAAGTTTTTATCTGCAATTTGAGAAGGATAAGGGCAGCTCGGAGGTGTCAGTGTTGCAGTTGAACAAAGGAGACTATGGAGCCATGAGGGAGGAGCTGGCCAAAGTTAACTGGACGGATATCCTAGCAGAAAAGTCAGTGGAACAGCAATGGCAGGTATTCTTGGGAATAATGCACAAGGTGCAAAATCAGTTCATCCCCCGGAGAAGGAAGGATTCAAAGGGGGGAAAGGGACCACAGCGGTTGACAAAGGAAGTCAGAGATTGCATAGCATTAAAAAAAAGGAAGTATGACAGAGCTAAGGTGAGTGGGAGGACAGATGATTGGGAAATTTTTAAGGAACAACAGAACTTAACTAAAAAGGCAAAAATGAGGTACGAACACAAGCTAGCCAGGAATATAAAGGAGGATAGCAAAAGCTTTTTTAGGTATGTGAAGAGAAAGAAGATAGTTAAGAACAATGTTGGGCCCTTGAAGAATGAATTGGGTGAAATTGTTATGGGAAACAGAGAAATGGCAGAAGAATTTAATAAGTACTTTAGATCTGTCTTCACTAAGGAAGACACAAGCAATCTCCCAGATGTATGGATGGGCCAAGGACATAGGGTAACAGAGGAAATGAAACAGATTGACATTAGGAAGGAAACGGTGATGAGTAGACTGATGGGACTGAAGGCGGACAAATCCCCAGGTCCAGATGGTCTGCATCCTAGGGTACTAATGGAGGTGGCCCTGGAAATTGCGGATGCATTGGTAATCATTTTCCAATGTTCCTTAGATTCAGGATCAGTTCCTGAGGATTGGAGAATGGCTAATGTTATCCCACTTTTTAAGAAAGGAGGGAGGGAGAAAACAGAACTATCGACCTGTCAGCCTAACATCAGTAGTGGGGAAGATGCTAGAGTCCATTATTAAAGATGAAATAGTGGCATATCTAGATAGCAGTGATAGGATTGGGCCGAGCCAGCATGGATTTACCAAGGGTAAATCATGCTTGACTAATCTATTGGAGTTTTTCGAGGATGTAACCAGGAAGTTAGACAAGGGAGATCCAGTGGATGTAGTGTAACTTGATTTTCAGAAGGCATTTGATAAGGTCCCACATAGGAGATTGGTGGGTAAAATCAAAGCTCATGGCATTGGGGGGAAGACATTGACATGGATAGAAAACTGGTTTGCAAATAGAAAGCAAAGGGTAGAGGTGAATGGGTGTTTCTTGGAATGGCAGGTGGTGACTAGTGGGGTGCCACAGGGCTTGGTATTGGGACCACAGCTGTTTACGATTTACGTCAACGATTTAGATGAAGGCATTGAGAATAACATCAGCAAGTTTGCTGATGATACTAAGCTAGGTGGCAATGTGACATGTGATGAGGATGTTAGGAGAATTCAGGGTGACTTGGATAGGCTGGGTGAGTGGGCAGATACTTGGCAGATGACGTTTAATGTAAATAAGTGTGAGGTTATCCACTTTGGGAGTAAGAACAGGAAGGCAGATTATTATCTGAACGGTGTAAAGTTAGGTAAGGGAGAAATACAAAGAGATCTAGGAGTCCTTGTTCATCAGTCACAGAAGATGAATGAGCAAGTGCAGCAGGCAGTGAAGAAGGCTAAAGGAATGTTGGCCTTTATTACAAAGGGAATTGAGTACAAGAGCAAGGAAATCCTCTTGCATTTGTACAAGGCCCTGGTGAGACCACACCTGGAGTATTGTGTACAGTTTTGGTCTCCAGGGTTAAGGAAGGACATCTTGGCTGTAGAGGAAGTGCAGTGTAGATTCACGAGGTTAATTCCTGAGATGTCAAGACTGTCTTACGCAGAGAGGTTAGAGAGACTGGGCTTGTACACGCTGGAATTAAGGAGATTGAGAGGGGATCTGATTGCAACATATAAGATTATTAAGGGATTGGACAAGATGGAGGCAGGAAATATGTTCTAGATGCTGGGAGAGCCCAGTACCAGAGGGCATGGTTTGAGAATAAGGGGTATGTCATTTAGGACAGAGTTAAGGAAAAACTTCTTCTCCCAGAGAGTTGTGGGGGTCTGAAATGCACTGCCTCGGAAGGCAGTGGAGGCCAATTCTCTGGATGCTTTCAAGAAGGAGCTAGATAGGTACCTTATGGATGGGAGAATCAAGGGATATGGGGACAAGGCAGGAACCGGGTATTGATAGTAGATGATCAGCCATGATCTCAAAATGGTGGTGCAGGCTCGAAGGGCTGAATGGTCTACTTCTGCACCTATTGTCTATTGTCTAAAAGGTTAGCACAACATCATGGGCTGAAAGGCTTGTACTGTGTCGACCTTTTAACCTACTCTAAGATCAGTCTTAGAGTAGGCTTTTCCCTGCTGCCTTTCTTGAAAAGGGCAACTGTGCTTTTCATTCTCCAGTCATCTGGTTCCTCACATGAGGCCTGTTCCATGTTACTTACTCTGGTAACCATACCTCCACAGTATTGTAACAAATAGTATCAAATGTGCTTTGGAATTATAAGAAAGAGCAGGTACTAAAAAAGAAACTGGTTTTGCCATTCATAGGAACAAACATATGTACTTACATATGACATTTAAATTCAGAAACATTTTGTGAGTTTGTTTAAATGTAGGAATATCCATAAATGGGCATTTTTTAACCAAGAGACTCCCTGCGAATGATGTAGGTTAATGGCTTTCAGCTGGTGAAAGTCATTCAGCCTGAATTATTCATTTCTTCCCCCTTCATAGATGCTGTCTGACCGAAGTATTTCTGGCATTACCACTTTAATATTAAACCACTTGAAATCGAGGTCATTATGTAAAGAGTTTGTCACTGAGATATGGACATCTGAACTTAAGCCTTTGTACCTCCTCTGCAATTGAATCCTTGACTTCCTAACCAGAAGACCACAAACTGTGCGGATTAGAAATAACATTTCCACCTCGTTGACTATTAACTCTGGCACTCCACAGGGATGTGTGCTTAGCCCACTGTGCTACTCCCTCTACACCCATGACTGTGTGACTAGGCATAGTTCAAAGAGCATCAATAAATTTGCTGACGATTCAGCCATAATTGGCAGAATTTCAGATGGTGACATAAGAGCATACATGAATGAGATATACCAATTAAGTGGTGTCACGGTAACAGCCTTGTACTCAACATCAGCATGACTAAGGAGCTGATTGTGGACTTCGCGAAGGGTAATACGTTGGAACACAAACAATCCTCATAGAGGGATCAGAAGTTGCGAGAGTAAGCAATTTAAAGTTCCTGGGTGTCAATATCGCTGAGGATCTAACCTGGATGCAACATATTGATGCAGCTATAAAGAAGGCAAGAGAGTGACTATATTTCATTAGGATTTGGTTTGTCAAGTGAAACACTCAAAAACTTATACAAATGTACCGTGGAGAGAACTCTGATTGGCTGTATCACTGTCTGGTATGGGGGGGGGGGGGCACTGCACAAGATCGAAATAAGTTGCAGAAACCTGTAAAATTAATCAGCTCTATCATGGGTACTAGCCTCTGTAGTGTCCAAGAAATCTTCAAGGAGCAGTGCCTTAGGAAGACGGTGTCCATCATTAAGAATCCCCACCGGCAAGAACATGCCCTCTTCACACTGTTGCCATCGGGAAGGAGGTACAGAAACCTGAAGGCACACACTCTGTGATTCAGGAACAGCTTCTTCCCCTCTGCCATCTGATTCCTGAATGGACATTGAACCCATGAACACTACCTCACTACATTTTTTATTTCTGTTATTTTGCACTACTTAATTTAACTTAACTATTTAATAGACATTTATATACTTACTGTAACTATATTTATTTATCATGTATTGCATCGTACTGTTACCATAAAGTTAACAAATGTCATGACATATGCTGATGATGTTAAATTTGATTCTGAATGAATCTAAAGCCCTAAAGGTCTCTTGTTTTTCTCTATAGTTGGACAAGCAGCAGCTATGAGAAGAGAGACTGGACAACAAAATGACCTAGCCATCAACCATAGTCACCACTTACTCTTGCTCATAATGCACCAGGATACGTTGATCTCAGATCAGCCCCTACAGCCAACTGGGAACCTACCAATAGACAACCCCTTGGGAGAACATACTCAACTCGAGTGATTGCAGTGCTATAGAACATAGAATAGTACAGCACATTACAGGCCCTTCAGCCCACAATGTTGTGCTGACCCTCAAACCCTGCCACCCATATAACCCCCCACCTTAAATTCCTCCATATACCTGTCTAGTAGTCTCTTAAACTTCACTAGTGTATCTGCCTCCACCACTGAGTCAGGCAGTGCATTCCACGCACCAAACACTCTCTGAGTGAAAAACCTTCCTCTAATATCCCCCTTGAACTTCCCTCCCCTTACCTTAAAGCCATGTCCTCTTGTACTGAGCAGTGGTGCCCTGGGGAAGAGGCACTGGCTGTCCACTCTGTCTATTCCTCTTAATATCTTGTACACCTCTATCATGTCTCCTCTCATCCTCTTTCTCTCCAGAGAGTAAAGCCCTAGCTCCCTTAATCTCTGATCATAATCCATACTCTCTAAACCAGGCAGCATCCTGGTAAATCTCCTCTGTACCCTTTCCAATGCTTCCACATCCTTCCTATAGTGAGGTGACCAGAACTGGACACAGTACTCCAAGTGTGGCCTAACTAGAGTTTTATAGAGCTGCATCATTACATCGCGACTCTTAAACTCCCTCGACTTATGAAAGCTAACACCCCATAAGCTTTCTTAACTACCCTATCTACCTGTGAGGCAACTTTCAGGGATCTGTGGACATGTACCCCCAGATCCCTCTGCTCCTCCACACTCCCAAGTATCTTGCCATTTACTTTGTACTCTGCCTTGGAGTTTGTCCTTCCAAAGTGTACCATCTCATACTTCTCCGGGTTGAACTCCATCTGCCACTTCTCAGCCCACTTCTGCATCCTATAGTTAAACACAATGCACTGTGGTCTACCTGTATATCGCTATTGTACTAGTCAGTGAACGATATTCTGTCCCCATTTTGATACCACCTTGCATCTCATCTCCAAAGAAATCCTGCAAGGTGGTCTTACCTGCCAAATATAAACAGGGGACATCTTAACTAACCAGCAGATGCAGTGGAGGATATGATCAGATGGTAGTGATGGTCAATTAGAGCTGCAGTGGGATGATAACTGTTTGTTTCTTCTTCTCTCATTAGAAACAACTCGGTCTCAATGGGAGCCTCCCTCTCCCCGCCAGAGTACAGCGTGAAAGTGGCAGACATCTGTAAAATTCGAATGCTGAATGCCATTGCCAAGGACATTGTATAAATACGAGGAGCATCAAGCCTGGGTAAAGAAGGAACGAAGAGGAGCTACAAGGAAGAATTTACATGTTTTAATGTGGGTCTTGTCATTTGAAAAATGGTGCCTTAGTTACTGCCTGAGAAAGGAGCAGCTGGGATAATTGGACTGAAAAGGAGTTTTAATGGATGGGGAGAGCCTGTTTGCATCTCTTTTGAAGATCATGAACCATCAGGTCTAGTTTAAATGTTCTGCAGCTCATGCCTAACCATATGAAGATGGAACTCTTCCCACTCAAAGTGCATGGAGTACAATCTCCAGTTAACAATTATTACAATTAAAAACTTGTCTGGTTGGACCTCTTTTTCTGTTATAATATCCCCTTCTCTTCCACTTCCCTCCCTTTCTTCAATGTGTGATTCTTTGTTGGGATATAGGTCCACGGTACCTAACTCAGTTGTGTGTGACACCATTCAGGTTGGCCACTCTCAGTTCTACCTGGCCACAGATGTCTGCATCCCTCTCTAAATCTGCAATGGGAAGCATTGACGAGTTCCTTTCAACCCAGCTATGATACTCCTGATGTCCAGCTGAAACTTGGAACTCCGCATAGGCTAGGGATTAAAGCTGGGGTGCTTCTGCCCTGTGTTACCCCTGGATAAGGCCATAAAACATAGGTGCAGAATTAGGACATTCAGCCCATTGAGTCTGTTCCGCTATTCCATCATGCCTAATTTATTTTCCTTCTCTCCATAACCTTTAATGCCCTTACTAATCAAACTCCACTTTAAATATACTCCAATGGCTTGACCTTCACAGCTGTCTATGGCAATGAAGTTCACAGATTCACCAGCCTCTAGCTTAAAAAATTACATCTCATCTCTGTTCTAAAGGGACGTCCTTGTATTTTGAAGCTGTGTCCTCTGTTCCAAGACTCCTACTACTGGAAACATCCTCTCTATGCCCACTCTGTCCAGGCCTTTCAATATTTGGTAGGTTTCAATGAGATTGCTGTTTAATCCCCCCTCATTTTTCTAAACTCACTGAACCATCAGGGAAACAATTTTACAATTGCAAAATATGTTTCATATTGCTTTTGTTCTGAAATACCCCAATAAGTTGATAGCTTTTTGTTGGTTTTAATTCAACTGCTTTTGATATGATCAATTATTCAATAATTGATATAAAAGTTGATGTCATGCCAAAAAGTTGATGTCACCAGTGCCTCTGCTTCCTTAGGAAGCTAAAGAAACTCAGCAGGTTCCCATTGATTCTTACCAATTTTTAACAATGTACTATAGAAAACATTCATTCTGTCTGGATACGTTACGATTTCATATCACAACTGCTCTACACTTTATTGAAATAACTGTTCAGGACATCACAGGAACCCACTGCCCTCCACTGACTTTCTATACTTCTTGCTGCCTGAAGCAGTCAACGTAATCAAAGACCCCATCCACACCGAGCAATCTCTCTTCTTCTTCCTCCCATTGGGCAGAAGATACAAAAGCTTGAAAGCACCTGTTACCAGGCTCAAGGACAGTTTCTATCCTGTTGTTATCGGGCTTTTAAACGGACCTTGTACAACAAGATGGACTCTTGGCCTTACAATCTACATGGATATGATCTTATACGTACTTTATCGTTTACCTGCACTATACTCTTCCAGTTCATTTTATTCTGCTTTGTATATCTTATTCTATCACAAGGCACTGCGTGATGATTTGATCTGTATGAACAGTTTGTAAGACAAGCTTCTCACTGTATCTGGGTATATGTGACAATAATAATCTAATGCCGTGTGTTGGCGCGTGGCCTAGTGGGCAAGGCATCAGACTAGCACTGGTTCGAGCCTCAGCTGAGGCAACGTGTTTATGTCCTTGAGCAGGGCACTTAACAACACATTGCTCTGCGACGTCACCGGTGCCAAGCTGCTTGGGTCCTAGTGCCCTTCCCTTGGACAACATCGGTGGCGTGGAGAGGGGAAGGCCTGCAGCTTGGGCAACTGGGTCTCCCATACAACCCTGCCAGGCCTGCGCCCTGGAAACTCCAGGTGCAGATCCATGGTCTCTCGAGACCGACGGATGCCACCAATCTAATGCCAATATCAGTACCATGCTGAAGCAAACTAAGAAACTAATATCATTATTTCTTGTCCTGACGAAGGGTCTCGGCCCGAAACGTCGACAGCGCTTCTCCCTATAGATGCTGCCTAGCCTGCTGTGTTCTACCAGCATTTTGTGTGTGTTGCTGTTTGAATTTCCAGCATCTGCAGATTTCCTCGTGTTTGATCATTATTTCTTTGTATGTTAGTTTTCTGCCTGGATAGTGAGATTTCATGGTAGAATTAGGAGTTTAGAATCATAGAACCATACAGCAAGAAACAGTGCCTTCAGCCCACCACCAAGCTCCTATCCATTTACCAGTGATCCTTACCCTGGTGATTTACGTGCTGATTGAGATGGTCCGTGTGAAAGTCTCTGCCTTCCCCACGCGCTCAGTCATTGCGTTCCAGATCCAACCACTCAGAGTAAGAAATTTGCCCCGTTGATCCCCTCAAAAACCTCCTTGCCCAAACCTACTCTATGTAGTTTTAGGCACCCTACTAAAATTGGTGATTTGGTTTATTCTTGTCAGATGCACTGAGATGCAGTGGGAAGTTTGACTTGCATACCACCTCTACAGTAATACATAGGAAAACAATAACAGGATGCAAAATAAAGTGTTACAGAGAAGGTGCAGTGCAGGGTGCAGGCAGATATTAAGGTGCAAGGCCACAACAGGTTAGATACTGAGGCCAGGAGTCCATCTTATCAGACAGGGAGACTACTCAGTATAGAAATGGGATAGAAGCCGTCCTTGAGTCTGGTGGTAGGTGTTTTCAGGCTTTTGTATCTTCTGCCTGATTGGAGAGGGAAGAAGAGAGAATATCTGGGGTGGACGGGGTATTTTATTACACTGGCTACCACGGCGTTGAGAAGTTTGGAAGGCATCCCTGGAGGGGAGGAGGCTGATTTCCATGATGCGCTGAACTATGTTTTGCAGAGAGACGTTTCTTGTTAAATCTTTATACAATAAATAGAGCCCATTGGTTCTACTGTCCCTTGCAGCAAAGTTCTCTGGACCACCACATCTTGATGTGTTAAATGATTCCTAATGTTGATTTCATAGCCAGTCTCCCTAAACACGTGTCTTCTGATCACAGGCACCCAGCTCTCCTCATTCTATCTGTCATAGAATACTGCAGCACTGAAACAGGTCCTTCGGCCCATCTAATCCGTGCCAAGCTATTATTCTGCCTCGTCCCATTGACCTGCACATGAACCATAGCCCTCCATACTCCCTCTATCCATGTACTTATCCAAACTTCTCTTAAATGTTGAAATCAAACTCCCATCCACCACTTCTGCTGGCAACTTGTTCCTCATTTGCAAAATCCTCAGTGAAGAAACGCCCCCTCGTGTTGCTCCTCAGTCATACATAACTTTGAATATTCTATTCTAAGGAGAGCTGTCACAGCTCCTCTGGTGACGTTCCTCATTCCCTGGATCCTTCCAATACACCTCATTAATAAATCTCTTCTATACCTCCTCAAAGACCTTGACCACTTTCTCCATTTGTGAGTCTCAGATTGATTGCAATCTTTCAGCTGGGGCCAGACCAGTTATGTTTATACTTTCTCATCTAAGCTTTCTTTTTAAAATAACTTCCTGAAATTATTCTGTCACTGTTAAAGACTTCTGATAATGCAACATTTTTTTTTGCAGAAGGCCAAAACCAGAAGAGCTTCATTGTTGAATCACTAAAATCTCTTGGGAATATTTCAAAGGTTCATTTTAATATCAGAGAATCTATACAGTATACTACCTGAAATGCTTACTCTTCATGAAATGAAGACAGCCATGAAACAAGAACCCCATAGAATGAATGATAGAAACGTCAAAGCCCCTCCTGTCCCCCTCCCACTCATGTCAGCAGAGGCACTGACACCCCCCCCATGCAAGCAACAGCAGAAGCCCCCCCAAAGAGACCCCAATCCATCAAAGCTACAGTCCATAACCGAACACCAAGCATCTGGCCATCAGGGGAGAGGGAGGTTGCTCCCCAACGACGAGAGTGGAGACCAGAAACTTGTTCTGATGTTACGATCTTCCATGTTGCTTCTCTCTTTCTCCATCAGAGAGAGAGAGGGAGCACTTGAGTACAGGGGCCTTCTGTTGGCAGCCGGTGATTAGCAAACCCCATTGCCCGCTGATGCTTCAGTCAGTGCAGTAGGTAAGAAACCGGGCCACTTCCCGAGGGCGCAAGTTTTCCAGGCCATACCTAGAGATAGTGAAGCGCTAGGCCACACAGCTGGTGCAAAAACCCACTGCTTGCCAAGTACTGTATTTGAATCGCGGTTCACAGATCCCAACCCCCTTGAAAAGAAAAGAAAGACATGAGAATAAGCTGTTTGTAGATGAACTGGAAGAAAACTGCTGGTGCTAACTTTGTTGTTTTATTAAGAAATACAGTGCAGTAACAGGCCCTCTGTCCCAATGAGCTCACGCCACCCAATTACACCCATGTGATCAATCAGTTGACTAACCTTTGGAATGTAAGAGGAAACACATACTCATGGGGAGAACATACAAACTCCTTACACATAGCAGTGGGAATTGAACTTAGGTTTCAAGCACTATAATAACATTATACTATCTGCTACACTATTGCGGTGTCCTCAACTCTAAAACTAAGTGTGTCCCCAGTAAATTGGCATAACGTAGTCAGCCCTATCTTTACCAATTCAGCCCTGTTCCAAAGCTCAAAAGTGAGCCTGAAATGATCAGGAGTAGGTGTGATCCCAGGCAATTGATAACAGTGACCAATAAAGGGCAGTTTTACTGCTTTTTGATCCTACAAAATACTAATATCACCAAACTCGTCAATGTTTTCTATCTTTTCAGCTTCCTTTTAAAGATTCCATTCTCTAAGGCAAAGCAGTCTGGTTAATTGGGCCCAGAAAGCTCAGGAAGACAAACCAGGGTAGGAGTGTGGTAGAACAAAGGGATCTTGGAATACAGATCCACAATTCCTTGAAAGTGGTGTCACGGTTAGATAGGATTGTAAAGGGAGCTTTTGGCATCATAAATTTGAGCACAGGATGACATCAAGATTGGGGATGCAGTGGGCAGCAAGGAAGGTTATCATGGCTTGCAGAGGGATCTGCACCAGCTGGGGAAATGGTCTGAAATATGGCAGATGGTATTTATTGCAGACAAGTGCAAGGTGTGGCACTTCGGTAAGACCGACCAGAGTAGGTCTTACACAGTGAACAGTAAGGAACTGAGGAGTGCAGTAGAACTAACAGATCTGGGAATACAGGTCCATAATTCGTTAAAAGTGGTGTCACAGTAGATAAGGTTGTAAAGAAAACTTTTGGCCTATTGCCCTTCATAAATCTTAGTATTAAGTACAGGAGTTGGGGTGTTACGTTGAACTTGTATAAGACATTGGTGAGTTTTGTGTCCAGTTGTGGTCACCTAGATACAGGAAAGATATCAATAAGATTGAAAGAGTACAGAGAAAATTTACAAAGATGTTGCTGGTACTTGAAGACTTGAGTTATAAGGAAAGGTTGAATAGGTTAGGACTTTATTCCCTGGAGGATGAGGAGAGATTTGATAGGGGTATACAAAATAATGAGGGGTATAGATAGGGTAAATGCAAGTAGGTTTTTTCCACTGGGGTTGGGTGAGACTAGAGATAGGAGTCATAGGTTAAGGGTGAAGGGTAAAATAATAAAGGGGAACCTGAGGAGGAAGGCCATCACTCAGAGGATGGTGCAAGTGTGAAATGAACTGCCAGCCAAAGTAGTGGATGTGGGTTCGATTGCAAGGTTTAAGGAAAGTTTGGATAGGTACATGGATGGGAGCGGTATGGAGGGCTATGCTCCAGATGCCAGTTGATGGGACCAGGCAGAATAACAGTTTGGCATGGACTAGATGGGCTGAAGGGCTCATCTGTGCTGTAGCACTCTATGACTATGGAGTTTAACCTGGTCAAATATGAGCCATTGCTCTTTGGAGATCAAATGTAAAGGGACAGCACGATGTTAAATACTAAGGTGCTATGGACTTCAACACAAGAGGGATCTTAGGGTACAAGTCTATTATGCCTTGAAAATGGCTACACATGTTGTTAGGATGATGAAGAAGACATATGGCATGTTTGCCTTTATCAGTTGAGGCTCTGACATTACCCCACCCCTATACTTCACAAAAATCAGCTTAAAATTATGCCCTCTAGTATTAGTCAATTCTGCCCTGGAGAAAAGTACTGGCTGTCCATTCCTATCTGTGCCTCTTATCATCTTGTACACCTCATTCAAGTCACCTCTCGTCCTCCTTCACTCCAAAGAGGAAAGTACTATCTTGCTCCACCTCTCTTCATAACACATGTTCTCTGGTCCAGTTATCATCCTGGTGAATCTCCTCTGCACCCTGTATAAAGCTTCCATCTCCTTCCTATAATGAGGGGATCAGAAGTCTTATTGAGGCACTGCTCCTTGAAGTTGTCCTTGGTGACTATTATATGAATGCTGACATTCTTAGAGATGCTGCTACAGAAATTTCTTGCACCAAGTAGTCCATTCCTAGAGTCATAGACATATGCAATATGGAAATAAGTCCTTCAGCCCATGAAGTCCATGCTAATTGTAAACCACCCACAAATCCTGCGTTAGTCCCATCTTTTTATTCTGCTTCTCACCTACAAACTAGGAGCAATTCACATTCCCCAGTTAGTTTACCAACCTGCTCCTCTTTGGGATGTGGGAGGAAACCAGAGCACCCAGAGGAAATCCATATGGTCACAGGGAGAGCATCCAAACTCCCCACAGACACGGTCACAGGGAACATACAAACTCCACACACACAGCACACAATGTCAGGATCGAACCTAGGTCTTCTGAGCTGTGCAGAGAGGTTCTATACTCAATAAATGCTGGAGAAAATCGACAGGACAGGCAGCATCTATGGAGAGGAATGAAGAGCCCATGAGTTGGGATGAGAAGATTCATCAACTTGTGTTAACTCATAGACAGCTGTGTGCAAAATTGGTAAAGTCAGTATTAATATGATTTACATCTTTACAGAGTCCTCTTTTTCAGTGGTTGGTAATTGCTGATGTGTACTGAAGTACAGTGAGAATGTTTTGCTTGCATTTAATCCAGACAGATCTTCCATACAATAGGTGATGGAAAAGGAACAAAAAAACACAAAATGCAGAATATAGTATTATAGTTACAGAGAAAATGCAGTGCTGGTAAATAAATAAAATGCAAGGGCCATGATGGGGTAGATCAAGAGGTCCACTTTATCACAGGAGATCTTCCCATGACCAATAGTCTTACTACGGTGGGGTAGAAGCTGCCCTTGAGTCTGGTGGTACGTGCTTTCAAGCTTCGGTCATCTTCTGTCAATGGGAGAGGGGAGAAGAGGGAATGGCCAGAATAGGTGGTTCTTTGATTCTGCTGGCTGTTTTACCGAGGAAGCAGGAAGTGTAGATGGAGTTCATTGGAGTGGAGGCTGGTTTGCATGACAAACTGGCTGAATTCTCAGCTCTGTAGTTTCTAGCAGTCTCAGCGCAGTAATTGGGGACATGCCCAATTTCCTTAGCCTTCTGAGAACTTTTAGGACATTTTCTCTTTTCCCCTCTTCCACTGGGGCAGAAGGTATAAAAGCTTGAAAGAACAAACAACATAATTAAATGTATCTTCTACCCCAATGTTATAAGGCTATTGAATAGTTCCCTGGTATAAAATAGAGTCTTGGTCTTACAGATTATGTTGTTATGATCTTATAGTTTACCTACACTGCCCTTTCTCTGTAGCTGTTGCATTTTATTCGGTATTCTGTTAGTCTTTACCTTATTCTAGCTCAGTGCACTGTGTAATGATTTGATCTGTATGAATAATATGTAAGACAAGCTTTTCATGGTATCTTGGTACACGTGACAAAAATAAACCAATTCCAATTCCAATACAACAGTTGTAGAACTTCCTCAATACCAGGAGTCCTAAGACATTTAATTGCCAGCGGAGGAAAATTACCCTTTTGAAGCATAG
The DNA here is from genome assembly GCF_048418815.1 of Hemitrygon akajei. NCBI lineage: Eukaryota > Metazoa > Chordata > Chondrichthyes > Myliobatiformes > Dasyatidae > Hemitrygon > Hemitrygon akajei. The sequence goes on along the minus strand of NC_133146.1, from coordinate 13,950,414 downwards.
TTTCCATCACAGATGGGAAAAAAGATCGAAGTTTCAGGCCGAGACCCCTCCATAGATGTTGCCTGACTTGCTGAGTTCCTCCAACATTTTGTATCTGTTCCTTAAGAATTTTAGCATCGGGAGGATCTCTTGTGTTTACGAGAAACACAATATACGTCTAACATAATCAACAATGTGGTAACCACCATTTCAGCAGGCAGTTGGTTGAGAGAGATGGAGATTAGACAGACACTGAGATATATTTCCAGCTCCTTTCTGATGGCCCATGAGATCTTTCAAACTGAGAGTGCATGAGCTTGCAATTTCACAGTGGAGTTGTCCGCTCTGACAGTGCAGCACCTTAGTCCAGAAACAGAGTCCCAGCAAGAAGCATTGAACTTCAGCTGCTGCTCTCCCCAGGGTCTGAAGTGATTAATGCTGCGAGATGCGGACTCAGCTCAGTCCTTCATGGAAACACCCCCAGCCACCACGGACACTTCTCAGTGTCTTGGTAAAGCAGCAGGCAAAATTGAAGACCCCGCCTACCCCAGGACCTCTCTCTTCACGACCAGGGTTCAATTCCCCCTGCTGTCTGTAAGGATCTCCCCATGACCATGTTGTATTCCTCTGGTTTCCTCCCACATTCCAAAGACAGATGGGTTAGTAACAGTACGTTGTGGACATGCTGTGCTGGCAACACAAGCATGGCAACACTTGTGTCTGCCTCCAGCACACCCTCGGATCATTATTATTTATTGTCTATGATCATTGATGCAAGCAACGCATTTCACTGTACGTTTGGACATTTTGCGGTACTTGTGACAAATAAAGCTAATTTCTCCCCCTCCCTATCAGGGATAAGATACAAAAATTGAAAGCACATTTACCAAGTTCAAGGATAGATTCTATACTGCTGTAATAAGACTGTTGAACGATCTCCAAGAAAAATAAAGACGGACTCAACCTCAGAATCTACTTGATCATGGCCTTGATCTTATTGTCTACCTGCACTGCACTTTCTCTGTAACTGTAACACTTTATTCTGCATTCTGTTATTATTTTTCCATGCACTAGCTCCAATGTGCTGCTGTATTGAAATGACCTGTGTGGATGGCATGCAGACAGTTTTTCACATGAATAACCCCCTAAATCAATGAAGACTTAAGCCCGCTGCTTTTTAATCCAGCAGTCAGCCAAATACTGTTCACATGATATACTTGCTGAAAGATTGCAAAACAAATTGGGCTAAAGGCTGATGGTTCAACAGATTATTTTCATCATGTTGCAACTCTGAGTAAAATGGTTTTAAAGTTCAGATCAAGTACAAACCATGGCAGATAATAATAAGAGTAACTGCTTTCGTACAACACCAATGAACACCTAATTATTAACTTTAGCTTTCATCAGTGTATCAAACCAAAAGATAGTTAAATTAAATACACACAGGGAATACATAGACAGTCTACTTCAAAGTAAATCCAAGGCATTAGTGTATCCAAATAAAATGTAATCTGTGCTCTCTACCCCACTCCAAAGAAATATTTTTAAAAAACAGACAGGAAACCAAGAGGAAATGGTTAAATATTAACTGACGCTTCAGATTAAATAGGGCTCTGCTGGTCAGACGGAGGCAGTAGTCCTTGGGTGATCATCGTACTCCGCTGCGTTTCCCATCAGTTGGGTAGCTCTTGCTTTCAAAGCTGGAGTCATTGTATGGGGGCATCAGCTGAGAAGAGACCGTTCCCAGAGCTTCACTGAGAGAGACCACACGGCATGACATCTGTCTTGGACAAGTACTGCGGCTCCACATTCTGGGTGAGTGTCATTATCGTGTGTTTCTGTTCCCATCAACCCCTTGCCTAAAACAACTGTCTCTGAGCAGCGGCGACCACTGAAGGAAACGAGGCTTGCACTTATACTTTAATTTTAAGGCATCCCAGAGAGTATACCTGAGAGAGCAACCTCTCTCTCCCCTGATGGCCAGAGGGAGCCTGCTTGAAGTGTTGGGTTATGGACTGTAGTTTGTTGGATCAGGGTCTCTTTGGGGGGGCTTCTGCTGCTGCTTGCATGGGGGGGTGTCAGTGCCTCTGCTGACATGAGTGGGAGGGGGACAGGAGGGGCTTTGATGTTTCTATCATTCATTCTATGGGGTTCTTGTTTCATGGTTGTCTTCATTTCATGAAGAGAAAGCATTTCAGGCTTTTTAAGGCATCCCAGAGCGCATTACAGCCATTTTCCCAACTTCTGAAGAGTAATGTAGGAAATACAGTAACTAATCAGAGAGGTGTATGATCAGATGATATGTATAGGTGATTCTGACTGAGAGATGTGTGGGTATGAACAAAAAAAATTCATATCGTGTTCTTTAAAGGAGTGCCATGGAATCTCTTATGTCTATTCTGCAAAGCAGACTAAAGCATATGACCATCAGACATAGGAGCAGAATTAGGCTATTCGGCGCGACCATTCAATCCCATTCTCCTGCCTTCTCCTCCTAACCTTTGATGCCCTTAGTAATCAAGAATTTGTCAAACTCCAGTTTAAATATATCCGATAACTTTGTCTCCATAGCCGTCTGAGGCGATGAATTCCGCAGATTCACCACCCTCTGGTCAAAGAAATTCCCTCTCATTTCTGTTCTAAAGGGACATCCTTGTGTTCTGAGGATATGTCCTCTGGTCCTAGACTCTCCCACTTTTAGAAACATCCTCTCCACGTCTGCTCTATCCTGGCCTTTCAATATTTGGTAGCATTCAATAAGATCCCCTCTTTTTTCTAAACTGCAGTGAATAGAGGCCCAGAGTCATCAAATGCTCCTCATTCATTACTCCTCTCATTCCTGAGTTCATTCTCGTAAACTTCACCTGGACCCTCTCTAATGCCAGCCCATTCTTTCCTAAATAAGGGGCCCAAACCTGTTCACAAATATCTGTGCGGATGACCAATGCTTTATAAAGCTTCAGCATTTCATCTTGCTTTGACATTCTGGTCCCCCGGAAATGAACGCTACCAACACATCTGCCCTCCTTTCTACCGACTCAACCTAAAAGTTAACCCTTAGGGAATCCTGCACGAGGACTCCTAAGTCCCCTTGCACCTCAGATTTTTGAATTCACTCCCATTTAAGAAAATGGGAGACTTTTTCTAGACTAGTCTAGACTTTTATTCCTTCTACCAAAAGTGCATAGCCACACACTTCCCTATGCTGGTGAGAGTGCAGGAAAATTCACCAGAATGTTGCTTGGTTTGGAGGTCTTTAGTTATGGAGATGCCTCAGAGAGGCAGCATCCACCATTAAGGACCCTCACCATTCAGAACCTGCTCTTTGCTCATTGCCAGCATTAGAGAGATGGTACAGGAGCATGAAGACACACCATCAATGTTTAAGGAACAGCTTCTTCCCCTCCAAAATCAGATTTCTGAATGGACAGTTAACCTGTGAACACTACCTCAATATGTTTTGCTCTCTTTTAAATACAGTAAACACTTAATTTTCTATTAATTGTATTTCTTATATATAATTTATAGTATATTTATGCATTTCACTATACTGCTGCCACAAAACAACAGATTTCATGATGTACAGTGTGTTAGTGATAATAAACCTGTTTCCAATTCTGATTGAGATAGGAGACTGTATTTGTCACACGTACCAAGTTACAGTAAAGAAGCTTTTGTCTTGCACACAGTTCATACAGATCAACTCAATGCGCAGTGAATTGAGGTAGAACAAGGTCAAACAATAGCAAAGGGGAATAAAATATATCAGCTACAGAGAAAGTGCAGTACAGGTAAATGAGAAAGTGCAAGATGATAACGAGGTAGATTGTGAGAGACTGGACGAATTGGATTTGTTTTCCCTGAAGCGAAGGAGGTTGTAAGGTAACCTGATAGAGGAATACAAGATTGTAAGAGCTACCTTCAAAATCTGTCCCCTGCAACTGGTTTCTCAAAAACAACAGGACACATAGAAGTTTGAAAGGAGATCTGACGGGTTTGTTTTCCACAGAGAGAGCAGTTGACATCTCAAGCTCACTGCCAGAGGAATTGAATTGACTTTATTTCTTACACCTTTCCCATACATAAGGAATAAAAATCTTTACATTATGTCTCCCTCCGAAAGTGCAATGTGCAAATTATAGTAATTTGTAATAAATAGCACGTACAGTAATATGTACAACAGAACAGTCAATATAGCTTAGGAATACAATTGTGTCAGTGTGAATTAATCACTCTGATGGCCTGGTGGAATGAGGTACAATTGGTTTGTTTCACAGGCATTTAAATAGACAAGGAATACAAAGATACAGGGAAATAAGATTAATGTTGCTGGGGAAAGAAATCAGCATAGATGTAGTGGGCAAGAATGTCCATTTCTGTAAGACTCCTTGAAACTGCAGTCAGTGGCCACTTTATTAGGAACTGACTGCACCTAATAATGTGGCCACTGAGTGAATGTTCATGGTCTTCTGCTACCGTAGCCCATCCACTTCAAGGTTGGATGTGTTGTGCGTTCAGAGATGCTCTTCTGCACACCGCTGTGTTATTTGAGTTATTGTCTCCTTCCTGTCAGCTTGAACCAGACTGGCCGTTCTCCTTTGACCTCACTCATTAACAAGGCATTTTTGCCCATAGAACTGCCACTCACTGATGTTTTTGTTCCATGCTCCATTCTCTGTAAACTCTAGAGAATGTTGTGCATGAAAATCCCAGATCAGCAGTTTCTGAGATACTCAAACCACCCCATCTGGCACCAACAATCATTTCATGGTTTAAGTCACCTAGATCGCATTTCTTCCTCATCTGATGTTTGATCTGAACAACAACTGAACCTCTTGACCATGCCTGCATGCTTTAATGCATTGAGTTGTCACATGAGATATTTGAATCCATGAGCAGGTGTACCCAATGAAATGGCCACAGAGTCAATAAAATCAGAATCAGGTTTATTATCACCGGCATGTGTCGTGAAATTTGATAACTTAGCAGCAGCAGTTCAATTCAATACATAATATAGAAGAAGAGAAAAAGCATATATCTTCTCAATATATTTTAAAGCACATGGATTCCTTTTGAAGAATAATTTACAGGTAAGAATTAACCATTGTAGGTATGTAATAGGATGAATGTGCTGAACAATATTCTTTCTACCTGTTCCCCATGTGGCAGGATGTACAGCTGTGTTGGAGACAATTCAGAATTACAGTAGAATAGAGCTACTAGGACTTGATGTTTCAATCCCAATGATAAAGACGGCACTCTCGATGTTGGCAGTAGGCTTCGAGTGGTGACGAGGAGGGTAGCTACATCATTGGGGTCATCAGGTGGGCACCTTCCTTCTTTGACATTTTGTTGATAAGCTCAGGATGTCTCCAGAGGGCTCAATGGTGCTACCTGGCGTCCCAGATACACCCCCCGCAGTTCTGTACCCTCCTGTCTTCATCTTTCAGTCCAGTTGTTGTCTTTCCTTTTAATCCAAATCCAATTGCTGCTTTCCTCTGCTGCATTTGACAAAGACTTGATTGCTTGTTGGAGGGAGACACCCCTCACCCCCACCTTCTTCAACTGACTGGTCGTAGATGTAGCAACGAATCCCCTACATCCCACTTCTACAGGGAAAATCTTGGTCTTCCAGCCATTCCGAGCAGCTTCAGTTGCCAGTTTTTAAAAATCAGAATCAGGTTTATTATCTCTGACTTACGTGACATGAAATGTGTTATTTTGCAGCAGCAGAACAATGCAAAGACATCAAAGTTACTGTAAAGAAGTAAATAAATTGTGCCAATAAAGGAGCAATTCATGGGTTCATGGACCGTTGATGGTGGAGGGGAAGAAGTTGCTTCTAAATCATTGAGTCTGCACCTTCAGGCTCCTGTACCTCCTCCCTGATCGCAGTAACAAGAAGGGGGGTCACGTCTCGGATGGCGAGGGTCTTTAGTAATGGATGCCAACTTCTTGAGGCTCCGCCTCTTGAAGATGTCCTCAGTGGTGGGCAAAGTTGTGCCCGTGATGGAGACGGCCCGGTGCAGCCTCTTCTCAACCTATGCTTGGAGGCTGAACCAGGTGTGACGTAACCGGTCAGCACGCGCTCCACCACATGTCTGTAGATATTTTAAGGGTCTTTGGCAACATTCTAAATCTCCTCAAGCTCCTCAGGATGTAGGGCTGCTGGCCTGTCTTCTTAATTACATTAATGTGTTTGTGCATGTTTATGTATTTCAGTGTTTTAATCCCTGACTGTTTAATACCCAGGGTACTCACTTCTGACAAAAATTCCATGGGTTCTAATAACACTTAGCCCAAAATTCCTTACCTTTAACACTGTTCCAAAGTTTTACAAGCCCTTGTAGAGATAAAATATAGAACATCTATATTCTATAATATAGAATATAGAACACCACAGGAGCAAGCCCTTTGATCAAATTGAAATATTTTTAAAGATTAGCCTTATCTATCACATGTACATCAAAGCATACAGTGAAATGAGTCATTTGCAGCATTCCGGGGATGTGCTGGGGGCAGCCCGCAAGGGTTGCCATGTTTCCAGCCCCAGCATGGCGTGCCCACGACTCACTAACCCTGACCCATACGTCTTCAGCCTGTGGCAGGAAACTAGAGCACCCGAGGGAAACCCATGTGGTCACGGGGAGAATATCCAAACTCCTTACAGACAGTGGCGGGGTGCTGTAACAGTATTAAACTAACCACTACTCTACCATGTCATGCACATTGTTACTGTACTGTGTTGTAACTGTTACCAGGGTCAGAATCAGGTTAATTATCTCCGGCGTGTATTGTGAAATTTGTTAACCTAGCAGCAAGAGTTCAATGCTAAGTACAGAAAGGAAAAAGAAAATAAAAAATAAATAAGCAAATCAATTATACTAAGTATACATATACATATATTGAATAGATCAAAAATAGTGCAAAAACAGAAATTAGATACATTTTTTAAAAATGGGATCATGTTCTTTGGTTCATGCCCATTTAGGAATCAGATGTCAGAGGGGAAGAAGCTGTTCCTGAGTCACTGAATGTGTGCCTTCAGGTTTCTGTACCTCCTTCAGTGAGAAGAGGGCCTTCCCTGGGTGATGGGGGTCCTTGGTTATGGATGGCACCTTTCTGAGGCACCACTCTTTGAAGGTGTTTTGAGTGCTACGGAGGCTAGTACCCAAGATGGGGATGACTAATCTTACAACTTCCTGTAGTTTCTTTTAGTCCTGTGCAGTAGCCCTCTCCCCGCCCATACCAGACAATGATGCTGCCTGTCAGAATGCTCTCCATGATATATCTATAGAAGTTTTTGAGTGTTTTAGTTGACAACCCAAATCTCTTCAAACTCCTAATGAAATACAGCCGCAGTCTTGCTTTTTTATAGCGGCATCGATATATTGGGACCAGGTTAGATCCTTGGAGATCTTGACACCCAGGAACATGAAATTACTCACTCTCTCCACTTCTGATCCCTCTATGAGGATTGGTTTGTGTTCCCTTGTCTTACCCCTCCTGAAGTCCATAATCAACTCTTTTGTCTTACTGATGTTGAGTGCGCGGTTGTTGCTGCAACACCACTCCACTAGTTGGCATATCATGTTCCTGTACGCCCTCTCATCTTCATCTGAGATTCTACAATGGTTGTATCATCAGCAAATTTGTAGATGGTATTTGAGCTATGCCTAGCCACACAGTCGTGGGTATAGAGGGAGTACGGGAGTGGGTAAAGCACACATCCCTGAGGTTTCAAAGGTACATCTAATGTCAGAGAAATGTATACAATATACATCCTGAAATTCTTTTTCTTCACAAACAGCCACAAAAACAGAGGAGTGCCCCAAAGAATGAATGACAGTTAAATGTTAGAACTCCAAAACCCCCCAACTCTCCCCCATGCACAAACAGCAGCAAAGCAATGACCCCCCACCAGCAAAAAAGCATCAGCACTCCCCACCGAGCACTCCAGCGTGCAGCAAAGCATCGATAAAGACACAGACTTGCAGCACCCCGAAGACTACTCATTCACCCGGTAATCCGACATACCACAGGCTCTCTCTCTCTCTCTCTCCCTAATAAGGGAAAAATTTTATCTCCGTTTCACAGCGAGAGGGGAGACATAACAAAACAACCCACTGATTTATGGTGTTAAAAATCTGTTGTGTCGCTTTTTCCTGTGCCCTGTGCCCAAAAAAAATCAGGTCTCTGGGCACACAGCCAGCTCGCTGCTTCTGATCTTCCGTGTTCTCCCACGGTGTTAAATGCTGAGCTATAGTCAATGAACAGCATTTTGACATAGGCGTTGGTATTGTCCAGATGACCTAAGACAGTCTGAAGAGCCACTGGGATTGTATCTGCTGTAGACCTTTTATGGGGATAGGCAAATTGCAGTGGGTCCAGGTCCTTGCTGAGGCAGGAGTTGGTTCTGGCCACAACCAACTTCTCAAAGTGTTTCATCATCATAGATGTGAGTGCTACTGGATGATAGTTGTTAAGGCAGCTCACACTACTCTCCTTAGGCACTGCTTAAATTGTTGCCTTTTTTGAAGCAGTGGGAACTTCTGACTCTAGCAGTGAGAGGTTGAAAATGTCCTTGAATACTCCCACCAGTTGGTTGGTACAAGTTTCCACAGCCTCACCAGATACTCCGTCAAGGCCTGCCACCTTGCAAGGGTTAATACTTCTTAAAGACAGCCTGACATCAGCCTCCAAGACAGAGATCACAGGGTCACCGGGTGCAGCAGGGATCCTCACAGCTGTAGTTATGTTCTCCCTTTCAAAGGGGCCATTAAAGCATTGAGTTCGCCTGGTAGTGAAGCATCACTGCCGTTCATGCTATTGGGTTTTGCTTTGTGGGAAATAATGTCCTGCAAACCCTGCCAGAGTTGTCGTGCATCAGATGTCGCCTCCAAGCTCACTCGGAATTGTCTCTTTGCTCTTGAAATAGCCCTCCGCAAGTCATAGCTGGTTTTCTGGTACAGATCTGGCTCACCGGACGTAAATGCCACAGACCTAGCCCTCTGTAGACGATGTACCTCCTGGTTCATCCATGACTTTTGGTCTGGGAACATACAGCAAGTTTTCATGGGCGCACGCTCATCCTCATTTAATGAGATCAGTAACGATTGTGGCATACTCATCCAGATTCAACAACAAATTCCTGAATACAGTCCAGTCCACCATGCTGTATCTTTAAGTAAGAAACCCGACACCCTACGCACTTGACCCTCCACTCTCAACGTCGTTTCAACGTTGCCATTACCTCGTTGTTCCTCTTGTGGTGCAACTTTGCCCTTTCCTTTTCCTTTTCCTTTGCCTTTTCCGAGGCCGAGCTGCCAGCTCGATGCTCACCCCAGCACGGATGGACAGCATGCAAGGGGGCCGGCTGGATTCGAACTCGGGACCACTCACTCCAAAGTCCAGCACTGATGCCACTACGTCACCGGCTGGCCGGTCGTTACTTATTTCTAGCAAATAAAACAAATCGGTTATTGATAATTGGTTTATTATTGTCACAAGTACATAGATACAGTGAGAAACTTTGATTTGCCTGCCGTCTATACAGATCATTCCAATACCTTAGTCCATCAAAGTTGTACAAGGGAGAAATTAGAGCATAGAACATAACAAATACTGAAGGGTCTCGGCCCGAAACGTCGATAGTGCTTCTTCCTATAGATGCTGCCTGGCCTGCTGTGTTCCACCAGCATTTTGTGTGTGTTGTTTGAATTTCCAGCATCTGCAGATTTCCTCGTGTTTACTGTATTATATATATATCTTTAGTATATTTCTTATTGTAATTAATAGTTATTTTTATGTATTGACCTGTACTGATGCCACAAAACAAGTTTCCCTACGTATGTTCTGTGTCCCGGGCATGAGGCTATGGCTGGGTCCAAATGCATGAGTCATTAAGACCTTGACAATCAGAGATTAGCCCACTGAAGCAGATTAACTTCAAAAATGACTTACCTCATTTATGTCCCTCAATCATTAGAGTAAGCATTACAGCAAACATCAAAGTAAATTCTGCTCACTGTTTGTTGTTTAGAGTCCCTTTTACTGCAGCCAGGCTCGTGACAATAACGTGGTTTGATCGGGCCGCATTAGTCAAATCAAGTCAGGGCAAGTACAGTGAGGTAATGCAATGACAGATTTATGAACTCATAAATCAACATTATGTCAATATTTCCTCTTTTTGCACTACTTACTTATCTTTTTTACATTTAATTCGATAATATTTGTGTATTGCACTCTGCTGCTGCCACCAAGCAACAAATTTTGTGATATATGTCAGTGATATTAAACCTGATTCTTGATGTACAACAGTGTCACACAGAACACAAATTATGTCTAATTTATGTATATGAATATTCTGTTTACAGTATGCATACATTACGAGTATGTACGTATATAAGTATGCCTATGGTTGAGCAAGCTGGGGCTTTTCACGTTGGAGCGAAGCGGGATGAGAGGTGACCTGATAGAGGTGTACAAGATGATAAGAGGCATAGTTTGAGTGGGCAGTCAAAATCTTTTGTCTAGGGTGGAAATAAATATGAGGGGGATATACCTTCAAGGAAAGTTTAGTGGGGATGTCAGAGATTTGATTTTTATGTGGAGAGTGGTGGTTGCATGCGATGGGCAGCCAAGGGTGGTTTTAGAGGCAGATACACGAGGGACATTCAGGAGACTCTTAGATAGGCACGTGGATGAAAAAAACAGGGAAGGGTTAGATTAATGTTGGAATGGTTTAAAGAGCTGACACAACAGTGTGCTGAAGGGCTGTACTGCTCTGTGTTCTAAGACATGAAACGAAGATGCACTAAAGTTTTCACTCAATTATACAATTGGTACGGAACAGAGGGAAACTGCTCGTCCCATCACACTTCACCTAATTCCTTGTCGAGCCAGTCCATTCACCAGGTGATGTTGGACCGGACTTGGTAGTGGACCGCAGTGCATTTTGTAGATGGTACACACACTGTACCCACAGGGCAGGAGAGAGTTCTGATGAAGGCTCTTCAGCATGAAACCTTGACTGTTCTCTCCAGCCACCGCAGACTGTTCTCTCCAGCCATCACAGACTGTTCTCTCCACCCACCGCAGACTGTTCTCTCCACCCACCACAGACTGTTCTCTCCAGCCACCACAGACTGTTCTCTCCACCCACCGCAGACTGTTCTCTCCACCCACCGCAGACTGTTCTCTCCAGCCACCGCAGACTGTTCTCTCCACCCACCGCAGACTGTTCTCTCCACCCACCGTAGACTGTCTCTCTTCTCCACCCACCACAGACTATTCTCTCCACCCACCGCAGACTGTTCTCTCCAGCCACCATTGACTGTTCTCTCCACCCACCACAGACTGTTCTCTCCACCCACCGTAGACTGTCTCTCTTCTCCACCCACTGCAGACTGTTCTCTCCACCCACCACAGACTGTTCTCTCCACCCACCGTAGACTGTCTCTCTTCTCCATCCACCGCAGACTGTTCTCTCCACCCACCGCAGACTGTTCTCTCTTCTCCACCCACCACAGACTGTTCTCTCCACCCACCGCAGACTGTTCTCTCCACCCTCCGCAGACTGTTCTCTCCACCCACCACAGACTGTCTCTCTTCTCCACCCACCGCAGACTGTTCTCTCCACCCACCACAGACTGTTCTCTCCACCCTCCGCAGACTGTTCTCTCCACCCACCACAGACTGTCTCTCTTCTCCACCCACCGCAGACTGTTCTCTCCACCCACCGCAGACTGTTCTCTCCACCCACCACAGACTGTCTCTCTACTCCACCCACCGCAGACTGTTCTCTCCACCCACCGCAGACTGTTCTCTCTTCTCCACCCACCGCAGACTGTTCTCTCTTCTCCACCCACCACAGACTGTTCTCTCCACCCACCGCAGACTGTTCTTTCTTCTCCACCCACCGCAGACTGTTCTCTCCACCCACCACAGACTATTCTCTCCACCCACCGCAGACTGTTCTCTCCACCCACCACGGACTGTTCTCTCCACCCACCGCAGACTGTTCTCTCCACCCACCACAGACGGTTCTCTCCACCCTCCACAGACTGTTCTCTCCACCCACCGCAGACTGTTCTCTCTTCTCCACCCACCACAGACTGTTCTCTCCAGCCACCACTGACTGTTCTCTCTTCTCCACCCACCGCTGACTGTTCTCTCCACCCACCGCACTGTTCTCTCTTCTCCACCCACCGCAGACTGTTCTCTCTTCTCCACCCACCACAGACTGTTCTCTCCACCCACCACAGACTGTTCTCTCCACCCACCGCAGACTGTTCTCTCTTCTCCACCCACCACAGACTGTCTCTCTTCTCCACCCACCGTAGACTGTTCTCTCCACCCACCGCAGACTGTTCTCTCTTCTCCACCCACCGCAGACTGTTCTCTCTTCTCCACCCACCACAGACTGTTCTCTCCAGCTACCACTGACTGTTCTCTCTTCTCCACCCACCGCTGACTGTTCTCTCCACCCACCGCACTGTTCTCTCTTCTCCACCCACCGCAGACTGTTCTCTCTTCTCCACCCACCACAGACTGTTCTCTCCACCCACCGCAGACTGTCTCTCTTCTCCATCCACCACAGACTGTTCTCTCCACCCACCGCAGACTGTTCTCTCTTCTCCACCCACCGCAGACTGTTCTCTCTTCTCCACCCACCGTAGACTGTCTCTCTTCTCCACCCACCGCAGACTGTTCTCTCCACCCACCACAGACTGTTCTCTCCACCCACCACAGACTGTTCTCTCTTCTCCACCCTCCCATCAGGCAGAAGATACAAAAGCCTGAAAGCTCGTACCACCAGGCTCAAGCACGTTCTTCTACCTCACTGTTACTGAATGATTCCCTAGTGTGGTAAAATGAACTCACAATCTACCTCTTACTTCTTATTGTCCACTCGTACTGCAATTTCTCTGTAAATGTTGTACTTTATTCAGAGAACACCACAGCGCAGTACAGGCCCTTCAGCCCACAATGTTATGCCGATCTTTTAACTTACTCCAAGATTAATCTAACCCTTCCCTCCTACATAGCCATCCAATTTTCTATCACCCATGTGCCTTTTAAATGTCTCGAATGCTCCTGCCTATACCACCAGCTCTGTCAGGGTGTACCATTCACCCACCATTCTCTGTGTAAAAAAGCCTACCTTTGACAAGCACCCTTAACATTATTCCCTGTTGTACGAACCAGTCTAGGAAAGTGATATTGTTTTCTCTCAATGCACCATGTAATGAATTGACCTGTATAAACAGTATGCAAGTTACGTTCTTCACTATACCTTGGTATATAAAGACCGTAAGGCATAGGAGCAGAATGAGGCCATTCAGTCCTTTGAGTCCGTCCTGTCGTTCCATTATGGCTGATTTGGTATCCCATTCTCCTGTAGCCTTCGCACTCTTATTAATCAAGAACCTATCAGCCTTCATTTTAAGTATTTCCAATGACTTGGCCTCACAGCTGTCTGTGGCAGTGCATTCCACTGATTTCACCACCCTCTGGCTGAAGAAACTCCTCCTCATCTCTGTTCTAAAGAGACATTGTTGTATTCTGAGGCTGCCCCCTCTAATCCTAGAGTCCCCCACCATAGGAAACATCCTCTCCATGTCCACTCTAGGGCTTTCAATACCAGACATGTGACAATATAAACTAATACCATTTCCACAGATGCCGCTTAACTCGCTGAGTTCTTCCAGCATTTCCGCTGTTAATACTGATTCCTGCATCTACAGTTTCTTCGTTTGCCATTGGTGAAGGGTGTGGGGTGGGGGGAGGTCAATTTTTGCGTAGTGTCCTTGACGGCGTCAAGCTTTTTGAAAGTTGATGGAACTGCACCCATCAAGGCAGATAGAGAGGATTCCTTCACAGTCCTTGACTCGTGTGCTGGCGCAAATCGGTGATGATTAGACTGCCACGGTCAGCGCGATGCCATTACAGTTTGGGGCATTCGATTCCAGCGGCCATCTGTAAGGAGTTCGTACGTTCTCCAAGTGACTGAATGGGTTTCCTCCGGGTGTTCCAGTTTCCTCTTGTGTAAAGATATACTGGATAGAAAGTTAATTGGTATTGTAAATTAGGCTAGTGTTAAAAAGGTGGGTTGTTGAGTGGTGCAGCTCGTTGGGCCAGAAGGGCCTGTCCCACACTGTATCTGTAAATAAATAAATGATGAATCCCCTAAAACCATGGGAATGCATATTGACCAGGAGGAATGTTCTTCTCTCCGCTCATCAACCACTTTACAGTAGGCACTGTTTCAACGTTCAGATTCTCTCTCTCTCTCTCCCCCCCCTCTCTCTCTCTCTCTCTCCCCCCCCCCCCTCTCTCTCTCCCCCCCCCCCCCTCTCTCTTTCTCTCTCTCTCCCCCTCCTCTCTCCTGGGCATTATTATTTTACAGGACCTCATGTGGGAGAGCCATATCTCCTTCATTAACAAAACGCCTCGGCAGAGGGTGTACTTCTTGCAGCAGTTGGTCAAACTCCACCTTCTCCAGAACATCCTGGTGCGGCTCCGCACTGACATCATAGAGAGCATCCGCGCATCAGCCATTACTGTCTGGTTTGGTATGGCATCCTCTCGCGATGTACAAAAACTACAACGAACTATCAGCTCAGCAGAATAGGTTATTGGCTGCAGTCTACATCACTGCAGAACTTGTACGCGTCCAGGACAGAGAAGTGGGCAGGTGATGCACCATCAATAACTCTCGGAGACAAGAGGCGAGATATAGGCTTTGACCACCATACTACATCCTGGAGACTGAGGCCGGGGGGGGTGCTCAGGCTCCAGTCGCCTTTATACTGGGGTCTGTGGGAGGAGCCACAGGAGCAGTCAGCGGGGGCAGTGTGTCCAGGCAGGTATATGTAGTTCACCACAGCAGGATAGAAATCACTGAGGACACTATCCACCCTACAAACTGCCTTTTCCAAAAGCTCCCTTCTGGGAAGCACTACAGGGCTATTAAAATAAAAACTTCACACCATCTCAAAAATTGCTTCCCCCAGGCAGTTAATCTGATCAACCATTCTAGTTAGCCCCACCCCCTCTGTCTATTACCCTATCACTGTACTACACAGTAAAAACTTTAAACCAGTATTTATAATACTGCTTACATTGTAAACGCATACTGGAGTTTTTGTATTTATCTATATTTTATTCCATATTTGCACTTTAACATTTAATTTTTTAATATAATTCATTTCTTAATACTGTTGAATGTTGTTTTTTTTTGTTGCATGCCATGCCCTCATACCTCAGCAAATTCCTAATACATCTGAATCTATCCTTGTGCCTGGTAGATGGTGGGATGGCACTGGGCTGGAGGTTGACTGGATGTTGTTGTAAGAGAGGATACTTCCATACATTGGAATTTCTCCCATACAGAATGCTTCTCTCCTGGAGCGCCCTGATCCCGACCTTACTGTCTGCTTCGAGAGGACCGTACTGGTGTGGATTCCTCTGGGCTTCCTGTGGTTCGGTACATCATGGCAAGCTTTGGCCCTCTGCAGGTCGAGACAAGCTGGAGGCCCCTGTTCAAGACTCTACCTGATAAAACAGGTATCCCTTTCCCCTCATTCTCCGCTGTGGAAAACGTTTTGCACTCAGACAGGTCACTAGGAAACTGGAGGCCTGTCTGCGTGTGTGTGGGATGGTGGGAGAGGGGGGCTGGTTTTGTGATTAGTTTATTTTGTTGTTGTTGTTGCTGCTGATTGCGTTGTTCTGCAGAACACTGTGCACATGCTATGTTGGCGCCGGAATGTGTAGCAACACTTGTGGGCTGCCTCCAGCAGACCCTTACTTGTGTTGGTTGTTAATGCAAATGACACAAAATTATGAGGGGTTTAGATAGGGTAAATACATGCAGGCTTCTTTTTCCACTCAGGTTTGTTGGGACTACAACCAGAGTCCATGGGTTAAGGGTGAAAGGTGAAAAGTTTAAGGGGAACACGAGGGGGAGACTTCATCACTCAGAGGGCCGTCAGAGTGTGGAACGAGCTGCCAGCGCAATTCATGCATGCGAGCTCGATTTCAACATTTAAGAGGAGTTGGATGGTAGGGGTATGGAAGGTATCAGTCCTGGTCAATGGGAGTAGGCAGTTTAAATGGTTTGTCGTGGATAGATGGGCTGTTTCTGAGCTGTACTTTTTCGATGACTGCATGACACATTTCACTGTATGTTATGATGTACATGTGATAGATAAAGCTGAATCTGAACCTGGTTAGTAGGTTTTTCTGGGTGCGGGTCAACGGGAATGGGCAGAGGATAGGATTGACATGGACCAAAAGGGCCGAGTGGCCTGTTTCTGTGCTGTGGTGCTCTATGACTCCATCAACTTTGTCCGGAGTTTAGCAAATGCACAGAAATCGCTATGTAACCACGCCCCACAGTATTGTGACAAGTGACATCAAAGGAGGTGGGAAATGATTCAAACTTAGATTTATTTATCACGTGTACATTGAAGCATACAGTGAAATGTGTCATTTGCATCCAAGACCAACACTAGCTAAGTATGGGCTGGTGGCAGCCCAACATACTGTATTTATGTACTGTACATTGAACTTCAGAAGTTAATTAAGGGTTAAGATTAAGATTAAAGATTGGCTTTATTTGTCACTTGTACATCGAAAGATTAAAACATGCAGTGAGATGTGCCATCTTGCATCAATGACCAACGCAGTCCGAGGAGTTGCTGGGCGCAGCCCACCAGTCTTGTCACGCTTCCAGCACCAACATAGCATGCCCACAGCTCACTCCCCCTAACCCGTATGTCTTTGGAATGTGGGAGGAAACCAGAACATGGAGGAAACTCATGCATTCACGGGGAGGACATACAAACTCCCCACAGACAATGGCAGAAGTTGGACCCCCGATCAAGGGTAGTGGTTAGCACCATGCTTTACAGAACTTTCAGACCCAGGTTCGATTCCCACCACTGTCTGTAAGGAGTTTGTACGTTCTCCCTGTGTTTCCTCCGGGTGTTTTGGCTTCCTCCCAGAGTCCAAAAGCGTACTGGTAAGTTAATTTCTCCTTGTAAATTGTCCTGTGATTAGGCCCGAGTTAAATCAGGGTTGCTGGGCAACAAGGCTCAAAGGGCCAGAGAGGCCTATTCTGCACAGAATCGTAATAAATAAATAAATAAACAATAGATTGTGATTGTTGGCGCTGTAAAGCATTTCACGAATCGCTATTGCTATTGTGCCACCCTAATCAAGGTAAAACTTATTAACAGAGTACATACACGTCACCACATGCAACGCTGGGTTTTTCTCCCTGCGGGCGGGCATACTTAGTAAATCTATAGAGTAGTAATTGTAAACAGGATCAATCATCAGCAAACCGTGCAAATGCCCATATAAATAAATAGCAATAAATAACAAGAGCATGAAATCACAAGATAAAGAGTCTTTAAAGTGAGGCCATCGGCTGTGGGAACACCAGGAATGGAATTAATGTAGTTACCCACTTTTGTTCAAGATCCTGGTAGTTGAGGGACGCATCTATAGAAGTTTGACGAGGTTTTTGATGACATGCTGAATCTCCGCTGACTCCTGAGATAGTAAACGGACTGTTGTGTTTTCCTTGCAATTATATTTATATGATGGGTCTAGGGCAGGTCCTCTGAGATAGGGACACTCAGGAATTTAAAGTTACTGACCCTCTCTTCCTCTGATCCTCCTATGATTACTGGCCCATGGACTTCTGGTTTCCCTCTTCTGAAGTCTACAATAAGTTCCTTGGTCTTATTGACATGATATTTTGTGAACTTGTTTGTATGCAGGGAACTTCATAAGCTGGGCATTTAGACCAGAAGACCATAAGAACATTTAGAAAATAGTCTACATCTTTATTCCTTCCAGCAAAGTGCATGCCCATACATTTGCATGTAGGAATAAAGAATAAATATACTTACCATTTCTTTGCCCATTCTCCTAATCTGTCTAAGTCATTCTGGAGTCTCTTTGCTTCCTCAACACTACCTGTCCCTCCACCTATCTTAGTATTCGTCACCCAGAAACAGCCTGTACTTTGAAAATAGATTTTTGCAACCTTCAACGCCTGAGATCAGGAAGTTACTGAATAATAAGTATCTTGATCTTTACCCTCATGAACAGATCGTTGCCTGCCTCCTGTTCCTGATCTCTGTGGCTGAGTTGATCCTCACAGTACTGGAAGACATCGAGATGAACAGAGACCTCACAACGGACAAGCAGAACCCGTTTGTGTCCTATGTAAATGCTTTCCTTTACATACTGTCTTGGGTAAGAAGCAGAGCAGTTTCTCAAGGATGAGTGATGATCGGATTTGTTGTTAAAAAGCGGAACTTGGAAGATAAGAACTGGGAGCAGGAGTTGGCCGTGTGGTCCATTCAGCTTGCTCTGCCATCCAATAAAATCGTGGCTGATTAGGTCGTGGACTCAGCTGCACCCGCCTGTCTGTTTTTTCCCCAGAACCCTTAATTCCCCGCAATGCAAAAATCTATGTTCGGGATGGGAGGGCATTTGAATTATGCTGGCTGCTTTACTGAGGCAGCAAGAAGTATAGACAGAGTTTATGGAGGGGTATCTAAAGCCCATGACCTGCTGAGGGGTATCCCACACCACTGTAGCTTTTTGCAGTGGTGAGCAGTTACAATGCATCCCAATTAATGTTTTCTAGATAGATAGATAGATACTTTATTCATCCCCATGGGGAAATTCAACTTTTTTCCAATGTCCCATACACTTGTTGTAGCAAAACTAATTACATACAATACTTAACTCAGTAAAAAATATGATATGCATCTAAATCACTATCTCAAAAAGCATTAATAATAGCTTTTAAAAAGTTCTTAAGTCCTGGCGGTTGAATTGTAAAGCCTAATGGCATTGGGGAGTATTGACCTCTTCATCCTGTCTGAGGAGCATTGCATCGTTAGTAACCTGTCGCTGAAACTGCTTCTCTGTCTCTGGATGGTGCTATGTAGAGGATGTTCAGAGTTTTCCATAATTGACCGTAGCCTACTCAGCGCCCTTCGCTCAGCTACCGATGTGGCGCATCGATAAAAATTGTTGAGGGTCAAAGGGGGCATGTCGAATTTCTTTAGCCTCCTGAGGAAGTAGAGGTAAAGGTGGTTGGACCAGGACAGGCTACTGGCTATCTTCACTCCTGGGAACTTGAAGATTCTGGTCCAAATTATGAAGGGGCTTAGTGGAACAGCAAAGAGGGAGCAATTTTACTAACATAAGGTACAATACAGAATTTAGCAAAGGTTTCAAAGTTCAAAGTAAATTTATCATCAAAGAATTTGTCACCATATACAACCCTGAGTTTCATTTTCATACAGGCATACTCAGTAAGTCCAAGAACCATAGGAGTATAAACGAAAGACCACATTTAACAGGGTGGACAAGCATCTATGTGCAAAAGACAACAAACTGTGCAAATACAAAAAAGAAAAAAAAATAGGAAATTGATATTGAGAATGTGAGATGAAGAGTCCTTAAAAGTGAGTCCATAGGTTGTTGAATCAGTTCAGCAATGGGGGAAATGAAGTTATCTCCACTGGTTCAAGAGCCTGATGGTTGAGGCATAAGAACTGTTCCTGAACCTGGTGGTGTGAGTCCTGTGCCTCCTGTATCTTCTTCCTGATGGCAGCAGTGACCGGGGTGGTGGGGTCCCTGATGATGGATGCTGCTTTCCTGCGACAGCGCACCAAGTAGATGTGCTCAATTGTTGGAGGCATTTACCCGTGATGGACTGGGCCATATCCACTACTTTCTGTGGGATTTTCCATTTAAGGGCATTGGTGTTTCCACACCAGGCTGTGACGCAGCAGGTCAATGTACTCACCACCACACATCTGTACAAGTTTGTCAAAGTATCAGATGTTATGCCGAATGTTCGAAGGAAGCAGAGGCACTGTCGTGCTTTCCGTGTAATTGTGCTTACATGCTGGGCCCAGGACAGGCTGCTCTGAAATGATAACACGGAGGAATTTAAAGTTGCTGACCCTCTCCACCTTTGTTCCCCTGGTGAGGGCTGGCTCAGGGACCTGGAATCCCCCCCCCCTGAAGTCGATAATCAGCAGCTTAATCTTGCTGACATCGAGTAAGAGGTTGTTGCTATGGCACCGCTCAAGTGGATTTTCGTTCTCCCTCCTACATGCTGATTCAACACCATCTTTGATTTGGCCAACGACAGCGCTGCCGACTGCAAACTTAAATATGACACTAGCTGTGTTTAGCCTCACAGTTATAAGCGTAAAGTGAGTGGGGCAGGGGGCTAAGCGCACAGCCTCGTGGGGCTGCTGTGCTGATGGAGGAGACGTTGTTGCCGATCTGAACGGACTGGGGCCTGCGAGTGGGGAAATCGAGGATCCAGTTGCACAAGGAGGTATTGATGCCGAGGTCCTGAGGCTTATCGATTAGCTTTGAGGGGATGATGGTGTTGAATGCCGAGCTGCAGTCGATAAAGAGCAAACTGATGTGTGCATCCTTGCTGTCCAGGGTTGAGTGGAGCCAATGAAGCAGCCACTCCTGTGGGCCTGTTGCTGCGGTGGGCAAACTGGAGCGGATCCAAGTCGCTTCTCAGGCAGGAGTTGATATGCTTCACCAGCAACCTCTCAAAACACTTCATCACACTGGATGTAAGTGCTACTGGAAGATGGTCATTGAGGCCGGTTACTACGCTCTTCTTATGCACTGATATAATCAAGGCCTGCTTGAAGCAGGTAGGTAACTCAGAGCCAGTGAGAGGTTAAAGATATTGGTGAACACTCCAGCAGTCGATCACCCAGGATGTTAGGACGCAGCCAGGTACCCCATCTGGACCAGATGCTTTCTGTGGGTTCGTTCTCCTGAAGGCTACTCACACATCAACCTCAGAGACTGAAATCACATGGTGATTGGGGGCTGTGGGAGCTGCTGAAGGTTCCTCCGTATTTTGATGGTCAAAGCGACCATAGGGGCATTGAACTCATCTGGAAGCGAGGCCCTGTTGTCATCTATGTTGCTTGATTTCACTCTGTAAGAAGTGATAGCATTCAGGCCCTGCCCTCTCAGTCAAGCATCCCTCAATTGTTTCAAGTTTGGTCTGGAATTGCCTCTTCATCTGGAGTTTGTACCTGGACCTCTTGTACTTGGTTGGCAGACCTGAATACCTCTGATCTGACCCTCAGCAGATTCCTGCAGGGCTTGTGGTTGAGGAGGTCTGAGGCCCTCCACTGGTCGGGCCGACCATGGGCATTGCATCCTAGCTGTCTATGTGATGCGCTAGCCAGGGCAGAACGATGTGGAGAGCAAGCTGTTGCCCAGGAAGCAGGCTCCTCCTCTCCTTGCAGCGGATGAATCCAAGGGAACGGCAGAGACCGATATAGTTTGATAACAGCGGTGTTGCAGGAGTTGCAGGTCAGTGTTGAACTCAACGTAAGACTGCCTTAGGGACTCCAGCTCCAGAGTTTTCCTTGGGGTTTATCCCAAAGCTTTTCCCATGACTGGGCATAACGACAAAGCAGAGGAAGTTTGAGATCAGAATTTTCCTTCTCTCAAATGAGCTACCAACCATGGCTGACGAGCTCCATCTACCCGAAGTGAGTAAGGCACCAGTAATCTGTCTTTGCCCCTGTTCCTGTCAGGAGAAATGGCTCCGCCAGGCTTGGTAGCTAAGCCACACGTGAAGACCAGGAGTTGGACTTGGTTGCCAGATGCCATTTGAGTGCATTTAGTTTTTAGCGGAGTTTATCCCCACTACCTTCCCTGGCTAGGCCAACCTTAAGGGACCCACCTGTTTCAAGCAGGCTGCAATTATACCCGTGCGTCAGAGGAAGGTGGTAACCTGCCTCAATGACTATGATCCAGTAGCACGTACATCCACAGTGATGACGTGTTTTGAGAGGTTGTTGATGAAACATATCAACTCCTGCCCAAGAGGTGACTTGGATCCACTCCAATTTGCCAACCAGCACAACCGGTCCACAGCAGATGCCATTTAATTGGCTCTTCACTTAGTATCCAATTGTTTAATGTTATTTCCAGCACACAAGTGTAAAGGAGAACAAAATTATTATTACTTTCAATCCAATGCAGCACAAAAAAATGCAGAAGTTGAGGAACATAACAATGATAATTAAAAACACAATAAATATACTGTAAATACACAAGATAGCTTACATACATAGGTTGGTTGTATGTTCATAAAGTGACGCTAGGCACAGAAGTGTCTGTACGTAAGGTTATTCTGACAGGAATTGATAAAGTAGTGGTGATTGGGGGGTGTAGAGGGGTGGGTTAGTGGGTGGAGGTGTTGATCAGCCTTACTGCTTGGGGTAAGTAACTGTTTTGTGTCTGGTGGTCCTGGTGAGGATAATGCGTAGCCTCCTCCCTGATGGGAGTGGGGCAAACAGTCCATGAGCAGAGAGGGTGGGATCCTTCATGATGTTCCTGGCCCTTTCCTGGCACCTTTCTGTATATATGTCCTCGATGGAGGGTGGAGGGTGGGTTGGTGCCAGTGATGCGTCGGGCAGTTTTGATGATAAAGCAAACGGGCTGTGGTACTGAGGCTCCCTTTCCTGTTTCTGCCGCTGTGCAGTTCGTGGTGATGCTTATCCACGAGGGACGGAGACGGGCCGACGACACGAACTCTGCCTGCCTCTTCATCTTCTGGCTGCTCTCGGTGCTATGCGACGTGTTTATGCTGCAGACTCTCATCAGAACAGCCATTGCGCAGGTGAGAGATCCAAGATTCAAGTTCATTTATCACCTGAACATTGAGACGTGTAGTGAAGTGGGGCGCCGCGGCAGCGTAGCTGTTGGTGTGATGCTACGGCAGCTTGGAGTACTGGAGACTGGAGTCCAAATCCAGCGTCCTCTCTAAGCAAATTTGTATACTGCTTCCTGTGCAGGTGTGGAATTCCTCTGGGTGCTCCAGGTTTCTCCCATTGTCCAGAGGCATACCAGTTAGTAAGTGAATTGGTCAATGTAAATTTTCCCATAATTAGGCTAGGGTTAAATTGTTTGGTTGCTGGACAGCATGGCTCGAAGGGCCAGAAGGGCCTGCTTTGTGCTGTATCTTTAAATAAATAAACATGTCGTTTGCCTTAATAGCCAACGCACCTGAGGGTGTACTCCCGTAACAGAAATTTGTAAAGCTCCTTCCCGCGCAGGCGTGGGGTTCCTCCACAAGTGTTGCTGCGCGTTCTGGCACCAACGTAGCATTGCCCTCAGTGCTCAACAGAACAACACCAAACAGAAGGAGCAAAACAACAGCAGCCCCACCCCCACCAACCCACGCACACACGCAGTCCTCCAACCCCAACACAGTCCATGTTCTTCCGCCTCCGGCTTCCAGCGGATGTGGACCCATCACGGATTTGGACGTGGACTCGCAGACGTTGCGCCTTTGACTACCCCAGCTAACCCGCAGAGATCTGCATGGCTCCAGGGTTGTTTCACTTATTTGCTTGCTTGCTTGTTTGTTTGTTTATTTATTTTTCTTTAGTGATAGAATGTGGAACAGGCCCTTCTGGCCCAATAAAAGAGAGAGAGAGAAAGGGAGGGAGAGGGTAAAAAATAAAAAATAAAAATATGGAGCTGTGAGTCATCCCCAGTGGGTTAGGCTGTACCAATGGTCCTAATGCCCTTCCCTTGGACAACATCGGTGGCGTGGAGAGGGGAGACTTGCAGCTTGGGCAACTGCCGGTCTCCCATACAACCCTGCCCAGGCTTGCACCCTGGAAACTTTCCAAGGCACAATTCCATGGTCTGTCGAGACTAACGAAGGCCTACACTACACACCAATGGTGATAGAAGACCTGAGCCAATGTCATTGATGGATAGGTTCCAGCTTCAAAGGTGGTTATGATACAGACAGAGAAGTTGCAGAGTTTGGTGTTGAGTCCGGAAGGCCGTGGTGAGGTGCTTTTTCTCAGGTTTATTGTAACACTGCCGGGGGATCACAGACTGAGGTCAGGGTGGGATTGGGAAGGAAAAAACAAGGGGCAGGAAGCAGGCAGTTCTGAGCCGCCACTGCTCGGAACTGATCGCCCAATCCGTGTTTGGTTCTCCGACGTAGAGGAAGTCACATTGTGAGATGCAGGTCACACTGTGTTCCAGTCCTACGCTCTTCTGGAACAAGCGAGGTGGCTTCCAGCGCTGCGGCCATTTCATTACCCTGTGCCCCGCATTCTTGGGACAGTGCAAGGAATGAGGGAAGTGAAGCCGGCGCTGTTCTCTGTAGAGCAGGGATCAGCGGTGCAGATAAGGTGAATGTTGTAAGTTCCATCAGCAGAACAGTAATGTTATCAATGAGCGACTTTAATACAAGTGCGTCAGATTGTAGAGTGGATCGCCAGTGCCTTTTCCTAGGGCACCAATGGAAAACGCCAGAGGGTAAGTATTTAAGAAGATTTGGAGGAAAGTTAAAAGGAGGAAGTCCTGCACATCGTTAGAACGTAGGGAGAAACTGGAAAACCAGGAAACCCACACAGTCACAGGGAGAATGTATGAACTCCTTACAAGATAGCAGTGGGAATTGAACCCTGATTGCTGGCACGGTAAAGCATTACCCAATCCACATCCCTCATTACCTCTGAGATATCCACCCCCTCATTCTCCTGCACTCCAGGGAATAAAGTCTAAAACTATTCAATCTATCCCTGTAACTCAGCTCCTCAAGT
This sequence comes from Hemitrygon akajei, assembly GCF_048418815.1. NCBI lineage: Eukaryota > Metazoa > Chordata > Chondrichthyes > Myliobatiformes > Dasyatidae > Hemitrygon > Hemitrygon akajei. The sequence continues at coordinate 13,925,770 of NC_133146.1, read as the reverse complement.
CCATGCAACATCTGTGTAAGTTTTCTCTGCTGAATGTCTGCATCATGTTCAGATCTCTGGCTGAAGTGACTACTCGTGTTTTTCACTCCTCCACAGGGTGGTCCACCTGATTTGCCACGGTTTGTACTATTCTGTGTCTCTTATGGTCTCAAGTGCACGTCCCTGGTTGTCTCCAGCCTTGCTGACGTATCTGCAGAGAAACGAGCAGCTGCAGAGAAGGTAACGTACAGCTTGCGCTCGTGTGTATCTTCTCCCTCGTCGCTGTCACATACTTTGTGCTGCATGTAAAACCCCACTGGGAGCAGGAAAATTGCCCCTCTACACTGCCTCATCACACACTCTCAGAACAGGGACAGCACGGGTTAGATACAGAGTGAAGCTCCCTCTACACTGTCCCATCACACACTCCCAGGACAGGGACAGCACGGGTTAGATACAGAGTGAAGCTCCCTCTACACTGTCCCATCACACACTCCCAGGACAGGGACAGCACGGGTTAGATACAGAGTGAAGCTCCCTCTACACTGTCCCATCACACACTCCCAGGACAGGGACAGCACGGGTTAGATACAGAGTGAAGCTCCCTCTACACTGTCCCATCACACACTCCCAGGATGGGGACAGCACGGGTTAGATACAGAGTGAAGCTCCCTCTACACTGCCTCATCACACACTCCCAGGACAGGGACAGCACGGGTTAGATACAGAGTGAAGCTCCCTCTACACTGTCCCATCACACACTCCCAGGATGGGGACAGCACGGGTTAGATACAGAGTGAAGCTCCCTCTACACTGTCCCATCACACACTCCCAGGACAGGGACAGCACGGGTTAGATACAGAGTGAAGCTCCCTCTACACTGTCCCATCACACACTCTCAGAACAGGGACAGCACGGGTTAGATACAGAGTGAAGCTCCCTCTACACTGTCCCATCACACACTCTCAGAACAGGGACAGCACGGGTTAGATACAGAGTGAATCTCCCTCTACACTGTCCCATCACACACTCCCAGGACGGGGACAGCACGGGTTAGATACAGAGTGAATCTCCCTCTACACTGTCCCATCACACACTCCCAGGATGGGGACAGCACGGGTTAGATGCAGAGTGAAGCTCCCTCTACACTGCCTCATCACACACTCCCAGGACAGGGACAGCACGGGTTAGATACAGAGTGAAGCTCCCTCTACACTGCCTCATCACACACTCCCAGGACAGGGACAGCACGGGTTAGATACAGAGTGAAGCTCCCTCTACACCGTCCCATCACACACTCTCAGGACAGGGACAGCACGGGTTAGATACAGAGTGAAGCTCCCTCTACACTGTCCCATCACACACACCCAGGATGGGGACAGCACGGGTTAGATACAGAGTGAAGCTCCCTCTACACTGTCCCATCACACACTCTCAGGACAGGGACAGCACGGGTTAGATACAGAGTGAAGCTCCCTCTACACTGTCCCATCACACACTCCCAGGATGGGGACAGCACAGGGTAGATACAGAGTGAAGCTCCCTCTACACTGCCTCATCACACACTCCCAGGACAGGGACAGCACGGGTTAGATACAGAGTGAAACTCCCTCTACACTGTCCCATCACACACTCCCAGGACAGGGACAGCACGGGTTAGATACAGAGTGAAGCTCCCTCTACACTGTCCCATCACACACTCTCAGAACAGGGACAGCACGGGTTAGATACAGAGTGAAGCTCCCTCTACACTGTCCCATCACACACTCTCAGAACAGGGACAGCACGGGTTAGATACAGAGTGAATCTCCCTCTACACTGTCCCATCACACACTCCCAGGACAGGGACAGCACGGGTTAGATACAGAGTGAATCTCCCTCTACACTGTCCCATCACACACTCCCAGGACGGGGACAGCACGGGTTAGATGCAGAGTGAAGCTCCCTCTACACTGCCTCATCACACACTCCCAGGACAGGGACAGCACGGGTTAGATACAGAGTGAAGCTCCCTCTACACTGTCCCATCACACACTCCCAGGACAGGGACAGCACGGGTTAGATACAGAGTGAAGCTCCCTCTACACTGTCCCATCACACACTCCCAGGACAGGGACAGCACGGGTTAGATACAGAGTGAAGCTCCCTCTACACTGTCCCATCACACACTCCCAGGATGGGGACAGCACGGGTTAGATACAGAGTGAAGCTCCCTCTACACTGTCCCATCACACACTCCCAGGACAGGGACAGCACGGGTTAGATACAGAGTGAAGCTCCCTCTACACTGTCCCATCACACACTCCCAGGACAGGGACAGCACGGGTTAGATACAGAGTGAAGCTCCCTCTACACTGTCCCATCACACACTCCCAGGATGGGGACAGCACGGGTTAGATACAGAGTGAAGCTCCCTCTACACTGTCCCATCACAGACTCTCAGGACAGGGACAGCACGGGTTAGATACAGAGTGAAGCAACAGTGATTTTATTTCAAATCTGGTTTAAATACACATCGTCCTGTTTTGTCTTTATTTAGAACCCACAAGTATCTGCATCTTTTCTCAGTCGAATAACATTCAACTGGTTCAATGGGTAAGGGAAATTCTCGAGTTTTGATCTGGAAGTTGTTAATGAATGTCACAGAGTTGGATGTCGTGAACATTGGAACCCATGGTATTAATCAGCGATGTGATGATTCTTCATAAACTGTTAAAGAGAAATTGATAAATACTTGAAAGAGGAATGAATTAGATGTTTCATTGGATTGGCACTGAATGGTTGATTTTATCAATGATAATAATAGCAGAAACCTCTGCCTCCACCTATAGCAGGTCGTTCTACACACCCAACACTCTCTGTGTAAATAACTTACCTCTGACACCTCCCCCCTCCCCATACTTTCCTGCAATCACCTTAAAATCATGCCTGCTCTTATTAACCATTTCCGCCCTGGGAAAACTTCAAGCTCTCCGCTCCATCTCTGCCTATTATCATCTTGTACACCTCTATCAAGTCACCTTGCATCCTTCTTCACGCGAAAGAGAAAAGACCTAGCTCTCTCAACTTACAAAACATAAGACATGCTCTCTAATGCAGGCAGCATCCTGGTAAATTTCCTCTGCACCCTCTCTAAAGCTTCCACATCCTTCCCATAATGAGGCCACTCGAACTGAACATCATACTCCAAGTGTGGTCTAACCGAAGTTTCGTAGAGCAGCAGCGCAATCACGTGAATAATGAATGTCACCACGTGCCACGCGACTTCCTCACCGCCCTATCAACCGCTGTGCCAACTATGGGGAATCTATGGAAGTGGATCCCAAGATTCCTCTGTTGCTCCACACTGCCTGGAATAGATTGCATCGGAAGTGTGGCAAATGCATAACAATAGGATAGACAATCTACCCGGATGTAAGATTTATTTATTAATTATTGAATAATTGTGTCCCCTGGCAGGATGATGTGGAAAGGGTACAGAAAACCCCTGGAGACCAAGCACTTGTGGGAGCTGAATGAGGAGGATCAGTGCCAAACCATTTTCACTAAGTTCGAGAAGCAGATGGTACAAGAACTGAGGAAGGCCCAAAAGAGGTTGGAAAGAAAGCAGGGGAAGGAAATGCACAACGATGCAGAACAAATGAATGGATTTGACAGAAGTGCCAGCCAAGATATCCTAGTGATGGTCAGTGAGACGCCTTTTCCCCTGCACTATGTCCATCATATCCCATTTGCCTCAGTCACGTGGTGTGGTACCCCCATCACATGGTCTGCCAATATCCCAATACAAAGCAGAAAGTTGCATTCCCCACCATAGATGCTGCCTGGCCTGCTGAGTTCCTGCAGCATTTTGTGTTCCTTGCTCAAGATTTCCAGTATCTGCAGGATCCCTTGTGTTTACAACTGGCAGAAGGTGCTAGAAACACCCAGTGAGTCAGTCAGCAGAGAGTGGAGAGGGAAGTGGTTAATGCTCCAGGTCAAACACCTTCTCCAGACATGGGGATGCTCTTGCTGCTTCCCCCTCTGGTGATCCACCCCCGTGCACGGCCAAAATCCACATTTTCCTCATCACTTAGAGCATAGAGTCGTACAGCTCAGGGACAGACCCTTGGGCCTGTGGCGTTGTGCCGAACTAATGAATCTAATAATCCCCTGTGCCTGAACGTGGTCCTTATCCCTCCATTCTCTGCCATGCCTATCTTGAATGCCTCTGAATTACTGTTGCAAAACACTGCCGTCATCCCTGCCTCCACCACCATCCCAAGCAGCACATTCCAGGTACCGACCCCACTCTAAAAAAAATTGCCCCACATATCTCCATTCAACTTCAACCTCCCCCCCCCAACTTAAATACAGGGATTCTAGTATTAGACACTGGGGAAAAATAATGCTGGCTGTCTACTCTGTCTAGGCCTCTCATAATTGTATGAACTTCTATCAGATCTCCCACTGGTCTCCACAGACTGGGAATGGGTCCCCAGTGAATGGATCTGTGGAAGTGGATCTCCAGTGAACGGATCTGTGGAAATGGATCTCCAGTGAATAGATCTGTAGGAGTGGATCCCCAGTGAATAGATCTGTAGGAATGGATCCCCAGTGAAGAGATAGGTTTGCTATGAAGGGATAACGGTAAATATTACCTGTTCAGGCACTGGCTGAACCAGCGGACTATCTGGATGCAGCACACGGAGCGCCGGAGGGACTCAGCAGGTCAGAGCGTCTGTGGAGGGGAACAGGCACTGACAATTGAGCTGGATAGATGCAGACTCGCGACCTGAAACGTCAATGGCCCATTTCTCTCCACAGATCCCCCCAACTCGCCGAGTTCCTCCAGGGCTTTTGTGCATCGCTCCAGGTCCCACCATCTGCAGTCTGGTGTGTCTCTGGTGGATTGTAGATGATCAGAGGACTGTTGTACACTGAATATGGTCTTTCTTACCTTATCTATCCTACTCATCGTGTTGGTGCAGGGCCAAGTGGTTAAGGCGATTGTCTACTTATCTGAAGGTCACTAGTTCGAGCCGTGGGTGAGGCTGCATGTGTGTCCTTGCGCAAGGCATTTAACCACACATTGCTCTGCGACGACACCGGTGCCAAGCTGTATGGGTCCTAATGTCCTTCCCTTGGACAACATCGGTGGCGTGGAGAGGGGAGACTTGCAGCATGGGCAACTGCCGGTCTTCCATACAACCCTGCCCAGGCTTGCGCCCTGGAAACTTTCCAAGGTGCAAATCCATGGTCTATCGAGACTAACGGAGGCCTACATCCTACTCATCAAACTGGAGAGATTTTGGACACAAGATTCAAAGTGAGAGATTCAAAATACTCTGCAGCACTTCACGGACTGGGCGTTCTTTTAATATTTCATCCAAAAGATGACACCTCTGACCACACATCAGTCCCTTGGTATTGCCCTGGACTTTTGGCTAGATTGTTTAGAGTGAGACGAAGACCTATGTCTCCAGAGCAATCTCACTTTTGTAAATGCAGTTTGATATCTTAACACAAGAGATTCTGAAGACACTGGAAATCCTGAGGAGCAAGTGGAACTCAGCAAGTCAGACGGTGCTCATGGGAAGGAATAACTAGTCCCCATTTGTGGCTGAAGTGTCCTGATGAAGCATTTCAGCTCAAAACATTGACTATTTCTTCCTTCCCATAGACACTGCCTGACTTGCTGAGTTCCTCCAACATTTGTGTGCCTGGTGCAATTAGATTTTGGAAGTCTTCTTCTGAAATCTCTTCAGGATGAAGGCCAAACTTCAAGTCCTCCAACAGTTCGTTGACAGCAGTAACTGGCTCTGAACGTAAGCGTTCCCAGCAAGCCACCTGTAATCGCGTTCTGCTCGTGTCGGCCACCTGCCCGACACAGCTTGGGAAGTGGCGGACTCCTGCGTCTTGCGGTACTGCTGCCCTGTTTTGACCGTGCTCAGTTTTCTTTTCCGTCCCCTTTGTTTAGGAAGAAAAGAGAAGGAAGGACAAAAAGGCAAAGCCCTGCACAGAGGAGTCGGCAACGGGGTGGTTGGTGCTTGCCATGCTGAAAACCTTTTGGTACATCCTCTTAAAGGGGGTGGTGTTTAAAGTCTGCCACGACACCCTGCTGTTTGTCAGCCCCCAGCTACTGAAGTAAGTGCAACGACACAGTATGTACAGCACAGAAACAGGCCAATCAGCCACCCAGTCCAAACTGATTTGTGCTCCACACAAACCCTCCTCCATCTCTCCTGTTTCTTGATTCGATCTGTCGACAATTCTTTGAGTTGTCATACAATGTAGTGATAGATTGCTCTGTGATCCTCCGTTAAATTTTGTTCGATTGCTCTCCTGTGAAGCATACTATAGTTATCTAAATTATGTCTGCTGAAATGTTATCCCTACTTTTCTCTCTCAGAAACGGCAGTGTTTCATCTACATACATAAAACTTACTACCATGATAAAAGTCAAAGATCACCCAAAGACTTTTTCCCAGGGTGGAAACAAATAACAGTGTGAGAGATAATTTTAAAGTGTTTGGAGTAAAGTATAGGAGGTTTTTTTTGACATAGAGACTGGTGAGTGTGTGGAACACCTGTCAGAGCTGGCTGTAGAGGCAGATGCATCAGGGGCATTTAAGAAACTCTTAGATGGGCACATGGATGATCAAACAATGGAGGGAAATGTAGGACGGAAGGATTAGTTTGATCTTGGTGAATGTTAAAAGGTCTGAAGGCCCCTGTACTGCTGTGTAATGTTCTGTTTTACCACCACCACCTATCAGCTCCATCATGGGCACAAGCCTTACTATCCAGGACATCTTCAAGGAGCGATGCCTCAAAGAGGCAGCGTCCATCACTAAGGACCCCATCACCCAGCCCGTGTTCTCATTGCTACCATCAGGGAGGAGGTACAGGAGCCTGAAGGCACACATTCAATGATTCAGGAACAGCTTATTCCCCTCTGCCATCTGATTTCTGAAAGGACATTGAACCCATGAACACTCCCTCACTACTTTTTTATTTCTATTTTTGCACTACTAATTTAATTTAACTATTTAATATATGCTGTATATACTTTCTGGAATTTAAGTTTTTAAAGATTATTATGTACCGCACTGTACTGCTGCTGCAGTGACAACAAATTTCACAACAACCTGATTCTTATTCACCCCAGCCAATGTGCTCGGTGGGGCTAGAAATACAACAGGCTATTGCAGGACAAATAAAATCAATCTACATTACACAGAGCAACGGAAACAGAAAACACACCAGTGTTTCTCAGTAAATGCAAAGAGTGGAGGCTTTGGAAAGTTGCAGAAGAGGCTCATCCTGGATTAGAGAGAATGTGCTGTAAGGGGAGGTTGGACAGGTTTGGGATGCTTTTTCCTCTGGAGCGACGGAGGCTGAGGGTAGACCCGATAGAGGTTTATAAGATTATGAGAGGCATACACAGATGCCACTCTGGATTTCCAGCATCTGCAGAATTGCTCATGCTTATGGTAGAGTAAACAATCGGTGTATTTTTCCCAAATATCAGCGGGTGTGCATTAAAGGTGGACTGGGGTAAATTCAAACGAGATGTGCAGGGGAAGTTCTTTATGTAGAGAGTGGTGGCTGCCTGGGATGTGCCGCCAGTGGTGGTGGCAGAATCAACAGAGGTGCTTAAGAGACTCTTAGACAGGCACATTAATGTGCAAGGGACGGAAGGATATGGACATTGTACATACCGTAAGATCATAAGATATAGGAGCAGAATTAGGCCATTTGGCCCATTGAGTCTGCTCTGCCATTTCATAACGGCTGACCCATTTCCCTCTCAGCCCCAATCTCCTGCCTTCTCTCTGTATCCCTTTTATCCTAACTAATCAAAAAATGATCAAGCTCTGCCTTAAATATACCCAATTGCTTGGCCTCCACAGCTGCCTGTAGCAAAGAATTTCAGAGATTCACCACTCTCTGGCTAAAGAAATTCCTCCTCATCGGCAGTCTAAATGGACATCTCTCTATCCTGAGGCTGTGTCCTCTGGCCTTAGACACCACCTCTATAGGAAACATCATCTCCACATTCACTCTATCAAGGCCTTTTACCAGTTGATAGGTTTCAATGAGATCACCCTTCATTCTTCTGTATTCCAGTGAGTACAGGCCCAGAGCCATCAAACGCTCCTCATATGATCAGCCTTTCAATCCCAGAATCATTTTTGTGAACTTCCTTTGAACCCTCTCCAAAGTCAGAACATCCTTTGATAAGAAGCCCAAAAACGCTCACAGTACTCCAAACGAGGCCTCAACAGCACCATATAAAGCCATACCATTATATCCTTGCTTTTATATTCTAATCCTCTCGAAGTGAACGTTAACATTGCATCTGCCTTCCTCACCACCAACTCAACCTGCAAGTTACCCTTTAGGGAATCCTGCATGAGGTCTCCCAAGTCCCTTTCCGCCTCAGATTTTTGAACTTCCTCTCCATTTAAAAAATAGTCTATGCTTTTCTACCAAAGTGTATGATCATACATTTCCTGACACCCTATTCCACCTGCTGCTTTTTGTCCATTCTCCTATAGCCTCTCTGCTTCCTCAACTCTACCTGCCCCTCCATCTGTCTTCATATTATCCGCAAACCTGGCCATAGAGCCATCAATTCCTTCATTCAAATCATTGATATATAACGTAAAAAGAAGTGGTCCCAACACAATCCCCTGCGGAACGCTACTAGTCACTGGCAGCCACCCAGAAAAGGCTCCCTCTATTCCCAGTCTTTGCCTCCTGCTAATCAGGCTCTGCTCTATCCATGCTAGTACCTATCCTGTAATACCATGGGTTCTTAACTTGCTAAGCAGCCTCACGTGTGGCACCTTGTCAAGGGCCTTCTGAAAATCCAATTACACAAAATACACTGATTCTCCTTTGTCTATCCCGCTTGTTACTTCTTCAAAAAATTCCAACAGATTTGTCAGGCAAGACTTTCTGTTCAAGGATCCACACTGACTTTGGCCTATTTTATCATGTGCTTCCAAGTACCCTAAAACCACATCCTTAACAATCAACTCCGACACCTTCCCAGCCACTGAGGTCAGACTAACTGGCCTATAATTTCCTTTTTTTCTGCTTCTCTCTCCCTTCTTTAAGAGTGGAGAGACATTTGCAATTTTCCATTCCTCCAGAACCATGCCAGAATCAATTGATTGTTGAAAGATCATTATGAGAGCCTCCATAATCTCTTCAGAAACCTCCTTCAGACCCCTGGGGTATTGACCATCTGGTCCAGGTGACTCATCTGCCTTCAGACCTTTCACTTTCTCAACCACTTTGTCCCTAGTAATGGCAACTTCACACACTTCTGCCCCCTGACACTCTTGAATTTCCAGCATAATGCTAGTGTCTTCCACAGTGAAGACTAATGCAAAGTACTTATTCAGTTCATCTGCCATTTCCTTGTCTCCCATTACTACCTCTGCAGCATCGTTTTCAGCAGCCCATTATGTACTCTCACCTCTCTTTTACACTTGATATATCTGAAGAAACATTCAGTATCCTGTTTAATATTATTGGTTAGCTTCCCATAAATGGACTCTTGACCTCAATTCTACCTTGCTAAGATCCTGTATTTTACTGCTTACCCACATTGGACTTTCTCTGTAGCTGTTCCACTTTACTCTGTATTGTTATTGTTTATCTTATTCGACCTCAGTTGACTGTGGAATGAATTGATCTGTAAGACAAGCTTCTCACTCTACCTCAGTGCACGTGACATTAATAAACCAAAATCAATACCATTTAATTACTAACTTATTAAAAAGGTGTTTCTGATTGTCTTATGGGGTGGTAACTGGGCGAAGAAAAGGAAGGCAGTGTTTAGAGGAGTAGCTGGTTTGGGAGGTGCTGCTGTAGTGCTGGTTGTTTCAGTGTGGGCTTGGGTGAGGAGGGTGGGCAGCAGTAGGCTGAGATTTTCTACTACCTCCTAAGCTTTTAGACATGGCAGGTGAGTTCAGACCTGTGTTAGTCTCCTCCTGTGCGACGTGGGTGCTCAGAGAGCCTGTCAGAGTCCCCGATGACTCTGTGTCAACCTGTGGCTCCTGGCAGACCCCACGATGCCCCTGGAGGTGGGCATGGGTATACTTTGGAGCATCTGTAATGCTGAGAATCTTAGGCATAACACATTTAGTGAGTTGCTCACACTGCAACTTTAGGGTGGCATAGTAACATTTTACAGCGATCTGGGTTCAATTCCCGCTGCTGTCTGTAAGGAGTTTATACGTCCTCCAGGTGCTCTGGTTTCCTCTGACAGTCCAAAAAGATATGGGTTAGGGTTGTAAGTTGTGGGCATGCTACGTTGGTGTCTGAAGCGTGATTACACTTGCAGGCTGCCCCCGGCTCATTCTTGGACTCTGCTTGTCATCAATGTACTTGGCACATTTCACTGTATGTTTCGATGCACCTGCAATAAGTACATGTTAATCTTTAATAATCCTCCTTTACAAAGATCGGGAAGTGTTACCAATAGTCAGAGGAGTGCAGGAAGGTAGTGTGGGTGACGCCTGCTGCCATTTCCCTCCAAAACGTTGGAGGAGATGGCTCATCAGGAGAAGGCGGCAGTAGGCAGGATCGTGGCACCATAAGTGACTCCGCTGCACAGGAGGGCAAGGAAAAGAGTGGCAGAGTGTGGTAGGGCATTCCACTGTGAGGGGAACAGACAGGAGCTCCTGCAGTCGCAGACAGGACTCTCCGTTGGTCAGGGATGTATCGGAGTGGCTATAAGGGGCCAGTGAATATGTGGGTGTGGCAACAGGGCAGGTTAAGCTGGTGTGCTAACAGCACAGAGTGCAGACACTGTACAGTCTCAAGCTGAACAAACACTCTGTCCTTTCCTGAGCGTGGAAGTTGAGAAAGGCAAGAGTTGAGATGATAAACTGACAGAGGCAGTGTGCAGACATAGTGCTGTCACCCAGGCTGAACGTAGCCATTGAAAGCCCAACTCTTGTACAGCCCTCCTGTTCACGCCTGGGGACCAAGGTGCCCAAGCACATTAAAGATAACGATGCAAACCAAAGGATTCTAGAGTAACATTTACTATTGAACAGTAATTTTATTTAGAGATACTAAACAGTAACTGGTCCTTCCAGCACAGCGAGACCACGCACGGCCCGTTTACACCCATGCGACCAATTAACCTACTAACCCGTATGTCTTTGTAATGTAGAAGGAAACCGGAACACCTGGAGAAAACCCAGAGACTCTTTGCTAATTCTGAAGTAGTATTGGCCTGTAACATGTAGATTCTAATGGCTATTAACACCTGTGTTACTATAGTGAGTGTTCTTCAGGTTCTCATACCTGGGGAGTGTAATGGGGATAAACTCCAATTACTTATTAAATACTCCCAATGCTGTGCGTCTCAAATGGTATCTCTGATAACCAAGTCCAGCTCCTGGCCTTCATGCATAGTTTGGCTATTAAACCCAACGGAACCATTTCTACTGACGGGAGAATGGGTTACTAGTATCTTAAAGCCAGTCGCTTTGGACAGATGGGGCTCATTGGTTGTGGTTGGCAGCTCATCTAACAGAAGGAAAACTCTGATCTCAAACCTCCACTGCCTTGCAGCTACACCCACTCATGGGGAAAGCTTCAGGAGTAAACCCCAAGGAGAATTCTGGAGCTGGGGTCCCTAAGGCAGTCCTACGTTGAGTTGAATGCTGACTGGCGACTCCTGCGATGCCACTGTATCAGTCTCTGCTGTTCTTTTGGATTGCTCAGCTGTGTGTACGGGCAACAGCTTGCTCTCCATATCGTACTGCCCTGGCTTGCGTAGACAGCTGGGATGCAACATCCATGGTTGACCCTGGTCAACACGGGGTCTCCTATCGTAGTGATTGGTGATTGATTGATTCTGCAAATAAGGAATTTAAACACACATACTCGAGGTTTCCAATTGGCCAATAATTGTATCCATCTAGTCAATTTCTGCATAAAGATGACATTTCTTTGTTCAAACTTCAGAACAGTTTGGTGACAGGGTTTGTGTTGTGATCAAGAGGTGAGAATGAGGAACAAAGGGAGACTGATGAATGAGTGCAAGTTGTCAGTGTCAATCAGCAATGATAAACAGCCAGTTGTCATGGAGTATGTGCTCTATGTAATAATGATTGAAGGAAAAGAGCTGGACAAGGATTTACAGGCCAAATTTATGGAGCCAGGAGATTAAATGTAAAAAGTAGGACTTCAGATGTAGTAATCCCAGGATTGCTACCCGAGCCACGTGCTAGAAATGGTTGTATAGTAAGGAAGAACATGTGACTTGAGCAGTGGTGCAGGAGGGAAGATTTCAGAATCCTGGGGCATTAGAAACAGTAATACAAAATCGGATGATCTACACCGGGATCAGTGACCTAGAGTGATTGCTTGCTAGGCTGTTCCGGAGGGTTTAAACTAATATAACGGGGAGATTGGAATCCAGGCAGAAAGACAGATGGAGCAGTGCAGAGACCAAAGGGAACAGTAGAGAAGAGGTAAGAGTGGAGTACAGAAACGTCAAATGCACAGGACTCAAAGATTACTATATTCCAAAAGGACGACATGTGGAAGGGATGTTGTCTGATTGCCTGTGGCATTCAAAAGAAGGTCCCTGAACTTGTGTAACAAATCGTATATCGTGGGATATGATTTGGTGGCCATCATAGAAACATAGTTGCAGGGTGGAGATGATGAACTAGCTGGGGTATTAGATAAGCAGAAAGATGTGCTTTAATTAAGGGTGAACTTCAGGCGATAACGAGAGATGATATACAGGTGTGATCTAAGGGGCAGGCTGTTGAGTTCATCTGGGGAGGGATTATAAATAGCAAAGGAGGAAAATTACTGGTGGGAGTTTGTGGTAAACTATGTATACCTGTCTGGACACACCCCTCTGCTGGCTGCTCCTGTGGCTCCTCCCACAGACCCCTGTATAAAGGTGATTGGGACACTGCTCCTCCCTCAGTCTTCAAATGGTCGTGCTCCCTTTCTCGCTGTTAATAAAAGCCTATCGTTCACTTCCAGTCTCCTAGAGTTATTGATGGTGGATCAGAGTTGTCTTTAGGCCTCCAGGTAATAACCTTAAAGTGGCATAGACAACGAACTATGAAATATCTGATGCATGGAAGAATGGAATGGCAATTGTCATGGGGGATTTAACTTACACATAGGTTGGGTGAAGCAAATTGGTTGAGACGATCTTGTGCAGTACTTCAGAAAATACATCTGTGATAGCTTTCTTGAAGAGCATGTTAGTGAATCTACAAGGGAAGATGCTATCTTAGTTGGAGTCCTTTGCAATGAAACAGGCAATATTAGCAATCTTGTAGGTAAGGATCCTCTTGGAAGAGTGATTATAAAAAGGAGGGTGGAATAGTTTGATTTAAAACCAGTGTATTAGACCTAAATGAGGGAGACTACAAAGGGATTTAGGGAGGAGCTATTTAGCGTAGCCTGGGAACACAGACTATAAGGTGGGACACTTGAGGAACAGTGGAAAACACTCAGAGATTCTTCACTCTCAACAATGTATATTCCAGTTAAAAGGACAGGAAGGGTAGGGAGAGCCAGCCTTGTGTGGCTAAGGAAGTTGAGGAAGGCATCAGACTAAAAGCTCATGTGTACAAAGTTGCCAAGAGTAGTGGGAAACTGGAAGACTGGGAATTCCTTAGGGCTGCCTGACAAAACAGACACACACAAAATGCTGGTGAAACTCAGCAGGCCAGGCAGTATTTATGGAAAAGAGCAAACAGTCGACGTTTTGAGCTGAGCCCCTTCATCAGTCTTGAAGTATCTGATTCATGTCCTGAAGAAGGATCTCGGCCCAAAACTCTTTTCCACAGATGCTGCCTGGACTGTTGAGTTCCTCTAGCATTTTGTGTGTTTCACTTGGATTTCCAGCCTCTGCTGATTTTCTCTTGATTGTGGAAGAACCCCCAAGCTGGAAATAAAATGGGAGATAGGATATGAAAGTAAACTAGCATGAAATTTAAAACAGATCGTGGAAGTTTTAATAATTATAAAAAGTGGAAAAGAGTGGCTAAAGTGAAGGCAGAAGAGAAGAGGGGATTAGTATTGGGTAATGTGGAAATGACCTCGTCTTTGAACAATTGTTTTGTGTTTGTCTTCATGGTGCAGGGTGTCTAAGAGAGGTGTTACAGATGTGATAGGAGGTGAGGATCCAAATGCCATCTCTGTTACTAAAGAGGTTGTGGCCCTGAAGGTAGATAATTCCCCTCGTCCTGATGGAATGCATCTCAAGGAATTGGAAAAAACTAGTGGGACTTGTGTAAGAATTCAACGGCTCTAGACTGTGATACCCTTGCAGTTAGTAAAACTCATGAGTCATTGTGATTCTGCATAGTAACAGGCCCTTTCGCCCAAATAGTCACTTGATCAAGATAAAGATATATAATACCTTGACTTGTCACACATGACTATAAATCACAGGGGCAGAATTAGGCAATTCAGCCCATCGAGTCTGCTTTGTAATTGTATAGTGGCTGACTTATTAACCCTCTCAATCCCATTCTCCTGTCTCCTCCCCGTAACTTTTGAGGCCCTGACTATCAACTTCCACTTTAAATATACCCAATGACATGGTCTCCACAGCCATCTGTGCCAATGAATTCCACAGGTACACCACTGGTTAAAGAAATTCCTCCTCATCTCTATTGTAAAGGGATATCCTTCTATTCTGAGGCTGTGCTCTCTCGTCCTAGACTCCCCCATTATCAGAAGCCTCCTTGCCACATTCACTCTCTCAAGGCCTTTCAATATTTATAGTTTTCAATGAGACCCCCCTTCATTCATCCAAACTCTAGCAAGCACAGGCTCAGCGCCATCAAATGCTCCTCATATGCTAACCCTTACTTTCCCAGGATCCTCCTCTGGACCCTCTCCGATGCCAGCACATCCTCTCTTAGTTAAAGGGCCCCAAACTGCTCACAATACTCTGACCAATGCCTTGTGGAGCCTTGACATTACATCCCTGCTTTTAAATCCCAGTTCTCTCGAAGTGAGTGCTAATATTGCATTTGTCTTAGTGTACAATGAAACACAGTGCTTGCATCAACAACCAGCGTGACCCGAGGGTATGCTGGGGGCAGCCTCGACTCTCACCGTGCTTTTGGAGCCAACATGACATGCCTACAATTTACTACCATCCCATATGTCTTTGGAATGTGGGAGGAAACCCAGGGAGAACTCCTTACGGACTGTGACAGTAATTGGATCCCAATCTTGCAGCTGAAGCCGTTAAGCATTACACTGCTACAAGGGCATCGAGTGATATGATGACTGCATCGGTGACTCTGTCTCTGCTGTAATTGCTTTGCTTTGTCCTTTTGTTTTATTAAACAGGCTGATGGTTTCCTTCACTGAAGATGAGTCCGTTTATGTGTGGAAGGGGTACATGTATGCCGTGCTGCTGTTCATCCTGGCCGCCCTTCAGTCGATGATGTTGCAGCAATACTTCAACTGCTGCTTCCTGCTCGGAATGCGAGTCCGGACAGCTGTCACTGCTGCCGTCTACAAGAAGGTGGGGTACCAATGACCCCAAACGCCAGCTGTCTACTCTCCTCCGCAGACCTTTCAGGAAAATGGTTTTTTTTTGCTAGAGGATTGGACACTGTGGTATTGGCGTATTCAGGGTAGAATTTATACGATCATTGTCTCAGGCCGGTGGAACACAGCATGGAAACAGACCCTTTGGCCCACTTGAGCCCGTGCTGACCATCGACCGCTCATTTACATTCACCTCATTTCATTCTACCCCTCCCGTACACACTACAGGCACTTTACTGCCACCAACCACACAGCTTCGGGACATGGGAGGACACTGGAGCTCCCAAGAGAGAGACCCGCAGGGTCATAGGGACAGCATGCAGACTGCACACAGACAGCTCGTGGTGTCTCATGGTTGAATTGAAGTAGCTGTTTATGAACCTGGTGGTGTGGGACTTCTGGTTCTGCACCTCCTGCCCGGCAGTAGCTGTGAGGAGATGGCATGGTCTGGATGGTGGGGATCTTTGATGATGCGTGTTGCCTTCTTGAGGCAGTGCCTCCTGCAGATACTGACAATGGTGGGGAGAGATGAGCCCTTGATGCATTGGGCAGAGCCTGCTACTCTCTGCGGCTTCTGGACATTCCTGGACGTTCTATCGCCATTGGATCTACAATCCTGAAACTCCTTCTCCTACAGTAATCCAGGAGCACCTTCGCCAAGAGGACTTCAGCAGTTTGAGAATGTGGCTTATCTCCATCTTTTCAGGGTTACTCAGGTTTGGGCTGTAAATGCTGGCCTTACCAATGTGAATGAAGAAAAAACCTTTTCCAGTCCGTTTTATCAATTGCAGTTTGCGCCAACTCCACTCCTACAACAACTAAAGACTACATTTAAACAGAGTTTCTAACTCAGTGCGGATTGATTAACTGGGCAAAGGAAAAACAGCCGAAAGAATGAACGAGTAAGTCAGCTTTGCACCATGAGCTGGCATAATCTTCTATCAGGTCACCCCACAATCCCAGGGAAAACGACAGCAGGGTATCCAGTCCCTCCTCGTAACTAGAGTCCTCCAGTCCTGGCCTGTCCGTGGATGGATGCATAACGGCCTGGCAGTTACCTGAGCAGCCGTACGGCAACTGCTCTGCACGTCCACAAGAAACTACAGCAAGTCGTGGGCACAGCTCAGCACACCACAGCCTCCTCCTCTGTGAACTCCGTCTGTACTTGAACTTCAATATACTTACACAGCCAGCAGAATCAAAGACTATCTCCTCTTCTCTCCTCTCCCATCGGGCAGAAGAATCTAAAGCCTCAGAGCATGTACCAGCGGGCTCAAGGATAGCTTCTACCTCACTTGTTAGACTCTTGAATGGACCTTTTGTATAATAAGATGGATTCTTGACCTCCCAATCCACCTTGTTGGGATCCTGCTCTTTGTTGTTCACCTGCAAGCCACCTTTTACACTTTATTCTGCATCGTTATTGCTTTACCTTCATGCACTGTGCAATGACTGATCTGTACAAGCAGTATGCAGGACAAGCGTTTTGCTGTATCTCGGTGCATGCGACAATTATAAACCACCGCCCCCAGCAATCCTGGAGAATCTCCTCTGCACTCTCTCCAGTGCAATCCCATCCTCCTATAGTGTGGTGACCAGAACTGCACACAATAATCCAGGGGCGGTCTAACCAGTGCTTCGTAAAGTTGCAAGGTAACATCAACTCTTGCGTATTCTGTGCCGCAGCTCCGGGAGAGTGAAGGCCTGACTACAAAGTTTTGAGCGACAGGATCATGGAGAGCCTACGAGGGGCATTAATAGGGTGAGTGCTTGCCCAATCCCCCTTAGATTGGGTAAGGCTAGAACTAGAGGTCATAGGTTAAGGGTGAATGGTGAAACATTTAAGGAGCACGCCTTCCCTCAGAGGGCAGTGTGAGTGTGGAACAAGTGGTAGATGTGGGTTCAGTTTGTAACGTTTAAGAGAAATTGCATAGGTACGCGGATGGGAGATGGTTTGGGTGCAGGTGGATGGGACGAGGCAGAAGATGGTGGTGACATGGACTTGAAAGGCCTGAGGGCCCGTTTCTATGCTGTAGCACTGGGTGACCCTGCGACTGGTGCTTCTTTAACGGTGCTATATCAATGCAGGTTGTTTATGTGGTTTGCCAAGTGGCCGCGGTAGTGGTCAGTGCAACACTCCGCAGCGCCAGTGATTAGGGTTCGATTCCCGTCACTTTCTGCAGAGTTGTCTGTTCTCCCCGTGACTCCGAGGGTTCCTTAGGGTGCTCCGGTTTCCACCCACAACCCAAAGACACACGGGTTAGGATGAGTATTTGTCGCAGACATATTTCACTGTACATTTCAAAGTATGCTTGACAAATAAAGCTGGGCTTTCAATCTTTAAGTGGACCATAAGACATAGGAACATAATTAGGCCATTTGGCCCATCGAGTCTGTTCTGCATGACCCTGAACTTGCTATGACTGCATCAATGTCTGGTATGGGGAGGTGCTACTGCACAGGACTGAAAGAAGCTGCAGAAGGTTGTAAATCTAGTTGGCTCCATCTTGGGACATCTTCAAGGAGCAGTGTCTCAGAAAGGCAGCATCCATTATTAAGGATCTCCAGCACCCAGGGCATGCCCTTTTCTCACTGTTACCATCAGGTAGGAGATACAGAAGCCTGAAGGCACACACTCAGCAATTCAGGAACAGCTTCTTCCCCTCTGCCATCCGATTCATAAATGGACATTGAACCCATGACACTATCTCACTTTTTTAATATATATTATTTCTGTTTTTTATGTACGATTTTTAGTCTATTCAATATACGTACCCATAATTTATTTATTTATTTATTTATTTATTTATTTATTATTTTATTTTTTTTCTTCTATATTATGTATTGCATTGAACTTCTGCTGCTAAGGTAACAAATTTTTCATCACATGCCGGTGATAATAAACCTGATTCTGATTCTGATTCTGATTCTGATTCTGAGTTGTCCCAGATTCAATTAACTTGGCCTGCTTGAACTTTTTAGCTGTGGGCCAGGTTTAAACTGGACCCACGATGGAGTGGGTGTTACTGGATGTAAAATGGTAGGTTACTGATTGCCCCTTTCTTCTTTGACAGGCCCTGACTGTGTCTAACAAGGCCCGGAAGGATTCCACTGTGGGGGAGATTGTGAACTTGATGGCTGTGGACGCACAGCGGTTTAACGACGTCACCAACTTCATTCACCTGCTGTGGTCAGCCCCGCTGCAGATTGCAGTCGGTATCGTCTTCCTCTGGCAGGAGCTGGGGCCCTCGGTCTTGGCTGGGTTCGGGCTCATGATCCTACTCATTCCCATCAACGGAGTGCTGGCCAGCAAAAGTAGAGCACTGCAGGTAACCTGGCATTGCTCGGGGGTAGCCTTGGTCAAAGGCAGTCGGCCTCTGAGGTGTGTGCCACCACAGAGGGATCTGAGGCAATGCGCACAAAATGCTGAGGGTCAGCACAACACCGTGGGCCGAAGGGCCTGCGCTGCGCTGGATTGTTCTATGTTCCATAAAACTCAGCAGGTCAGGCAGCACCTATGGAGGGGAATGAACGTTATTTCTGGCAAAGATGCTTCATCAGGACTGGAAAGGAAGGAGGCAGAAGGTGGAATGAGAAGGCGGGGATGGGGAGGAAAGCAAGCTGGCGGGTGGTAGGCGAGACCAGGGTGGAGGAGGGGGAATGAAGTAAGAATTTGGGAGGGGATAGGTGGAAGAGGTAAAGAAAGAGGAATCTAATCATTTTAATGCCATCAGGTTGGAAGCTATCCAGATAGAATATGATATGTTGCTTCTCCAACTTCTGGTAATACTTTTTTATTTATTTAGATATAAAGCACAGTGAAAGGCCCTATTCGCCTGATGAATCCTCACCACCCAAGTACACCTATGTGACCAATTAACAAGCTAGCCTGTACGTCTTTGGGATGTGGGAAGAAACTGGAGAACACTGTTCCCTCTAAGCTGTGTGGGTGGGCGGCCACACAATAACTGAAATGCTTCTGCACATATAGCCTCATTGCCCTACAGCTGGAATTTTCTTTCATACTTTAATCTTTATAATGCTTAAATTGTGCTAATGTCATTTTGAAATCTATGTTAACATCATTGTGAAATACCCTGCAATTAATTATGTTAATGAATACAATCCATAAACTTGCTAAATAGTAGACATACCACAACTTTTACTTTGAAGGATTTTAGAGCTTCAACATGTTTACATTGTCAGTGCTTCAAGTTACAACACAAATTGTAACAATAAACGCAGAATGGAAGCCGGTAGCTGATTGTTAGTAAAGCGCTGGCCAGCTTCTAGTGCTGAATGCAGACATGGATTCAGTATTATGAATTCAATCAAATGTAAATCCAGAAACAGACTCAAAGTAGAACACTTGGAGGATTTAAAGAGGAATACGACATATCTTTCATCTGGATGCAAAATTTATCTGTTTATAGACAATGGATCTGTGATAAAGACAGATGAGAAAAAGTTTGCGAAACGTAAAAGATTTTCATTCTACTCATCAATTGATAATTAAAATCAAAAGAATGTGATATTTAAATCTTCAGTCTAAATATTCATAGATGCGAATTACAAAAAAGCAAAATAAAGTGGTGCGCTGTTTTCAGGTCATGTAAAAATTTCCTGCTCAGGGCAATGGCTGGTCCATACAGCTGTAAATAAATTTAGAGGGAATGTTGCCAGAACACCTGGTGGAAACTGACATGGTCAACAGGAAAACGTACAAACTCCATACAGACAATGGTGGGAATTGAACTTGGGTTGCTGATGTCTCAAGCCCTTCGCGGGTGGTCTCCCATCCATGTACTAACCAGACCTGAGCCTGCTTAGCTTCTGAGATCGGACAAGATTGGGCATTCTCTCTCAGGCTCGTCTAGCTCAGAACCAGGTGGAACTCTGAGAAAATGAGAGCAGAAGCCCAATTGGTTAATTATGTATAATGATAGAAATAATGAGTGGATCTGCGGAGAGCAGTTTGCAACGAGTGGCCACACTCCAGTGCCATCTTGCCTAGTCTTTGGACATTATTGCCATCTTCAAATTATTACCAACCATCTTAAGTTGACCTTGTATTTTAACAGGTGAAGAATATGAAGCACAAAGACTGGCGGATGAAATTAATGAATGATATCCTGAGCGGGATTAAGGTAACTTCCACACAGGGGCACAGGTTAGAAAGTTGACAATGAATGGGCCGAAGTGGGAGAGGGAAGTGTCGGTGTGAAGTGTTGCTCCTCAAGATGGTGAAGAGATCAAGCAACCAGTTCTCCGTGCCCCTTGTCATGATGTCACAAAGGGATACGACGTAGGACTGGGTCATTTGGCCCAACAGATCCATGACGGCCATCAACCACCCTTTTGCATCAATCTTACTTTAATTTCAATATATTTAGTCTCCCCACCTCCTCATCAACTTCTCTGACATTCTACTCCCCATTCACACGCTGGGGGAAATTTACAGTATAGCATCCTCCGTGAAACATTTGCGACCTAACCCCTAGGCTTGGTGAACAACCCAACAAACATCCTCCACATCTTCTGGATGTGGAAGGAAACTAGGGTATCCGGGTCACTTGCAGACTCCACACAGACAGTACCAGACGTCAGGGTTGAACCCAGGTCTTTGGCGCGATGAGGCAGTGGCTCTAGCACCTGCGCCACTGTGCCGTCCTATTATTGAACCATGTCAGAGAGTACAAGGACATAAGAAATCTGAGGAACAGCAGACTCTTTAGTCATAACACCATCAGTCATAGGAACAGAATTAGGCCATTCAGCCCATCAAGTCCACTCCACCATTCCATCATAGCTATTTTATATTCCCTCTCAATCCCATTCTCCCACCTTCTCTCTGTAACCCTTGATGCCTTTATTAATCACGAACCTATCAACCTCTGCTTTAAGTATACCCAATGACTTGGTCTCCACAGCTGTCTGTGGTAATGAATTCCACAGATTCACCATCTCCGGTTAAAGAAATTCCTCCTCACCTCTGTTCTGATGGGACATCCTTCTATTCTGACGCTGTCCTCTCTGCTTCGAGACTCTCCAACTATAAGAAACATTCTCTCCATGTCCAGGCAGAACCCCTATCCAACAATGGAATGCAGGACTTCACTGACTCACCAGCCATCTCCTCCCCTGTGGAAGACCATGATGTAGCCAGTTAGAATACTTTCAACATGACATCTAGAATGTAGAATATTACAACACAGTACAGGCCATTCGGCCCACAATGTTTGTGCCGACCATTTAACCTGCTCTAAGATCAACCTAATGCTTCCCTCCCACATAGACCACCATTTTTCTTTCATCTATATGCTTCTCTCAGAGTTTCTTAAATGCCCCTAATGTATTTCCCTCTACCACCACCCCTAGCAGGGTGTTTCATGGCCCCACCACTCTCTGTGTAAAAGAACACTACTTTGACAACCTCCCCTAAACTTTCCTCCAATCATGTTAAAATTATGCGCTCTAATATTACCCATTGCTGTCCCAGGGAAAAAGCGCTATCTGTCCACTCCATCTTATCGTCTGAAACGCCTCCATCACATCACCTTTCATCCTCCTTTGCTCCGAAGAGAAAAACCCTAGCTTGCTCAAATTTTAGTAGAAGTTTTCTGGTGACATCACAAATCAGGACAGTTCTGCTTGTGGATCACGAGCAGAAGATAGAAGCTGGGAGTCCAAGGCTCGAGGTATGAGGAGGGAAGATCTCCCGATGAGTCATAGTACATGACTGAGAGGCTTGAAGTTCATTGCTGGGTTCCTGTTCCAGAGGGAGGTGTGCGGGGTATATGAGGGCTGACATTTGGCCTCATGAGGACACAGGAAGCTTGCTAATTCTTTTCTCATTTTGTTAGGTTATGAAATTGTATGCCTGGGAACCATCCTTTGAACAGCAAATTTTCGAAGTAAGGGAAAAGGAGTTGAAAATGATAAAGAAGTCCACATTCTTGCTGGCTGTGGCTATATTCCTTGTTACATGTACACCATTCATGGTAAGTGTTGTATGTAGTATCAGGATGTCTTTTTGGTGAAAATCTGGTGTGCATTAGACAGAGAATCATTACAACAATGAGCTGCATTGATATTGTGCTTATAACATGAGAAAATGTCTCAAAGAGTGGGAAGGAAATATAATGGAAGGTGGTCAAATAATTTAAAAGGTACATTAAAGATAGATCAAGATAGAAGAGATTGGAGAGGGAAGTCCAGAGACCAGTTGACGAAAGGAAAGCAAAAATGTTTCATAATTTCAAACACTTCACTAATATCCTTCAAACAACAAGAGCAGTTTAGAGTCACTAATCAAATCTGGTTCATTACACGACATCCAATCCAGAGTTGCCTTTTTCTTAGTGGGTTCAAACACAGGCTGCTCTAAAAAGCCATCTTGTGGGCCTTCTACAAATTCCCTCACTTCCCTCAACACCAACCTAATTTTCCCAGTCTACCTGCGTTTTGAGTTCACCCGTTACTACCGTAATTTTAAGAAGAGAAAATTTGCTGATGCTGGAAATCCGAGCAATGCACACAAAAGAGTGAACAGCTGATGTTTCGAGATGAGACCTTGCATCAGGTTGTCTCCTGGTGAAGGGTGTTGGCCGAAAACATCGACTGTTTACTCTTTTCCATAGATGCTGCCTGACCTGCTGAGTCCCTCTAGTATTTTATGTGTGTAGCCTGACTATTGTAACAGTGCCCTTTTACATGCCTCTTCTATCTCCCATTGTAATTAGTAGCCCACGTCTACTGCTACTGTTCTGAGGCCTGTGAAATACTCCCATCAGGGTCTTTTTACCCTTACAGTTTCTTAGCTCTACCCACAAGCATTCTACGTTTTCTGATCCTTTGTCACCTCTTTCTAAGGATTTGATTTCACTTTTTACCAAAAGAGCCACCCCTCTCCCTCTGTCTACCTGTCTGTCCTTTTGACATAAGGTGTATCCTCAGATTCGATACAAGGCGTATCCTCGGATTAGGCTCACAAATATCGCCTGAGCCACAACTAAGTGATGTCGACAATGTCATATCTGCCAATTTCTAATTGTGCTGCAAGATCATTTACCTTATTCCGTATGCTGCGAGCATTCAAATATAACACCTTCAGTCCTGTATTCATCACCCCTTTTCCATTGCCCCCACATTACACTTCAACTCATCCCACTGACAACAATTTTCCCCGATTATCTGCCTGTCCTTCCTCACAGTCTCAAATGGGTTAGTTATAGCCAGATCACATGGACTTCAGGGAACCCATAAAGAGTAAAGGACATTTTAAAAGAATTTACACTGTAAAGATCTTTGGCATATCCTTGCTAGTGTAAGACTTATTACTATGCCCACGTCCATCCTAACAATGTAGAGTTCTGACAACTTAACACCAATCTTTGGAAATGAAATCCTCTTTGCTTAAAATGAACAACTGATTATAAGACACTAACCAACAGTATGAATTGTAATCCCGCAATACAAAGTAGCAGGAAGCTCCAACTATTCTAAGGAACTTAATAGGCTTCCTTTGTATCACTGTTAAATTATGTGTGCAGAAGATCTCAAGCACAGAACTGAGATGATTGTAAACAAACTCTATGACTCCTGAAGAGTTCCCGGAGTGTCAGTCACTAATGGACAGCAAGTTGCAGATACTTCCTGACTGAAATCAGTCCCAAATCCTGTCAAAGAGTCCTGGAGTTGTGTGGCACAGAACCTAGTCCATACATAACTGTACTAATCCCATTTAGGAGCACATGCTTATGAGCCTTGCCAATTTAAATGTCTGAGTAACTGATACCTAAACATGGTGATTGAATTGGTTTCCCCATATTACCATGGTGATACTACTATCACTGGGAGGAGTCCCAGGAGCCTTAGGTCCCACACCACCAGTTCAGGAACAGTTATTATCCTACAACCATCCGCCATGGGTAACCTCATTTGCCTCAGTGCTGAACTAAGGATTCAACAACTCATGTTTACAGTATTATTTATTTTACCTGTTTTTTTATTTGTACAGTATGTCTGCTTTTGCACATTGGTTGTTTGTCAGTCTTTGTTTATGTATGGTTTTTCATAAATTCTGTTGTACGTCTGTATTGTCCTGGAAATGCCTGCAAGAAAATGAACCAAGTTAGTATACGGTAACGTGTAAGTACTTTGATAATTTACTTTGACTTTGTAGAGGTGTATAAAATCATGTTGGGTGGTGGAATAGAGACACATCTCTACCAAAGGAGGTGTAGGTTGCTCCCTCTCTCCGCTAGCCTGCAGGTCACTCTTGGCCAACCTCAGATCAGGATCATGTGAAGCCAGGGGAGCAGGTGGTGGATGGTCGGATGAGCAGCCGGTGCAGATCACAAGCCCTGGTTCTGTGACCACTGACACCAGGCAGACAATCTCTGAAGAGTATTGATAATGGCTGGGGTCACCCGTCTTGCAAAGACACTGCCCAGAAGGCGGCGATGGAAAACCAGGCCCATAGGAAAATTTGCCAAGAATAATCGTGGTCATCGATGGACCATGATTGCTCACATCATATGACATGGCACATCACGATGATGATGATAAAATCAAGAGGGACGTAGACAGGGTGAATGCACACAGACTGTTACCAGGGAAGGGGAACAAATAACAACACACACAAAATGCTGCTGGAACACAGCAGGCCAGGCAGCATCTATAGGGAGAAACGCTGTCGACGTTTCGGACCAAGACCCTTCGTCAGGACAAGGGGAACAAATAACTAGGTTTAGGATGAGAAATGAAAGATTTAAAAGAGATCTGAGGGGTAATTTCTTCTTTCACAGAGCAGTGTAGATATGGAAAGAGCTGTCAGAGGAAATGTTTGAGGCAGGGACAATAGCAGCATTTAAACAACACTTGGATAAATGGGATATAGACCAAACGCTGGGAAATGGGCATCATGGCCTCTTGATCTCACTCTCTGCCTCAGTAAGATCTTGTACTTTATTGTTTAGTGCACTGCAATTTCTCTGTAGCTTTTACACTTTATTCTGCACTCTGTTATTGTTTTACCTTGTTCTCTACCTCAACGTACCGTGCAATCTGTATGAGCAGTATGCAAGACAAGCATACAAGCATTGTATCTCAGAACGTGTGACAATAGCAAACTAATACCAACACCAACAGCAGTCAAGGTCAGCATGAATGAGATGGGCTGAAGGGCCAGTTTCCATGCTGTATTACTTTGTCTCTGTTACTCTTTGACCGGATATCAACTACCTTTGTATAAAATGCTTATTCCTCAGGTCCCCTTTAAATCTCCAAGCCCCCGCCCTTGTGTTTTTGATACCCCTATCATGTGAAAAAGATTCTGACTGTCTACCCTATTTAAGTTTCTCATAGTCTAACAGACCTCTATCAGGTCACCCCTCAACTTCTTTCTGTCCAGGGAAAACAACTTCAGCTTATCCAATCACAAACAAGAGAGAACCTGCAGATGCTGGAAATCCAAGCAACACACCCACAAAATGCTGGAAGAACTCAGCAGGCCAGGCAGCATCTATGGGAAAAAATATGGTTGACGTTTCAGTCCAGTCCTGCTGAAGGGTCTTGGCCTGAAACCTTGACCATGCTTTTTTCCACAGATGCTGCCTGGCCTGTTGAGTTCCTCCAGAATTTTGTGTGTGTTGTCCAGATTATCCAATCTTTCCCTATAACAAAAGTTCTCCAGTCTGGTCAAAATCCCAGTGAATCTCCTTGGCACTCTTTCCAACACAACTTCCTAGACCTTATATAAGTTAAAAACTGATTACAGGTTTCCCCCGCCATCCGAAAGCACAGCGAAACCTATGAAACCTTTCGTAAGCTGAAATCGTGTAAAGTGAAGAAGCAATTACCGTTTATTTAAATGGGAATAATTTTTGAGCATTCCCAGACCCAAAAAAATAACCTACCACATAACACATAAAACCTAAAATAACACTAACATATAGTAAAAGCAGGAACCACTTTGCTACTAGCAGAACCAACGGTAACATCGGCAGCTTTCAAGATTCTTTCTCTCTGCATGTAAATAGTACGAATGGTGGACGCAGGCAAGTTCAATGCACGCACAATGTCTTTATTTCGTTCACCATGATCGAAACGCTTAATTACGTCCAGTTTTACACTAACTGTAACACCCTCATGAGCTTTCTAAGGCTTTTCTGATACCTTAGGGCACATCTTGCTAACGGATGCACAAAATAAATCGAGATAAAGCACAGATGCTCACAGACACAGTTCAAAGCTATGGCGGCTTGATGCTGAGTGTAGTTCCCGGGGAAGGCGCTTGGTGGCGCCACTCTCACTATTCGGGGTGCGCGCTTCCTCTATAATGGCTCGCTGCAAAGCAAACGCTGAACGCTACTTTCGCTTTTCGCCTTTTTTCGTGAAGGCGAAAATCCTCTTAGGATTTCTTTCGGTTAGCGAAAACAGGTACTAATGTAGGTCTTTCTTAAAAGCGAGGTGGTGTAAAGCGAACTTTCGAGAAGCAGGAACTTCCAATTCGGTCCCTTTAGGCTTGAAATAAGCAATAGTGAAATTGTTTTCACTTTTCTTTGTTCAACAACAATTGACCAGTACAGACCCTCTTGAGAGGGTTCTTGTGCATAAGGAACAATCCAGATCTGATCTCCACAGAACTTCCAGATTATCTCTGGGAAACCACTCGCAAATTTCATTGGCTGTTGGGAAAACTGGCAGATGGAATTGAATGCAAGCAAGTGTGAAGTGTTGCACTTTGGGAGGACAAACCAGGGTAAGACTTAGACAGTGAATGGTAGGGCACTGAGGTGTGTTGTAGAACAAAAGCACCTGGGAATAGAAGATCCATGATACCTTGAAAGTGGCATCACACCTTGAGAGGGTAGTAAATAGAGCTTTCAGTACATTAGCCTTCATAAATCGTGGCATGTTGAGATGTTAAATTGAAGTTGTTTAGGACACTGGTGAGGTTTACTTTGGAGTGTTACGAGCAGTTCTTGTCACCTTCCAAAAAGAAAGACATCAATATGTTTGAACGAGTGCAGAGAACACTTACAGGAATGCTGCTAAGACTTGAAGACCTGAGTTACAGGGAAAGGTTGAATAGGTCAGGACTTTATTCCCCGGAATGCGGGAGAATGAAGGGATAAAAATAATTAGGAGGAGTATAGATCGAGTGAATACATGCAGCCTTTTTCACTCAGATTGGGTGAGACTAGAACTTGAGGTCATAGGTTAAGGGTAAAAGTTTAAATATTTAAGGGGAACCTGAAGGGGATCTTCTTTACTTAGAGTGTGGTGCAAGTGTGGAATGAGCTGCAATCAAAAGAGGTTAATGTGGGCTCAAATGTAACAATTAAGGTAAATACTCGGATGGGAGGTGTTTGGGGGATATGAACAAAGAATGGAAACATAAGAACATAAGAGATAGGAGCAGGAGTAGGCCAATCAGCTCCTCAAGCCTGCTCCGCCATTCAACAAGATCATGGCTGATCCAATCTTAACTCTAGTTTTCACCGAATCCCACAAGGCAACGGTGCCAACCAACAGGGCACCATGCCGCCCATTTTATTTTATTATTCATCCCGCCCAAACCCATGTGATCACCCGGGGGAAAAAAACCGAGTTGCCAATTGAGGAGAAAAAATCTGGAAAATTCCTCTCCGACCCATCCAGGCTATCGAAAACTGGTCCAGGAGATCACATGGCTGATCTAAACCTAGCCTCATGTCCACTTACCTGCTCGCTCACCATATCCCCTAATGCCATTTTTATCCAGGAAAATGTCTATCTCCGTTTTGAATTTATTGAGTGTAGTAGCTTCCACAGCTCTCTGGGGCAGTAAATTCCACAGCCCCACTACCCTCTGAGTGAAGAAATTTCTCCGCATCTCAGTCCTGGAACGGCATCCCCTTATTTTAAGATTATGCCCCCTAGTCCTAGTTTCACCCATCATTGGGAACATTCTCCCCGCATCCACCCGATCAAGCCCCTTCACAATCTTATATGTTTCAATAAGATCGCCTCTCATTCTTCGGAACTCCAATGAGTAGAGTCCCAATCTACTCAATCTCTCATCATACATCAACCCACCCATCCCCGGAATTAACCTAGTGAACCTTCTCTGCACTGCCTCGAGAGCCAGTACGTCCTTTCTTAAATATGGACACCAGAACTGCACGCAGTACTCCAGGTGTGATCTCACCAATACCCGGTACAACTGCAGTAAGACCTCCCTGTTCTTATACTCCATCCCCCTAGCAATAAAAGCCAGCATTCCATTGGCCTTCTTGACCACCTGCTGCACTTGCATACTAACTTTTTGTGTTTCCTGCACCAGGACCCCCAGATCCCTTTGCACAGAAGCACTTTCCAGTTTCTCTCCATTTAGATAATAACTTGCTCTATTATTTTTCCTGCCAAAGTGCAAGACCTCACACTTGACAGTATTATATTTCATCTGCCAAATGTCTGCCCAATCACTCAGCCTATCTATGTCCCCCTGCAGGGTTTCAATGTCCTCCGCACTCATTACACTCCCTCCCATCTTTGTGTCATCAGCAAACTTCTATACGTTGCACTTAGTCCCTTTTTCCAAATCATTAATATAGATTGTAAAGAGTTGGGGTCCCAACACCGACCCCTGTGGAACACCACTAGTCACCAACTGCCAGTCTGAGAATAAACCATTTATCCCAACTCTCTGTTTTCTGTTAGAAAGCCAATCCTCCACCCATGCCAGAATATTATCCCCAATCCCATGATTTTTTACTTTAAGTAATAATCTTTGGTGTGGCACCTTGTCAAATGCCTTTTGGAAGTCCAAATACACCACATCCACTGGTTCCCCTTTATCTACCCTATATGTTATGTCCTCAAAGAACTCCAACAAATTTGTCAAACATGACTTCCCTTTTGTAAAGCCATGCTGACTTTGTCCTATTAAGCTATGTTTATCCAAATGCCGTCACTGTTTCCTTAATTATTGATTCCAACATTTTGCCAACCACAGATGTTAGGCTAACTGGCCTATAATTCCCAGCCTTCTGTCTATTGCCCTTTTTAAATAAAGGAGTTACATTAGCATTTTTCCAATCTGCCGGGACCATTGCCGAGTCCAGCGAGCTTTGAAAAATTATCACTAATGCATCCACAATCCCGACCGCCACTTCCCTTAAGACCCTAGGATGCAAGCCATCTGGTCCAGGGGATTTATCCACCTTCAGTCCCATTAATTTATCAAGTACCATTTCCTTGGTGATTTGAATCGTAGTTACCTTCTCTCCCCCTAGAGCCCCCTGTTTATCCAGTGTTGGGATATTTTGAGTGAACTCTACTGTAAAAACTGATACAAAATATTTGTTCAGCATTTCCGCCATCTCCATGTCCCCTGCTATTAATTTCCCGGTCTCATCTTCTAGGGGACCAACATTTACTTTAGCCACCCTTTTTCTTTTTATGTAACTATAAAAACTCTTACTATCTGCTTTTATGTTTTTCACCAATTTACTTTCATAATCTATCTTCCTCTTCTTAATCAATCTTTTTGTTATTTGCTGCTGATCTTCAAAAGCTTCTCAATCTTCAATCTTCCCACTAGATTTAGCTACCTTATATAACTTTCTTTTTAGTCGTATACTTTGCTTTATTTCTTTACTTAGCCATGGATAACTATTTTTTCTTTTACACCCTTTTTTCTTCAGTGGAATATATTTTTCTTGATAGTTGTAAAATAACTCCTTAAATATACACCACTGATCAAGTACCGATCTACCCTTTAATCTATTTTCCCAATCCATCTTAAGCAATTCCGCTCTCATACCATCATAGTCTCCTTTATTTAAGCTCAGTACGCTTGTTTGAGATCCAACCCTCTCATCCTCTAATTGAATATGGAATTCGACCATGTTATGGTCACTCATTCCAAGGGGATCCTTTACTAGGACATTTTTTATTAGTCCTGTCTCATTACACAGGACCAGATCTAAGACTGCTTGCCCCCTTGTCGGCTCAGTAACGTATTGTTCAAGGAACCCATCCCGAATACACTCAATAAACTCTTCTTCAAGGCTGCCGTGTCCAACTTGATTAGTCCAGTCAATATGAAAGTTAAAATCCCCCATAATTATAGCTGTTCCCTTATTACAAGCCCCAACTATTTCCTGATTTATGCTCCGACCAACTGAGTTACAGCTGTTTGGAGGCCTATAGACTACTCCCACCACTGCTTTTTTCCCTTTACTATTTCTTATTTCTACCCAAATTGTTTCGTTATCCTGATCCTTTGAGCCAATATCATTTCGCTTTATTGCAGTGATTTCTTGCTTTATTAACATAGCCACCCCACCTCCTTTTCCTTCTTGCCTGTCTCTCCTAATTGTCGAATACCCTTGTATGTTTAATTCCCAGTCCTGGTCACCCTGCAGCCATGTTTCCGTAATTGCCACAATATCATAACCATACGTAATTATTTGTACCGTCAACTCATCAATTTTATTCCTAATACTACGTGCATTCAAATAAAGGACTTTCAAATATGTTTGACACTTATTTCCTACCTTTTCCTTTTGTACAACTTTACGCTTATCTCCGTACATTCTTTTCCCTCCTGACACACTCTGTCTTTTTACTCCTCCACTTTTACCTACATCCATTACCTTCTCCATTGTCTTTTTAATTATTTGCTCTCTAGAATCCTCCCCCCCACTAGTTAGTTTAAAGACCTCTCTGCAGCCCTAGTTATATGATTCGCCAGGACACTAACCCCAGCCCGGTTCAGATGAAGCCCGTCCCTCCGGAACAGTTCTCTCCTGTCCCAGTACTGGTGCCAGTGTCCCAAGAAGCAAAACCCACTTCTCCCACACCAGTCTTTGAGCCACGCGTTTAACTCCCTAATTTTATTTAACCTAGCCAAATTTGCTCGTGGCTCAGGTAATAATCCAGAGATTATTACCCTTGAGGTTCTGTTTTTTAATTTGACCCCTAGCTGCTCATATTCCTGTAACAGAACCTTCTTTCTTGTCCTATCTATGTCATTAGTACCGACGTGTACTAAGACAATTGGATCCTCCCCCTCCCACTGCAAGTTTCTCTCCAGCCCAGAAGAGATGTCCTTAACCCTGGCACCAGGCAGGCAACATAGCCTTTGGGACTCTCGCTCTCGGTTGCAGAGAACCCTATCTATCCTCCTGACGATACTGTCCCCTATTACTACAACATTTCTATTGACTCCTCCCTCTGGAATGGCCCCCCACTCCACGGTGCTATGGGCAGGTTGCTCATCCTCCCCACAGTCCCCGCTCCTGCCCTCACAGGGAGTTAAAGCCT
Organism: Hemitrygon akajei; assembly: GCF_048418815.1. Taxonomy (NCBI): domain Eukaryota; kingdom Metazoa; phylum Chordata; class Chondrichthyes; order Myliobatiformes; family Dasyatidae; genus Hemitrygon; species Hemitrygon akajei. The sequence goes on along the minus strand of NC_133146.1, from coordinate 13,893,916 downwards.
CGAATCTGTTGGACAAGAGCAAGGCCTGCATCTCCTCCAGCCCTACCTCCTGGATTCCCCTACTTGCCTCACTCATAGCCATACCATCCTGTGCTTGACTGCAATCTACATTAGTTAATCTATTAGGTGTGGCTATCTCCTGGTACACAGAGTCCAGGTAACTCTCCCCCTCCCTGATGTGTCGCAGTGTCTGAAGCTCGGACTGCAGCTCATCAATATGAAGCTGGAGTTCCTCGAGCAACAAACACTTGCTGCAAATGTAGTCGCCGTGTCCCTCAATGGGGTCTACCGGTTCCCACATCTCGCAGCAGTAACACATCACCTGCTCCATGCTATATAGTTAATTTAATGTACTAGTATTAGTTATGCAAGAACCCTTTGCCCCAATACAGCTAACTATCACACTATTTAACAATACTTTTAAAGTTATAAGTGTAAAAGGAAGCAGGACTACTTAGCAAGCAACTAGCTGTGAGAGCTCTGCAGCTCCGGTCTTCCTCGCCTCACCTCGCCCGGTTCCGCCGAAGCCCGTTGAGCCAAAGCCCTTAGGCCTCCACTCTACTCCTGGCTCACTCCACTGCCCGCAACGATGCTGCCCGACGTCACACGCCTGCGCAGTCCCGCCTCTCTCAACTCCGATGAAAACCGGTAAAATTCAAAATGGCTTCCGCCTCACTCTTGCTCCGATTCTCAGAAGTCCTTCTCTGAAAGATGGGACTAGGCAGAGGATCAAGCCCACATGGGCTAGATGAGCTGTAGGGTCTGCTACTGTGTGGTGGTGTTCTATGTCTCTATGGTACCAAAGATCTGGTCTTTGTCTACAAATGGTCCAGTTCTAGCAAAAGGCCTCTTGCAGGTCTGAACAGATCTCACTTTGTGATGTTGGTGTGCTGTGATGGAGAAGTTATTGATTAGATCCTTTTGTGAGACAGGTCATCACAGGCTGTCGACTTGAGGCAAAATGTCATCCTGACAGCACCACTGCTTGGACAAGGTCCTGTGTGACGTGCTTCCCTCCGTCATGTTTCATTTCAGGAACAGTCTCTGTTAGTGGCCCCTGTGCTGCTCCAGAAGGGAGGCGGGATCTCACTGAAATTTATCAATATTGAAAGGCCTAGGTAGAGTGGACGTGCAGAGGCTGTTTCCTACCGAGGGTGAGTCTATGACCAGAGGGCATAGCCTCAGAAAAAAATGATGTCCCTTTAGAACAGAGATGAGGTGGAATTGCTTTAGGCAGAGGGTGGTGAATCTGTGGAATTCATTGCCACAGACGGCTGTGGAGGCCAAGTCATTGGGTATATTTAAAGCAGCGATTAACAGGTTCTTGATTAGTAAGGGCATAAAAGGTTATGGGGAGAAGGCAAAAGAATGGGTTTATGAGAGATGTTATATCAGCCATGATGGAAGCATATTTGATGGGCTGAATGGCCTAATTTTGCTCCTATGTCTTATGGCCTTGTGGCTCTGAAGCTAAGTCTAGTAGTTACACATAGATGCTCAGTACCCAAGACATCTTCAAAGAGCAGTAGCTTAGGAAGGCGACATCATCATTAAGGATCCCCACCAGCTAAGACATGCCCTCTTTTCATTGTTACTGTCAGAAAGGAGGTACAAAAGCCTGAAGGCACACACAGCTTCTACCCGTGCCATCCAAGTTCTAAATGGGCATTGAACCCGTGAACAGTACCTCACTACTTATTTATATCTGGGGGTTTCTTGCACAACTTATTTTAACTTAATTATCTAATAGACATATATATACTCTAATTCTTTTTTCTCTGTATATTTTTTATCATGTATTTCATTGTACTGCTGCTGTAAAGATAACAAATTTCACAACATATACCAGTGATATTAAACCTGATTCTGACTCTGAAATCCTCTAATAATTCTCGAGTAGTCACAGACTCGTTCACCCTTCCTGTGACCATATTTTTGGGAACACCTTCATTTTGCCTTGCATGGTAATATGAGGGGGCTTCATTTTACGGCGCTTGGAGGAAAGTATAGAGGGATGTCAGAGGTAGGTCTTTTCTGATAGCTGCATAGAACAATGGGTAGTAGAGGAAGATACACTAGGGACAATTAAGAGACTCCATCAGATAGACACGCGGATGACAGGAAAACGGAGCACTAGGCGGAGGGGGGGGAGGATTACATTGCTCTTAGAGTAGGTTATAACGGGCCAAAGGGCCAGCACTATGCCGTAAATTCTGTGCTCTTGAATATCACACGCAAAATGCTGAAGCAACTCAACTGGTCAGGCAGTATCTGTGGAGAGGAATAAACATTGGCATTTCAGGCTGATGAAGACTCTCAGCTCATAATGTGGACTGTTTATTCCCCTCTGTGGATTCTGGCTGAGTTCCTGCAGCGTTCCGGGTGTGTTGCTCAACGTTTCCAGCATCTGTGGAATCCCATGTGTCTCTGGTCTTGCTCACATCTTTTAGTTGGCCCACCCCCCACTCACTCTTCTCTGCATGATCTTGCCAGTGACCTGCGACCCTACAGATAGACAAGGTCGGGCAGGATTTGGAAGCCTTCTGAAAGCAAGTCTAAATTCTGAAAGTCTCCATTTCCTGCCGTTGCAGAGTGTTACTGGCAGAAAAACAATGATAATTCCCCGGATGTCCTTGAGGAGGTGGGATTTGCCTTTAGAACAAAGAACATTGAACAGACCAACACAGTACAGGCCCCTCGGACCACAATGTTGAGCCAACCTTTTAACCTGCTCCAAGATCAATCTAACCCTTCCCTCCCACATAGCCCTCCATTTTCCTTTCATCCATGTCCCTACCTAAGAGTCTTTTAAATGTCCCTAATATTTATGACGCTCCCTGGCCATGCATTCCATGCACCCACAACACTGCATTAAAAGAAAACTTTCCTCTGTCGTCTCCCCAATACTTTCATCCAATCACTTTACCGTTGTTCCCTTGTATTGGCCGTTGCCCCCTCTGGGTAAAATGCACTGGCTGTCCACTCTCTATCTCTGCTTCTTATCATCTCATGCACCTTTTGTCGGTGAATGCAAGACTGTGAACATGCTCCAAAGTCCTGCAGAAACGCTGAGGGGTGTTCTTGAGCTCAGGGTTGTGATGTAGGATACACAAGAGCCAATTTTCCCACAAACAGTGAAATCTCACCAGAAATTTCTGACGTTCGCAATTTACAATTTCTGTTTAAAAGGCTTTGAAATCCTGCCTGATCTTGTCTGTCTGTGGGATCATTAGCTCCTACGTTGCTACATACCCCATTCCAACGTACACAAAGCAGTTGGACTGTCTGCTGTCGATTGGAACGGCTGGGAATTGTCTGTTTGATTCACTGAGGCACATGTTTCATAGGTTTCTCTGATCAGCTTTGCTGTCTACCTCGCCGTGGATGAGAACCATGTCTTGGATGCTGGAAAGGCCTTCACCTCCATATCTCTCTTCAACATACTGAGATTTCCACTGATAATGATACCGATGCTGATCTCGTCGATGACCCAGGTAAGATCTGGGGGATCCTCCGACATTCTGAAACCTGTTAGCTCAAGATGTAACACAGCCTCCACTGGTGGTCAGGTAAGACTAAAGACAACTGCAAAAGGACTCTAGTGGCCCCGGCCAAGCCTGTTGGAACCTGGAAACTGGAGTTTAATTCAGAGAAAAGCAAGGTGGTGCACTGTGAGACAACCAATGAAGGTAGGGCTTTCTCAATGAATGGTAGGGCTTTCTCAATGAATGGTAGGGATTTCTCAATGAATGGTAGGGCTTTCTCAATGAAGGTAGAGCTTTCTCAATGAAGGTAGGGCTTTCTCAATGAAGGTAGGGCTTTCTCAATGAATGGTAGGGCTTTCTCAATGAAGGTAGGACTTTCTCAATGAATGGTAGGGCTTTCTCAATGAAGGTAGGGCTTTCTCAATGAAGGTAGGGCTTTCTCAATGAATGGTAGGGCTTTCTCAATGAAGGTAGGACTTTCTCAATGAATGGTAGGGCTTTCTCAATGAAGGTAGGGCTTTCTCAATGAATGGTAGGGCTTTCTCAATGAAGGTAGGGCTTTCTCAATGAAGGTAGGGCTTTCTCAATGAATGGTAGGGCTTTCTCAATGAAGGTAGGGCTTTCTCAATGAATGGTAGGGCTTTCTCAATGAAGGTAGGGCTTTCTCAATGAATGGTAGAGCTTTCTCAATGAATGGTAGGGCTTTCTCAATGAAGGTAGGGATTTCTCAATGAAAGTAGAGCTTTCTCAATGAAGGTAGGGCTTTCTCAATGAATGGTAGGGCTTTCTCAATGAAGGTAGGGCTTTCTCAATGAAGGTAGGGCTTTCTCAATGAATGTAGAGCTTTCTCAATGAAGGTAGGGCTTTCTCAATGAATGGTAGGGCTTTCTCAATGAAGGTAGGGCTTTCTCAATGAAGGTAGGGCTTTCTCAATGAATGGTAGGGCTTTCTCAATGAAAGGTAGGGCTTTCTCAATGAAGGTAGGACTTTCTCAATGAATGGTAGGGCTTTCTCAATGAATGGTAGGGCTTTCTCAATGAAAGGTAGGGCTTTCTCAATGAATGGTAGGGCTTTATCAATGAATGGTAGGGCTTTCTCAATGAAGGTAGGGCTTTCTCAATGAAGGTAGAGCTTTCTCAATGAAGGTAGGGCTTTCTCAATGAAGGTAGGGCTTTCTCAATGAATGGTAGGGCTTTCTCAATGAAGGTAGGGCTTTCTCAATGAATGGTAGGGCTTTCTCAATGAAGGTAGGACTTTCTCAATGAATGGTAGGGCTTTCACAATGATGGTAGGGCTTTCTCAATGAAGGTAGAGCTTTCTCAATGAATGGTAGGGCTTTCTCAATGAATGGTAGGGCTTTCTCAATGAAGGTAAAGCTTTCTCAATGAAGGTAGGGCTTTCTCAATGAATGGTAGGGCTTTCTCAATGAATGGTAGGGCTTTCTCAATGAAGGTAGGGCTTTCACAATGAATGGTAGGGCTTTCTCAATGAAGGTAGTGCTTTCTCAATGAAGGTAGGGCTTTCTCAATGAAGGTAGGGCTTTCTCAATGAAGGTAGGGCTTTCTCAATGAATGGTAGGGCTTTCTCAATGAAGGTAGGGCTTTCTCAATGAAGGTAGGGCTTTCTCAATGAATGGTAGGGCTTTCTCAATGAAGGTAGGACTTTCTCAATGAATGGTAGGGCTTTCTCAATGAATGGTATGGCTTTCTCAATGAAGGTAGGGCTTTCTCAATGAATGGTAGGGCTTTCTCAATGAATGGTAGGGCTTTCTCAATGAAGGCAGGGCTTTCTCAATGAAAGGTAGGGCTTTCTCAATGAATGGTAGGGCTTTCTCAATGAAGATAGGGCTTTCTCAATGAATGGTAGGGCTTTCTCAATGAAGGTAGGGCTTTCTCAATGAATGGTAGGGCTTTCTCAATGAAGGTAGGGCTTTCTCAATGAAGGTAGAGCTTTCTCAATGAAAGTAGGGCTTTCTCAATGAATGGTAGGGCTTTCTCAATGAATGGTAGGGATTTCTCAATGAATGGTAGGGCTTTCTCAATGAAAGGGCTTTCTCAATGAATGGTAGGGCTTTCTCAATGAAGGTAGGGCTTTCTCAATGAATGGTAGAGCTTTCTCAATGCAGGTAGGGCTTTCTCAATAAATGGTAGGGCTTTCTCAATGAATGGTAGGGCTTTCTCAATGAAAGGTAGGGCTTTCTCAATGAAGGTAGGGCTTTCTCAATGAAGGTAGGGCTTTCTCAATGAATGGTAGGGCTTTCTCAATGAAGGTAGGGCTTTCTCAATGAATGGTAGGGCTTTCTCAATGAAAGGTAGGGCTTTCTCAATGAATGGTAGAGCTTTCTCAATGAAGGTAGGGCTTTCTCAATGAAAGTAGAGCTTTCTCAATGAAAGTAGAGCTTTCTCAATGAAGGTAGGGCTTTCTCAATGAATGGTAGGGCTTTCTCAATGAAGGTAGGGCTTTCTCAATGAATGGTAGGGCTTTCTCAATGAAGGTAGGGCTTTCTCAATGAATGGTAGGGCTTTCTCAATGAAGGTAGGGCTTTCTCAATGAAGGTAGGGCTTTCTCAATGAATGGTAGGGCTTTCTCAATGAAGGTAGGACTTTCTCAATGAATGGTAGGGCTTTCTCAATGAAGGTAGGGCTTTCTCAATGAATGGTAGGGCTTTCTCAATGAAGGTAGGACTTTCTCAATGAATGGTAGGGCTTTCTCAATGAAGGTAGGGCTTTCTCAATGAATGGTAGGGCTTTCTCAATGAAGGTAGGGCTTTCTCAATGAAGGTAGGGCTTTCTCAATGAATGGTAGGGCTTTCTCAATGAAGGTAGGGCTTTCTCAATGAAGGTAGGGCTTTCTCAATGAATGGTAGGGCTTTCTCAATGAAGGTAGGGCTTTCTCAATGAATGGTAGAGATTTCTCAATGAATGGTAGGGCTTTCTCAATGAAGGTAGGGCTTTCTCAATGAAAGTAGAGCTTTCTCAATGAAGGTAGGGCTTTCTCAATGAATGGTAGGGCTTTCTCAATGAAGGTAGGGCTTTCTCAATGAATGTAGAGCTTTCTCAATGAAGGTAGGGCTTTCTCAATGAAAGTAGGGCTTTCTCAATGAATGGTAGGGCTTTCTCAATGAAGGTAGGGCTTTCTCAATGAATGGTAGGGCTTTCTCAATGAATGGTAGGGCTTTCTCAATGAAAGTAGGGCTTTCTCAATGAATGGTAGGGCTTTCTCAATGAAGGTAGGGATTTCTCAATGAATGGTAGGGCTTTCTCAATGAAGGTAGGGCTTTCTCAATGAAGGTAGGGCTTTCTCAATGAATGGTAGGGCTTTCTCAATGAATGGTAGGGCTTTCACAATGAATGGTAGGGCATTCTCAATGAAGGTAGAGCTTTCTCAATGAAGGTAGGGCTTTCTCAATGAAGGTAGGACTTTCTCAATGAATGCTAGGGCTTTCTCAATGAAGGTAGGATTTTCTCAATGAATGGTAGGGCTTTCTCAATGAAGGTAGTACTTTCTCAATGAAGGTAGTACTTTCTCAATGAATGGTAGGGCTTTCTCAATGAATGGTAGGGCTTTCTCAATGAAGGTAGGGCTTTCTCAATGAAGGTAGGACTTTCTCAATGAATGGTAGGGCTTTCTCAATGAAGGTAGGGCTTTCTCAATGAAAGTAGAGCTTTCTCAATGAAGGTAGGGCTTTCTCAATGAAGGTAGGGCTTTCTCAATGAAAGTAGGGCTTTCTCAATGAAGGTAGGGCTTTCTCAATGAAAGTAGAGCTTTCTCAATGAAAGTAGAGCTTTCTCAATGAAGGTAGGGCTTTCTCAATGAAGGTAGGGCTTTCTCAATGAATGGTAGAGCTTTCTCAATGAATGGTAGGGCTTTCTCAATGAAGGTAGGGCTTTCTCAATTAATGGTAGGGCTTTCTCAATGAAGGAAGGGCTTTCTCAATGAATGGTAGAGCTTTCTCAATGAATGGTAGGGCTTTCTCAATGAAGGTAGGGCTTTCTCAATGAAGGTAGGGCTTTCTCAATGAAGGTAGGGCTTTCTCAATGAAAGTAGAGCTTTCTCAATGAAGGTAGGGCTTTCTCAATGAAAGTAGGGCTTTCTCAATGAAGGTAGGACTTTCTCAATGAATGGTAGGGCTTTCTCAATGAAGGTAGGACTTTCTCAATGAAGGTAGTACTTTCTCAATGAATGGTAGGGCTTTCTCAATGAATGGTAGGGCTTTCTCAATGAAGGCAGGGCTTGCTCAATGAAGGTAGGACTTTCTCAATGAATGGTAGGGCTTTCTCAATGAAGGTAGGGCTTTCTCAATGAAAGTAGAGCTTTCTCAATGAAGGTAGGGCTTTCTCAATGAAGGTAGGGCTTTCTCAATGAATGTAGGGCTTTCTCAATGAAGGTAGGGCTTTCTCAATGAACGTAGAGCTTTCTCAATGAAAGTAGAGCTTTCTCAATGAAGGTAGGGCTTTCTCAATGAAGGTAGGGCTTTCTCAATGAATGGTAGAGCTTTCTCAATGAATGGTAGGTCTTTCTCAATGAAGGTAGGGCTTTCTCAGTGAATGGTAGGGCTTCCTCAATGAAGGTAGGGCTTTCTCAATGAATGGTAGAGCTTTCTCAATGAATGGTAGGGCTTTCTCAATGAAGGTAGGGCTTTCTCAATGAAGGTAAGGCTTTCTCAATGAAAGTAGAGCTTTCTCAATGAAGGTAGAGCTTTCTCAATGAAAGTAGGGCTTTCTCAATGAAGGTAGGGCTTTCTCAATGAAGGTAGGGCTTTCTCAATGAAGGTAGGGCTTTCTCAATGAAAGTAGAGCTTTCTCAATGAAGGTAGGGCTTTCTCAATGAAAGTAGAGCTTTCTCAATGAAGGTAGGGCTTTCTCAATGAATGGTAGGACTTTCTCAATGAATGGTAGGGCTTTCTCAATGAAGGTAGGGCTTTCTCAATGAATGGTAGGGCTTTCTCAATGAAGGTAGGGCTTTCTCAATGAATGGTAGGGCTTTCTCAATGAAGGTAGGGCTTTCTCAATGAAAGTAGAGCTTTCTCAATGAAGGTAGGGCTTTCTCAATGAAGGTAGGGCTTTCTCAATGAAAGTAGGGCTTTCTCAATGAATGGTAGGGCTTTCTCAATGAAAGTAGAGCTTTCTCAATGAAGGTAGGGCTTTCTCAATGAAGGTAGGGCTTTCTCAATGAATGGTAGGTCTTTCTCAATGAGTGGTAGGGCTTTCTCAATGAAGGTAGGACTTTCTCAATGAATGGTAGGGCTTTCTCAATGAAAGTAGAGCTTTCTCAATGAAGGTAGGGCTTTCTCAATGAATGGTAGGGCTTTCTCAATGAAGGTAGGACTTTCTCAATGACGGTAGTACTTTCTCAATGAATGGTAGGGCTTTCTCAATGAATGGTAGGGCTTTCTCAATGAAGGTAGGTCTTTCTCAATGAAGGTAGGACTTTCTCAATTAATGGTAGGGCTTTCTCAATGAAGGTAGGGCTTTCTCAATGAAAGTAGAGCTTTCTCAATGAAGGTAGGGCTTTCTCAATGAAGGTAGGGCTTTCTCAATGAAAGTAGAGCTTTCTCAATGAAGGTTGGGCTTTCTCAATGAATGGTAGGGCTTTCTCAATGAAGGTAGGGCTTTCTCAATGAATGTAGAGCTTTCTCAATGAAGGTAGGGCTTTCTCAATGAAGGTAGGGCTTTCTCAATGAATGGTAGGGCTTTCTCAATGAAGGTAGGGCTTTCTCAATGAAGGTAGGGCTTTCTCAATGAATGGTAGGGCTTTCTCAATGAAAGGTAGGGCTTTCTCAATGAAGGTAGGACATTCTCAATGAATGGTAGGGCTTTCTCAATGAATGGTAGGGCTTTCTCAATGAAAGTTAGGGCTTTCTCAATGAATGGTAGGGCTTTCTCAATGAAGGTAGGGCTTTCTCAATGAAGGTAGGGCTTTCTCAATGAAGGTAGAGCTTTCTCAATGAAGGTAGGGCTTTCTCAATGAATGGTAGGGCTTTCTCAATGAAGGTAGGGCTTTCTCAATGAATGGTAGGGCTTTCTCAATGAAGGTAGGACTTTCTCAATGAATGGTAGGGCTTTCACAATGATGGTAGGGCTTTCACAATGATGGTAGGGCTTTCTCAATGAAGGTAGAGCTTTCTCAATGAATGGTAGGGCTTTCTCAATGAATGGTAGGGCTTTCTCAATGAAGGTAGGATTTTCTCAATGAATGGTAGGGCTTTCTCAATGAAGGTAGTACTTTCTCAATGAAGGTAGTACTTTCTCAATGAATGGTAGGGCTTTCTCAATGAATGGTAGGGCTTTCTCAATGAAGGTAGGGCTTTCTCAATGAAGGTAGGACTTTCTCAATGAATGGTAGGGCTTTCTCAATGAAGGTAGGGCTTTCTCAATGAAAGTAGAGCTTTCTCGATGAAGGTAGGGCTTTCTCAATGAAGGTAGGGCTTTCTCAATGAAAGTAGGGCTTTCTCAATGAAGCTAGGGCTTTCTCAATGAAAGTAGAGCTTTCTCAATGAAAGTAGAGCTTTCTCAATGAAGGTAGGGCTTTCTCAATGAAGGTAGGGCTTTCTCAATGAATGGTAGAGCTTTCTCAATGAATGGTAGGGCTTTCTCAATGAAGGTAGGGCTTTCTCAATTAATGGTAGGGCTTTCTCAATGAAGGTAGGGCTTTCTCAATGAATGGTAGAGCTTTCTCAATGAATGGTAGGGCTTTCTCAATGAAGGTAGGGCTTTCTCAATGAAGGTAGGGCTTTCTCAATGAAAGTAGAGCTTTCTCAATGAAGGTAGGGCTTTCACAATGAAGGTAGGGCTTTCTCAATGAAAGTAGAGCTTTCTCAATGAAGGTAGGGCTTTCTCAATGAAAGTAGGGCTTTCTCAATGAAGGTAGGACTTTCTCAATGAATGGTAGGGCTTTCTCAATGAAGGTAGGACTTTCTCAATGAAGGTAGTACTTTCTCAATGAATGGTAGGGCTTTCTCAATGAATGGTAGGGCTTTCTCAATGAAGGCAGGGCTTGCTCAATGAAGGTAGGACTTTCTCAATGAATGGTAGGGCTTTCTCAATGAAGGTAGGGCTTTCTCAATGAAAGTAGAGCTTTCTCAATGAAGGTAGGGCTTTCTCAATGAAGGTAGGGCTTTCTCAATGAAAGTAGGGCTTTCTCAATGAAGGTAGGGCTTTCTCAATGAACGTAGAGCTTTCTCAATGAAAGTAGAGCTTTCTCAATGAAGGTAGGGCTTTCTCAATGAAGGTAGGGCTTTCTCAATGAATGGTAGAGCTTTCTCAATGAATGGTAGGTCTTTCTCAATGAAGGTAGGGCTTTCTCAGTGAATGGTAGGGCTTCCTCAATGAAGGTAGGGCTTTCTCAATGAATGGTAGAGCTTTCTCAATGAATGGTAGGGCTTTCTCAATGAAGGTAGGGCTTTCTCAATGAAGGTAGGGCTTTCTCAATGAAAGTAGAGCTTTCTCAATGAAGGTAGAGCTTTCCCAATGAAAGTAGGGCTTTCTCAATGAAGGTAGGGCTTTCTCAATGAAGGTAGGGCTTTCTCAATGAAGGTAGGGCTTTGTCAATGAAAGTAGAGCTTTCTCAATGAAGGTAGGGCTTTCTCAATGAAAGTAGAGCTTTCTCAATGAAGGTAGGGCTTTCTCAATGAATGGTAGGACTTTCTCAATGAATGGTAGGGCTTTCTCAATGAAGGTAGGGCTTTCTCAATGAATGGTAGGGCTTTCTCAATGAAGGTAGGGCTTTCTCAATGAATGGTAGGGCTTTCTCAATCAAAGTAGAGCTTTCTCAATGAAGGTAGGGCTTTCTCAATGAAGGTAGGGCTTTCTCAATGAAAGGTAGGATTTTCTCAATGAATGGTAGGGCTTTCTCAATGAAGGTAGGACTTTCTCAATGAATGGTAGGGCTTTCTCAATGAAAGTAGAGCTTTCTCAATGAAGGTAGGGCTTTCTCAATGAAGGTAGGGCTTTCTCAATGAAGGTAGGACTTTCTCAATGAATGGTAGGGCTTTCTCAATGAAGGTAGGACTTTCTCAATGAATGGTAGGGCTTTCTCAATGAAGGTAGGACTTTCTCAATGCAGGTAGTACTTTCTCAATGAATGGTAGGGCTTTCTCAATGAATGGTAGGGCTTTCTCAATGAAGGTAGGGCTTTCTCAATGAAGGTAGGACTTTCTCAATGAATGGTAGGGCTTTCTCAATGAAGGTAGGGCTTTCTCAATGAAAGTAGAGCTTTCTCAATGAAGGTAGGGCTTTCTCAATGAAGGTAGGGCTTTCTCAATGAAAGTAGGGCTTTCTCAATGAATGGTAGGGCTTTCTCAATGAAAGTAGAGCTTTCTCAATGAAGGTAGGGCTTTCTCAATGAAGGTAGGGCTTTCTCAATGAATGGTAGGACTTTCTCAATGAGTGGTAGGGCTTTCTCAATGAAGGTAGGACTTTCTCAATGAATGGTAGGGCTTTCGCAATGAAAGTAGAGCTTTCTCAATGAAGGTAGGGCTTTCTCAATGAATGGTAGGGCTTTCTCAATGAAGGTAGGACTTTCTCAATGACGGTAGTACTTTCTCAATGAATGGTAGGGCTTTCTCAATGAATGGTAGGGCTTTCTCAATGAAGGTAGGTCTTTCTCAATGAAGGTAGGACTTTCTCAATTAATGGTAGGGCTTTCTCAATGAAGGTAGGGCTTTCTCAATGAAAGTAGAGCTTTCTCAATGAAGGTAGGGCTTTCTCAATGAAGGTAGGGCTTTCTCAATGAAAGTAGGGCTTTCTCAATGAAGGTAGGGCTTTCTCAATGAAGATAGGGCTTTCTCAATGAAAGTAGAGCTTTCCCAATGAAAGTAGAGCTTTCTCAATGAAGGTAGGGCTTTCTCAATGAAGGTAGGGCTTTCTCAATGAATGGTAGAGCTTTCTCAATGAATGGTAGGGCTTTCTCAATGAAGGTAGGGCTTTCTCAATGAATGGTAGGGCTTTCTCAATGAAGGTAGGGCTTTCTCAATGAATGGTAGAGCTTTCTCAATGAATGTGAGGGCTTTCTCAATGAAGGTAGAGCTTTCTCAATGAAAGTAGGGCTTTCTCAATGAAGGTAGGACTTTCTCAATGAATGGTAGGGCTTTCCCAATGAAGGTAGGGCTTTCTCAATGAATGGTAGGGCTTTCTCAATGAAGGTAGGGCTTTCTCAATGAATGGTAGGGCTTTCTCAATGAATGGTAGGGCTTTCTCAATGAAAGTAGAGCTTTCTCAATGAAGGTAGGGCTTTCTCAATGAAGGTAGGGCTTTCTCAATGAATGGTAGGACTTTCTCAATGAATGGTAGGGCTTTCTCAATGAAGGTAGGACTTTCTCAATGAATGGTAGGGCTTTCTCAATGAAAGTAGAGCTTTCTCAATGAAGGTAGGGCTTTCTCAATGAAGGTAGGGCTTTCTCAATGAAAGTAGAGCTTTCTCAATGAAGGTAGGGCTTTCTCAATGAAGGTAGGGCTTTCTCAATGAAAGTAGGGCTTTCTCAATGAAGGTAGGGCTTTCTCAATGAAAGTAGAGCTTTCTCAATGAAAGTAGAGCTTTCTCAATGAAGGTAGGGCTTTCTCAATGAAAGTAGGGCTTTCTCAATGAAGGTAGGGCTTTCTCAATGAATGTAGGGCTTTCTCAATGAAGGTAGGGCTTTCTCAATGAATGGTAGGGCTTTCTTATTGAAAGTAGAGCTTTCTCAATGAAGTTAGGGCTTTCTCAATGAATGGTAGGGCTTTCTCAATGAAAGGTAGGGCTTTCTCAATGAAGGTAGGACTTTCTCAATGAAGGTAGGGCTTTCTCAATGGATGGTAGCGCTTTCTCAATGAAAGGTAGGGCTTTCTCAATGAATGGTAGGGCTTTCTCAATGAAGGTAGGACTTTCTCAATGAATGGTAGGGCTTTCTCAATGAAGGTAGGGCTTTCTCAATGAATGGTAGGGCTTTCTCAATGAAGGTAGGGCTTTCTCAATGAAGGTAGGGCTTTCTCAATGAAAGTAGAGCTTTCTCAATGATGGTAGGGCTTTCTCAATGAATGGTAGGGCTTTCTCAATGAAGGTTGGGCTTTCTCAATGAATGGTAGGGCTTTCTCAATGAAGGTAGGGCTTTCTCAATGAATGGTAGGGCTTTCTCAATGAATGGTAGGACTTTCTCAATGAATGGTAGGGCTTTCTCAATGAAGGTAGGGCTTTCTCAATGAATGGTAGAGCTTTCTCAATGAATGGTAGGGCTTTCTCAATGAATGGTAGTGCTTTCTCAATGAATGGTAGAGCTTTCTCAATGAATGGTAGGGCTTTCTCAATGAATGGTAGGGCTTGCTCAATGAAGGTAGAGCTTTCTCAATGAATGGTAGAGCTTTCTCAATGAATGGTAGGGCTTTCTCAATGAATGGTAGGGCTTTCTCAATGAAGGTAGGGCTTTCTCAATGAATGGTAGGGCTTGGAGGAGCATTGTAGAACAGAAAGACCTAGAATGGTTCCCTGGAAGTGGCATTGCAGGTAGATAGGGTGGTGAAGGAGGCTTTTGGCATACTTGCCTTCATCAGTCACGGCACTGAGTTATGATGCAGTTGTTAGTGAGGTTGCATTTGGAATTCTGTGCTCAGTTTTGATCACCGGGCTATAGGGAGGGCGCTGTGAAGCTGGGAAGAGTGCAGAGGGGATGTACAAGGATTCTGCTGGGACTCAAGGGGCTTAGTTACAGGTAGAGGTTGAGAAGGTCTGCATTTTATCAGTGGAGACTGAGAGGTGTATAAAATCATGAGGGGTATAGATGAGGTGAATACACACAATCATTTCCCCAGGGAAAGGGAGTTATAAACTAGAGGACAGGGTATTTAAAAGGAACCTGAGGGGTAGAGCTTAGTATTGTAATGGAAAGAGCTGCCAAAGGAAATGGTTGAAGTGGGTGCAATAACAGTTAAAAGATACTTGGAGAGGTAAAGGACTGTACAAAAGTCTTAGGCACTTATCTAGGGTGCCTAAGATACTGTTCTCTACAGTACTGTAGTAATTTTATGTATTGCACAGTACTGCTGCCCCAAAAAAATCCATGACATATATGAATGATGATAAACCTAATTCTGATCTGGGTCTCTATTGTGGACTGGAAGTGGGAAGGGGGCAGGGAGAGAGGAATCAATGTTGGGAAAATGGGATGGAGCAGGAAGCACCAGAAAGACATTCTGTAATTGTCAATAAATCATTTGTTTGGAATCAAATGACCTTGCCTGGTGTCACCCATGCCACCCTGGCACTCCTTCCCTGTTATCTGTCCACCATGGTGCTCTGCCCTCACCATTCCCAGCATCCTTTGCTCTCTGCGCCACGTTGACAGATACGGGACTGTGCAAAGGTCTTAGGCGGGCAGTGCCTATAAAAAATATTCACCCCCCCCCCCGGAAGTTCTCATTTTTTTTATTGTTTTACAAGGCTGAATCACAGGGGATTTAATCTGGCTTCTCTTGACACTGATCAAGAGAAGAAGACTCTTTTGTGCCAATGTGAAATCAGATCCCTACAAAGCGATCCCTGCAAATATAAAACACAAAATAATTGATTGCATAAGTATTCACCCCCTTTAATATGACACACCAGATCAGCATCGGTGCAGCTAATTGGTTTTGGAAGTCACATCATTAGTTAAATGGAGATCACCTGTGTGCAGTCAAGGTGTTTTAATTGATTGTAGTAAAAATACACCTGTATCTGGGAGGTCCAACTGCTGGTGAGTCAGTATCCTGGCAAAAACTACACCATGATGACAAAAGAACTCTCCAAGCAACTCCGCAAAAAGGTTATTGAAAAGCACAGGTCAGGAGATGAATACAAGAAAATTTCCAAGTCACTGAATATCCCTTGGAGTGCAGTTAAGTTGATCATCAAGAAATGGAAAGAGTATGGCACAGCTGTAAATCTACCTAGAGCAGGCCATCCTCAAAAACTGAGTGACTGGGCAAGAAGGGGAATAGTAAGGGAGCCTATGACAACTCTGGAGGAGTTACAAACTTCAGTGGCTGAGATGGGAGAGACTGTGCATACAACTGTTGCCTGGGTGCTTCACTAGTCACAGCTTCATGGGAGAGTGGCAAAGAGAAAGCCACTGTTGAAAAAATAAAATCTCATGAAATCTCAGCTAGTTTGGCAGAAGGCATGTGGGAGACTCTGAAGTCAGCTGGAAGAAGGTTTTATGGTCTGATAAAACCAAAATTGAGAGTTTTGACCATCAGACTAAACGCTACATTTGGCGTAAGCCAAACACCACACAACATCAAAAACACACATATCATGAAATATGGCAGTGGCTGCATCATGCTGTGGGGATGCTTCACTGCAACAGGCTCTGGAAGGCTTGTGAAGGTAGAGGGTAAAATGAATGCAGCAAAATACAGGGAAATCCTGGAGGAAAACCTGATGCAGTCTGCAAGAGAACTGTGACTTAGGAGAAGATCTGTTTTCCAACATGACAATGACCTCAAGCATAAAGCCAAAGCTAGATAGGAATGGCTTAATAACAACAAAGTTAATGTCCTGGAGTAGCCAAGTCAGTCCAGACCTCAATCTAATTGAGAATTTGTGGCTGGACTTGAAAAGGGCTGTCCACTCATGATCCCCATGCAATCTGACAGAGCTTGAGCAGTTTTGTAAAGAAGAATGGGGACAAATTGCAGTGCCCAGATGTGCAAAGCTGATAGAGACCTATCCACACAGACTCAAGGCTGTAATTGCTGCCAAAGGTGCATCTGCTAAATACTGTCTTGAAGGAGGTGAATACTTATGCAATCAATTATTTTGTGTTTTATATTTGTAATTAATTTAGATCACTCTGTAGAGATCTGCTTTCACCTTGACACGAAAGAGTTTTTTTTCTGTTGATTAGTGTCAAAAAAGCCAAATTAAATCCACAGTAATTCAATGTTGTAAAACAATAAAACAGGAAAAATTCCAGGAAAAATACATTTTATAAGCACTGTATGACTTTTACACAGTACTGGATGTGGATTCTCAAAGGCAAGCTTATGGCCATATGAAAAACTTGCTTTCAGCAGCTTCAGAGGCAAATAGCATCATAGAATTAGCATTGCAAGGGAAAGATGTGGAACAAATGTGGGAAATGGGATTAGTTTAGGGCATCTTGGTTAGCATGGATAAGCTGGGCCAAGTGGCCTGTTTCCCTGCTGTGTTATGTTTATAGCACCCAGTGCCCTCACTGGGATCTGATATCTCTCCGAGGGGTTGCCTTCTGAACCACAGCTGTTCCCCAGGAGATGAACTAAGAATGACTGCATGAGGAGCTCTGTAACTCACTGAAGGAAACATTGGCTCTTCCTCAATCCAACACCTGCTGTGTGATGATGATTATTTTTTTTCTGCCCGTAGGCCGCTGTTTCCTGCAAAAGGCTCGAGAAGTTCCTGGGAGGCAGTGACTTGGACACATCAGCAATCCGGCACAATCCCATGCTCGGTAGGTCAGCTGCTCTTTATTGTGACTGCTCGAGGAAAAACACGGGTGGGTTATCCATCGCTGCAAAGAATAGCAGACAGCCTTACTAAAGGAATAAGCAAAGCTGTCTGAACAACCTGGTCCTGCGGACAGGAGGAAATAAACCCGTTAACAATCAGATTTAGATTCTGATTCACTTGTCGCGTTAAATCAAAACATACAGTCAGATGCGTCATTTGTGTTAACAACCAACACGACTTCACACCTGCACCAACGCAGTCACTGTCATGCTGCGTTTTCACCTCACAAACGAGAAAATCTGCAGAGGCTGGAAATCCGAGCAGCACACACGAAGTACTGGAGGAACTCAGCAGCCAGGCAGCATCGGTGGAAAAGAGTACAGCTGACGTTTTGACCCGAAACCCTTCGGTAACACAAGGCAAGCATGATGCCCAGGCAGAAGGATTGTTGTCTCTGGGGTACAGAGCTCCTGATGAATGACCATCGCCTGCTGGTCCAGTCGACTTTCCAGCTACGTGAGGCCAACTGATACGTTACAATGATCCCCACTTGGAAGCAAAGAATGCGAATCAGGTTAATTATTACTGACACATGTCATGAAATCTGTTGTCTTTAGCACACAATGAAATGAATAGAAATGATCATAGCTTACAATAATGAATATAAATAATGCAAAAGAGAGCAAAGTAATGTTTGTGGGTTCATGCACTGTTCAGAAATCTGATAGCGGAGGGGAAGAAACTGTTCCTGAATCGTTGAGTGTGTGTCTTCAGGCTCCTGTAGCTCCTCCTCGATGGTAGTGAGGAGAAGAGGGTGTGTGCTGGATGATGAGGATCCCCAGTGTTAGGTGCCATCTTCTCACAATTTCAGAGATGGAAACAAAGCAACTAATGGGTGGAGAATGACAGGCGATCAAGGATAGAGTCACAAAGCCATGGATGACCCTTTGGTCCAATTGACCCATGCTGACCAAGATGCCCATTTTAGCTAGTCCCATTTTCCTACCTTTGGCCCATATCCTTTAAAATTGTTCCTATCCATGTACCTGACCAAATGTCTTAAATGTTTCTCTTGTATCATCCTCAACTACTTCCTCTGGCAGCTCATTCCATATTCGGACCACCCGCTATGAGGAAAGAGTTGTCCCTCAGGTTCCTATTAATCCTCTCCCTTCTCACTTCATCCTATGTCCACTGGTTTTAGATTCCACAACCCTGGGAAAGAGAGTGCATTCAGCTTAGCTATGTCCCTTATCTTCAAAAGACGGTGCCTCAGAAAGTCGGCATCCGTCATTAAGGGCCCCATCACCCAGAGCATCCCCTCTTCTCAATACTACCATCAGGAGGGGCTGCAGGACTCACCCTCGACATTTTAGCAACAGCTTCTTCTCCTCCGTCAGCTTTCTGAATGGACAATGAACCCATACATTAACACCACCTCACTATTTTTGTTCGTGTTTTGCTTTACTCATTTAATTTTACAATTTTAATATTAATGTAATTTACAGTGATATTTATATATTGCTACATACTGTTTCTGCAAAACAGCAAATGTCATGACGTATGTCAGTGATTTTAAATCTGATTCTGATTCTAATGATTTTACGCACTTCTGTAAGATCAGCCCTCGGTCTCCTATTTCTCCAGGGAATAATGTGCTAGCCTTTTCAACCTCTTAGCATAACTCAGTTCCTCGAGTCCAGGCAACATCCTCAAAAGTATTTACTTCTCCTTGTAAATATTCCCTGCAGGGTGTGTGACTACAATTGTACAGGGCCTTCGTGTGTAGCTTGACATCCCATAAACTGATGGATGATGAGCTTGCAGACACTGGTTACTGTGAAAGGATTAGGTTTCCATTCTGGAAACACCAATGCCAAAAAACAGAAAATCCTACCGACAGTGGTGGATTCAGCCCTCTCCTTCACAGGAGAAGCCCTCCCAGCCCCTGAGCACATCTATATGGAGAGCTGCCACGAGAAAGCAGTCTCCATTATCAGCGGCCCCCACCAGGATCTCTTCTTGCTGAAGGTACGGGAGCCTTGCGTCTCAGACCACCAGGTTCAGGAACAGTTATTACCTCTCAACCATCAGGCTCCCGAACCAACATAGATAACTTCAGTCACCACAACTCTGAACCGATCACTGAACGCAACCTTCGGACCCGCTTTCACGGACTCCACAACTCGTTCTTGGTAGTTATTCAACCATCTACCTGCCTATCATTTGTTTTTCTTTTGCATTTGCACAGTTTGTCTCTAATACATCGGTGTTAGTCAGTCTGTGTGTGGTTTTTGATCAATGTTATTGTATTTCTTTCTTCCATAAATACCCGCAAGAAAATGAATCTCAAGGTGACCTAGTGTATATGAACTTTGATTTGTTCTTTTCCCTAGATCTGGCAATCAGCTTCTCAGATGCGACCTTCTCGTGGGACAAAAGTGGAACTCCGACCATTAAGGAGTGAGTTATGGGAATATGGGACCTGTCATTCCACATCCCTTTGAAGGAGAAAGAGGGAAAGTATGGATCTGCAGGACGATTTCATGGATATCAGCTTTTAAATATCTGATCATAATCATAACCCGATTTGGCAGGACCTTATAAAAAAATATTCACCTAATCTAATTGGAGAGGCTGCAGAGGAGATTTACCAGGATGCTGCCTGGATTAGAGAGCATATCTTATGAGGATAAATTGAGCGAGTTAGGACTTTTCTCTTTGGAGCGGAGGTGACTTGATAGAAGTGTACAAGATGATAAGAGGTGTAGATCAAGTGGATAGCCAGAGACTTACTCCCAGGGTGGAAAAGGTTTATTTTAAGTGATTGCAGGAAACTATAGGGGAGATGTCAGAGGTCAGTTCTTTACATAGAGAGAGCTGAGTGCATAGCCTGCTCTTCCAGCGGTGACTGTAGAGACAGATGCATTAGGAGCATTTAAGGGACTCTTAGACAGGTAGAAGGAGATGAGTTATGAACTTCAAACTTTCTGCATAATCACTCAAAGAGTTGACCTGCATGTGCATGTAACAAGAGCTGTATAACTCATCTCCTTCTACTTTAGGCCACAAACTTATCAATCACCCATCTGTGGACGCTTTCTGGAGGTCCAAGATCCGTATGCTCCACGACTGCTGGACTAAGTGTAGGAGGGGACTATGTTGAAAAATAAATGTGCTAGGTTTTCTAAAATTGACTCCTTCTACCTTAGGCCACGAACTTATCAATCACCCCTCGGATGTCATGAAATCTGTTTTTTTTTTGTTGTCCATTTGCTCACATTTGAGCCATAGGATTTAAAACTTCTCCTATCCACGTCTCTCTATGAGTCCTCTGGGGAATTCAGGGCCCAGTGTCTGCGAATCCAGAAGTCGGCTGAAGGTTGAAAACGGCCTTTACTGGGTTTAGTGAACTGTGAATGTGAGTTGGTATTTGGGAGGGAGGGAGGGAGGAAGAGGGCTTGTTTCTCTGGAGCTGTCTTGTTGCCTGTTGTACTCTGTGCTGTTCTGCTGAACACTGTGGGCACGCCATGTTGGCACCGGAACGTGTGGTGACATCTGCCCCCAGCAGATAACACAAACAGCAAACTTCACTGTGTGTTTCGATGTCCTTGTAATAAATAAATTTGAATCTGAGCCTGGATGTTCTCCTTCGTCCTGCAGTGTAACGTTGGACATTAAGATGGGCAGTCTGTTGGCAGTCGTGGGCCCAGTGGGATGTGGGAAGTCCTCTCTGATGTCGGCAATCCTGGGTGAGATGGAGAATGTGAGAGGCTTCATCAACACCAAGGTACCGAAACATGTTAGTCACAGGCTACCACTTCCCAACGTTCTCTAGTTTAATACATTTCCATTCGCTGTTTGTGGGGGAGCTATTTCTTGGAGAGAAATTCCTCAGCCCATCTCTCCAGGGTGTCACAGAGCCACAGAAAGACATAGTATGGACATATGCCCTTCAGCCCATCATCTGTGCTGGTCATCAGCCACCCATATTTACACTAATGCTGCCCAAACCCATTCGATCCTCCCCACATTCCCATAACCCTCCCCAGACTCTAATCCTCAGGTTACAGCTACCGATTACCTTGCTGACCAATCCGCAGGTCTTCGGGATGTGGGAGGGAACCGGGACACCCTGGAGAAACCCACAAGGTCACAGGGAGAGCAAGCAAACCCCACACAGGGAGCGCCGGAGGTCGGAATTGAACTGGGGTCCCTGGGGTTGTGAGTCTGCGGACTGTGTCATGGTGCCAGCCTAGGGTTGGACTCAGTAGGTCCCAGGATCTGATGTCTGTGCGAGCGGAGGCATGAAGGCAATCAGCCGATGTGCCTGGAATTTGGACGTCCCATTGGTGGCTAGTCCAGGGGTCGATACCTGAGACTGAAGCCTGAAGGTTGATCAGAAGTCTGGAAATTGAGGACTGATGACTCAGACCTGGAGACCAGAGGCAGGACACCTGTCCTGGGGTTGGGGGGCTGTCTTTGGGTGTGGTGTGCACGAGAAGCTGGTTTTGATTGCTGTGTTGGCACTGGGATGTGTGGCAGCACTTGCGGGCTGTCTCCAGCACGTTCTTGGTTGTGTTGGTTGTTAACTCAAACAATGGATTTCACTGTATGTTTCCACGCGCCTGTGATAAATAATCCGAAACAACCTCCTTCTGTGCCACCGTGGTGCTGTTAGCCATTTGCTACAGCTTGTTGAGTTAAATAACTATAGTGGGTGCATCGATCAGTCCCCACTAACCCATCACATTCCCCATTCTCCTCTGCACCTCAGGGTACATGTGCCTATGTCCCTCAGCAAGCTTGGATCCAGAACAACACCCTACAGGACAACATCCTGTTTGGCTTGGAGCTGAACGAAGCCCGGTACCGGAAAATCCTGGAGGCGTGCGCTCTCTTACAGGACCTGGAGCTGTTGCCTGGGGGGGATCAAACGGAGATCGGAGAAAAGGTACTGTAGGAAGAAGCAATGGGTCATGTTGGGTGTTGGGGAACCTTTAGGGAGGTGTGTGTCACAACACCCTTTTAGTGATAGTTACGACAAAAGGTTGGAATACATATTCTGCCTGGGCAATCTCCAACCTGATGGAATGAAGATTGATTTCGCTAACTTCCAGTAATTTCTCCCCCTCCCCACCTTCCTTCTTTTTCCATTCCCCATTCTGGTTACCTGCTCACTCTTTCCCTTTTCCTCACCTCCTCACTCTGGTGCCTCTCCTCTTTCCCTTTCTCTCATGATCTACAGCCCTCTCCTATCAGATTCCTTCTTCTTCAGCCCTTTACCTCTTCCACCTATCCCCTCCTAGCTTCTTACCTCATACCCCTCCTCCACCCTTCTCCCTCACTTGGTTTCACCCATCGCCTTGTACTCCTTCCACTTCCTCCACCTCCTTCTGGCTTCTGCCCCCTTCCCTCTCCAGTCCTGATGAAGGGTCTCGGCCTGAAATGCCAACTGTTTATTCCCCTCCATAGACGCTGCCCGACCTGCTGAGTTTCTCCAGAACCTTGTGTGCATTGGCTTTACAATTCTACCGCCAGGACTTAAGAACTTTTTAAAAGCTATTATTAATGCTTTTTGAGATAGTGATTTAGATGCATATCATATTTTTTACTGAGTTAAGTATTGTATGTAATTAGTTTTGCTACAACAAGTGTATGGGACATTGGAAAAAAGTTGAATTTCCCCATGGGGATGAATAAAGTATCTATCTATCTACCTATCTATCTATCTATCTATCATTGCTCAATATTTTCAGCGTCTGCAGAATCTCTTGTGCTTCTGGAATACTGGGTGGTTTTCCCAGGGAGTAAGGCTGATTCTCTCTGTCCCCTTCCTCACCAAGAACCAACTGCCCGCCTTCGTTCCCTTATCTAGTTCCAGCTATTGCTATTGGCGTTAGATTATTGTCACATGCAGTGAAGAGCTTGTCTTGCATAATGTTCATACTGGTCAAATCATTACACAATGAACTGAGCTAGAATAAGGTAAAACAATAACAATGCAGAATAAAGTGTAAAAGCTGCCAAAAGAAACCCTGCCGTGCTGGTAAACCATAAAATGCAGGATCATAATGGGGTAGATTGTGAGGTCAAGAGTTTATCCTGTCATAAAGAGTCTGATAATGGTGGGATAGAAGGTGTCCTTGACCTGGTGGTGTGTGCCTTCTGCCTGATGGGAGAAGGGAGAAGTTCAAATTCAAGTTTACTGTCACTCAGCCCTATACTTTATTGTCACCAAACAATTGACACTAGAGCGTACAATCATCACAGTGATATTTGATTCTGCGCTTCGCGCTCCCTGAAGTACAAATCGAAGTAAATATAATAAAAGTTTAAATGATAAATCATAATTAGAAAATAGAAAAGGGAAAGTAAGGTAGTGCAAGTCAGGTCCGGATATTTGGAAGGTACGGCCCAGATCTGGGTCAGGATCTGTTCAGCAGTCTTATCACAGTTGGAAAGAAGCTGTTCCCAAATCTGGCCGTACGAATCTTCATGCTCCTGAACCTTCTCCCTGAGGTTTACACACACACGCACGCACGCACGCACGCACGCATGCACACACACACACACACACACACAAACCACCACCACCACCCCCAAGTTACACAACACAGTACAAGTAACTCGCACATAACCACTGAAGTACTATTACCGCAAATAGATTAACAAATAATAAACCATATTCCAGAATATTGACACTTATTAAGGTGCATTTATGACACGAACAATAAACTAAATGGTTTAACATCACTGTTGCTTCATACGTGATGAGACCTGGGTGGTGGCGGGGAGTTCAGTGGTTTCGTGGCCTTGGGGATGAAACTGTTCCCCCATCCTAACAAATCTTGTCCTAATGCTATGGTACCTCCTATCTGAAGGTAGTGGGTCAGGAAGGTTATTTGATGGATTGGAGGGATCATTGACAATGCTAAGGGCCCTGCGTACACGGCACTCCTGACAAGTGTCTCTGATTGATGCAGAGAGTCCCCGATGATGCTCTCAGCCGCCCTGGCAATCCTTTGTGGGATTGTCAGGTCAGAAACTTTACCATTCCCGTACCAGACGGTGGTGCAGATGTCAATGGGACTCGTGTAAAATGGTTAGGGTGGTGAGGGAGGGGAGCCTCACTCAGGAGGTGGAGACACTCTCTTGACTAAAGAGGAGATTTTAATGGACAAGGTGAGATCATCCGTTGTGCGCACTCTCAGAAACTTGGTGCTCCTAACTCTCTCCACAGAGGCACCATTAATGTGCTGTGTGGAGTGGTCGGCCTGGACCTTCCTGAAGTCCACAACTTTGGCCTCGGCTGCTTTGAAACTTAAGTTGTGCTCGCGTCAGTCCGCAGGCTGCCCCAGCTCCTCCCTGTGCACGGTCTCGTTGTCGTCGCTGATGAGGCATCAGCGAAGTTAATGATTCTGTGTGAGCTGGGACGAGCAGCTTGGAAAGCAGAGGGTGAGCCCGCGGCTCTAGGTGGCGCTGCTGCCCAGCGAGATGGAGCTAGAGATGTTGCTGCTGACAAGGACTGACTGTGGTTTTTCCGTCAAGGTCCAGATCTAGTTACAGAGAGAGGTGTTGAGACCCACCAGGACAGTTTATCTACCAGTTTCTGAGGTACGATTTTATTAAACGACAACCTGAAGTTGATAAGCAGCATCAGGTGGGACAGGACAGACTGGGATGCGTGGTCAGTGGACCGACTTTAGACCATGAGACCTGGAAACAGAATTAGGTCTTACGGCACATCGTGCCTGTTCTGCCATTCCACTCTGGCTGATTTACTATCCCTCTCAACCTAATTTTCCTGCCTTCTCCCAGTGACCTTCGACAGTCCTCGTCAGGGGAATGTTTCCTTGGTGTTATCATTTCAGGGAATCTGTCCTGAGGAGCTGTCCAGCCCATAAGTCCCATCACTGTAAAACCATAAGACATAGGAGAAGGATTAAGCCATCCGGCCCATTGAGTCTGCTCCACCATTCCATCATGGTTGATATATTGACCCTCCCAACACTTTTCTCTTGCCTTCACCCTGTAACCTTTAATGCCCTGTTTAATCAAGAACCTATTAACCTCCACCTTAAATATTCCCAATGATTTTGCCTGCACAGCCGTCTGTGGGAAAGAATTCCACAGATTCACCACCCTCTGGCTGAAGAAAATTTTTCTTATCTCTGTTCTAAATGAACGAGTCTCGATTCTGGGACTGGCCCACGTTAGGAAACATCTCCTCCACATCCACTCTATCATGACCTTTCATATTTGATAGGTTTTAATAAGATTCCCCCCTCATTCTTCTAAACTCCGGCCATTGCAGGCCCAGAGCCATCAAATGTTCCTCATGTGCTAACTCTTTCATTCTTGGGATCATTCTCGTGAATCGTCTCTGCACTCTCTCTCCAGTGCCAGCATATCTTTTCTCAAATATAAATTGCAAAACTGCTCACAATTCTCCAAGTGCGGTCTGAGCAATGTCTTATAAAGCCTTGGTGTTACATCCCTTTGCTTATATTCTAGACCTCTCGAAATGAATGCTAACAATGGATTTGCCTTGCTTACCACCAGCCAAACTTGCAATTTAACCTTTAGGGAATCCTGCACGAGGACTCCCTAGTCCCTTTGCACCTCTGATTTCTGAATTTTCTCCCCATTTGCAAAATTGTCCGTGCCTTTATTCCTTGCACCACAATACATGACCATACACTTTCCTACATTATATTCCATCTGCCTTTTTTTGCCTGCTTCCCCAATCTAAGCCCTTCTGCAGACACCCCACTTCCTCAACACAACTTTCCCTTCCACTTGTCTTTGTATCGTTTGCAAACTTGTCCACAAAGCCATCAGTTCCTTCATCCAAATCATTGTCATACAATGTATAAAGAAGTGGTCCTAACTCCGACCCCTGCAGCACACCACTAGTCACCAGCAGCCAACCAGAAAAGACCCCCTTTATTCCCAGTCTTTGTCTCCTGCCGGTCAGCCAATCTTCTATTTACTCTAGTACCTTTTCTGTAATACTAGTTTGTTAAGCAACCTCATATGTGGCAGCTTGTCAAAAGTCCTTCTGGAATTTAAATGAACAACTTCCACTCACTCTCCTTTGTCTATCCTGCCTCTTATTTACTCAAAGAATTCCAACGCATTTGTTAGGCCTGGTTTCCCCTTCAGAAAACCATGCTAATTTTGGTTTGTTTTATCATGTGCCTGAAAGTACCCCATAGACATCCTTAATAATAGACTCCAACATTTTTTCCAACTACTGAATTCAGGCTAAGTGGCATACAAGTTCCTTCCTTCTGCCTCCCTCCCTTCTTGAGGAGTGGGGTGACATTTGCAATTTGATCATTACTAGCGCCTCCACAAACTCTTCAGCTACTTCCTTCAGAACCCTGGGGCTGTGGTCCATCTGGTCCAGGTGACTAATCTAACTTCTGACTTTTCATCTTTCCAATCACCTTCTCCTTAGTAATAGCAGTGGCATTCACTTCTTCCCCCTAACACTTCCCTAATTCTGGCATTCTGCTATGTTCCTCAGTGAAGACTGATGCAAAATACTTACTAAGTTCCTCCACCATTTCTTTGTCTCCCATTACTGCCTGTCCAGCACTATTCCAGCAGTCTGACATCCACTCTCATCTCCCGTTTACCTCTAAAATATCTTTTAAAAACTTTTTGTATCTTCAGCCCATCAGGAACGGAGGCCTCACTGTCATTGATGCATAGGCTGGTCAGAAAAACCTGACAACTGCACCTTGTGACTCTGGTGTCACAGAAATGGCTGTAAATTTTCTGTGAATAATCCTGTTTTGATGGATGTCACAGGAAAGCAAAGCTCTTGCTGTCCGAAGAGCTGTCTCATTCTCTGATCTGAAGGCAGCATCCCGATCTCTCAGCTGTGGCTGGACGTCTGCTGTGAGCCATGGCTTCTGATGTACTCTCACAGAGATCTGTTTAATAATGGCGACGTCCCCAGTGCGTTTCTCTATGTAGCAAGTCACAGATCCCACATATTCATCAGTGTTCTGTGATGGGCGTAGGTAGCCACCTCCCTGAAAACGTTCCGGTCCGTGTTTTCAAAACAGACAATGTCCGGGTGGGATGGGGTCTTTGTTTATGCTGGCTGCTTTACTGAGGCAAAAAAAACGTGTCAACAGAGGTGATAGGAGAGCGGCTGACTCCTGTGATGACCTCTGTACCCATAAGCACTGAAATTTCTTGCACTCACAGGCAGAGCCATAACTTTCAGATAGGAAGCTCCCTATGGTGCATCATTAAAAATTTTTGAGTGTCCACCAGGACTTGTCAAATTCCTTTAGCCTGCTGAGGTTGTAGAGGTGTCAGTAAGCATTCTTGGCAGTGAAATCGTTACCTGGTTTCACCTATCGCCTACCAGACTCTACCTCTACCACCACCCATATCCACCTGCCCACCACCTTCCCCTCGTTTGTGTTGCATTCTGACGTGTTTCATCCAGGGTTGTTTCTGAAGGCAAGAAAGAGGCACAAAACCTTCTGCTTCACGACTGTTTTATTAAACGCTAATAAGACAAAGAGAATTGGAAATGGGGATTAGCACGAGGCTAGTAGCTGAGAACAAATAGTGGAGAATTATGGCAGGACAACATGTCAGCCCTTCTTATACCACAGGTAGAAAACATTCCATTCAAATTCTGCGTCACTTTCTGGTACGGTAGGGGTGGAGGGGCTACGGCACGGGATCGAAAGAAGACGCAGAAAGTTGTAAAATTGGTCAGCTCCGTCATGGGTACTAGCCTCCACGGTATCCAAGGAGCGATGCCTCAGAATGGCGGCGTCCATTATTAAGGACCCCCATCACCCAGGACATGCTCTCTTCTCATTGTTACTGTCAGGAAGGAGGTACAGAAGCCTGAAATCACACACTCAATGATTCAGGAACAGTTTCTTCCCCTCTGCCATCCGATTCCTAAACGGACATTGAACCCATGACACTACCCTACTTTTTAATTATTTCTGTTTATGCACAATTTTTAATTCAACTATTTAATATACGTGTATTTACTTACTGTGTTGGCATGTGGTCAAGTGGTTAAGGCGTTCATCTAGTGATCTGAAGGTCGCTAGTTCGAGCCTTGGCTGAGGCTGCGTGTGTGTCCTTGAGCAAGGCACTTAACCACACATTGCTCTGCGACGACACCGGAGCCAAGCTGTATGGGTCCTAATGCCCTTCCCTTGGGCAACATCGGTGGCGTGGAGAGGGGAGACTTGCAGCTTGGGCAACTGCCGGTCTCCCATAAAAAAAACCTTGCCCAGGCTTGCGCCCTGGAAACTTTCCAAGGTCTATCGAGACTAACGGAGCCTACATTTACTTACTGTCATTGATTTACTACCGGTATTTAATTTTTTATATGTTATCATGTATTTCATTGTACTACTACCGCAAAGTTAATAAATTTCATGACATATGCTGGTGATATTAAAACTGATTCTGAAATTTGTAGGTAAGAGTTAACCAATCAGATAGCACTAATTCAATCAATGCATTCCCAGTGAAGCTTCCAGCACCATGCAAAGAACTGTAACCACTAGGGGGCACATGGAACAATTTCACATAACAATTGTACAATGCAACATCTGTTTCCATCTTTCGCCCACTAACCTCTCTTTCAACACTCCCTCCCTCACCCTGTGTCATCCTCCATTACCCGAATGCCTGTCTGCCCGGGTTATGGGTAAACGTTAGGGGTAACTGCAAACCTTCAAAGAGCTAGTACCAGGGCTTGAACAACTACCTCCTCTGCTGTAGGTCTGCGTGTTTGTTTCTGAGCATGACAGAGCTGGTTACTGCCTTGACTGAGAAGTTTCTTCCCCAGGGCATCAACCTGAGCGGAGGGCAGAAGCAACGGGTTAGCCTGGCCCGGGCAGTGTACAGTGACGCTGACATCTACATCCTGGACGACCCTCTCTCCGCCGTCGATGCTCATGTGGGGAAGCACATCTTTGAGAAGGTGATCGGCCCAAATGGTCTTCTAAAGGGCAAGGTGAGCCAGCAGCGGAAGGGGCAGGAGTTAAATATTCATCAACTTGCTGCCCGTTAGCAAATGGCATTTAGGGCAGCAGTGGAAGTTCTCCAACTCTGCTGGTGTTTAGGGCTGACAAGGTCCTGGCTTCCTGGAAGCTGTTTATTGAGAGAGGGGCTAATTTCACTATTAGCAGCAATAACTGAGGTTTGACACTGAGTGCTACACTGTCCCATCACACACTCCCAGGACAGGGACAGAACAGATTAGATAGAGAGTGAATCTCCCTCTACACTGTCCCATCACACACTCCCAGGACAGGGACAGCACGGGTTAGATACAGAGTGAAGGTCCCTCTACACTGTCCCATCACACACTCCCAGGACAGGGACAGCACGGGTTAGATACAGAGTGACGCTCCCTCTACACTGTCCCATCACACATTCCCAGGACAGGGACTGCACGGGTTAGATACAGAATGAAGCTCCCTCTACACTGTCCCATCACACACTCCCAGGACAGGGACAGCACGGGTTAGATACAGAATGAAGCTCCCTCTACACTGTCCCATCACACACTCCCAGGACAGGGACAGCACGGGTTAGATACAGAGTGAAGCTCCCTCTACACTGTCCCATCACACACTCCTAGGACAGGGACAGCACGGGTTAGATACAGAGTGAAGCTCCCTCTACACTGTCCCATCACACACTCCCAGGACAGGGACAGCACGGGTTAGATACAGAGTGAAACTCCCTCTACACTGTCCCATCACACACTCCCAGGACAGGGACAGCACGGGTTAGATGCAGAGTGAAGCTCCCTCTACACTGTCCCATCACACACTCCCAGGACAGGGACAGCACGGGTTAAATACAGAGTGAAGCTCCCTCTACACCATATATGTCAAACTCAAGGCCCGCGGTGGAATTATCTTTGGCCCGCGAGATAATGTCTAATTACTATTAAAGCTGGCCCCAGTAATTGAAGCGCCTATGGCGTATGATATGGCTAATGCTGAGTTTATTCAGTTACCAGGTTTTCAGGGTTTTTAGTGTTTATTCGGCAGTCTTGCTCGGCAGTCTTCTTCATAAGAAACGGAATTTGTAAAGTGAAACACTTTGTAGTTATAGCAGAGACTGAGACACATGAGAGCAGGCTGAAAAAATCGGAGGCAACGAAAGCTGCGTTCGCACGCGTCCGACTGATCCGGCCCGTGACCTAAAATGAGTTTGACACCCCTGCTCTACACTGTCCCATCACACACTCCCAGGACAGGGACAGCACGGGTTAGATACAGAGTGAAGCTCCCTCTACACTGTCCCATCACACACTCCCAGGACAGGGACAGCACGGGTTAGATACAGAGTGAATCTCCCTCTACACTGTCCCATCACACACTCCCAGGGCAGGGACAGCATGGGTTAGATACAGAGTGAAGCTCCCTCTACACTGTCCCATCACACACTCCCAGGACAGGGACAGCACGGGTTAGATACAGAGTGAAGCTCCCTCTACACTGTCCCATCACACACTCCCAGGACAGGGACAGCACGGGTTAGATACAGAGTGAAGCTCCCTCTACACTGTCCCATCACACACTCCCAGGACAGGGACAGCACAGGTTAGATACAGAGTGAAGCTCCCTCTACACTGTCCCATCACACACTCCCAGGACAGGGACAGCACGGGTTAGATACAGAGTGAAGCTCCCTCTACACTGTCCCATCACACACTCCCAGGACAGGGACAGCACGGGTTAGATACAGAGTGAAGCTCCCTCTACACTGTCCCATCACACACTCCCAGGACAGGGACAGCACAGGTTAGATACAGAGTGAAGCTCCCTCTACACTGTCCCATCACACACTCCCAGGGCAGGGACAGCACGGGTTACATACAGAGTGAAGCTCCCTCTACACTGTCCCATCACACACTCCCAGGATAGGGACAGCACTCCCCATAACTGCATGGGTTTCCTCTGGGTGCTCTAGTTTCCTGTCACATTCCGAAGGTGTACGGGTTAGTAAGGGCTGATAATTTGCAGGAATGCTGTGATGGTTCCTGCAGACTGCCCCCACCCTCACCCCCACATACCCCCGGACTATGTTGGTCACTAACACAAACAACAAAGGTCACTGTTTGTTTCGATGTTGTGTTGTAAACATTGTTGTAAACATTGCAAAGCTGATTTGAATCCCAGTCAGGTCAGTTGATTTACTGACTTCCACTCACGTTGGTTTCGAGTGTGATTAGATCAAAGGCATTCCCTGTTGAAACTCTGCTCTGATTTTCTGACTAAACTTCTGTGTTTTTTTTAAACAGACCCGAATCCTCGTCACACATAATGTCACTTTCCTGCCCCAGGTGGACAATATTGTTGTGCTGGTGGATGGTTCAGTGTCTGAAGTAGGATCGTACAGGGCATTAAAGGCAAACAGGGGTGCGTTTGCAGACTTCCTGAACACATACGGGGAACAGAATCACAGAGAAGGAGAGCCAACAGGTCAGTGTTGTATGCCTAAAGAAAGGGAAGGGTACGCTGTTTGGAACCCACCTGCCTATATACTGGGGGGAATCACAAAAACAGGTAATTAACCAACCTGTACATCTTTGGGAAGTGGGAGGAAATCAGATAATCTGGGAAAAGCCCTGGGAAATCCATGTGGTCACAGGGAGAACATGCAAACTCCACACGGACGGTGTCTAAAATCGAGATTGAACCCGGCTCTCTGCCGTCAAGAGGCAGTGATTCAACCAAATGTGCCACTTTACTTTAAATTCTATTTATTTAGAGATTCAACACAGAGCAGACCCTCCTGGCCCTTCGAGCTGAGCTGCCCCAGCCAGCCCTGACCACCCTGATTTAACCCCAACCCAATAATGGGGCAATTTACAATGACGAATTAACCTGCTCAGTATGTCTTGGGACTGTTGGAGGAAATCAGAGCAGCCGGGGAAAACCCTGGGAATTCCACGAGGAGGATGGACAGGGACACCTTGCAGAGGTCGCAGAGCTGAACTCTGAACACTGACACTCCGAGCTGTAACAGCATCACGGTAACCTCTACGCTACCGTGGCGCCCTTCTACTCTGAGGATACACGTGTATGCCTGGAAATGATATTAGGTCATAAGACATGTTAGCAGAATTAGACCATTCAGCCCATCGAGTCTGCTCTGCCATTCTGTCATGGCTGATCCCGGATCCCACTCACCACATACACCTGCCTTCTTGCCATATCCTTTGATGCCCTGACCGATCAATTTCCAACTTAAATATACCCACAGACTTGACCTCCTCCGCAGTCCTGTGGCAGAGCATTCCATAGATTTACTACTCTCTGGCTAAAAAATTCCTCCTGACCTCTGTTCTAAAGGGTCGCCTCTCTAATATGAGGCTGTTTCCTCTAGTTCTGGATATACCCACCGTAGGATGCATCCTCTCCATGTCCACCCTAGCTAGGCCTTTCAAAATTCGGTAGGTTTCAATGAGACCCCCCCCACCATATTCTTCTAAATTCCAGTGAGAACAGGCCCAAAGCTGCCAAATGTTCCTCATATGTTAACCCCTTCATTCCTGGAATCATCTTTGTGAGCCTTCTCTGGACTCTCTCCAATTACAACACATCATGGGGCCCAAGACTTTTGACAATACTCTAAGTGTGGCCTGACTAGTGTCTTACAAAGGCTCAGCATTATCTCCTTGCTTTTATATTCCATTCCTCTTGAAATAAATGCCAACATTGTATTTGCCTTCTTTACCAGAGACTCAACCTGTGAATTAAACTTCTGGGAGTCTAGCACGAGGACTCCTAAGTCCGTCTGCACCTCTGATGTTTGAATTTTCTTCCCATTTAGATAATAGTCTGCACTATTGTTCCTTTTACCAAAATGTATTATCATACATTTCCCAATACATTTTCCATCTGCCACTTTTTTGCCCATTCTTCCAATTTGTCTAAATCCTGCTGCAATTGCATTGCTTCCTCAGTGCTACCTAGCCCTCACCTATCTTCGTATCATCGGCACAAAGCATCAATTCTGTTATCTAAATAACTGACAATCAATGTGAAAAGTAGTGGTCCCAATACAGACAGCTGAGGAACACCACTAGTCACTGGCATCCAGCCAATCACTCGCTACCTCCTGCCTGTCAGCCATTCCTCTATCCATGCCAGTAGCTTTCCTGTAATGCCATGGGATTTTATCTTGTTAAGCAGCCTCATGGGTGCCAGCTTATCAAATGCCTTCTGAAAATCCAAGTGAATGACATCCACTGCCTCTCCTTTGTCCACCCTGCTTGTTCCTTCCTCGGCGAACTCTTAACAGAATTGTCAAGCAAGATTTCCCTTTACATAAACCTTGCTCACTTGGGCTTATTTTATCATCAGTCTCCAAGTACCTCGAAACCTCATCCTTAATAATGGACTCCAACATTTTCCCAGCCACTGAGGTTAGGTTAACTGGCCTATAATTTCCTTTCTTTTGCCTTCCTCCTTTCTTAAAGAGTGGAATGACATTTGCAGTCTTCCTGTCCTCCGGGACCATGCCAGTATCAAATGATTCTTGAAAGATAGATCATGACCAATGCATCCATTATCTCTTCAGCAACCTCTCTCAGGACTCTGGGATGTCGTCCATTTGATTCAGGTGACTCATCCACCTTAAGGCATTTCAGTTTGCCTAGCACTGTAATAGCAATGGCACTCACTCCTGCTTCCTGACAGTCACAGACCTCTGGCACACTGCTAGTGTCTTCCACTGTGAAGACAGATGCAAAGTACCCATTAAATTTATCTGCGATTTCTTCATCCCCCATTACTACCTCACCAGCATCATTTTCCAGTGGTCCAATATCAACTCTCCCATCCCTTTTACTCTTTATATAACTGAAAATCTTTTAGTATCCTGCTTTATGTTATTGGATAATTTGCCCACAGCTTTCATCTTTTCCCTTCTTATAGCTTTTCTAGTTACCTGTTGTTAGATTTTAAAAACTTCCCAATCATCCGACTTCCCACTCACTTTTGCTACCTTACATGCCCTTCCCTTGGCTTTTGTGCAGTCCTTAACGTCCTTTGTCAGCCGCAGCTGCCCACCCCTGCCATTTGAGAACTACTTCCTCTGTGGGACATATCTATCCTGCACCGTGTGAACTATTCCCAGAAACTTCAGCCATCTCTGCTCTGCCGTCATCCCTGCCAGTATCCTTCTCGAGTCTTCCTGGGCAAGCTCCTCTCTCATGCCCCTGTAATTCCCTTTATTCCACTGCAATACTGATACATGTGACATGTGCTCCTCCCTCTCAAGTTGCAGTATGAATTCGATCATATTTTGATCACTGTCTCGTAAAGGTTCCTTTATGTTAAGCTCCCTAATAAGATCTGGGTTATTACACAACGTTCAATCTAAGATAGCCTTTCCCTGAGTAGGTTCAAGCAAAAATGGCTCTAAAAGCCATCTCATAGGCATTCAACAAATTCCCTCCCTTGTGATCCAACACCAATCTGATTTTCCCAAACCCCTTGCATATTGAAGTTCCCCATTACAATTGTATCATTACCCTTATTACAGGCCTTTTCTAGCTCCCTTTGCAATCTCAACCCCTCAACTAGGCTACTATTTGGAAGTCCATATATGATTCCCATAATGGTTTTTTTTACCCTTGCAATTTTTTAACTCCATCCACAAAGATTCAACATTCTCTGACCCTATGTCGCCTCTTTCTAAAGATGTAATTCCATCCACACCACCGCCTACTCCTTCCTACCTGTCCTTTTGATACAAAGTATATCGTTTGATGTTAAGCTCCCAACGATAACCTTCTTTCAGCCACAACTCAGTGATGCCCACAACGTCGTACTGACCAATCTCTAATTGTGACACGAGATTGTTCACCTTATTCTGAATGCTACACATATTTAAATACAGCACCTTCAGTCCTGCATTCTTTGCCCTTTTGAATTTTGCCTCTGTGGTACAATTTAACTCTTTGCTCTTTCTGCATTTGTACCCAATCATTGGCTTGTCCTTCCTTACATTCGTGTTACACCCATCATCTACTTGTCAACCTGCTGGTTCATCCTCATCTCTATCATACTGGTTCCCATCCCCCTGCCATATTAGTTTAAACCACTCTCAACAGCTCTAGTAAATCTTCCCACAAGAATATTGGTCCCCCTCAGATTCGAGTACAACCCGTCCCTTTTGTACAGGTCCCACCTGCCCCAGAAGAGGTCCCAATTATCCAGAAAGCTGAATCCCTGCCCCTGCTCCAATTCTTCAGTCGGGCATTTATCTGCCAGCTCTTTCTACTCCTGTCCTCACTGTTGCGTGGCACAGGCAGCAATCCCAAGATGACTACACTTGAGGTCCTGCTTGTCAGCTTCCTTACTAACTCCCTGTATTCTGTTTTCAAGACCTCCTCCCTTTTTCTCCCTGTGTCGTCGGTACCAATATGTACCATGTCTTCCGGCTGCTCACCTTCCCTTTTCAGGATATTGTGGACACTGGCACCTGGGAGGCAAGCTACCATCCCTGTTTCCTTTCTGTGTCCTCAGAATCGCCTATCTGTCCCCCTGACTATAGAGTCCCCTATCACTGCTGCCATCCTCTTCAGTTCCCTGCCCCTCTGAGCCACAGAGGCAGACTCCATGCCAGAGGCTGCTGCTTCCCCCAGGTAAGTACCCCCCCCCCAACAGTACTCAAAATGGAGTACTTATAGTTGAGGGGTTGGCCACAGGGGTGCTCTCCACTATCTCCACCTCTTCCCTCTCCTGACAGTCTCCTGCAGCCTTGAATATTCATTCAAGGGACATGGGTTTGCAGCCTGAGCCATTTGCTTCTCTCTAGTTGCCCTTGGGAGCGCCGTGGTGAGCTGCCCTCTCGAACCGCTGCAGTCCTTGAGATGTAGGTATAACCACAACTCTGTCAGGGAGGAGGCTCACGCATTGACATTTTCTGCAAGGTGTAGGTTTACTGTACACTGAGGAACTGTGATTGGGAATTAGTTTATTATTGTCACATTCACAAACAGTGAAGGGTTTTTGTTTGCATGTTATCCAAACAGATCGATCTATATACTAAGTCCATTGACGTGGTACAGAATGGGGGAAAAAATCAAATCAGAAGTTAGTATTACAGAGAGAGTGCAGTGCAGGTGGACAACTATAGAATAATTGCCTTTCTGAGGTAGAAGGAGTTCATTTTTATCATATAAGAATTCTTATAACTCTACTGGGTGCTTTTTATAGACCACCCAATAGTAACAGGGACATTGAGGAGCAGATAGGGAGACAGATTCTGGAAAGGTGTAATAATAACAGTATTGTTGTGGTGGGAGATTTTAATTTCTTCAATATTGATTGGCATCTCCCTAGAGCAAGGGGTTTAGATGGGGTGGAGTTTGTTAGGTGTGTTCAGGGAGGTTCCTTGACACAATATGTAGATAAGCCTACATGAGGATAGGCTTTACTTGATCTGGTATTGGGAAATGAACCTGGTCAGGTATCAGATCTCTCAGTGGGGGAGCATTTTGGAGATAGTGATCACAGTGCTATCTTCTTTACCATTGCACTGGAGAGGGATAGGAATAGACAAGTTAGGAAAGCATTTAATTGGAGTAAGGGGAAATATAAAGTTATCAGGCAGGAACTTGGAAGCATAAATTGGGAACAGATGTTCTCAGGGAAATGTACGGCAGAAATGTGGCAAAAGTTCAGGGGATATTTGATTGGTCTGCATAGGTATGATCCAATGAGACAGGAGATGGTGGGGTACAGGAACTGTGGTGTACAAAGGCTGTTGAATATCTAGTCAAGAAGAAAAGATTGCAAAAAGGTTAAAAAAAACTAGTTAATGATAGATCTAGAAGATTATAAGGCTAGCAGGAAGGAGGTTAAGAATGAAATTAGGAGAGCCAGAAGGGGCCATGAGAAGGCCTTGGCAAGCAGGATTAAGGAAAACCCCAAGGCATTCTACAAGTATGTGAAGAACAAGAGGATAAGACATGAGAGAATAGGACCAATCAGGTGTGACAGTGGAAAAGTGTGTATGGAACCGGAGGAGATAGCAGAGGTACTTAATGAATACTTGCTTTAGTATTTACTATGGAAAAGGATCTTGGCGATTGTAGGGATTGAAAAGCTTGAGCATGTAGATATTAAGAAAGAGGATGTGCTGGAGCTTTTGGAAAGCACCAAGTTGGACAAGATGTACTCCAGGCTACTGTGGGAGGCGAGAGAGGAGATTGCTGAGCCTCTGGCAATGATCTTTGCATCATCAATGAGGACAGGAGAGGTTCCGGAGGATTGGAGGGTTGCAGATGTTGTTCCATTATTCAAGAAAGGGAGTAGAGATAGCCCAGGAAATTATAGACTAGTGAGTCTTACTTCAGTGGTTGGTAAATTGATGGAAAAGATCTTGAGAGGCAGGATTTATGAACATTTGGAGAAGCATAATATGATTAGGAATAATCAGCATGGCTTTGTCAAAGGCAGGTCGTGCCCTACGAGCTTGATTGAATTCTTTGAGGATGTGACTAACCACGTTGATGAATATAGAGCAGTAGATGTAGTGTATATGGATTTCAGTAAACCATTTGATAAGGTACCCCATGCAAGGCTTATTGAGAAAGTAAGGAGGCATGGGTTCCATGGGGACCTTGCTTTATGGATCTGGATTTGGCTTGCCCACAGAAGGCAAAGAGTGGTTGTAGACAGGTCATATTCTGCATGGAGGTCAGTCACCAGTGGTGTGCCTCTGGATCTGTCCTGGGACCCCCTTCTTTTCGTGATTTTTAGAAATGACCTGGATGAGGAAGTGGAGAGATGGGTTAGTAAATTTTCTGATGACACAAAGGTTAGGGGTGTTGTGGATAGTGTGGAGGGCTGTCAGAGGTTACTGTGGGACATCGATAGGATGCAAAACTGGGCTGAGAAGTGGCAGATGGGGTTCAACTCAGATAAGTGTGAGGTGGTTCATTTTGGTAGGTCAAATATGATGGCAGAATATAGTATTAATGGTAAAACTCTTGGCAGTGTGGAGGATCAGAAGGATCTTGGGGTCTGAGTCCATAGGACACTCAAAGCTGCTTTGCAGGTTGACCCTGTGTTTAAGAAGGCATACGATGCATTGGCCTTCATCAACCATGGGATTGAGTTTAAGAGCCGAGAGGTAATGTTACAGCTATATTGGACCCTGGTCAGACACCACTACACCTCACTACAGTAAGGATGTGGAAACCATAGAAGTGGTGCAGAGGAAATTTACAAGGATGTTGCTTGGATTGGGAAGCATGCCTTATGAGAAAAGGTTGAGTGAACTCAGCCTTTATTCCTTGGAGTGTTGGAGGATGAGGGGTGACCTGAGAGAGGCATTGATCGTGTGGATAGTCAGAGGCTTTTTCCCAGGGCTGAAATGGCTAACATGAGAGGGAACAGTTTTAAGGTGCTTGGAAGTAGGTACAGAGGAGATGTCAAGGCTAAAGTTTTTTTTACGCAGAGAGTGGTGAGTGCATGGAATGGGCTGCCGGTGACGGTGGTGGAGGCGGATACGATAGGGTCTTTTAAGAGACTCCTGGATAGGTACATGGAGCTTAGAAAACTAGAGGGCTATGGGTGACCCTAGGTAATTTCTAAAGTAAGTACAAGCTCGGCACAGCATTGTGGGCCGAAGGGCCTGTATTGTGCTGTAGGTTTTGTATGTTCTACGAATCTTAAAACTGTCATCGGGCCTCATGGTAGAGTCTGTGTTCTTAAACTTTTCTATCTTGCGCCTGAGGAAAATGGGGAAAAAAAGAGAGAGCGGCCAGGATGGGAGGGGTCTTCGATTAGGCTGGCTGCTTCCCAGAGTGCAGACAGAGTTTGCAGACGGGAGTCTGGTTTCTGTGATGCACTGAGCTGTCTCCACAACCCTCTGTCATTTCTGGTGGTCTTGGGCGGAGCCGTTGCTGGATGGGATGCCCTCTATTGTGCATCTGTAAAAACGAGTGAGGGACAAAGGGACCATGTCAAATTTCTTTAGCCGCCTGTGGAAGTAGAGGAGTTGGCGGACTTGCTTTCTGGTTGAACCCTGGGACATGAAACTCTCAACCATCTTCACCTCAGCACAATTGACCCCTACGGGGGTGTGTGCTCTTTCCCGCTTCCTGACCAGCTTGCCAATGTTCGGGGAACGATTGCTGTCCTGACACCATCCCACTTGGTCCTCCATATCTCCTTCCTGCAGTTCATCTCATTGTCGTTTGTGATCTGACCCAGAACTGTGGCATTATCTGCAAACTTGTAGATCGAGCTCTAGCAGAATCTGACCACGCCGTCGTGAGTATGTAGGGAGGAAAGTTAAGGGGCTGAGGACACAGATGTGTGGATTGTCCTCACTGATAATTGTGATGGGTGTGGTGCTGCCTAAGTTTACTCATTGTGATCCAACTTGTCATCTTTTGGGATTCTGCTTAGACAATGAATAGAGTTGTTCCGACTCTTTGGATTCGGTGCCGTGGGACTGAATGGAAAGAGTTTGGTTTGGGGTTTCATCTAATTCAAATAAATAGGTAGGAAACTGGTTGTTGGGAGGAGGTGTTTTCTGGTCCAAAACGATTCTGTACAGGGCATGAAAGATAACTGAAAGATTCAATGTTGGCGTTTTTTAAATTTCTTTCCCTGTTGAGTTTGATGTTCTTGGTTTGGGTCCATTAAGGTCAAGGCTGAGGGCTAGTGAGGCTAAGGTTACCAAGCCACTGGGTATATTTAAGGCAGAGATTGTTGTTTACTCAGGGCACCAGGAGTTACGGAGGTTGGAGATTGGGGCTGAGAGGGAAATGGATCAGCCATGATGAAATGGCAGAGCAGTCAGGATGGGCCGAATGGCCTAAATCTGCTCCTGTAGCTTATGGTCTGAAATGTTTTAGCTTTTTCATCTCGCCACTGTGCATTGAAGGATTACCGGCTCTCAGGGATATCATTTCACGAATGAGAGCCCACAGCATGCCAGGAATTTCAATGAAGGTGCTCCCTGGATCACAGAGCTGGCCGAGACAGACTTTGTGCCCTGACTCCTGTGGCATTCGACTGCCACAGTGAGGCCACTCTCTCCTTGACGGAGCAACGCCTCATATTCTGTTTGGGAAGCCTCCAAACTAACGGCATGCACACCAGTTTATCGAACTTCTGGTAATTCCTCCCCCTTCTCTCTTTCTCAATTCCCCATTCCAATTCCCCTCTTACCTACTCATTCCTCCTCATCGCCCATCAGCCCATCACATCCCTATGATGCCCCTCCTCTTCCCATTCTCCTATGGTCCACTGTCCCCTCCTATCAGATAATTCTTCTTCAGCCCTTTCCACCTCTCACCTCCTGGCTCCTTACTTCATCTGCCACCTCCCACCTGCCCACCTTCCCCCTCAACTGGTTTACCTATCACCTGCCAGTTTGTAACCCTTCCCCTCTCCCCACCTTCTTGTTCTGGCTTCTTCTCCCTTCCTTTCCAGTCCTGATGAAGGGTATTGGCCCAAAATGACACTATCTATTCCCTTCTAGAGATCAGCCTAACCTTCTGAGCTGCTCTGGTATCTTGTATCTCTCTAAATCCTCCCTTACAGAGTAAACTTGCCATTATAGGAATCTGTTGGGTGAATATGTCTGCTTCACCTTCCTCTCCTATCAGATTCCACCGTCTGCAGGTCTTTGTCACCTCCACCTATCCCCTCCCAGCCTCTTTTGTTACTCCCACTCTCCCCTCCTCCATCGCCCGTCACCACTCCTCACCTGGAGTAGATCCACCCATCGCCTTCCAGTCAATGTTACTTCCCACTCCCCCCTCCTCCATCTGCCCATCACCTCCCTGCTCCCGCTCTGCCTCTTCTCCTCACATCCTCATACTGGCTATCTCCCCTCTTGACTCAGAACATCAACTGTCCATTTCCCTCTGCCCACGCTGCCTGTCTGTCGGAGTTTCTCCAGCAATGGTTTGTATCAAAACCATTGATACAGATTGGTCACATAGTGGCTACCTATGCTGTCCTTGTCCTGAGAATCTTAACTTGACAGGGAGCCACGATGCATCCCAATAGGATGTTTTCTATGGTTCATCTGTAAAAAATTGATGAGGATGAAAGGGGACATGCATTAGGGTTAGGGTTAGCTTCCTGATGAAGTAACTGGTGCAATGGCCTTGTTTCCAGTCTTACAGGCTGGAAGCAGATTGAGTTACAAGAGCACAAGAGATTCTGCACATGCCATAAATCCAGTCCTTGTAGACATCTGACCTCCAGCTTCCAGGGAACATAAGAGAGGAGAGGCTGAGGGCATAGCTCCTCCAGTTATCCAAGGGATTTCCTGTCTTTCATCATTCCCATGGCCCTTTGTGCTTTCAGTTACCACGGTGACAGAGGAGGATTTCGCAATGGGTGAAGATCACGGACCGAAGGCAGATGAACACCCTGGCGACGCGGTGACTCTGGAGCTGAAACGGGAGCTCAGTGATCGAGCCAGGCGCAGGACGGGGAGGTGAGATTCTGGAGTGAGGTCTGTGGTTATCCCTTCACAAAGGCGACTGCGGGATTCGCTTTTAGCTCCCAATCCTTCCAATCCGTGAAGCTATCCGTGTGTCCATACACAAAGGCAGAGACCCTTTTTATGTCTCTTCCATTGGCTTTTATTTATTTCAACTCAAGAAAATTTTCACAACCACAAAGAATTTCATTCCACAAGGTTGGTGTTCCGTCCTGGTCAGAAAACCAAATAATTCACCGCTAGGGATGAGAAAACACCTGACCAAGAATATGTGGCGACCTGTTTTTTGGAACTGTTAAAAGTCTGTTCAAAACCTCCCTGAAAGGAGGACCAACCAATTCCCTTCATGCTTCCCATGTGAAAAATACAAATAGTCCCAGACTCCATGGTGGCCAGGCTGGTCTCTAACATAAGCCTCCAATGTAGCGTTGCCCTTCATTTCACAAAACAATTCATTCAGTATCCAAGTACCTTGCCCGAGGAGACATCTTCAAATGCCAGAAGAAATTTTAGGGGAAATAGCAGGCGTAAGTTTTTTTTACACAGAGGGTTGTGGGATCTGTACTGGGTCCAATTTTTTTTGTCATATACATTAATGATCTGGATGATGGGGTGGTAAATTGGATTCGTATGTATGCAGATGATACAAAGGTAGGTGGCGATGTGAGTAATGAAGTAGGTTTTCAAAGTTTGCAGAGAGATTTAGGCCAGTTAGAAGAGTGGGCTGAGCGATGGCAGATGGAGTTTAATGCTGATAAGTGTGAGGTACTACATTTTGGTAGGAATAATCCAAATAGGACATACATGGTAAATAGTAGGGCATTGAAGAATGCAGTAGAACAGAGTGATCTAGAAATAATGGTGCATAGTTCCCTGAAGGTGGAATCTCGTGTGGATAGGGTGGTGAAGAAAGCTTTTGGTATGTTGACCTTTATAAATCAGAGCTTTGAATATAGGAGTTGGGATGTAATGTTAAAATTGTACAAGGCATTGGTAAGGCCAAATTTGGAGTATTGTGTACAGTTCTGGTCACCGAATTATAGGAAAGATGTCAACAAAATGGAGAGAGTACAGAGAAGATTTACTAGAATGTTACCTGGGTTTCAGCACCTAAGTTACAGAGAAAGGTTGAACAAGTTAGGTCTTTATTCTTTGGAGCGTAGAAGGTTGAGGGGAGACTTGATAGAGGTATTTAAAATTATGAGGAGGATAGATAGAGTTGATGTGGATAAACTTTTTCCATTGAGAGTAGGGGAGATTCAAACAAGAGGACATGAGTTGAGACAGGGGGCAAAAGTTTAAGCATAACATGAGGGGGTATTTTTTTACTCAGAGAGCGGTAGCTGTGTGGAATGAGCTTCTAGTAGAAGTGGTAGAGGCAGGTTTGATATTGTCATTTCAAAAAAAATTGGATAGGTATATGGACAGGAAAGGAATGGAGGGTTATGGGCTGAGTGCTGGTCAGTGGGATTAGGTGAGAGTAAGCGCTTGGCATGGACTAGAAGGGCCGAGATGGCCTGTTTCCGTGCTGTTATGGTTATATGGTTATATATGGTCATATGGGTATCTGGAATGACTTGCCAGGGATGGTGGTGGAGGCTAAAACATTAGGGGTATTTAAGAGCCTCTTGGACAGGCACATGGATGAAAGAAAAATAGAGGGTTATGGGGTAGTGTGGGTTTAGTACTTTTTTTAAGGAATATATGGGTCGGCACAACATCGAGGGCCGAAGGGCCTGTACTGTGTTGTAGTGTTCTAG
Organism: Hemitrygon akajei; assembly: GCF_048418815.1. Lineage (NCBI taxonomy): Eukaryota > Metazoa > Chordata > Chondrichthyes > Myliobatiformes > Dasyatidae > Hemitrygon > Hemitrygon akajei. The sequence goes on along the minus strand of NC_133146.1, from coordinate 13,850,718 downwards.
TGTCAAACGTCAGAGACACTGATCAGGACAATTACCCTGTAGGTCTACGTAACCTTTGTAGGGCAGCACAATAGTGTAGTGGTTAGCACAACGCTTTGCAGTACAGGTGGCCCGGGTTCAATTCCCGCTGCTGCCTGTAAGGAGTTTGTACATTCTCCCCATGACTGTGTGGATTTCCTCCCACAATACAAAGGTGTACCGATTGGTAGGTTAAATGGTTATTTATGCTAGGGTTAAATCAAGGTTGCTGGATGGTGTGGCTCGAAGGGAGGGAGAGGGGTGTTCCTTGCTGTATCTCAGTAATTTTTTAAAAATGTACGTAAGTTGATTTATTAGTATCGCATTTACCAAGGTACAGTGAAAAGCTTTTGTTTTGAAAGCCATCCATACAAATCGTCTCCTCAGGGCACTGCACTGCAGCGGAACAAGGGAAAACAATAACAGAATGCAGAATAAAGTGGTACAGCCACAGGGAAGCTGCAGTGCAGGCAGGCAACAAGGTTCAAGGTCTAAGCGAGGTAGATTGTGAGGTCAGGAGTCCATTGCCTTGCACTAGGGACTGTTCAAAATGCAGTGGTGAGATCAGCTGCCCTCACCTCCACCGCCATCCTACACTCCACATTCCCAACCACTGCAGGAGTCTCTCTTTGCACCTTTTTCCAGTCACCATCACCTTTGGTCTCTGGTCATTGAAGCTCACAAACACACACACACACAGTTCCTTGCTCTCTCTGTTGGCTGTCGCTCTCTCTATCTTTCTCTCTCCGTGCCTCTGCGATTGTCTGTCTCCATGCCTCTTACGCATGTTTTGAATACACTGTCCCATTCATGCACAAACTCCCACTTGAATAATTTTGGAATTTTGAACGGAAGTGATCTGCACGCTGTTATTTGGTGTCCTTTCCTCAACAGAAACAGCGTGAGAGTGTCACTGAAGAGGTCCACAAGAAACAAGAACCTGGCGCCAAAGAAAAAGGGGCAGGTGGAGGTGGTGAAGGGTCAAAGGTTGATAGAGGATGAGACCATGGAAACGGGAAAGGTAATGTTTTTCTTCTGTCCATGGGAGGGCTTGGGATGGCTCCTGAGACGTTGGCTATCAAATGTTATGGTTGGCATGAACTGGTCCTGATCTCAGTGATGAGGACAGACATGGAAACAGGCCCTGAGGCCCTACTTGTCCATGGCGACCTAGATGCCATCTGGCCTGTACCTAGAACATAGAGTATAGAAATCTACAGCACGTTACAGGCCCTTAGAAACTGCCTAGAATTTCCCTACCGCATAGCCCTCTGTTTTTCTAAGTGTGTATCTGTCTGAGGATCTTTTAAAAGACCCGATTGCATCCTCTTCTACCACCGTCGCTGGCAATGCCTTCTGCTTAAAAGACTCCAGCCACAGTTCGAACTTCCCTCGAGCCCATTACCAACTAACAGGCTATCTCAGAACTACTTGCAGCCTCTCCAGGGAAGCATTTGTCTGCACAAAGCACTCCTTACAAATGTACCTCTCCCTCGGTCGGGGTTCCGCGAGGGCCTTCCCTTGCACTCTGCTCCGCACCTCCTTCATCCAACACTTGCCAAAAAGACCCAAAACCAACCCACTGGCTGCTGGAAATCTGATGCTGCCAACCTCCCTCGAATGTTCCGCGGCATCCCACTGGACAGAACGTTATCAGGACAAACCCGACTGGATGACACGACATTCATAAGGTGATCAAACTGCTTCTTCTCTTAGCAGAAAAATACTGGGCTGTGAAGCTTAATTAACAGCACACGCTGCATTTTACAGAAAGGCAGCAGAAAATAAAATACCTAACAACATAACAGTACGGATACACTAAAACGTTTTGACCAGAGGATTACACTCTGTTAGATAGTTAGGTTGGAATGGACGATTTGGGCTGAAGGGTTTTTACTGTGTTGTACAACTACATCTGTGCCATTGCCTTCTTTCACTGGCATTTCTCTCCTTTCCTCTGGCTGATTTTAACCGAAAGACCATAAGACATAGGAGCAGAATCGGGCCATTCAGCCATCGAGTCCCCTCCGCCATTGCATCATGGCTGATCCAGGATCTCATGCAACCCCACACACCTGCCTCTTCGCTATATCCTCTCAACGATCAGGAAACTATCAACTTCTGCCATAAATATACCTTAAATACTACCGTCTGGCTAAAAACATTCCTCCTTAACTCTGTTCTAAAGGGTCGCCCCTCAATTTTGAGGCTGTGCCCTCTAGTTTTGTATACCCCCACCATAGGAATGATCCTCTACACATCAACCCCATCTAATCCTTTCAACATTCGGAAGGTTTCAATGAGATCCCCAGGCATTCTTCTAAATTCCGGTGATTGCAGGCCCAGCTGCCAAAAGCACCTCGTATGTTAACCCCTTCATTCCTGGAATCATCCTCATGAACGTCCTCTGAACTCTCTCCAATGACAACACATCCTTTCTGAGATTTGAGGCTCAAAACTGTTGACAATGCTCCAAGTGAGGACTGACAAGTGTCTTATAAAGGCTCAGTATTATCTCCTTGCTTTTATATTCTATTCCCCTTGAAATAAATGTCAACATTGCATTTGCCTTCTTTACCACACACAATCTCAACTTGTGAATTAACCCTCTGGGAGTTTTCCACGAGGACTCTCAAGTCCCTTTGCACCTCAGATAGAAACATGGAAACATAGAAAATCTACAGCACAATACAGGCCCTTCGACCCACAATGCTGTGCTGAGCATGTACCGGTACTTACTTAAGAAATTACCTAGGTTTATCCATAGCCCTCTATTTTTCTAAATTCCATGTACCTATCCAGGAGTCTCTTAAAAGACCCTATCGTATCTGCCTCCACCACCGTCACCAGCAGCCCATTCCACACACTCACTCTCTGCGTTAAAAAAAAAAATTACCCCTGACATCTCCTCTGTACCTACTTCCAGGCACCTTAAAACTGTGCCCTCTCATGCTAGTCATTTCAGCACCTGGGAAAAAGCCTCTGACTATCCACACGATCAATGCCTCTCATCATCTTGTACACCTCTATCAGGTCACCTCTCATCCTCTGTCACTTCAAGGAGAAAAGGCCAAGTTCACTCAACCTATTCTCATAAGGCATGCTCCCCAATCCAGCCAACATCCTTGTAAATCTCCTCTGCACCCTTTCTATAGTTTCCACATCCTTCCTGTAGTGAGGTGACCAGAACTGAGCACAGTACTCCAAGTGGGGTCTGACCAGGGTACTATATAGCTGTAGCATTACCTCTCGGCTCTTAAACTCAATCCCACGATTGATGAAGGCCAATACACCGTATGCCTTCTTAACCACAGGGTCAAACTGCGCAGCAGCTTTGAGTGTCCTATGGACTCAGACCCCAAGATCCCTCTGATCCTCCACACTGCCAAGAGTTTTACCATTGATACTATATTCTGTCATCAAATATGACCTACCAAAATGAACCACCTCACACTTATCTGAGTTGAACCCCATCTGCCACTTCTTAGACCTGTTTTGCATCCTAGCAATGTCCTGCTTTAACCTCTGACAGCCCTCCACACTATCCACAATACCCCCAACCTTTTACTAACCCATCCCTCCACTTGCTCATCCGGGTCATTTATAAAAATCACTAAGAGAAGGGATCCCAGAACAGATCCCTGAGGGAGGCCACTGGTCATCAATCTCCATGCAGAATATGACCTGTCTACAACCATTCTTTGCCTTCTGTGGGCAAGCCAGTTCTGGATCCACAAAACAATGCTCCCTCGGATCCCATGCCTCCTTACTTTCTCAATAAGCCTTGCATGGGGTACCTTATCAAATACCTTGCTGAAATCCATATACACTACATGTACTGCTCTACCTTCATCAATGTGTTTAGTCACATCCTCAAGAAATTCAGTCTGGCTCATAAGGCACATCCTGCCTTTGACAAAGCCATGCTAACTATTCCTAATCATATTATGCCTCTCCAAATGTTCATAAATCCTGCCTCTCAGGATCTTCTCTATCAACTTAGCAACCACTGAAGTAAGACTCACCGGTCTATAATTTCCTGGGCTATCTCTACTCCTTTTCTTGAACAAGGGAACAACATCTACAACCCTCCAATCCTCCGGAACCTCTCCCATCCCCATTAATGATGCACAGATCATCGCCAGAGGCTCAGCATCTCCTCCCTTGCCTCCCACATTAGCCTGGAGTATACCTCGTCTGGTCTTGGTGACTTATCCAACTTGATGCTTTCCAAAAGCTCCAGCACATCCTCTTAATGTCTATATGCTCAAGCTTTGCAATCCACTGTAAGTCATCCCTACTCTTGCCAAGGTCTTTTTCCGTAGCAAATACTGAATCAAAGTATGTATTAAGTACCTCTCCAAACATATCAAAGTGTCGTTTAACTGCAGTTATTGTACCTTCTTCAACCAGTTCCTCCGGCAGCTTGCTCCTTTTACCCACCACCCTCTGCATAAAGAGGGTCCCCTGAAAATCTTTCCCCTCTTGTCAGGGAATGCTACATTCCACTGCCACCATTCTGGGATTCTGTTGGGACTTGGTCACTTCTACGGCCAATTCTTGGTCTGGTCTCAACCAGATAATGAACTGAACATAAGGAGACTGGAGATCCTTCTCCCAAGTAGTCCAAGGTTTAGTGATAGTTGCTCTCCTTCCAGTTCACTAACAGTCCCACTTGGAAACCATGACGATCACTGGCCACAGTCCTTAAGAGAAAGGCATTGGAAGATAGAGAAGCCACTGGATATGACTACATAGACTGTGCTTTCAGAGAACCGACTGGATCAGTATCAATACAGTTTTCATCCAGCCTGTTTTTGCCAGAAGAGTCACTGCCTTGCAGTTCCAGTGATCTGTGTTCATTCCTGATCTCTGGTACTCTCTGTGAGGAGTTTACATGTTCTACATTTGGTGGTCCAGTTTCCTCATATATCCAAAAGACGTGAGAGTTGGTGGGTTAATTGGCTGCTTTAAGTTGTCTGGTAAAACATAGAACAGTACAGAAACAGGCCATTCAGCCCACAACCTTGTGCAGAACCAGCTAAAAAGACACCTAAACAATAATCTCTCCTACCTACACAATGTCCATATCCTTCCATCTTCCTTACAACTATGTGCCTATCCAAACATCTCTTAAAAGCCCCCACTGTATTTGCATCTACTACCATACCAGGCAACACATTCCAGACATCCACCACTCTCTGAGTAAAAAACTTACCCCTCACATCCCCTTTGACCCTACCCCCTCTCACCTTCAATGCATGGCCTGTGGTATTAGACATTTCAACTCTGGAAAACAGATATTCTCTGTCCACTCTACCTATGCGCCTCATAATCTTGTAAACCTCTTATCAGATCTCTCCTCAGCCTCTGACGCTCCAGAGAAAACAGCCCAAGTTTATCCAGCCTCTTGTGATAGCACGAGCCCTCTAAACCAGGCAGCATCCTGGTAAACCTCTTCTGCTCCCTCTCCAAAGCCTCAACATCCTTCCTATAGTGGGGCAACCAGAACTGTATGCAATACTCCAGATGTGGCCTAACCAGAGTTTTACAAAGTTGCAACACAACTTCCTGACTTTTGAACTCAACACCTTGACTAATAAGAGTAAGCATTCCATAAGCCTTCTTAACAACCATAAGATCCTGTGTAGCTCCTTTCAAGGAGCTGGAAACTTAGATCCCAAGATCTCTCTGCTCAACAATACTGTTCAGGATCTTGTACTTAACAGTGTACTGTCTCCTTGCATTTGCCCCACCAAGGTGCAACACTTGACATTTATCTGGGCTAAACTCCATCTGCCATTTCTCTGCCCATATCTGCAACTGATCAATATTGCACTGTATTCTTTGCCAGTCTTCTACACAATCCACGACTCCACCAATCTTGGTGTAATCTGTAAACCTAGTAACCCACCCATCTACATTTTCATCCAGGTCATTTATAGACATCACAAAACAGCAGAGGTCCCAGCATAGATCCCTGTGGAACTCCACTAATTACAGACCTCCAGCTCAAATAAGTCCTTTCAACCCACTACCCTCTGTCTTCTATGCACAAGCCAGTTCTGAATCCAAACAGCCAATATGCCGTGGCCCCATGTATCTTCTGGATTGTCCATGAGGACAACATCCACTACCCTACCCTCATCAATCTCTCTCGTCGCCTTGTCAAAAAACTCAATCAAGTTGGTAAGGCACGACCTGCCACGCACAAAGCCAAGCCGACTCTCCCTAATCAGGCCATGGGTTTCCAAATGCTCAGATATCATATCCCTAAGAATTTTCTCCAGCAACTTTCCTACAACTGACATGAGACTCACTGGTCTATAGTTCCCAGGATTTTCCCTTGTTCCCTTCTTAAATAGAGGTACAACATTAGCCACTGGCCAGACCTTTGGGACCTCACATGAATATACTGGTCAAAGCCCCAGCAATCTCATCTCTTGTCTCCTTCAATGACCTGGAGTAAATCCCATCAGGCCATAGGGACTTATCCACCTTAATACTCATTAGGAGGCCCAACACTTCCACTCTCTCTTGACCTCTAAACACGCTATCATACTTATATACTCAGCACTGATCTCCTGGTCCTCCATATCCTTTTCCTTGGTAAATACTGAAGCAAAGTACTCATTAAGTACCTCAGTCACATTCTCCACACCCGTTTATCCTTGAGTGGTCCTACCCTCTCCCTAGTTATTCTCTTGCTCTTGATGTATGTGTAGAATGCCTTGGGATTCACCCTAATCCTACTTGCCAACGACTTTCCATGGCCCCTCCTGTCTTTCCTAATTCCACTCCTTAGTTATTTCCTGGCTTCTATATACTCCTCATGTGCTTTGTTTGATCCTAACTTCTGAAGCTTTACATACTTTTTCTTCATGACTAAATTCTGCATCTCCCTGGACACCCATCTTGCCAAACCCACCTTTTCTCTCATCAGGAACATACCTTTCCTACGCTCTGTGCAATTGATCTTTAAACACTCTCCACATGTCTGAAGTGGAATTGCCAGAGAAAAGGTGTTCCCAATTTGCTGCTCTTAGTTCCTGCCTAATGCCCTTGTAATTTGCCCTACTCCAATTTAAAACTCTCCCACAAGGACCAATCCTATCCTTATCTATAGCTATACTGAAAGCAAAGGAGTTGTGACCACTCTTCCCTGACTGTTCACCCGCTGAGAGGTCAGTCACCTGGCCAGGCCCATTACCCAACACCAGGTCCAGTACGGCCCCTCCACCTGTTGGACCGTCCACATATTGACTTAAGGAACCCTCCTGAAAACACTTAACAAATTCCGCCCGATCTACGCCCCTTCCACTAAGAAGGTCCCAGTTTATATAAGGGAATTTGAAATCCCCCATGACAACAACCCTATTATTTTTACACATTTAGTTAATCTGATTACATATCTGTTCCTCAATGTCCCAGTGTCTACTGGGGGGTCTGTAGTACCATCCCATCAGTGTGATTGCACCCTTCCTGTTCCTGATTTCCACCCAAATGGCCTCGGTGTCCGACCCCTCCATTATGTCTCCTCTGAGTGCAGCAGAGATATTGCTCCTGATTAGTAGTGCAACTCCTACTCCCCCCCACCCCCCATGCTTTACCACCTCCTCTATCTTTTTTAGAACTTTGAAAACCTGGTACATTAATCATCCACCCCTGTCCCTCTCTCAACCAAGTTTCAGTGATGGCTACAACACCGTAGTTCCACCTACTGATCTGTGTTCATCATCTTTACCCATAATGCTCCTCACATTAAAATATACACACTTCAGACTATCCATCCCATCATACCTGTCATTAAAACTTTGCCTTTCAATACTTTCCCTGGTGTCTACCTTCTGTCCACTTCTTCCCTTACTCACCTGTTGCTCCGGTTCCCAGCCCCTGCAAAACTAGTTTAAACCCTCCCGAGTGGCATCAGGAAACCTCCTGGCCAGGATGTTGGTTCCCCTCCAGTTCAGTGTAACCTGTCCCTCTTGTACAGGTCACCCCTTCCCCAGAAAAGGTTCCAATGATCCAAGAACTTGAAACCCTGCCCCCTGCACCATCTCCACAGTGACTCATTCATCTGTGCTATCACCCCATTCCTATCTGCCCGAGCCTGAGGCACCGGGAGTAATCCAGAGATTACTACCTTGGAGATCCTTTTGCTAACTCTAAACGCTCACTGCGAAGGACCCCTTCCCCATTTCTGCCTATGTCATTGGTGCCAATACGCACCACGACCTCTGGCTGTTGCCCTCCCCTTTGAGAATACCCAGCAGCCTCTCTGATACATCATGGTCCTGGCACCCAGGGGGCAACACACCATCCTGGAGTCTCTTTTGCGGCCACAGAATCACCTGTCTGTCCCCCTAACTATCGAGTCCCCTATAACTACCACACTGTCTGACTTTACCCTCCCCTGTCGAGCCTCAGACCGGCAACCGTGCCACCAGCCTGGCCGCTGCTGTCTGATCTGATGGGTCATCTCCCGCAGCGGAATCCAAAGTGGTGCTGAGGGGAATGGCCACAGGGGAACCCTACAACGACTTCTTAATCCCCTTACCCGTGTGTGTGATAGAATCTAGAGGGTTGTGTGATCGCATGGAGAGTGAAATGGGATCGGTGTAAGGGGCTGGTGGGTCTGCATGGTCTCAGAAGCCCGTTTATTGTCACTGACAAACATAAAATATACTTTAAAATGCAATACAGAATACAGAATCAGGTTTAATATCACTGGCATTTATCACCAAATCTGTTGTTTTGCGGCAGTACATTGCCATGCGTAATACACAAGGGTGACACGGTAGGAAAGCAGTTAGCACAGCTTTATAGAGCCAGCGACCCAGGTTCAATTCCCGCCACTGCCTGTAAGGAGTTTGTATGTTCTCCCCAGGACCTCGTGGGTTTCCTCCGGGTGCTCCAGTTTCCTCCTGCAGTCCAAAGACATACCCGTTGGTAGGTGAATGGGTCATTATAAATTGTCCCGTGATTAGGCTGGGATTAAATCGGGGGGGGGGGGGGGTTGCTGGGCAGCATAGCTCGAAGGGTCAGAAAAGCCTTTTACACATTGTATCTCAATAAAGAAATAATACAATAACTATAAATTACAATAATAAATATATATAAATAAGTCAATAGTGCAAAAAGAGAGAGCAATAAAATATTTCATGGGTTCATTGTTCAGATGGCAGAGGGGAAGAAGCTGTTCCTGAATTGTTGATTGTGGGTCTTCAGGCTCCTCTACCCCTGACCTGTTGGCTGTATCTAAAAGAGGGCATGACCTTGGTGTCTGGGGTCTGCTGCCTTTCTGAGGCTCTGCCATTTGAAGATGCCCTCAGTGGTGGGAGGCTTGAGTCCATGGTGGAGTAACTCGGCCTACAGTGGAGCCTCTGTACCAGATGGTGGTGTAACCAGTCAGAACATGTCCAGAGTACGTTTGTAGAGAGTTGCTGGGGACTTGGGTGACAAGCGTTGTGTTGATGGGCCTGTTTCCATGCTATGTTTCTCTATGATTCCGATGATCAAGGTACCAATTATCATCCTAGAGGACAAGAGCTGATGCCAACGGTCCCGTGACCAATGCCATAGATTCCCAGCACAGTAACACCTATAAAATGCTGGAGGAAGTCAGCAGGTCAGGCAGCATCAATGCAGAGGTAGAAACAGTTGATGTTTCAGGCCAAGACCCTTCATTAGGACTGGAATGGCTGAGAAGGCAGCCACACTTCCACCACCATCCTCCTCTTTCCACCCCATAATGATCCATCTTCCTGTTTCCTCCATTGCTTCTTTCTTTCTGAGCTCAACCTTTCCCATTCCTGTGCCGAGTCATCAATCTGAAGCATTAATGGCCTCTATCCCCACAGATGCTGCCTGCCCTGTTGGGAAAACATCCACCCACTCCCACCTTATCCACTAGTTCTTGGTTCTTATTAAGGCTTGTGGTTATTTTTGCTTTGATTGACAGGTGAAGTTCAAAGTCTACTGGAAGTACTTGCGTGCCATTGGCTGGCCGTACTCCATGCTGATAATACTGATGTACCTCACTCAGTACGTGGCTGCCATTGGACAGAATTTATGGCTTAGCGACTGGACCAATGACGCCAACCGTTACATCAACGCCACCAATGAGGTCGCTGCAAGGAACTGGCGGATTGGCATCTTTGGAGTGCTGGGACTCGCCCAAGGTTGGTGGGTCTTGCTTCAATGCTCGGGGACAGGGCGAATTGGGGTACCTTCTCAGATCTGCGATGTTAGCCTGGCTCTAAGGTTTGTTGAGTATTGGCAGCTTTTAATTCAGAAAATTCTGGAAACAGGTAGCATCTGTGGAGAGATTGAAACATGAGAACTCTGTTAGCTGAGTGTTTCCAAAATTTCCTGTTTTTATTTCGGATTTCAAACACCTTTAGTTATTTGATCATCATTGTGGGGATTTGTTGAGTGAAGCTGCCAAGGACTGTGGAAACATTTTGGGTGGATGGAACTCAGAACAGATCAAGTTATGCAGTAGAATTGAAAGGACAAATGGCCTCTGACTATTCCCTAGTAAGCTGGAGATAACTACGAACAAGCAAACGCTTCATTCTTCTGTGTGTTCCTCAGGTATCTTTGTGCTCCTTGGAGCGTTCCTGATTGCGGGAAGGACGATCGCTGCCTCCCGGGACCTGCACTCCCGCCTGCTCCACAACATCCTGCATCTTCCCATGTCCTTCTTCGACACCACACCGACAGGCAGGATTGTCAACAGGTTCGCCAAGGTGCGGTATTCCTATTACAGCCACTGGGTGGATTCAGGGCTGCCTGCTGTGTCAGATCGGAGCCAAGAGAGCATAATGCATAGGGGCAGAATTAGGCCATTTGTACCCTTCCGTCCACTCCGCCATTCAGTCATGGCTGGCTTATATTCCCTCTCAACACCAACCTCCTTCACCATCTGAATAATCAAGAAAATATCAAGCTCTGCTTTAGATATACCGATGACTTGTCCTCCACAGATTCACTACCCTCCTGATCTCTGTTCTGAAAAGGCTTTCTATTCTGAAACTGTGCCCTCTTGGTCCTAGACTCACCCTCTGCAGGAAACATTCTCTCCACATCCACTCTATCTAGACCCTTCAATATTCTATAGGTGTCAATGAGATTCCCCCTTATTCTTCTGAACTCCAGAGAGCACAGGCCTAGAACCATCCTAATATGTTAAGCCTTTCTTTCCTGGGATTATTCTTGTAAACTTTCTCTGGCTCCTCTCCGATGCCAGCACAATCTTTTTTAGATATGGGGCCCAAACTGCTCACAATACTCCAAGTGTGGTCTGACTAATGCCTCACAAAGCCTCAGCATCACATCCTCCTTTCTGTGCTGGTCCTCTGGAAATCAACGCTAGCATTGCATTTGCCTTCCTTATCAATGCCTCAACTTGTACGCTAACCTTTAAGTAATCCTGCACAAGGGCCCCCAAGTCCCTTTGTGCCTTCGATTTCTGAAATCACTCCCATTTAGAAAATAATCTGCGTCTTCATTCCTTTTACTAAACTGCACGACCTATACACTTTCCCACACTGTATTCTATCTGCCACTTCTTTGCCTATTCTAATCTGTCCGAGACCCTCGAAAGATTCCCTGCTTCCTCGGCACTTGGCCACAAAGTCTTCGATTCTGACTCCCACACTTCACACACTGGCCTCACGCTCCTACCTTTGTCCTCCTCCCCATCCTGAACTGCCGGTGTCACTTTGCATTGAAAAGAATCCGAACCTTGTCTAATGCCTTCCTTTATATATTCCCACTCGAGGTGTGTCTATCCCTGGTGGACCAGACACCTAAAACCCCCTTCTCCCACACCGCCTCCCTCCCAGGTTAAGCAGCATTTTTGGACCTGTGCAGTCTTGGTAACTCAGTAAATGGATTTTTTTTATTGTCACATGCAATGGAAAACATATTTTGTACACTATCCATATAGTTAATTTCATTACAACAATGCACTGGGGCAAAATGGTACTGTAGCGGTCCATGGTACTGTAGCAGTTAGCGTAACACCTTGCAACATTAGTAATCAGGATTCAATGATGCTGTCTATAGATTCTCCCCATGACTGTCTGGGTCCCCTCTGAGTGCTCCAGCTTCCATAAGATGTATGGGTTATGATTAGTAAGTTAGCGATACTGGCGGTCTGCACCCCTGCACAATACTCGACTGCGTTGGCCATCAATGCACATGCCTCATTTTATTGTATATTTCTGTGTTTCTATGTCCATGTGACAAATAAGGTTAATCTTTAATCTCCAAATCGGAAGGAGCAGTTTGACTTGGCTGTTGTCGCTGAGAAAGTGAAGAGAGCTGCAAAACCCTTCGATTGGGTCACGCTGCGTTCTTAGGAAGGCAGTGAAAGCTTTAACAGTGAGCTTGGTCTGCTTCCCTCTGCAGGACATTTACACCATCGATGAGGCAATCCCAATGTCGTTTCGGAGCTGGCTGTCCTGCTTCTTTGGCGTGCTCAGTACGCTCCTGGCCATCTGCCTGGCCACACCTTACTTCACCGTTGTGATCGTGCCTCTTGCCATTCTCTACTACTTCGTACAGGTTGGTGCGGCAGGAACCTCCCTGTGCCTGTTGCATTGTGAAACGCCAGGCAAAGGATCAGGCCCATCCGGTAGGGGTGGTATTTCCAGCAGGGATATGATTGAGGGAGGAGGTTTCCGCTTGTGGCTGAGAGCTGAGTTGTTGTCCAGCAGTATAGACCAGTCATGAGTAAATCCAAGTGGGAATTTCAAAGTCAAATTTGATTCTATTGTCTAATTCACAAATACATCTATGTACAGAGCCATAGAGTCATTGAGAAGTACAGCACAGAAGCAGGCCCTTTGGCCCATCTAATCCATGCCAAACCATTTAAGCTGACTCCTCCCATTGACCTGGACCGGGACCTTAGCCCTAAATACCTCTACCATCCATGTACCTATCCAAATGTCGGGTAAATGTTGAATTTGAGCTTGCATGCACCACTTGTGCTGGCAGCTCGTTCCACACTCTCATGATCCTCTGAGTGAAGTAGTTTCCCCTCAGGTTCCCCCTAAACTTTTCACCTTTCACCCCTAACCAGTTTAAATGGTTGTAGTCTAATTCAACCTCCTCAGGAGCAATGAAAAGCTTACTTAGATTATCACAGGCACATAGCATCAGATAAACATTACTGACTAGAAAAATATAAACTAAACATAAGTTATATGGAATTTTACAAGAAAGAACTATTTATTGGGAAAAATTCTGTCCTGGGAGGGTGCGATGGGACGGTGTAGAGGGAGGGTGCGATGGATGGTGTAGAGGGAGGGTGCGATGGGACGTCGTAGAGGGAGGGTACAATGGGATGGCGTAGAGGGAAGGTGCGATGGATGGCATAGAGGGAGAGTGCGATGGATGGCGTAGAGGGAATGTGCGATGGGACGTCGTAGAGGGAGGGTACAATGGGATGGCATAGAGGGAGAGTGCGATGGATGGCGTAGAGGGAGAGTGCGATGGATGGCATAGAGGGAGGGTGCGATGGATGGCGTAGAGGGAGTGTGCGATGGATGGCGTAGAGGGAATGTGCGATGGGACGTCGTAGAGGGAGGGTACGATGGGATGGCGTAGAGGGAGGGTGCAATGGGACGGCGTAGAGGGAGTGTGCGATGGGACATCGTAGAGGGAGGGTACGATGGGATGGCGTAGAGGGAAGGTGCGATGGATGGCATAGAGGGAGAGTGCGATGGATGGCGTAGAGGGAGAGTGCGATGGATGGCGTAGAGGGAGAGTGCGATGGATGGCGTAGAGGGAAGGTGCGATGGATGGCATAGAGGGAGTGTGCGATGGATGGCGTAGAGGGAATGTGCGATGGGACGTCGTAGAGGGAGGGTACGATGGGATGGCGTAGAGGGAAGGTGCGATGGGACGTCGTAGAGGGAGGGTACGATGGGACAGCATAGAGGGAGGGTGCGATGGGACGGCGTAGAGGGAGGGTGCGATGGGACATCGTAGAGGGAGGGTACGATGGGATGGCGTAGAGGGAAGGTGCGATGGATGGCGTAGAGGGAGGGTACGATGGGACATCGTAGAGGGAAGGTGCGATGGATGGCGTAGAGGGAGTGTGCGATGGATGGCGTAGAGGGAATGTGTGATAGGATGGCGTAGAGGGAGTGTGTGTTAGGACAGTGTAAATAAAGGTTGTTAAATGTATCCAACATTCCTTTATTTCTGTTGCTGACTGTAAGACTAAGACTGATTAGGAATGTTTGTGTAAATTCAGCCATCATCCTGTTGCATCTTGGAGACTTTATGGGTCCTTGACACCATGTTCAGCCATGGGTGAAGACAGGAGAATGCAGCTGAGAGGGAAAATAAATCAGCTATGATTGTATAGTTGAGCAGATGATGGGCTGAATGGCCTAATTTGTTGTCGTCTCTTGTCACTGATCAGCAAAATGCTTCTCATTTCAGAGGTTTTACGTCGTCACGTCCAGGCAACTCCGCCGTTTGGACTCTGTCACGCGGTCGCCCATTTACTCCCACTTTGGGGAGACAGTGACCGGTCTGGCCCTGATCCGCGCCTATGGACACCAGGCACGCTTCCTGGTCCACAACGAGAAGATCGTGGATAACAACCAGAAGTGTGTCTTTCCCTGGATTATCTCGAACAGGTATGGATGCTTCCCCTAAGAGCTCTGAGTAGAATCAAACAGCTTGGCTACAGTGCCTTGATGTTATGTTACCACATGAATTATACAGTGGAGTTCTGCATGGCCACTGGGAAACTTGGTTCCATTAATTCCATAGATCTGGAATGTAGTAATTCAGCAGAGGTGACCCTGCGATCCCTGGCGTACAGAATATAGAACAGGACAGGCTGCAACATTACCTCACAGCTCTTGAACTCAATTTCCCATAAGGGGAGGACATTTACAATCTTGGCCCTTTATGATTCTGGACCTATTTTTTTTAGGCATCCGTTAGTCTCGTGAGACCATGGATTTGCGCCTTGGAAGGTTTGCAGGACGCAGGCCTGGGCAGGGTTGTATGGGAGACCGGCAGTAAAGCCTTCCCCTCTCCACGCCACTGATGTTGTCCAAGGGAAGGGCACTAGGACCCATGTTGCTTGGCACCGGTGACATCACAGAGCAATGTGTTGTTAAGTGCCTTGCTCAAGGACACAAACACGCTGCCTCAGCCGAGGCTCGAACCAGTGACCTTCAGATCACTAGACCGATGCCTTATCCACTAGGCCACGCGCCAACATCTCTGGACCAATAGCTGTTTGAAAATAAAAATATTGAAGATGTTGGAAATCTGACACAGAATCATGTGTCTGGAAACACAAGAATTCCTGCAGATGCTGGAAATCCAGAGCGAAACACAAAGTGCTAGAGGAACTCAGCTGGTCGGGTAGCACCTATAGAGGGGAATGAACAGTCGCCATTGCAGGCTGAGACTTTTAGGGTGTGGGAAAACTGCAGAAAATGATGGGAAAACTGAGCAACATTTCGGATTAGAATCCCTTCACGAGGACTGAGAAGAGGGGGCAAGTTGACCTAGGTGATGGAGAAACTAGGACAAGTTCTGATGAAGGACCCTGAAACATTAATCCTGCTTCTCTCTCCGCAGGCACTGCCTGATCTGCTGAGGTTTTCTAGCGTTTTTTTTTTGGGTGGGGGGGGGGGGGTTTAGTTTATTCCAAAATTCCAGCATCTGCAGTTTCCTCTGCTGGGAGTGTTTTCTTCACTGGGAAGTGAGCACTTTACATTCATTCTCAGGAGCTGCTAACACGGGGAAGGACCCCTGAACCATAATTAGCACGTAAACTATTCCCTGCTCAGAAAAGCACTTGGGCTGTTTCTCTGTGAGAGGTTATCGAGACGTGTCCATGTGCATTTAAAGCCTTAGCTTTAACTGTCACAGGTACAGTGACCTCCGTCATTTCTGTCGATGATCAACACAGTCCAAGGATGTGACGCTTCTGGCAGCAACATAACTTACCCACAACTTTCTAACCGTATCCTGTATGTCTGGAATGTGGGAAGCAACCCACTGGGTCACGGGGATAATGTACAAACTCGTTACGGACAGCGGCAGGAATTGCAATCTCTGGCACTGTAAACATTACGCTAACCTCTGTTCTACCGTGCCATTGGGAGACGGTGCTCTGAACGTCTCTTTTTGCTGACAGGTGGCTTGCAATTCGGCTGGAGTTTGTCGGCAACCTGGTGGTGTTCTTCGCTGCGTTGTTTGCTGTGGTGTCCAGAGGAAACCTGGAGAGTGGGCTAGTTGGACTCTCCATTTCATACGCACTGAATGTGAGTCTCCAGCCCATTGTGGGGAATCAGATATGCATATCCTGTCACAGCGTGCAGGATCACAGACACAGAACACGTCCCATCACAGTGTGGGGGGTATCACAGACACAGAACATGTCCCATCACAGTGTGGGGGGAATCACAGTCACAGACACCGTCCTGTCACAGTGTGGGGGGAAATCACAGACACAGAACCCGTCTTGTCACAGTGTGGGGGGAATCACAGACACAGAACACGTCCTGTCACAGTGTGGGGGGAATCACAGACACAGAACATGTCCCGTCACAGTGTGGGGGGAATCACAGTCACAGACACCGTCCTGTCACAGTGTGGGGGGAAATCACAGACACAGAACCCGTCTTGTCACAGTGTGGGGGGAATCACAGACACAGACACCGTCCTGTCACAGTGTGGGGGGAATCGCAGACACAGAACACGTCCTGTCACAGTGTGGGGGGAATCACAGACACAGACACTGTCCTGTCACAGTCTGGGGGGTATCACAGACACAGACACCGTCCTGTCACAGTGTGGGGGGGAATCACAGACACAGACACCGTCCTGTCGCAGTGTGGGGGAGTCAGGATTTCATTAGTTACACCAAGCCTCAGTTCCATGCAGTGGTGAGTGTTGCCTCTAGGCTGGGCACTGTGTGAACTGTACCCCTCCTCATGCCCCCACCGCCCCTCTCTCTGTACTTAACCATCTCTCTCACCCCTCTTTTTCTCTGCAGGTCACGCAGGCCCTGAACTGGCTGGTGAGGCAGACATCGGAACTGGAGACCAACATCGTGTCGGTGGAGAGAGTGGCCGAGTACAGCCAGCTGGAAAATGAGGTGCCCAGGCTGGGAGGGAGGGGCAGAGTCCCGTGGGAGAGGGAAGCCGGGACAGTGCGGTCAGGGGAACACCGGCCACATGGGGCGGTTAAATTGCATGGAGAGTGGAGCCGAGACACAAGGCATCTGATTTACGCTGAGATTCAGCATGGCATCAGCCTGAACGATCAAAGATAAAGATTAAAGACTAGCTTGATTAGTCACAGCAAAACAAACAGTGAAATGTGTCGTTTGTGTCAACAACTAACACAGTCCGAGGACGTGCTGGGAGCAGCCAAGTGTCGCCGTGCTCCTGGCGCCAACAGAGCATGCCCACAGCTCACTGACCCTAACCCGTACATCTTTAGAATGTAGCAACCTTATCCAGCGCAAGATCAAACCCAGCCTTTCCAGAGGAAAGGTCCATTCTTCCAAGCTCACCTCTCTTTCCACAGATGCTGCTGGAGTGGCTGAGTTCTTCCAGTGTTTCTGTTTTTTTAGGCTCCCCTTATTACTACAATGCTTCATCCCTGAAGAATCTCCTCTGCCTCCTCTCCAGTGCAATCACATCCTTCCGACAGTAAACTGTACGTGGTTCTCCAGCTGTGGCCTAACCAATGGTTTATAAAGTTGTACCTTAATCTTAAGCTTTTACAATCTACATCCTGGCTGATACTTAGAATGTAGAACCCAGAACAAGGCCTTTTTGCTGAGCTAATTAAACTAGTCATTAAACCGCTAACTAACTTTTTCTGCTGACACAATGTCCATAATCCCTTCATTCACACAGCTATCTAAAAGCCTCATAATTACCCCCACCACTACTCCTAACAGCACATACCAGGCACTGATCACTCTGTGTGTAAAAAAAAACACCCCATACATTTCGGTTGAACGCATCTTAAATGCGTGTCCTCTTCTTCACAAACAAGAGAGAATCTGAAGACGCTGGAAACACACACAAAATGCTGGAGGAACTCAGCAGGCCAGGGAGCATCTATGGAGAAGAGTACAGAAGATGTTTCTCTAGCATTAGACATTTCGACCCTGAGAAAACTAGTCTGTCCTGTCTACTCTGTCTAGGCTTATCATATTCCTATCTAAAAGTCTCTTAAACATGGCTTTTGTAGTTACCTCTATGAAGATCCCTGGCATTGAATTCCGTGCACCCACCTGACCCCACGCCCACTATCCTATCCCCACGCATTCTTCAGTAAGGAACCGGCCTTTAACAGAACGATAAATGCATTGTCCGTTGGATTTTAATTTTATTTATCTCATGTCCCTCAGGCACCTTGGGTATTGGAAAACAGACCAGCAAAGAGCTGGCCATCAAAGGGCGAGATCAGATTTGTGGACTATGAGGCGCGATATCGGCCAGAGCTGGACCTGGTGTTGCGAGGATTCTCCTGTGACATCAGGACCAACGAGAAGGTAAAGATTCAGCAACGTACACAAAGTGCTGGAAGAGCTCTGCAGGTCAGGCAGCATCTGCGGAGGGGCGTGAACAGTCAATGTTTCAGGCCAAGACTGCTTATTGATACCAGAAGCCACAATAAGAAGATGGGAGAGAAGGAGGGGAAGGAGTACAAGATGACAGGGGATAGAAGTACATCAGCAGATGTTTGCACGAACTCTGATACATCCGAACCTAGAACCAATAACTGATCCAGTACTCCAGCTGAGGCTCTGTTAGCTATCTGACCCCCACTCCATTCTACTTCCACAATATCCAACTGTCCCAACACACTCCCCATTCAACTGTTCTAACACTTTCTCCACTCAACCATCCCAACACCTTCTACATCTGTCCCAACTCACTCTGTATCCATGCATCCCAATGCCCTCCTATGCAACCATCCCAACACTCTCCATCCAATGTTCCAACTTGTTTTCCATCCAACTATCCCAGCTTTCTCCATCCAACCATCCCAACAGTCTCTCCACCCAAATGTACCAACGTCCTTCCCATCCAATCATCCTATTCGTCTCCATCCAAATGTTCAAACCTCCCATCCACTTTTCTCCCTATCCTGCTTTACTAATTCTCTTCCCAAGCACTGCCCCAACCATCTTCCCATCTGTTCGACTCTTCTCCCAATCTAACCATTCCAAATTTTTCCTTATCCAATCATCCCAAACTGTTCCCATTCCAACTCACCCAACCCCTCTCCCCATCCAAGCATCCTAATCCTCTTCCCCCCCCTACCCATCCCCCAAATTGTTTTACCTGATGTCTTTCTCCCCCAGATACTGGACGTCCTATTCTCCAATATCAACCCTCATCTCTTTCTCACCTCTCTTTCACAGATTGGCATTGTCGGGAGGACAGGTGCTGGGAAGTCTTCTTTGACCAACTGTCTGTTCCGCATCATCGAAGCAGCCGGGGGGAAGATCCTCATCGACGGACTGGACATCAGCACCATTGGCCTTCATGACCTGAGGCAGAGACTCACCATCATCCCACAGGTAGGTAGGGAACACAGACGGGCTCCCATTCACACAGGACACGTCTGTGCGCAGGCGGCCGCATGCGTACGCAGGATAAACACAAGAGATTCAGCAGATGCTGGAAACACACTCACAAAACGCTGGAGGAACTCAGCAGGCCAGGCAGCATGGAAAGGAATAAACAGTTGATGTTTCAAATTGAGGCCCTTCATCGGGACACGCAACACACGTACATAGACCACGTATATACACAGGACACATCAACACAGAAGGCCACATGTGTACAAAGAAGGCTGATTTGACAACCTAGGCTCACTTTCAAAGACTCCACAACTCATGCTCTCAATATAGTTATTTTTTATTTGCACAATTTTTTTGTCTTCTTTTGCACTTTGCTTATTTGTCAGTCTTTGCTTATGTACAGTTCTTTCATAAATTCCACTGTATATTTTTATTTTTCCGTAAGTGCCTGCAAGAGAATGAATCCTAACGTAATATATGCTGAGACACAGTAGATGCACTTTGAAAATAGATTTTACTTCCACAGGATGTAGAGGAGCACCGGTGTACAGCCAGCCCCCAGGATCTCACAATGTGCTCTGCAACCAGTAGTCAACTATCGCCACTATTTCACCCAGTTATCATTTTTGTTCACAGCAAAATCCTACACACAGCAACCACTGGGTCATCCACGTGATGCCATCCGGGGAAGAGTTACTGGCTCAGAGCAACCCTTGGCAGCACCGTGGCACACCGGGCAGGGCCACTGTCTCACAGCTCCAAGGACCCGGGTTTGATCCTGACCCAGGTTTTCCCTGTGACCATGTGGGTGTCCCCTGGGTGCTCCAGTTCCCTCCCACATCCCAAAGACCTGCAGGTCGGTAGGTTAATTGGTCACTGTTAGATTGTCCCGGTTTGTCGGTAAGTGGTCGACTCTGGGAGAAGTTGATAGGGAGGTGGGATAGTAAAATGGGATTGGTGTGAATAGGTGTTTGATAACAATAGATAGACAGTAGGTGCAGGAGTAGGTCGTTCGGCCCTTCTAGCCAGCACCGCCATTCACTGTGATCATGGCTGATCATACACAATCAGTACCCCGTTCCTGCCCTCTCCCCATATCCCTTGACCCCGCTATCTATAAGAGCTCTATCTAACTCTCTCTTGAATGCATCCAGAGACCTGGCCTCCACTGCCTCCTGGGGCAGAGCATTCCACATATCCACCACTCTCTGGGTGAAAAAGTTTTTCCGCATGATGGTCAGTGAATCAGATTGAATATCACTAGTTCACACAAGTAGGTAGGAAACATATCTCATGAAAGTTTTGTGGCGACAATACATTGCAATACATAATAATAAAACATGATAAGTTACAATCTAAAAATAAATAAGTAGTGCAGAGGGCAAAAAAAAGAAGAAAAAATAGAGGGTTAATTTAGAAATCTGATGGTGGAGAACACTTGCACTTGATATCCCATTTCCGAAGTCCACAATCCATTCCTCGTTCTTACTGATGCTGAGTTCAAGATTGTTGTTGCGACACCACTCAACCAGCTGATCTGTCTCACCCCTGTACACCTCCCCATCACCATCATAAATTCTGCCAACAATAGCTGTGTCATTGGCAGGTTTCTAGATGGTGTTTGAGCTGTGCGTAGCCAGACAGTCATGGGTATAGAGACAGTATAGCAGACTCAATGGCCTGTTTATTTTCTGTAAGACTAGGTAAAATGATTCACCTTAATCAATTTAAAATTCAGCTTTGATCTCTGATGAGAAAAGATATATTTTCCATAGTGGAGGGATTATGAAAATTAATGATTCTCATTGAAAAGTACAACACTCTGATCAAAACTCACAAAGCAGAAAGAACACAGAACATTATAGTAATGTACAGGCCCTTCAGTCCACGATGATGTGCAGAACTTTAACCTCCCCCAAGATCAATCTAACCTAAGAATCTCTTTAAATCTCCCTGGTGTATCTGCCTCTACCATGCCTGTGTAAAAATAACTACCTCTGACAACACCCCCCCTACTTTCCTCCAATCACCTTAAAATAATAAGCACAAGAGATTCTCCAGAGCGTGCGCACGCGCACACACACACGGTACTGGAGGAACTCAGCAAGTCAGGCAGCATCTATGGGGAGGAATAAACAGTTGTCATTTTGGCCCAAGACCCTGCATCAGTCCTGAAGATGCCCTGGCTGCCCATTTTATGCATTACTTTGTCATCTGATACACATCTATCAAGTCAGCTCTAATCATCCTTTGCTCCAAAAAGGAACAACCCCAGCTTGCTCAGCCTATTCACATAAAATATGCTCTCTAATCCAGGCAGTATTCTGGTAAATCTCTTCTGCACCCTCTCTAAAGCTTCCACATCATGACTAGAGCTCTTGTTCCTCTCGTCCTTATCCATGTTATGTTTTAATCCCGATGAAGGGCCTCGGCCCAAAGCATCAATTTTACATTTCTCCCCACAGAAGCTGCCTGGCCTGCTGAGTTTCTCCAGTGTCTTGCTTTTCACTGCAGGTTCTAGCAGCTGTCTCTACGCCTGCCCTGTCCAACAGAACTCCCGTTTAGTTAATCTCATCGTTCACTTTCCGGCCACCCCGTTTGGCACATTGCCCAGACTCGAGCTATCCATCATACTCCCATCACAGGCAAAGGCCCTCCCCACCCGAGCACATTTGCATGCTCAGAAAAGCAGCAACCACCATCAGAGACCCCCATCATCCTAGCCACGCTCTCTTCTCACTACTCAGGTCCCACACCACCGGGTTCAGGAACAGTCATCATCAGGCTCTTGAACCGGTGTGGATAACTTGACTGAACTAATTCCACAACCTGTAGACTCATTTTCAAAGATGTTTTATAACTCATGTTTTCAGTATTGTTTATATTTTCACAGTTTCTCTTCTGGTTGCTTGTCGGTCCTTGTTTATGTGTAGCTTTTTTTATGATTCTATTATTTTTAATTTTTCTGTAAATGCTTGCAAGAAAATGAATCTTAAAGTAGCATAAATTCCCTTTGAACTTTGCAAGGATCCCATGATGTTCTCGGGTACCATCCGGATGAACCTGGACCCATTCAACACGTACTCCGATGAGGAGGTGTGGAACACATTGGAACTGGCTCACCTGAAGAACTTTATCACCGGCCTCCCTGACAAGCTGCAGCATGGAGTATCAGAAGGAGGCGAGAACCTCAGGTAGGTCACTGCCTCCATCAACCACACGAGGAGATCCCAGCTCTCGGTCATCCGTCCAACGATCAATCACCATGCATGTCATCAGCCTGTGAGCATGTGTGTTTGTGCATATAATGGAGTGTTTGGTCTATTTATCATTGCATCATTCAGCCTATTCCACCCATCCCCCACCCAGCTTCCTACTTCATCCCACCTACCCAACTTCCCATTCCCTACCTTCTTAACCTGGACTTTGCCCACTTCCTTTCCCATCCTGATGAAGGACCTTGGCCCGAAACGTCGTCTGATCATCCCTCCATAGATACTGCCTGACCTGCTGAGTTCCTCCAGTAATGTGTGTGTGTGTGTGTGTGTGTGTGTGTGTGTGTGTGTGTGTGTGTGTGTGTGTGTGTGTGTGTGTGTGTGTGTGTGTGTGTTACTGAATCTTCACCTTTTTGTTGGTCCTGAAGCCACAGGTGTGTGTTGCTCAAGAGAGGAACCCAATGGAAATTATACAGTTGAGCAGTGAGTCCTAATTCAGTGGTGGGCAAATTATTGGAGAGGATTCTTCATGACAGGATTTGTGAGAATTTAGAGAATCAGTGTCTGATTACAGATAGTCAGCACGGCTTTGTGAGGGGCAGGTCATACCTCACAAGCCTGATTGAATGCCTGGAGGATGTGACAAAGCTCATTGATGAAGGTAGAGCAGTGGATGTGGTGTATATGAATTCTAGTAAGGCTTTTGGAAAGGTTCTCCATGGTAGACTCATTCACAGAGACCAGAGGCGTGGAATCCAAGGAAGTTTGGCTGGGTGGAAGGGTGTAAAGTAATTAGACAGGGGGGTGAAACCGGAGTGAAGGGACCCAGGATAGGATGGATGATAAAAAAGCAAAGATAGTGTGCAGTCAGACTGGACAGGACATAATTGCAGCCAGCAGGGTGAGTATCAGTGCATTAGGGATGCAGAATCAAAAGGGGTAGCAAATTCAGCACTGAAAGTGTCATACCTCAGTGCACAGGAGTATAAGAAATAAGCTGGGTGATCTTATTGCATTTTTACAGATTGTTGGATATGATGTTGTGGCCATCACTGAATCGTGACTGAAGGATGGTTGTAGTTGGGACCTGAATGTCCATTGTAGTATCATCATTGCAGTATCATTATACTTTATTGTAATAAATCATCATTATTGTAATCATCACAGTGATATTTGTTTCTACGCTTCACGCTCCCTGAAGTACAAATTGAAGTAAATATAATAAAATTTTAAATTATAAATCATAATTAGAAAAATAGAAAAGGGAAAGTAAGGTAGTGCAAGTCAGGTCCAGATATTTGGAAGGTACGGCCCAGATCTGGGTCAGGATCTGTTCAGCAGTCTTATCACAGTTGGAAAGAAGCTGTTTCATATCTGGCCATACAAATCTTCATGCTCCTGAACCTTCTCCCGGAGGGAAGAGGGACAAAAAGTGTGTTGGCTGGGTGGGTCGTGTCCTTGATTATCCTGGCAGCACTGCTCCGACAGCGTGCGGTGTAAAGTGAGTCCAAGGATGGAAGATTGGTTTGTGTGATGTGCTGGGCTACGTTCACGATCTTCTGCAGCTTCTTCCAGTCTTGGACAGGACAACTTCCATACCAGGTTGTGATGCACCCTAGTAGAATGCTTTTTGTATCAGAGGGATAGGAAGGTAGGCTGAGGGGGAGGCATGGTAAAGAATGGCATCAAATCAGTAGAGAGATGTAACATAGGATCGGAAGATGCTGAATCCTTGTGGGTTAAGTTAAGAAACTGCAAGGATAAAAGGTTCCTGATGGCAGTTATATACAGGCCCCCCAACAGTAACTGGGATGCGGACCACAGATTACAACAGGAAATGGAAAAGGCTTGTCAAAGGGCAATGTTATGATAGTCATGGGAGATTTCAACTGATTGGGAAAATCAGGTTTCCTCATTGGAAATTAATCCCAAGCAAGTGAGTTTGTTGAATGCTGATGAGAAGGCCTTTTAGAGCAGTTTATCGTTGAGCCTACTAGGGGATCAGCTGTAGTGTATTGGGTGTTATGTAATGAACTGGAGGTGATTAGGGAGTTTGAGGTAAAATAACCCTGAGGAGGTAGTGATCACAATATGATTCAGTTCAACTTTAAATTGGGAGAAAATAAAGTCTGACACAGCAGTATTTCAGTGGAATTTACAGCGGTATGAGAGAGGAGTTGGCCAAAGTAAATTGGAAGGAGATGCTGACAGGGATGACAGCAGAGCAGCAATGGCTTGAGTTTCTGGAAAAAATGAGGAAGGTGCCGGATAGATGGATTCCAAAAACAAAGAAATACTTAAATGGCAAATTAGTACAACTGTGGCTGACAAGGGACATCAAAACGAATGTAAAGGCAAAGGAGAGGGCATACAACAAAGCAAAAATTAGTGGGAAGACAGAAGATTGGGAAGCTTTAAAAACCTACAGAGAGCAACTAAAAGAATCATTAGGAGGGAAAAGATGAAATATGAAAGCAAGCTAGAAAACAATACCAAGTGGATAGTGAAAGGTATTTGAAGTATGTAAAAAAAAAGAGATGAGAGTGGATATAGGACCTACAGAAAACAAGAAATAATAACGGGGACAAGGAGATGGCAAATGAACTAAATGAGTATTTTGCACCATTCTTCACTGTGGAAGACACTGGCAGTTTGCCAGGTGTTGTAGTGTGTGAAGGAAGAGAAGTGAGTGCAGTTACTGTTACAAGGGAGAAGGTGCTCAAAAAGCTGAAAGACCTAAATGTACATAAGACACCCAGACCAGATGAACTGCACCCTAGGGTTCTGAAAGAGGTAGCAGTAGAGATTGTAGAGGCATTAGTAATGATCTGTCAAAAATCACTGGACTCGGACATGGTGCCAGAGGACTGGAAAATTGCAAATGTCACTCCAGTCTTTAAGAAAGGAGGAAGGCAGCAGAAAGGAAATTATAATCCAGTTAGCCTGACCTCAGTGGTTGGGAAGATTTTAGAATCAATTGTTAAGAGTACTTGGTGACACAGGACAAGATAGGACAAAATCAGCATGGTTTCCTTACTGGAAAATCTTGCCTGATGAACCTGTTGGAATTATTTGAGGAGATTACATGTAGGGGATGCAGTGGATATTGTGTATTTGGACTTTCAGAAAACCTTTGACAAGGTGCCTTTGAGGCTGCTTATCAAATTAGAAGCCCATGATATTACAGGAGCAAGAGAACAACTGCAGATGCTGGAAATCAAAGCAACACACACAAAATGCTAGAGGAACTCAGCAGTCAGGCAGCATCTGTGGAAAAATCTGAGTCGGACTCTTTTGTCCATAGTTGCTGCCTGGTCAGCTGAGTTCCTCCAGCGTTTTGTATGTGGTGTTACAGGAAAGCTACTGGCATGATTAGAGCATTGGCTAATTGGTAGGAGGCAGCGAGTGGAAATAAAACAATCCTTTTCTGGTTCTTGAGGGTCCACAGCCATAGATCCTTCAAAGTTGCTGTGCAAGTGATGATTGTTAAAAAGGTGTATAGTGTGTTGGCCTTTATTTGTCCAGACATTGAATTCAAGAGCCACCAAGTAATGTTGCAACAACCCTGGTTCAACCACATTTGGAATATTGTGTTCAGTTCTTGCCTCATTTTAAGAAGGATGTGGAAGCTTTAAAGAGGGTGCAGAGGAGATTTAACACATGCTGTCTGGATTAGAGAAACATGTGTTATGAAAATAGGTTGAGTAAGCTGGGGTTTTTCTCTTTGGAGTGAAGGAAAATGAGAGGTGACGATAGAGATCTATGATAAGAGGCATTGATAGAGTGGACAGCCAGAAACTTCATCTCAGTGCAAATATGGATAATATGGGGCGCAGGTGTAATTTTAAGGTTAGTGGAGGAAAGTATAGGGGTGATGTCAGAAGTGATGTCTCTCTAATTACAGAGAGAGTGGTGAGTGCATGGAACACCTTACTGGGGTGGTGGTAGGGACAGACACATTAGGAGCATTTAAGAGACTCTTAGCTAGGCAGATGGATGAAAGTAAAATGGAGGGCTAGGTATGGCAGAAGGGTTAGATTGATCTTGGAGATGGTTAAAAGGTCAGCATGACATTGTGGGCCGAAGGGTCTGTACTGTTATAGGTTCCATTTCCAGCAGCTGGAGGATCTCTTGTTTATGATGAGCAAAGGATTGAAAGGCTGGTAAACAGGATTGGATGGGCATTTGATGGTCAGCAGACATGGTGGTGCGAATGCTGTATGACATGCTGGGCACCTGTACCTACATACAGGTACATCCTGTGTACGTAGGAGTAAACAAGTTTGCACCGTCTGCATCTACAAGCCTGTAAGCATGGGTAACTTGCCGGCTGGTGGTGCAGTGGTATCTACACCGGACTCCGAGGCGAGTGGTCCTGGGTTCGAATCCGGCCGGCTCCTAGCGCACTTTCCATCCGTGATGGGTTGAGCATCGAGCTAGCCACGGGACAGATGCTAAAGAAGTGGCAAGGTTACCACCCAATGCGCGGAGAGGAACAACCACACCATGGGCGAGACTCGTATCTGCGTACATTGCAGTGTACACATGGTATGGGTGCATAACATGGGAATTACTACTGTATCCTGTGTGTATTCATGGGTGCTTTTGGACACAAATAGTGTGTGTCTGTGGGGTGTACATAAAACAGTGTGTGTACTTGGTGCATGTGTGTAGTTTTGTCTGTGTACACTGTGAGGAAGTTATGCCTGCTTATGTACATAGAAAGCAGCATTGTATATGAGGGTCCATGGATGTACATGTGTATGCCTCTCTGTATGTTTGTATTGCTGTGTCCTTTTATTTATTATTTACAGACACAGCATGTGACACAACGAGCCCACACTCCCCAGTTAACCTACGAACCTGTGCGTCTTTGGTTACAGCGGCAGTGACCCAGGTTCAAATCCTCCACGCGAGGAGCTTTTACATTCTGCCGACGATTGCATGGATTCCCTCCTGCTGCTCTGAAGACGCAAGGATTAGTAGGTTAATTGGGCAGAATCTAGTTTAACTATCTCTGCATGCCGTGAAATTTGTTAACTGTGCGGCAGCAGCACAATACAATACATAACAATAGATAAAAACAGAATTCCAGTGTGAATATATGTATTCAGTAGTTGTATTAAATAGGTAGTGCAAAATATAAAAAGTAGTGAGGTAGAGTTCAAGGGTTCAATGTCCATTTAGGAATCGGATGGCAGAGGGGAAGAAGCTGTTCCTGAATCACTGAATGTGTGCCTTCAGGCTTCTGTATCTCCTACCTAATGGTAGCAATGAGAAGAGGGCATGCCCTGGGTGGTGGTGGGGGGGGTCTTTAATGATGGACACCGCATTTTTGAGGCATTACTCCTTGAAGCTGGACTCTAACAGTGTTACGCTAACTTCAATTTGTATACGTACACTTGCTTGTAAGTTTGTGTGTGTGCATGTCTGCCTGCAAACAGTATGGGTCTGCATATGCACGAGTGTGTCTATGTTGTGTATACACACGTGGCATGGACATTTGTACATGAGATATGGATGTGGTTCAGCCCTTGGCCACAAATTGGACGGGTAACAGGAGTCCTGGGAAGGGCACAAGTTTGTATGTTCTCCTTCTGGGTCTCCCAATTCCCTCCCATGTTCCAAAGACGTATGGTTAGGGTTAGGAGGTTATGGGGACATTGTATTGGCGCTGTTATATAAGCATGATTACACTTGAGGGCTGCCCCCAGCAGATCCTTGTACCGTGTTGGCTGTTAACACAAACAAAGCATTTCACTGTTCTGACGTAGGGTCTCGGCCCGAAACGTCGACAGCGCTTCTCCCTGTAGATGCTGCCTGGCCTGCTGTGTTCTACCAGCATTTTGTGTGTTGTTATTTCACTGTATGCT
Organism: Hemitrygon akajei; assembly: GCF_048418815.1. Classification (NCBI taxonomy): domain Eukaryota; kingdom Metazoa; phylum Chordata; class Chondrichthyes; order Myliobatiformes; family Dasyatidae; genus Hemitrygon; species Hemitrygon akajei. Next base: position 13,822,012 of record NC_133146.1, on the reverse strand, counting down.
TCAATGTAAAGGCTGCTGTACAGGCCCACCGTTGGTCGGGGTCAACTACAGATATTGTGACCTAGCTTTCTATGTGATACAGGACAGTACAGTACAGAGAGCAAGCGGACTCCCCCGCTCCATGCAGCTCCCCCGGATGCAAAGCCGCAGCAGGGACTGACACAGTTTGGTACCGGCAGAATCGCAGGAGTTACAGGAGCATTGCTCTCATGTAGGACCGACATGGCGACTCCAGCTCTGGATTATTCCTTGGGGTTTACTCCCAAAGCTTTCCCCATGAGTGGGTTTAGCTGCAAGGCAGCAGAGGTTTGAAATCAGAGTTTTCCTTCCCTTAGGCTGCATCTGGTGAACCACACCTGCTCAGAGACTGGTTTTAAGGCACTAGGAACCCGCTTATGCCCCTTCCCTTGTCAGTAAAAAATGGTTCCACTGGACTTGCGTGATCAGGAGCTGGACTTGCTTGTCACAGGCTATCGGAGATGCATAGATTGTGGGAGCAAAAAGGTTGAGCAATCCTAACTATGACGAACTTAAGGAACTGTTTCGATGTATATGTGACCAATAAAGCCAATCTAATGCAAGAGCCCACTGTTTCACCAAGCTTCTGCGTGATCTGTTTTCTCTCCCCGCAGTGTGGGGCAGCGGCAGCTACTGTGCCTGGCCCGGGCACTCCTGCGCAAGTCCAAGATCCTCATCCTGGACGAGGCGACAGCGGCGGTGGACCTGGAGACGGACGAACTCATCCAGAGCACCATCCGCAGCCAGTTCGCCGACTGCACCATGCTCATCATCGCCCACCGCCTCTTCACCATCATGGACTGCACCCGGTAAGGGCCGGTTGACCTCGGTGCAGCAAGATCCCATGACTTACGAAGGCCAATGTGCCAAAAGCTTTCTTTACGACCCTATCTGTGACACCACGTTCAGTAAGTTAAGGACCCGTATTCCCAGATTCCTTTGTTCCACCACACTCAGTGCCCCAGCATTCACTGTGTAAGACCTACCCGGGCCGGTCCTGCTGAAGTGAAACGCCTCACACTTAAATTCCATCTGCCATTTTTCAGATGCTTTAAATCCCGCTGCAAGCTTTAATCGTCTTCCTCGCTGTCCATTACACCCCCAATCCTGGAGTCATTCACACATTTGCTGATCCAGTTAACCACATCGCTGATATCGACGATGAACAGATTCCGCACTGATCCCTGCGGCACTCCACTGGTCACAGGCCTCCGGTCAGAGGGGTAACCATCTACTACCACTCTTTGGCTTCTCCTGCAAAGCCAATGACTAATCCAATTCACCACCTCCTCTTGAATGCCAAGCAACTGCACCTTCTTGACCAACCTCCCATGTGGGACCTTGTCAATGCCTTTCTTGAAGTCCACAGACTATCCACTCTCTTGCCTTCATCAACTGTCCTGGTAACTTCCTTGAAAAACTCTCTAAGATTGGTTAACATGACCTACCATGCATAAAGCTATGCTGACTATCCCTAATCAATCCCCGTCTATCCAAAGTCATACATCTGCTTCCTTAGAGTACCCTCCAATATCCTTCCCACTACTGATGTCATTTGGCCCATAATTTCCTGGTTTATTCTTGGAGCCTTTCTTAAACACTGGAACAATATTAGCCAACCTCCAATCTTCCGGTACCTCCCCTGTCACTAAGGATAATTTAAACACCTCTGCTAGGGCCCCTGCAATTTCTGCACTTGACCCAAACAGGGTCTGCGGGAACACATTCCTGGGAATCTGTCTACCCTGATTTGCCTCAAGACAGCAAACACCTCCTCCTCCTCTGTTATCTGTACAAGGTCCATAACCTCACTTTGAGGCTGCTTTGCCTCACTTGTCCACCTCCTGAGTAAACAGATGCCAAAAAATCCATTTACGCTCTCCCCCACCTCTTTTGGCTCTACATATAGATCATTCTGATCTTCCAGAGGACCATATTTTGTCCCTTGCAATCCTTTTGCTCTAAACATATCTGTAGAAGCCCTTAGGATTCTCCTTCACGTCGATTGCTAGAGCAACCCCATGCCTTCTCTCAGCCCTCCTGATTTCTTTAACTGTTTACTTGTATTTCTTATTCTTTGAAACTAACGGCCTTATGATCAGTAGATGTTCCCCTACTAAAACTTCCGTCACCTGCCCTGCCTCATTCCCTAAAAGAAAACCAAGTAAGGCACACTCTCTCACTGGAACTTGTATGTATGGATTAAGGAAACTTTCCTGAACACCTTTGACAAACTTTATCCCATCTGGTCCTTCTGCAGTATGGAAATCCAATCAATACATGGAAAGTCAAAAATCACCTCACTATAACAACCTTATATTTCTTGCAACAGTCTGCGATCTCTCTACAAACTTGTTCCATTTTCCTGCATTTGGCCCATATCTCTCTAAACATGTCCAATCCATGTCCCTGTCCAAGTGTGGGAAGCGTACCCTCCTCTACCTCGTGCTACCATTGGGGAGGAGCTACAGGAGCCTGAAGACAACAATCAACATTTTAGGAAGGCCTTCTTCCCCTCTAGTCCATGAACACTACCTCACAGTTCCTCTTCTGCACAATTTAAAATATTTTTATTGCACTGTAACTATATTTTCAGTCTCATATTATACTGCAGCACAAAACAACAAATTCCATGACGTACTCCTTGTCACTGATGATAAACCTGATTCTGATCACCCTTTCCCACAGATCACCTGTTAATCTTTCCCCTCTCACCTCTGTCTGTGGCTCTCGGGGGGACCAGCTCAGAAGGAAGCAGAGTCATTAATAACTGTTATCTTGTCTGGTAGGGTGATGGTTCTGGACACTGGAAAAATCCTGGAATTTGACACCCCTGCTGCGCTCCTCCAAAGCAAAGGATTCTTCTACCATATGGCGCTGGATGCTGGCGTAGCATTGGAAGGGGACACAGCTCTCTAAGAGTCTTTCTGAGCACAATAAGGGCTGGTGAACAACCGCTTGGAAGGAGGGCACAAGTGTCGACGATCTCCACCTCAGTGTCTCAGACTGCTCTCTCATGTAAAAGATCCTGACCTTCTGAACTGTAATGAGCTGCAGTTGGGATCTCACACCCAGCACCTCCTCAGACAGGGGAGGCGTGCCTAGGTCTCTGCGATGGGCACACAGCGGAATGTCAAGGTTACCTGGCATCGACTGGGATCTATCACACACATCGTGTGCCCATGGCTTTCACATCTCACCACCTCCCCCCAGTTCAATACTCGCATCCTCAGCTTCCCGTGGATTTAACCCACACACCATTGGCTGCCTGGATTCCTCTCTATTATACCATACTCCCTCTCCCCAGCACCACCCTCGCTACAATCCCCCACAATTACTCACCAATACTCTTTACATTCCCTCTATAATTCTCCTACCAAATTCCGTTGAGCAACTTCCCTTCTATGGCCCCTCTACCCCACCACTACTCTCCAATTCCTTCCGTAACTCTCCAGACCCCCTCCACAATCCCACCACTACTCTCCAATTCCTTCCGTAACTCTCCAGAGCCCCTCTACAACCCCACCACTCTCCAATTCCTTCTATAATTCTCCAATACTCTCCAGACCCCCTCTACAACCCCACCACTACTCTCCAATTCCTTCTGTAACTCCCCAACAATATCCTCCAGACCCCCTCTACAACCCCACCACTACTCTCCAATTCCTTCTGTAACTCCCCAACAATATCCTCCAGACCCCCTCTACAATCCCACCACTACTCTCCAATTCCTTCTGTAACTCCCCAACAATATCCTCCAGACCCCCTCTACAACCCCACCACTACTCTCCAACTCCTTCTCTAATTCCCCAATACTCTCCAGACCCCCTCTACAACCCCACCACTACTCTCCAATTCCTTCTGTAACTCCCCAACAATATCCTCCAGACCCCCTCTACAACCCCACCACTACTTTAGGCTTATAACTTTCCCCCCACCACTGGTTGACCAGACCATCTCCTTGCCACCTGCCTCTATGTTGACTTCCATTTGACAATGGCTCCCGTGAGGAACCCATTGATGTTTTGCCGTTAAAGGTGCTTTGAGTTACCGAGGGGCTCCGGGTAGTGTGGGCATTACATTACAGCAGCCTCAGCTGCAACGTAGGATTAAATGCTCCATCTGGAATTCCGGTTTGTCTATTCCCTCACCAACCTGTCTGTTTCTCTGCCTCTGCCGATGCTGGGGTGAATCTAAAAACAAATTAGAGGAATGGCGCCTCATTTTCCTCTCTGGACTGTCTACAATGAATTAACTCTCCAACTTGCAGTAACCTGCTCCTCCTCCTGTCTCTTTTCTCTTTCCTCTAATTGTTCCCACACCCATCACCCTGCTTCTTTCCCCTCTCCCACCCATTCCATCTGCCCAACATCACCCACACACCCTCCCACTGGGTCTAGTCCCCTCACCCTGTCCCCACCGCCCTCACTTGGCTCTACATTCCACCTAACACCTCCCAGCCTCTGTTTCTATCCCCACTCTCCCCTCCCCTATCTGCATATGAGCTGTGTATCTCCTCCCCAATGATAGCTGTGACAATAATAAACCAGTACCAATACCCATTCACACACAGCCGAAGACGTGCCAAGCATCCTGAAGAAGCAATGTACTGTATCCCACATAATGTCACAGTCCACGTCCATCAAATGGCCTTATAGCTCTGAATTATAGTTTATCAAGGTGCCTGAGCCATTCCACCTCCATAAGCAAGCTTGCTTCAGATTGAATTCTTTCACTGAAATTGCAATGAAAGGATTCTGGGCCTAGACCTCTCTCTCACTCTCTCCCCCTCACACACACGTACAAAGACTTTGGAGAAATAAAAATCTTTTTAATTCCCGAACAGACATTCCCTTCATTTGTTGGCTCCAGGTGTTGATTGTGTCCACTCTGTGAGATGGTGACATATTTACAGAATACAGATGTGCTCTGCTCACAGATACTCACAGTCGCATGTCTCTCACAAGGGTGCTCCTTGGAGTTAGGGGGTGTAAAGTCAAAAGAGTCCTTTCCTTTTCCCAGCACAGTTTTCTTAGCACCAAGTCTGTCCTCCACAGGTGGGATATCGCAGAACCACATTCCCAGCTGACCCAGACAGGTTTGGTGATTCTGTCCGGTTGCCTAGGTGAGGCCGGGTCAGGAGGATGGACCATCACAACCCCACAGTTGCTGTGGTCAAGGCTTAATGGAGACTGGGTTTGTGATAGACCCAAGTCGCTCACTTACCCAACAGCCAAGAATAAGATTCTCCAGCAGTACATTACATTTGTAGCACAGGCTGACAACGTGGTTAGGAAGCACACAGAGTAACCTCGGAGAAAGGATCTTCAAGCCATTGTTATAAAGAGCCCACATTGATCACAGGGTAGCTGTGGAAGCCCGTGTTAGTGGGAGGAAGAGCTGATGTCCAATCGCTGGGGCTCTCCGCTTAGAAGATTCACGCATGTTAGGCAGACACTTGGCTTTGCGTTTCGCCTGGACCCCGTTTCCCAGCATCCCACTGACCAGTACCCATTCTTGAGTGGTTTCCCCCAGCTGTTGATACCAGGAGCAGCTTCAGTTCTATTGCATTTGGTTTTGAAAAACTCCTTCTCTCCCCGCCTTCCCCCCGTGAGCGAAGCAGGATGAGAGGTGTATGAGACAAGAGGTGTGGTCAAACGGACACCCAGAGACACGTTCCCAGGGCGGAAATGAGAGGGTATGATTTTAAAGTGATCGGATAGTCGGGGGGGAGGAACATCAGAGGTAGGTTTCTTAACACACTGAGCGGCAGGTGTGTGGAACACTCTGACGGGGCAATGGTACCGTCAGATACATTAGGGACATTTACGAGACTCTTAGACAGGCACATGGATGAAAGGAAAATGGAGGGTGGGAAGGAAGGGTTAGGTTGATCTTACAGTAGGTTAAAAGGTTGGCACAACATCGTGGGCCGAAGAGCCTGTACTGTGCTGTAATCACCTCCTTTGGTTTTCTTCAGTCACAGTCTGGAGTAAAACTTCTTTGCCCACAGTTCTCAAGATGGACAGCTGACCTAACATGCCCAGGGCAGGGGAAACAGGAGATGGCAGATGCTGGAATCTAGAGCAACACATTAGGTGCTAGAGGAATTCAGTGGGTCGAGCGGCATCTATGGAGGGAAATGGGACAGTTGTTGACTCTTTGTCTGGACTGTAAATTTCCTTCCACACATGCTGTGTGACCCCTCCGAGTTCCTCCAGCACCTTGGGTGGTTCCCAGATTCCAGCAGCTGCAGTCTCCTGTCCACACTTTGCTGTTCAAGGTTTGCCCACGTTGAAGAGGTTTTCCTCGGCTCTTCAATGAGGGTCCGGTAAGATCCTCTCCCAAGCTCTCTATCTGCGATCTCTGCTGCTTGGTCCAAACCGCCAACTGTCCCTTACCCACTTCAGACGCTGCCTGACCCGCTGAGTTATTCCAGCATCTTGAGAGTTGTGACCAGGCTTCTACTTCAACTTGACACAGCTAAAATACTCAAACCGAGTAACTTATAAAACTCTGCCATATGTCGTGTAAAACACCTTTGAACATTCAATGATACATCAAGCTTAAATGCTGCATTTATACAATACGGTACTGTTGGCTTTGTAAACATGCCTTGGCCCCAGCACCCAGGGATCCTGACATCCCATCAATTGTGTGTGATCACAGCAGCCGTTCGGGGCCCCAGCACTGTCACCAACACACAACGGGATAATCCCGCTCCTAACCTCAGACTGATTGTCATGGAAACCAGGGGCCGAGGGAAAAGGCCAGATCAGCAAACTGTTTAAAGTTCTTTAGACATGGGACTGTGTTCATCGCTGGATGTTTTTGTTCGACAAGGATGCGTCTCAGCAGGTTTGGCCGAGATCAGCTCCAGCATTTGTCCCAAGTTAAGTCCAATCCCTTTCTGAAAGAAATGAGATGTCTGGTTCCACCAGGAGGCCCTGGTCTCCTCTTCTGTCCAGTTATGTAAAGCATGAGATGACACCTGCAGTTAGTTCCATTCCCAACTCTCCCCTCACGTGTATTCCGTTTTCCGGATATAGTTAGCGGGAACATAGCCCTGCCTGCCGTTGGCTTCCGCCAGCCACCATTCCCGGTTCCCGTTCATGTCGTGGAAGCGGAGGATTCGCAGCCGCTGGTTGTTGGCGATGGAGAGCTCGTTTGCGCAGCGGGCCCTGAAGTCGTACACTGCGTAGTAAACCTGGGCGGAGAGAGAAGAGCCGTCAGGTGGACCTGGGGAGGCAGAGTCATACAGCAGGAGAAAAAGACCCTTCAGCCCATCTGGTCCATTCTAACCAAGTACGGAGAGGGAGGTACAAGAACCTGCAGTAACACATAAATTATGCTAGTGGGACTCAGGTCAGGCAGCATTGGTGGAGGGAAATGGAAAGTCAACATTCAAGGTTGAGACCCTTTCTCAGGACCTTGGTCTCGAAAGGTCAATTGTCCATTTCCCTCCAACGATGCTGCCTAAGCTACTGAGATCCTCCAGCATTTTGTGTTGCCTGTGGAAGCTAGTCTTGCTTGCCTGCATTCAGTTCATATCCCTCTAAACCTTTCTAACACGAGAGGGCATAGGTTTAAGGAGTGGTGGGGGGTGAGTTTAAAGGAGATTTACACAACAAGATTTTTTACACTGAGTGTTCGTTGCTGGAACACACCGCCGGGGCAGGTGTTAGAAACGGATAAGGCAGCAACGTTTAAGAGGCATTTAGACAATTACATGAACAGAGGGACATAGATCATACGTAGGCACACATGCAGTTTAAATTGTCATCACGGGCCATCACAAACACAGTGGGCTGAAGGGCCGGTTCCTACACTGTATTGCTCTACGTTCTAGATTTATGCATTCAGGAGCATTAGTTCTCCCTGCAACTTTCTGAGGGATATGAGAGTGATCCTGGGAGTAAAAGGGTTAACATGTGAGGAGTATTTGATGCTTGAGAACTTGTTGGACTTTAGGAAGAATGAAGTGGTGGTGCGGGTGGGGGGGGAGGATCTCATTGAAACCAACCGATTATTGAAAGGCCTGGATACAGTGTACTCGGAGAGGATGTTCCTAGTACAGGTCCCCCCCCCCCCCCCCACCTTTACAAAGGTAGAGTGCTCCTATGAAACCTTTCTTAAGCTGAAATGGTGTAAAGCAAAGAACCATTAACTTATATGGGAAAAATTTTCATAAAAGCGAAAATCCTCTTTGTAATGCGAAAACAGGTTACTAATGTAGGTCTTTTGTAAATGCGAAGTGATGTAAGGCGAACATTCATAAAGGGGAGACACCTGTAACTGAGAGAGTCTAGGACCAGAGGGCACAGCCTCAGAGTACAAGACATCCCTTTAGAACAGAGACGAGGAATTTCTTTAGGCAGAGCCTGGTGAATCTGTGGAATTCCCTTGGTATAATTAAGATGGAGGTTGATAGGTTCTTGATTAGTAAGGACATCAAACGTACTGGGGAGAAGTCAGGAAAATAGGATTGAGAATGAAAATAAATCAGTCATGATTGAATGTAGAGCAGGCTTGATGGGCTGAATGGCCTAATTTGGCTCCTAAGACTTATGGCCTGACACTGCAGGGGTGATGTGCCAGAAATAATTTTAATTCATTTAATTTCAACCAAATTTTTTTTTCCTCTGCTAATAGGTGAAAAAAATTTGTACAAAAATCAGTTCTTAAAATTCACATCCCAAAAATGGTGGGTGTCCAGAATGGGTTGCTTGGGGTGGTGGAGAAAGCAGCTACAATAATGGCACTTAAGAAGCAGTCAGACTGTCACAGGAATAGGCAGGTAATGTAAGGATATGGACCATGGGCAGACACAGACATTTCATTTGGCATTGTGCTCAGTACAGACACTATGGGCTGAAGGGCCTGTTCCTGTGTTGTACTGATCTACGTTCTGTGTTTTATTTGAGCAGGCTGGGATCTGTACTCACACACAGTGTAAAGGCTGTAGTTTTATTCCTCTATAGCAAGGGAGTTCCCAAACTTTTTTTTAATGCCAAGGACACCATTAACCATAGGGTCCCTGCTCTACACATTAGTGACTAGATAGTGTGGGACTTAGAACTATAGAACCATAGAACATTACAGCACAGAAACAGGCCTTTTGGCCCTTCTTGGCTGTGCCGGACCATTTTTCTGCCTAGTCCCACTGACCTGCACCTGGACCATATCCCTCCATACACCTCTCATCCATGTACCTATCCAAGCTTTTTTTAAGTGTTAAAAGTGAGCCCGCATTTACCACTTCATCTGGCAGCTCATTCCACACTCCCACCACTCTCTGCGTGAAGAAGCCCCCCCCCCCCCCAATGTTCCCTTTAAACTTCTCCCCTTTCACCCTTAACCAATGTCCTTTGGTTTTTTTCTCCCCTGGCCTCAGTGGAAAAAGCCTGCATTGATCATCGGAAATTGGTTTATTATTGTCACGTGTACCACAGTACAGTGAAAAGCTAAGGTTTACATTCCATCCAAACAGATCGTTTTAGTACATTGAGATCAAAGAATGGGAAAACAACAGAACGCAGAATAGTGTTACAGCTGCAGATAAAGCTGCAGATAAAGTGCACGACGAGGCAAACTGAGCGGTCAAGAGGGAAATTCAGAACTAAGGGGGCAAAGGTTTAAGGAGAGAGATTTAATCGGAACCCGAGGGGCACCCAGAGGATGGTCAGTACATGGAATGAGTTGCCAGAGGTGTTTGAGGTAGGTACGATACCATCACTTGGTGGGGAGGGAGATGGGCCAAACGCAGGAAATTGGAACTAGCTGGGTGGCCACCTTGGCCAGAATGGCCTGTATCTACCAGAATCAGGTTTAATATCAGCAGCATCCGTTGTGAAATACGATGTTTTGTGGCAGCAGTATGCTGCAATACAATATTTAAAAACTATCAACTACAATAAGATACAAAATTAAATAAGTAGTGCAAAAAGCAGCAAAGAAAAAGATTTTTAAAAATATGAGATAGTGTACATGGGTTCAATGTCCATTCAGAAATCTGATGGCTGAGGGGAAGAAGCTGTTCCTGAAATGTTGAGTGTGTGTCTTCAGGCTTCTGTACCTCCTCCTCGAAGGTAGCAATGAAAAGAGTTTATTGGATGGGGAGGGGGAGCGGAGAATGGGTCATGGGGGAGACATGGAGAAATTGGGGGTGTTGACGTGGGGTGTACCGACAGCCTACCAGCACGTACCTGCTGCCCGGGGTCAAAGTTGTTGCTCTCCAGGTAGCCCTCCTGAGACGACGTCCGGCGCAGGACCTTCTGGCATTCCCAGTTTTTCCGCGGCAGCGAGTATTCCATCTGGCTGGAGCGTTTTGGCTGTCCCGCGGAGCGGGAATCCCCGTGCCGGCCAGAGCCCAGGGTCTCAGAGGCACTGGAGCGGACGGCTGGGGCCGGAACCCGAGGCGCAGGCTGGGCGCGGGCCGGGGAGGCGGCGCGGCGAGGGGTCTCCGCGGGGGCCGGCGCCTGCGGCGGGAGCGAGGAGGAGAGGATGGTGCTGCCGGAGTGATTGACTGACAGTGCCGAGGCGCTGTTTTGCCGGGAAATCACTGGTGAGGAGTCGCTGTAGCCGGACTCATTGGAGGACTGGCTTCCCATTGAGACATCCGAGTGGCTGCGACGTGAGTTGTAGGGCTTCAGGAAGGAACTGTACACAAAGCCCTTCATCACTGCAGGGGAGGAAGGAACACTCGTCACACACATAGTACTCACAAACAACAGAGATTCTGCAGGTACTGGAAACCCAGAGCAACACACACACACGCTGGGGAACTAAGCACACCATGCAGCGTCTGTGCAGACACTGATACAGTTTGGCGCCAGCAGCATCGCAGGAGTTGCCAGGCGGTGTCGGAGTCAACATCGGACTGCCTTAGGGACTCCAGCTCCAGATTGTTCCTCAGGGTTTACTCCCGAAACCCTCCCCACCCCCATGAGTGGGTATAGCCACAAGGCAGTGGAGGTTTGAGATCAGAGTTTTCCTTCTCTTAGAGGAGCTGCCAACCACAGCTGATGAGCCCCATCTGAAACATCTGTAGACGGAACTAAACACGTTTAGTTTTTAGAAACGTTTAGACGTTTCAGGCCCAGACTCTTCAGCACCACCTTGTTATTCTGCCCCCTTCTTTCACAGTACTAATGAAGGGTCTTGGCCTGAAATGTCGACCATCTAGACTCTTCCATAGATATCGCCTGCCAAAAGAAACAGGAGCGGAATTAGGCCATTTAGCCCATCATCTGACCCACTCGATGTCTGATCTATTATCCTTCTCAACCCCATTCTCCTGCCTTCCTCACGTAACCTTTAACGCCCTTACTAATCAAGAACTTATCAACCTTCGCTTTAAATATTATTGACATGGCCTCCACAACAATCAGCAGCAATGAATTCCACAGGCTCACCAATCTGTGGCTGAAGAAATTCCTGCTCATCTCTGATCGACGGGGCGGCCTTTTATCTGAGCGTGCTTCGGGCAGCGACATGGCATTGCCGCAACTTACAAACCCTAACTTGTACATTTTTGGAATGTGGGAGGAAACCCATGCGGTCACAGGAAGAACGTACAAACTCCTCACAGGAGGAATTGAACTCCGATCACACTGCTGCACTAGCCGCTGCTACGCTATAGACTTATGCTCAGATTTGACAACCGTGAGACAGGACCTGCGCGGCGTGTCACTGACAAACAAGCAGCAATCAGGGATGTCTGGGACAAGTGTGGTGGGACGGCCGCCTCTCACGTACAACCCTGGTCCTGAGGTCACAGTGGATGAAAGACTGGATCCATTCAGAGGTAATAAACAGTGAGCCTCTTACCTCCGTTGTCCACCAGCCAGCGGTTCTGGCTGCCCATGGGATCTTGCTGCTTAATGACTCCAACCAGGTCTCCTTCCAGGAGGGAGACATCCAGTTCCTGGGCAGCGTTGAAGTTCCTCTCGGCTTGGAACAGCTTGTCCGGCTCATACTTGGCCAGCAGGCTTGCCCGCCGTTCCTCGGTCTGACAGATGGCCATCGGCTGGAGAGAGAGAGAGAGAGAGAGAGGAGTCTCAGAGCCGGGCGTTCAAACACAAAACCGGGAATAGGAGTGAAGGGAGGCCATTCGGCCCCACAAGTACATTCTACCTTCAAACAGATTATCACTCGATCTCAGTTCAGGTTTAGATTTATCATGTACATATAGTGAAATACGTCATTTTTTATGTTGCAAAGAACACAACCTAAGGATGATCTGGGGGCAGACTGCAAGACTACTGAACTTTCTGCCACCACCCAGGTCTCATCACTTATTGAGCACCAGCAGTGTTATAAATGCATGCAAGGGATGTCATAAATGCATCTTATGTTAGATATCAATCTTCTGGAATACATTTTTTATTTGTTGATTTATCAGTGGCAATATTACTTAGTGTTGTGCGAGTTAGATGAACAGTGCTGTGCAATTTGGTCTGGAGGAACATTGGCTGTGAATGAGAGATAAACTTTAACTTGAACAAGAGTTGCCACACATTCTGGAGCCACCACAGCAAGACCACGATGTTTGGCAGAACACAAGTAACAACCTCCGACTCACCATTGCTGATGTTTGCCACCTGGAAGACTGCCGCTCTGCGGTCTTCCGCTCGAATGGCTTTCGGGAGGAAGGGAGCGTGTCTGGGAAGAAGCTGAAGGCTTGCAGTAGCTGCATGGCCTTCGTGTGCTGCTCCTGGAATGAGGCGACGATGGTCGTGTCCTGACTCACCACCGAGACCAGCTGCAGAACAAAGCCCTGTGTCAGTCTCCCTGCGCACGGCATCAGACACATTTGTAATCCAAGCTGATGCAGTTCAGCTCACAATCACATCAACAGACATCGCTACCGAGAGTGTGGATCGAGCTGCCAGTGGAAGGGGTAACTGCAACATGTTTGGATAACGTACATGGATGAGAGGGGTATGGTCAGGGTGCAGGTGGATGGACTAAGCAGAGTAGCAGTTTGGCATGGCCTGTTTCTGTGCTGTAGTGCTCTGTGACTCGAAAGATTTCACAGCTGAGGAAACAGTTCACTCTACACTGTCCCATCATACAATCCCAGGACAGGGACAGCACGGGTTAGATATAGAGTGAAGCTCCCTCTACACTGTCTCATCACACACTCCCAGGACAGGGACAGCACGGGTTAGATACAGAGTGAAGCTCCCTCTACACTGTCCCATCACACACTCCCAGGACAGGGACAGCACGGGTTAGATACAGAGTGAAGCTCCCTCTACACTGTCCCATCACACACTCCCAGGACAGGGACAGCACGGGTTAGATACAGAGTGAAGCTCCCTCTACACTGTCCCATCACACACTCCCAGGGCAGGGACAGCACGGGTTAGATCCAGAGTGAAGCTCCCTCTACACTGTCCCATCACACACTCCCAGGACAGGGACAGCACGGGTTAGATCCAGAGTGAAGCTCCCTCTACACTGTCCCATCACACACTCCCAGGACAGGGACAGCACGGGTTAGATACAGAGTGAAGCTCCCTCTACACTGTCCCATCACACACTCCCAGGACAGGGACAGCACGGGTTAGATCCAGAGTGAAGCTCCCTCTACACTGTCCCATCACACACTCCCATGACAGGGGCAGCACGGGTTAGATCCAGAGTGAAGCTCCCTCTACACTGTCCCATCACACACTCCCATGACAGGGGCAGCACGGGTTAGATCCAGAGTGAAGCTCCCTCTACACTGTCCCATCACACACTCTCAGGACAGGGGCAGCACGGGTTAGATACAGAGTTAAGCTCCCTCTACACTGTCCCATCACACACTCCCAGGACAGGGACAGCACGGGTTAGATACAGAGTGAATCTCCCTCTACACTGTCCCATCACACACTCCCAGGACAGGGACAGCACGGGTTAGATACAGAGTGAAGCTCCCTCTACACTGTCCCATCACACACTCCCAGGACAGGGACAGCACGGGTTAGATACAGAGTGAAGCGCCCTCTACACTGTCCCATCACACACTCCCAGGACAGGGACAGCACGGGTTAGATCCAGAGTGAAGCTCCCTCTACACTGTCCCATCACACACTCCCAGGACAGGGACAGCATAGGTTAGATACAGAGTGAAGCTCCCACCTGAATGATGTGCTGAGCTGTGTCCGTAACTCTACAATTTCCCGTGGCCATGGGTGGACCGGTTGCCAAGCCGTAATGCAGCTGGACAGGATGCTTTCTGTGGGGCATCTGGAAAATCTAGTGAGGGTCACTATTGTGTCATCCTCCTGAGGAAGTGGAGGCTTCTTGGACAGTGCTCGTGTGGCTGGAGCAGGACCAGGTGTTGGCAATAGGTACAATCTCTCCAGCCTCTCACTCTCAGCACCATGGACACAGACAGGGACGGATATTCAGCACTGCTTCCCGAAGTCAGCGACCAGCTCCTTCCTTTTACTGACAGGGGAACCGCAGTGGGGAGATCACCACCCTTACTGTGGGACGAGGACATCCTGAGATAACTGCAGCCCAGGATGAGCTGCCAGGCCCAACAATACGTGGGGGGCAGAGTGGAGTGGCATGGTTCAGGGCAGTAGCCATGCTCCCACTGCCCAGGTACCCACCTGCCTCAGCCAATAAGTAGGCACACTCCATAGAAGTACCGCCGATGTGCAAAAAAAATCTGCAAGTTTAGTCACAAACACGAGATTCTGCAGATGCCGGAAATCCAGAGTAACACACACACACAAAATCCTGGAGGAACTCAGCAGGTCAGGTAGCGACTATGGAAATGAATAAACAGTCAACGTTTCGGATCAACAGGACTGGAATGGAAGGGTGAAGGAACCAGAACAAAAAGTCGAGTGGAGGGGAAGTAGTACAAGCTGGAAGGTGAAAGGCGGAGCCAAGTGGGTGAGAGAGGGAGGATGAATTAATAGACTGGGAGGTGGGAAAGGTCAAGGGCCGGACAATAAGGAACAGCCAGGAGACGAGAGTCGACAACGGGAGAATGGAAAGGAGGAGGGGCACAAGAGGGAGGTGATGGGCAGTTGAGAAGAGATAAGATTGGTGCCAAAGTGGGGAAATAAAGAAGTGGAAAGGGGGAGGGGAAAAATCAAAGGTTGGAGAAGTCAATGTTGATGTCGTTAAGTCAGAGGCTAACTAGAGAGTGTTGCTCCTGCAACCCGGGAGTGGCCTCAATGGGGCAAAAGAGGAGACCTTGGATCCACATATGAGAATGGAAATTGGCATTGAAATGGTTGGCCACCGGGAAATCCTTGTTTACACTTTGACCTTCTTCGGAAAGAGGCCAACAATTCATTCGGAGAAGGAGAGAGAAACCCCAGCATGCCCGTGGCCACAGGAATGTTAACACCACCAGCTGGTTTTTGTGGAATGAAGTCGATGTCTTAATGACAAAATGTCTTAGGTGCTCTTGGCACAGGGATAAAAATAGAAGAACTGAAACTTTCTGCCATATGCTCAGATAAATGACACAAGATGAGAGAGAGATTGTTTAAAGGGGAAAGGTTATGAGAAGAAGGCAGGAGAATGCATTTGAGGGGGATAATAAGTCAGCCATGATGGAGCAGGCTCGAATGGTCAAATGGCCCAACTCTGCTCCTATGTCTTATGGCCTAAGTTGTTTTATTTTAAATCACAGAATGTGATGGGTGCCTGCAGGGGGGGTGGTGGAAGCAGATGTGACAGTGCTGATTACAAAGCTCATAAATGGACATGTGAATGTGCAGATAACGGTGGGATATGGGTTATGTGCAGGCAGTAGAAATTGATATGAATTAGGTTTATTATCACCGACATAAGAAATGAAATTTGTTTTCCCAACATATCGATGCAATTACAAAGAAGGCACAACAGCGGCTATATCATGGAGAGCATTCCAACTGGCTGCATCACGTCTGGTATGGTGGGGTGGGGGGGGCGGTGGAACTGCACAGGATCGAAATAAGCTGCAGAGAGTTGTAAACTTGTTCAGCTCCATCATGGGCACCAGCCACTGCAGCATCCAGGACATCGTTAAGGACTGGTGCCTCAAAAAGGCAGCATCCATCATTAAGGGCCCCGCCACCCAGGTCATGCCTTGTTCTCATTGCTACCATCAGAAAGGAGGTACAGAAGCCTGAAGGCACGCAGTCAATGATTCAGGAACAGCTTCTTCCCCTCTGCCATCTGATTTCTGAATGGACATTGAACCCATGAACACTAGATCATGTATATACACACACACACACTGTAATTCAGTTTCTTTCTCTCCATTTATCACATATTACAATGTACTGCTGCCGCAAAGACAACTAATTTCACAACAGATGTTGGCGGTGGTGAACCTCATCCTGATTCTGAAAACTGTTGCATCATGGTAGCAGTACAGTGCACAATAATTACGAGTTACAACAAAAAGAACTAACAAGTACAAAAGGGGAATAACGAGGTGGTGTTCTTGGGCTCATGGACAGCTCAGAAATCTAATGGCGGGGGGGATAAAGCTGTTCCCAAAACACTGAGTGTGAGTTTTCAGGTGCATGGCATCTCCCCCCATGATGGTAGCAATGAGAAGAGGGCATGTCCCAAGCGGCGAGGGGCCTTAGTGAAGGATGCCACCTTTCTGAGGTACTGCCTCTTGAAGATACTCGCAGTGGTGTGGTGGGTAGTGCCTGTGATGGAGCTGGCCGAATTTACAACCCTCTGTTGTTTTTTCCTATCCGGTGTATTGGTCCCTCCGTACCAGATGACGTTGCAACCAATCAGTATGTTCTCCATGGTACCCATAAGGAAGTTTGATTGACTGTTTAGTGACGTACAAAACTCCACAAAATTTCTACAGCTATATCATGGAGAGCATTCTAACTGGTTGAATTAAGTTTAATTTGGCACTATGTTCAGCACGGACATTGTAGGCCGAGCTAAACGAAGGAGAACCAAGTACTTTTGAAGTAATAAGTACTATATATTTTTTAATTCTAGGTTGAAATACCTCGAGAAAGAAGTGAACCGGGCACATCTCCTCGGCTTACCTGCATCAGAGGGAGAAGCTCCTTCAGTGTCATTCCCACCAAGTCCCGGTGAGCCTCAGCGAAGCCTCGCATGCAATTGATGAAGAGCTCCTCGGCACTCTTGTGGAACCTGGGCATGTCGTCCAGCAGCTGGGCGTTCAGGGCCTCGTAGTTGTTCTTGGCCGCCTGCAGCTCCTCCAGAGTTCTCTTGTCCTTCAGCTTCTCGGCCCGCTCCTTACAGTTGTGGTAGTCCAGCAGCTTGTCGAAGCGCTTGATCATCAGCTTGTGGGGTCCCGCGCACATCCCCAGCAGCTGGGTCAACGGGCCGATCACCAGTCTCTCAGTCCGCTCTTTCTGTTCGAGAACGCAAGGGGAGCAGTGGGCAATTCAGTGCCTCAAGCCAGTTCTGCAACAACGGATACTGAGGTCCCATGCCACCAAGTTCAAGTACAGCCACTTCCCTTCAACCATTCAGTTCTTGAACCCCAATCACTACCCAAGTATAGCAACACTGAACTATTTTGACCATCCTGCACAAAAATGGACTGTTTTCTATTTGCGTTCTTTCAAGTAAAGGTTGTAAATAATCTTAAACATCCATTTATGGTGATGGAAGTAAGTTTAGCGATGTCAGTGGTAGCTTTTTTTATACAGAGAGTAGTTCAAAGGTTTAAATTTAATTTAATTATCAAAGCACATATACAGTGCCTATAAAAAGTATTCACCCCCCCCCTTGGAATTTCTCATGTTTTATTGTTTTACTACATTGAAACATAGTGGATTTAATTTGGCTTTTTTTTAAAAACACTGATCAACAGAAAAAAAACTCATGTCAAAGTGAAAAGATTTCTCTGCAAAGTGATCTAAATTAATTACAAATATAAAACACAAAATTATTGATTGAATAGGTATTCACACCCCCTCCCCTTTAATATTACACACCAAAACACCACCAGTGTCACCAGCAAACACGAGGAAATCTGCAGATGCTGGAAATTCAAGCAACACACACAAAATGCTGGTGGAACACAGCAGGCCAGGCAGCATCTATAAGGAGAAGCACTGTCGATGTTTCGAGCCGAGACCCGAAGGGTCCTGACGAAGGGTCTCGGCCCGAAACATCGACAGTGCTTCTCCCTACAGATGCTGCCTGGCCTGCTGTGTTCCACCAGCATTTTGTGCATGTTACCAGTGTCACCATTTGGTTTTGGAAGTCATGTAATTAGTTAAATGGAGATCTGTTTTTGGAGACCTCTGTGCAGCCGGTGTTTCAATTGATAGTACGTAGTAAAAATACACCTGTATCTGGGAGGTCCAACTGCTGGTGAGTCAGTATCCTGGCAAAAGCTACACCATGAAGACAAACGAACACTCCAAGCAACTCCACAAAAAGGTTATTGCAAAGCACAAGTCAGGAGATGGATACAAGAAAATTTCCAAGTCAGTGAATATCCCTTGGAGTACAGCTAAGTCAATCACCAAGAAATGGAAAGAATATGGCACAGATGTAAATCTGCCCAGAGCAGACTGTCCTCAAAAACTGAGTGACCATACAAGAAGGGGTCTAGTGAGGGAGGCCACCAAGAGACCTATGACAAACTCTGGAGGAGCTACAAGTTTCAGTGGCTGAGATGGGAGAGACTGCGCGTACAACTGTTGCCCGGGTGTTTCACCAGTCACAGCTTTACGGGAGAGTGGCAAAGAGAAAGCCACTGTTGGAAAAAACTCACATGAAATCTCAGCTAGAGTTTGCCAGGAGGCATGCGGGAGACTCTGAAGTCAGCTGGAAGAACGTTCTATGGTCTGATAAAACCAAAACTGAGTTTTTTGGCCATCGGACTAAATGCTATGTTTGGCATAAGCCAAACATCACATCATCAAAAACACATCATCCCTACCATCCCATGGATCATGCTGTGGGGATGCTTAACTGCAGCAGGCCCTGGAAGGCTTGTGAAGGTAGAGGGTAAAATGAATGCAGCAAAATACAGGAAAATCCAAAATACAGTGAAATCCTGGAGGAAAACCTGATGTGGTCCGCAAGACAACTACGACTTGGGAGAAGATTTATTTTCCAGCAAGACTATGACCTCAAGCACGAAGCCAAAGCTACACAGGAATGGCTTAAAAACAAAGTTAATGTCCTGGAACCGCCAAGTCAGAGTCCAGACCTCAATCCATTGAGAATTTGCGGCTGGACTTAAAAAGGGATGTTCACTCACAATCTGCATGCAATCTGACAGAGCTTGAACAGTTTCGTAAAGAAGAATGGGGAAAAATTGCAGTGTCCAGATGTGCAAAGCTGATAGAGACCTATCCACACAGACTCAAGGCTGTAATTGCAGCCAAAGGTGCATCTAATAAATACTGACTTGAAGGGGGTGAATACTTGTGCAATAAATTATATTTGTAATTAATTCAGATCACTTTGTAGAGATACGTTTCCACTTTGGTATGAAAGAGTCTTTTTCTATTGATCAGTGTCAAAAAGGCCAAATTAAATCCACCGTGATTTGATGCTGTGAAACAATAAAACATGAAAACTTCCAAGGGGGTTGAATACTTTTTATAGGCACTGTATGTCGCCATATCCGCTGTCTGTAAGGGGTTTGTACTTTCTCCCCTCTGACCGCAAAGGTTTCCTCCGGGTGCTCTGGTTCCCTCCCACAGTCCAAAGATGTACCAGGTGGTAGGTTAATTTTCCATTGTAAACTGTCCCATGATTAGGGTAGGATTAAATTGGGGGATTGGTGGGTGGCATGGCTTGAAGGGCCGATTCCACGCTGTACCTCAATAAATAAATAGACCCACCATATGGTGTGCACTGCCGGGAGTGGTGGTAGAGGCTGATACATTCGGGACATTCAAGTGACTCTTAGATTGGGCATGTGGATAAATAAGAGGGTTGTAGTGTCTGGAGGAGGGAAGGGTTAGATAGGTTGTGGAGTATATAGGTCAGCATAACATTGTGGGCCGAAGGGCCTGTACTGCACTGTCCTATGTTCTAATTTATGTTTAATTCATGCTTTTTCTAGTGAACGTTGCTTATCTGATGCTCTGCGCCTGTGATACTGCTGCTGGTAGATTTTTCATTGCACCTGTGCATACTTGTGCTAGTGTAAATGACAATAAACTCCAGTTTGACTTTGACCTCAGCACTCCTCCTTCCCTATCCCATCCTCGAATCTATCCATCTCCGATCACAATGACTGAACCCCTGGACACAGAACTTCGAAGATTCCATGTCCTCTAAGTATGGGAATTTCCCTGTATTTCATTCCTAACTGAGCTCACCCCTTATTCCTAGTTGGTGACGATTGGCTCTTAGCCAAGGGAAACACCCTCATTATACTCACTCCCAAAGAATTTATGTTTCACTGAGGTCGCCTCCCATTCTTCTCCCTGCCAGAAAACAGCTCAAAAAATTCCCATCCTAGACTTCTACAACTTTGTCCATCCCAGTTTCAATCAGTCCACCACTGGTGTGTCCTACAAAACCCCTTCCCCATCAGCCCTTGTGTCACACAGATCCCTTCCCCAGTTAGTCCCACTGTGTCCCACAAACCCCTTCCCCATCAGCCCTTGTGTCACACAGAACCCTTCCCCAGTTAGTCCCAGTGTGTTCCACAAACCCCTTCCCCATCAGCCCATGTGCCACACAGAACCCTTCCGCAGTTAGTCCCAGTGTGTTCCACAAACCCCTTCCCCATCAGCCCACGTGCCACACAGAACCCTTCCCCAGTTAGTCCCAGTGTGTCCCACAAACCCCTTCCCCATTAGCCCATGTGCCACACAGAACCCTTCCGCAGTTAGTCCCAGTGTGTTCCACAAACCCCTTCCCCATCAGCCCATGTGCCACACAGATCCCTTCCCCAGTTAGTCCCAGTGTGTTCCACAAACCCCTTCCCCATCAGCCCATGTGTCACACAGAACCCTTCCCCAGTTAGTCCCAGTGTGTCCCACAAACCCCTTCCCCATTAGCCCATGTGCCACACAGAACCCTTCCGCAGTTATTCCCAGTGTGTCCCACAAACCCCTTCCCCATCAGCCCATGTGCCACACAGAACCCTTCCGCAGTTAGTCCCAGTGTGTTCCACAAACCCCTTCCCCATCAGCCCTTGTGTCACACAGAACCCTTCCCCAGTTAGTCCCAGTGTGTTCCACAAACCCCTTCCCCATCAGCCCATGTGCCACACAGATCCCTTCCCCAGTTAGTCCCAGTGTGTTCCACAAACCCCTTCCAACTATATTTACATGAATCCCTTCCCCAGCCAGTGTGTATCACAAACCCAATAAAAAATAACTTATCTTCTTCTTGTGACTCGGTTAATGAGCAAAATTGTGGTGTTAATCAGAAACTATCCCAGCCACTTACAAAGTCATTGAAGAGGCTGTCACTGATGAGACGATGAGCCCGCTGGTACTGGTCCAGGTTGGTGTGGTTCTTCTCCCCGTACATGTCCAGAATACTCATTGCAGCCAGAACCTTCACTGACGCCGAGTCCTGCGATGGGATGAACTGTCAGCCTCTACGAAGAACCCCATTCCAGTCACCTGGGCGAAGGGCCCAGTGACTGCTCCCAACACGCACCCCATGCTGCAGACTGATTTCCAGGCCCTCAGGCTCGCTGTGCTGGCCTCGAGCTCGAGCTGACTCCACAGTCTCAAAAGCCACGTGAAGTTAATGCTGTTTGACTATGGACGCATCACTGCTAAACCCCTCAACATCTTTTTCAATTTCCATCCATCCCTCTGATTTCTTCCCCATTCGGTCCTAGTCCATCTGTCAAAATCCTTCCACAGTCAGTTCACATCCATTCCATTAATTCCTTCCCGAGTCAGTTCCAGTCCGTCCCTTGAATTCCTTCCCCAGTCAGTCCTGGTCCATCCCTGGAACTCCTTCCCCAGTCAGTCCTGGTCCATCCCTGGAACTCCTTCCCCAGTCAGTCCTGGTCCATCCCTGGAACTCCTTCCCCAGTCAGTCCTGGTCCATCCCTTGAACTCCTTCCCCAGTCAGTCCTGGTCCATCCCTGGAACTCCTTCCCCAGTCAGTCCTGGTCCATCCCTTGAATTCCTTCCCCAGTCAGTCCTGGTCCATCCCTGGAACTCCTTCCCCAGTCAGTCCTGGTCCATCCCTGGAACTCCTTCCCCAGTCAGTCCTGGTCCATCCCTTGAATTCCTTCCCCAGTCCTGGTCCATCCCTGGAACTCCTTCCCCAGTCAGTCCTGGTCCATCCCTTGAATTCCTTCCCCAGTCAGTCCTGGTCCATCCCTTGAACTCCTTCCCCAGTCAGTCCTGGTCCATCCCTTGAATTCCTTCCCCAGTCAGTCCTGGTCCATCCCTGGAACTCCTTCCCCAGTCAGTCCTGGTCCATCCCTGGAACTCCTTCCCCAGTCAGTCCTGGTTCATCCCTGAAACTTCTTCCCCAGTCAGTCCTGGTCCATCCCTTGAACTCCTTCCCCAGTAAGTCCTGGTCCATCCTTTGAACTCCTTCCCCAGTCAGTCCTGATCCATCCCTTGAACTCCTTCCCCAGTCAGTCCTGGTCCATCCCTGGAACTTCTTCCTGAGTTGGTTCTGGTCCGTCCCTTGAATTCCTTCCCCAGTTGGTCCTGGTCTGTCCAACCAGCTAGAGATCCAGAGACCAGATGTGCTGGGCAGGTCACTGGGACCTAGTCTCTTTGAGATTGGGGCCCACCACTGACTCACCCGTAGCTGCTGCAGGTAAAGTGACAGGTCCCGGATGAAGTTCTTAATCAGCCGCTCTTGCTCCCGGAACCTCCGTTCTACCTCCTCAAACGCCTCATTTCTGATCTGAAAGAGGAAAGAGAGAGATTGTCGGCCTGAGGAGACTGGAACCTTTTCCAAACAGGGAGGGTACAAAATCTGTACAGAGCATTAGGTCAGCGATTGTGAGGATGCGAAACAGCTTCTTCCCCCAGGCCGTAAAACTACTGAATTCCCTGCCAGGTCTCATCGCTTTACTTTTTAATTCATGTCCTAAATGCACTTTAAGATAACTGTCAATCTTCTGGAATACATTTTATTATCTGTTAATTTATTTGTGGTAATATTACTTTATGTGTTGTGTGTGTGTTATGTGTACATTGGACCGGAGGAACGTTGTTTTGTTTGACAATATACATTATACACAGTTGAATGACAATAAAGTTGAACTTGATCTGTACTGTTCTATGTTCTAATTACTTGGAACTGGTGATGGGCCAAACAGCCTCACGCTGTGTCTTAACAAGTAAGCCCTAATCAGTTTGATATTTTTTTCCCTCTTTCAAAATAAACCAAAAGCCCAGGACTCAACTAAATCTCTTGTGGAATTTCCATCGCATCGTAGACCTCTGAGGGTCACCACTCAGATACGTCCAAGGGTCAGAGGTCCTGACCGCATAAATCCCCTCCCCATGACTCCTTCCTCCTCCTACCTGAGGAGCCAAGCCGGTGAGGTGCTTGAGGTGGCTGCTCACTCGGTTTGACTTCTTTATAATGGAGTGCATGCTTAATTTGGAGATCTTGTCCATCAGAGAGTCCTCGTCACCCTTACGATACTTCAGAACTGCACAGAGACACAGGAGACCGAAATCAACGAGTTTGCAACTCAGTTACGAAAAACATCCCTCGACATTGGCTTGAGGTGTCATCAGCACACGCGTAACCCAAGTGAGCATCAGGGCCAGGTGACAAAAAGACCGGTCAAAGATCACAGGAGTTGAGGGAGGTGGGGAAATGGGAAAGGGGAAAGAGGAGGGGGGGAAAGAGGAGGGGGGGAAAGAGGAGGGGGGGAAAGAGGAGGGGGGGAAAGAGGAGGGGGGGAAAGAGGAGGGGGGGAAAGAGGAGTGGGGGAAAGAGGAGT
This sequence comes from Hemitrygon akajei, assembly GCF_048418815.1. Taxonomy (NCBI): domain Eukaryota; kingdom Metazoa; phylum Chordata; class Chondrichthyes; order Myliobatiformes; family Dasyatidae; genus Hemitrygon; species Hemitrygon akajei. The sequence continues at coordinate 13,798,128 of NC_133146.1, read as the reverse complement.
GGGGGAAAGTGGAGTGGGGGAAAGTGGAGTGGGGGAAAGTGGAGTGGGGGAAAGTGGAGTGGGGGAAAGAGGAGTGGGGGAAAGAGGAGGGGGGAAAGAGGAGGGGGGAAAGAGGAGGGGGGAAAGAGGAGGGGGGAAAGAGGAGGGGGAAAGAGGAGGGGGAAAGAGGAGGGGAAGAGGAGGGGGAAGAGGAGGGGAAGAGGGGAAATGCAAGGAGTTGCTGGAGAAAGTGGTAGAGGGAGATATAATGTTTAATAGGTACATGGGCAGGGACGGATAGTCATGGGGTTAAGGGTTTAATGTGATCAGTGTGGATGGGTATTGCGGTTGGCATGGGTGAGGTGACCCTATGATTCTAGGTGAGAAGAGGACAGGACAGAGCCACACTTACCCAGGTCCTTCCGCCGTTTGTACTCATTAATGTTTACGTTGAGTTCTTTCACTGCAAGCACTGCCTCTTCCAGTGGCCTCTTGTCATGATGCCCATCTGGGGTGGTGTTCAACAGCTCTGACAGTAGCAGCGGGTACCTCATCACCCGCTGAACAGGCTTAATGAGGAACGAGCCCAGGTTGATGTAGTTAGTTTTCCCCCTGGGTTTGCAAGCAAAACATGCATATTACCATCGATTTAAATTAAAAAATCATCCACCTTGAGTTGGGTTAACAGGGCCTCACTTCTGACTCAATACTCTGTGAAGTATGTCAAAGTGCAGAAGACACTAAAGTGAAGGCACACACGATAACCAGGGAGACAGTGGGGGAATCTCTGAGAACGGTGCACCCTTCAGGGGCTCAGGTGTTTTGTAAATAAATATAATCATATTTTAGTTTGAAACTACAAATAGATTATGAAGCTCTGATTATTGTATCATGCGTTGCAGTGTTATCGTCATTCAATAAACATTTGCATAATTAATAGAGATTTAATGCGATATGAACCAGAAATGCAGGATGCTGATTATTCACTTGTTTTTGCTTGGAGATACGTGAAACAGGCCCTTCCAGCCACACCGCCCAGCAGCCTCCGATTTAATCTTCGTCTAATCGCAGGGCAACTTACAATGACCAATTAACCTTTGAACTGTGAGATGAAACCAGAGCACCTGGAGAAGACCCATTCAGTCCCAGGAAGGAACGAATAAACTTGCTTACAGGAGGATCCTGGAAATCAGCATCGGACTCCGATGCCCAGAGCTGCCCGACCCGCAACGCCACCGTGGCACAGTAGCGCACACCGAGGAAATGACTCTTTCCTCTTTTGTTTTGGAGCGAGTTAATGGGATTCAATGAGATTTTATGAGAGATATTTTATAAAAGAGATTATGAGAAATTGTTCCTGGTAGAAAAAAGAGCAGTAAGCAGAGGAAATAAATTTAAAGTAATGACAAAAAATAAAGCAGAAGGAACACAGGGAGAATCACAAACAAGAGAAAATCTGCAGATGCTGGAAATTAAATGTGTATTACTAGTACACGGGGAGAATTTCCTTCCACAGAGTCAGCTGACTTACTTGGACCACACCAACGGCAGAAGTAGTTGCTGACTCAATAGCAATTTTCAAAAGGGAATCAGATTGTTCACGAACAGGATAAAAGATTTTGCAGGAACTTGCAGGAGGCTGTTGCTGGGACTTGAGCGACTTGATTTATAGAGAGAGGATGAGCAGGGTGGGAAGTTGCTTCAATAGAGTGTAGGGGAAAGAGGGCTGATCACGCAGAGGTGTACAAAATCACGAAGGGCGTAGATAGGGTGAATGCACTCGTCTTTTTTTCCCCCAGTCAGGGTGGGGGAATTGAAAACCAGAGGGCATAGGTGAGAGGGAAAAGACTTAATAGGAACCTGGCAGACAACCTTTTACACCCAGAGGGTGATTCCGTATATGGAATGAGCTGCCAGAGGAAGAGGTTCAGGCAATATATTAACAGCATTGTAAAGGCACTCAGGTAAGGTGAGGGATATGAGCCGAACGCAGGCAAAGGAAATGAGCTCAGTTGGGAATTCTGGTTGGCATGGACCAGGTGGTCTGAAGGGCCTGTTTCTGTGCTTGTGCAGGCAGGGGTGAGAGAAGGGGAAGGAGGCCCGTAGCGAGCGGAGAGTCCTATCACAGGTAAAAGGGTTGGAGTGGGGAGGGGGGGTCTCCTTCAAGGGTGCAATCTTCAGTAATTCAGTGAAGACACAAAGCAGGTATTCACGGTCTGCAATCTCCCATCAAACTCCTCACCCAACTTCCTTGGAAGGGTTAATCTGTTAAGCATCCCTCTGAGCTGATTAAACTGGCTGTGACATAGTTTCCAGGTCGTTTTGGATTACGTTGTCACAAAAGATAAGGCTGGATGCAGTGGGTGGTCAGAGTAGTGAGGCTCAGAGAATCAGCACTCCTCCAGGCTGTGAACGGAACAGCTGTCCATCATCTCATCTCAGCCAAACAGGATTCCCCTCTCGTCCAGCTCAACCTCTGTATCTAACCCATGCTGTCCCTGTCCTGGGAGTGTGTGATGGGACAGTGTAGAGGGAGCTTTACTCTGTATCTAACCCGTGCTGTCCCTGTCCTGGGAGAGTGTGATGGGACAGTGTAGAGGGAGCTTCACTCTGTATCTAACCCGTGCTGTCCCTGTCCTGGGAGTGTGTGATGGGACAGTGTAGAGGGAGCTTCACTCTGTATCTAACCCGTGCTGTCCCTGTCCTGGGAGTGTGTGATGGGACAGTGTAGAGGGAGCTTCACTCTGTATCTAAGCTGTGCTGTCACTGTCCTGGGAGTGTGTGATGGGACAGTGTAGATGGAGCTTCACTCTGTATCTAACCCGTGCTGTCCCTGTCCTGGGAGTGTGTGATGGGACAGTGTAGAGGGAGCTTCACTCTGTATCTAACCCGTGCTGTCCCTGTCCTGGGAGTGTGTGATGGGACAGTGTAGAGGGAGCTTCACTCTGTATCTAACCCGTGCTGTCCCTGTCCTGGGAGTGTGTGATGGGACAGTGTAGAGGGAGCTTCACTCTGTATCTAACCCGTGCTGTCCCTGTCCTGGGAGTGTGTGATGGGACAGTGTAGAGGGAGCTTCACTCTGTATCTAAGCCGTGCTGTCCCTGTCCTGGGAGTGTGTGATGGGACAGTGTAGAGGGAGCTTCACTCTGTATCTAAGCCGTGCTGTCACTGTCCTGGGAGTGTGTGATGGGACAGTGTAGAGGGAGCTTCACTCTGTATCTAACCCGTGCTGTCCCTGTCCTGGGAGTGTGTGATGGGACAGTGTAGAGGGAGCTTCACTCTGTATCTAACCCGTGCTGTCCCTGTCCTGGGAGTGTGTGATGGGACAGTGTAGAGGGAGCTTCACTCTGTATCTAACCCGTGCTGTCCCTGTCCTGGGAGTGTGTGATGGGACAGTGTAGAGGGAGCTTCACTCTGTATATAACCCGTGCTGTCCCTGTCCTGGGAGTGTGTGATGGGACAGTGTAGAGGGAGCTTCACTCTGTATATAACCCGTGCTGTCCCTGTCCTGGGAGTGTGTGATGGGACAGTGTAGAGGGAGCTTCACGCTGTATCTAAGCCGTGCTGTCCCTGTCCTGGGAGTGTGTGATGGGACAGTGTAGAGGGAGCTTCACGCTGTATCTAAGCCGTGCCAACCCTGACACAGTTCGATTTCCCGGCACTGACCCCTCGTGTGAAGAACCAGTCAGATACACAGAATAAATCTGAGACAGGATCACATGGTTGCAATGTTGTGTTAGTTGATCAACAGTGCAGGGCGGAACGGAGAGTACACAGTGGTGGGTCGAGGCAGAAGCAGGCTAACGAGTTTAGTGCAAGCTTTGTTAGGATGGGAGAACGCTGGAAACGGTGAGGCAGATGGAATTTGGCACAACATTATGTTACACACACCTTGGGTGTTAAAGGGGACCAGAAGTTGGCAGCGAGTCCTGGGAGCATGTTGTGAACTGCAGAGGGAGTAGTGCCGCATAGTCTGGAGCTTGTATCTACAGCCTGAATAGTCACACACTCTCTCTGTTGTTCCCTGCTTCACTCCATCTCTGCCTCTCTCCTGTGTCCCCCCTCTGCACAACTCCCCCCCTCACTTTCTGTTCCTCCTCCTCCCTCTGTGTTTTTGTTTCAATCGTTAAAGATTAGCTCTATTTGTCACACGTACACCGAATCGCACAGTGAAATGTGTTGTACTGCTCCAATGCCCAACACCGCCCAAGGATGGGCTGGGGACACCTTTCAAGTATCGCTGCGCTTCTGCTGCCAATGTCGCATGCCCACAGCTCTCCACCCCTAAATGATCGCCTTTGTAATGCGGGGGGGGGGGGGGGGGGAATGGGAGCACCCAAGGAAATCCACGTGGTTGTGGGGTGAATGTACAAACTGCTTACGGGCAGCGGCCGGAATCGAACCCAGACTGCTGGCGCTGTAAAACATTGTTACCGTGCCGCCCTTCCTCGATCTTCCACATTCCCCCCCCCCCCCCACCCCAGCAACTCTCCCTCTACCTCCTTCCATCTCTCTCCTTCCCTCCCAGCACCCCTCTTTAGCCCTCAGATCAGACCGTAGCCCAGCAGAAGAATACAGCGACACCTGTTACTTTGCTGCACGTAACCCCGATGCAGGAGGAGCAACGGCGAGGAACTTAAATTCAGTAGATCTGATCAACTTCTGAACTTATTCCCCAAGACCAGGAGACAAAGGAGCGGAATTGGGTCATTCATCCCGTTGAGTTCTCCTTCTCCCCCTCCCACTGGGCTCTGCCGTTCCACGTTTGCCCATGTACTATCCCTCTCAACTCCATTCTCCTGCCTTCTCCACAATTTATTCCTGCGACAGCCGGGAACGTAACTACTGCGTACCACACGGCTGAAACGAGCAACCCTGAGCTGACTGTCTTTTGTAATCCCATGGATGCCTGCCTTGCTTTCCCGCCTCCCTCCCCCCCCCCATACCAACTCTCCCCGGTATCTCACCACACCCGTTCCTTCCCCTCTGCCCAGCTCCATCCAGTCAGATATAACCAAAGCACAATAATATTACTGCGGAGGGGTGGCAAAAGCAGGTGGTAAAAGAGGTGACAGGTAGTAGGGTCTGACTTACCACTGACGATAAATTGCTCTGTAGGGCGAGCAGGTTCATGAAGAGAGGAAGAAAAGGCAGTTACTGAGAGGACAGCAGAGAAACCACACACCGTGTAACCCCAACAGCACCACAGACATGACCCCGAGACCTGGCAGAGCCTGTTCCCCCTAATAGAGAGCCCCTTACCACAGCCCATCCACACAGAGCCTGTTCCCCCTTAATAGAGAGCCCCTTACCACAGCCCATCCACACAGAGCCTGTTCCCCCTTAATAGAGAGCCCCTTACCACAGCCCATCCACACAGAGCCTGTTCCCCCTTAATAGAGAGCCCCTTACCACTGCCCATCCACACAGAGCCTGTTCCCCCTTAATAGAGAGCCCCTTACCACTGCCCATCCACACAGAGCCTGTTCCCACTTAATAGAGAGCCCCTTACCACAGCCCATCCACACAGAGCCTGTTCCCCCTTAATAGAGAGCCCCTTACCACTGCCCACCCACACAGAGCCTGTTCCCCCTTAATAGAGAGCCCCTTACCACTGCCCATCCACACAGAGCCTGTTCCCCCTTAATAGAGAGCCCCTTACCACTGCCCATCCACACAGAGCCTGTTCCCCCTTAATAGAGAGCCCCTTACCACTGCCCATCCACACAGAGCCTGTTCCCCCTTAATAGAGCCCCTTACCACAGCCCATCCACACAGCCTGTTCCCCCTTAATAGAGAGCCCCTTACCACTGCCCATCCACACAGAGCCTGTTCCCCCCTAATAGAGAGCCCCTTACCACTGCCCATCCACACAGAGCCTGTTCCCCCTTAATAGAGAGCCCCTTACCACAGCCCATCCACACAGAGCCTGTTCCCCCTTAATAGAGAGCCCCTTACCACTGCCCATCCACACAGAGCCTGTTCCCCCTTAATAGAGAGCCCCTTACCAACCACTGCCCATCCACACAGAGCCTGTTCCCCCTTAATAGAGAGCCCCTTACCACTGCCCATCCACACAGAGCCTGTTCCCCCTTAATAGAGAGCCCCTTACTAACCACAGCCAATCCACACAGAGCCTGTTCCCCCTTAATAGAGAGCCCCTTACCACTGCCCACCCACAGAGCCTGTTCCCCCTTAATAGAGAGCCCCTTACCACTGCCCATCCATACAGAGCCTGTTCCCCCTTAATAGAGAGCCCCTTACCAACCACAGCCCATCCACACGGAGCCTGTTTCAATATTCATTCTTCCATCACAGAGAGTTCATTATCCTGTCATGGCTGTTAATCATAGTCCATTCAATAGCCACCACAACACTCATTCCCTGTACTATTTCCCACACATTCCCCATTCCCACTCCCTGTACTATTTCCCATTCCCATTCCTCGTACTGTCCGTTGCCCACGCAGCATCCAATCTACATGTTACATTCTTCACACGGTGCGTCCATCAGCCACAGAGAGAGCATTATCCCAGTGCCATTAATAACCGCTGCCCACACAGCACACAATACTCAAACTGTTCGTTTTCCTCACCGCATCACTTCCCGCAGCCTCTGATGACAATCTCCCGATAGCCCAGTCACTCATCGCCCACTACCCGCACATTGTCCATTATCCCAAACCATCCACAGCCTCCATAAATTTACTAAACTATCCTTAACTCGTGGACAGCCCAAGAAAGATTCGTTTTATTTGTCATACATACATCAAAACATACAGTGAAATGCGTCGTTTGTCTCAACAACCAGCACAGTCTGAGGATGTGTCACCGTGCTTCTGGCGCCAACACAGCGTGCTCACAAATGATTAACCCAAACCGGTACGTCTTTGGAACGTGGGAGAAAACCAGAGCATCTGGAGGAAACCTCACGGCCATGGGAAGAACGCACAAAACTCCTCACAGATGGCGGCAGAATTGAACCAGCGTCACCTGCTCTGTAGTAGCAATATGCTAACCGCTACACTACCGTACCGCTCAAATCTCATTGCGTGTTTTATGTCTTACCGGAGGTGATCCAGACAGGTGTTGAAGTGCCCCTGAATCTCCTTGTCCTTCTCGTACATCTCCAAGAGGGCGATGGCTTCCTCATGGTTTTGACAGTAAACATTGTACATGTCCTGCAGATCATTTCTGTAGGACAGGAAGACCTGACCTGGACGTGGGAAGGAAAGACAAAGGGATATTACATCTGTTTGAACAATTGGCTCTTTCTCTTTTATCCCACAACTTAGCACAAGTTCAGAGGCACTAATGTGAAAGGGCAGGGAGGGGTGAGGAATTCTAGGCTGTGATTGTGGGAAACAGTGAATTGACTTATGAAGACTGTCCATTCAGTCCTTCAAACCTGTACTATCCTCACTGGATCATAACTGATCTGAGAGTCAATACCATCCACCTACTTTAATTCTGGTCCCTTACAACCCCAACCAAATCTGGGTGGGGCCAGCTTCTTGCAGCTACAGTTGCAAGAAAAATTACCTGGTTTTCTGCATTAATTAATCATAAAATGTGGTCTGATCTTCATCCAAGTTACAGTAATAGACAAACACAATCTGCCCAAACTAATAACACATGAAGAATTGTACTTTTCATGTCTTTATTGAGCACATTGTTTAACCGCTCACAGTCCAGGCTGGACAACATATGTGAACCCTTGTATTTAGTAACTATTAGAATATCCTTTAGCAGCAATAACCTCCACCAAATATTTCCTGTAGCTGCTGATCAGACTTGCACAACGGGGAGTTGGAATTTTAGACCATTCTTTCATTCAAAGCTGCTTCAGTTCATCAATATTTCTGGGATACCTTGGATGAACAGTCCTCTTCAGGTCACACCACAGCATCTCAATTGGGTTACGGTCTGGACTCTGACTTGGCCATTCCAAAACATGAATTTTCTTCTTTTTAAACCATTCTGTTAGTGATTTGCTCCTGTGTTTTAGATCATTGTCTTGGTACATCATCCAACTTCTCTGAAGCTTCAGGTAACAGACAACCCTGACATTCTCCTGTAAAATATGTTGACACAATTTTGAATTAATTGTTCCCTCAACGATTGCAAGCTGTCCAGGCCCTGAGGCAGTAAAGCAGCTCCAAACCATGATGCTCCATCCACCATGTTTCACAGTTGGGATGAGTTTTGGTATTGGTGTGTAGTGCCCTTTCTCCTCCAAACATCGTGGTGTACATTTCGGCCAAGGTCAACTTTTGTCTCATCTGTCCACAGAACATTGTCCCAGAAGCATTGTGGAGCATCCAGGTTGTCTTTTTCAGTGTTTTTCTTATAGTGGACACATGAACAGAGACTTTTATAAGTTCTAGAGATTTCTGCAGGTCTTTTGCTGTTACCCTTGGGCTCTTTTTCACTTCCTTCAGCATTACACACTGTGCTCTCAGTATGATCTTTGCAAGACGCTCACTGAAGTTCCTCCATTTGGAGACAATTTCTCTTACTCTGGACTAATGAACATTCAGGTCTTTAGAAATGCTTTGGTAGCCTTTTCCGGCTTCATGCATTTCTACAACTCCTCTAAGATCCTCTGAAAGTTGTTTTGATCAAGGCATGGTGCATAAACAGTTACTTCTTGAGAAGAGCCAGTTCTGTCAGTAACCTGACTCTGTGCATCTTTTCTATAGGGCAGGGCAGCTCTACAACCCACACCTCCAATCTCATCTCAATGACTGGAACACTTGACTCCAAATAGTTTTTGTAGAAGGCATTACCCCAGAGTTTCACATACTTTTTTGAGCCTAGACTGAGATTATTTAAAAGGTGTACTCACTATTGCCAAGAAAAAGTACAATTATTTATGTGTTATTAGTTTAGGCAGATTGTGTTTGTCTATTATTGTGACTTTGATGAAGATCAGACCACATTTTATGAGTAATTAATGCAGAAAACCAGGTAATTGCAAAGGGTTCACGAACTTTTTCTTGAAACTGTACCACACCAACCCAATCTGCCATCTTCTTGCAGCTCAACCCAGTCTGAGTCATGCCATCTTCTTGCAGCTCAACCCAGTCTGAGTCATGCCATCTTCTTGCAGCTCAACCCAGTCTGGGTCATGCCATCTTCTTGCAGCTCAACCCAGTCTGGGTCATGCCATCTTCTTGCAGCTCAACCCAGTCTGGGTCATGCCATCTTCTTGCAGCTCAACCCAGTCTGGGTCATGCCATCTTCTTGCAGCTCAATCCAGTCCGGGTCATGCCATCTTCTTGCAGCTCAACCCAGTCTGGGTCATGCCATCTTCTTGTAGCTCAATCCAGTCTGAGTCATGCCATCTTCTTGCAGCTCAACCCAGTCTGGGTCATGTCATCTTCTTGCAGCTCAATCCAGTCTGGGTCATGCCATCTTCTTGCAGCTCAATCCAGTCTGAGTCATGCCATCTTCTTGCAGCTCAACCCAGTCTGGGTCATGCCATCTTCTTGCAGCTCAACCCAGTCTGGGTCATGCCATCTTCTTGCAGCTCAACCCAATCCGGGTCATGCCATCTTCTTGCAGCTACCATTGAGCAGGAGGTATGGAAGCCTGACATCCCAAACCACCACGTTCAGGAACAGCTACTTCCCATCAAACATTCAGTTCTTGAACCACCCAGTGCAACCCCAATCACTAGCGTTTAACAACACTATGACCACTTTGCACTGACACTGACATTTTTCATTCTGTGTTTTATTTCTGTTCCTTTTTCTTGAGAATGCTGTTTATCTGATGCTACGTATCTGCGATGCTGCTGAAAACAAGATTCACATTACACCTCTGCATACATGTACTTACTTGTGCATATGACGCACGCAAGGTTGACTTTAGCATTAAGGAGGCATGGATAGTGGCCAACCTTGTGAGCATTTCCAGCATTTCCTGTCCTATTTGGGATTGTTTTCTGCTTTTGAAATAATCCAGAGCTCTGCATGAAGACATCCCAGAAGTCTCCCAAGGTCAGGCTTGAACCTGTGCCACTGGAGCTGTGAGACAGCAGTTCTCCCTGCTTCACCACTGTGCCAGGCCTAAATTAACCTTCCCACCATTATCCCTTGGCTGCCTGCCTCCATCCTGGATATTCCCCACCCAAAGTACAAACACCCTCCCTCCAGAGCACCAGCAAACCTGGTTCAATTCTGCTGCTGTCTGTACGGAGCTTGTAGGTTCTCCCCGTGACTGCGTGGGTTTCCTCCGGGTGCCCGGGTTTGGTTTCCTCCGACAGTTGTACGGATTAGCATTGGTAAGTTGAGGCCATTCTATATTGGTGCTGGAAGTGTGGTAACACTTCTGGCTGTCCCCAGGATTTCCTTGGACTGTGTCATTGACACAAAAAATGCGTTTTACAAGACCATAAGACATTGGAGCAGAATTAGGCCATGGCTAATCTATATTCCCTCTCAGCCCACTCTCCATACATTGACATGCTGTATGTTTTGATTTACACCCTATCCTCGTATACGCGGGGAATACGTTCCTCGCAGTCGACGTATAGTATGGAAACGCATACTGTGAATAATTATTTAAATAGGGATGTGTTCTGGAGGGCTTCCTAATTATGTTTTATCTGTAGTTTATTCACATTTTCATATCAATACGACACAAAAACAGTACCATAAGGCAACAATCATATTATATTTCATCAATTTAAGGTAATATTCAACAGAATAAATCATATTAAGTTAATAGTCTTTCCATCCTTACTTATGTAAGTGTGTTTCGGCATACGCTTCCAAAACAGCCCGGTCTCGTCTGCATTAAACATCTGCTTTGGTGTGATGCCTAACTCAGCTATCATAGCCTGCAACTGCACAGGGTAGCGTTCAGCAGCTTCGTGGTCAGCACTAGCCTGCTCACCATGCACAGCTAAGTTGTGAAGCCTGTGACAATTAACAAACTTAGAAAACCATCCCCTACTTGCATTAAAGCTAACAGTATCATTTGACACTTCCTCACTAGCCTCTGAACAAAGGCGACCATAAATTTCCAAAGCTTTTCACACGAAGATGATCGGAACTAAGTGTTTATTCTTCTCCAACTCAAACTCAACACTTTCTCCATTTTTGTCATAATCGGGTTATGCACTTTGGTAACAATCTTTGAAGACACTTGTGATGAATCAATCACTGCACTTTTTATTTTCTCAGCAATTTTCTTGATATTTCTGATCTTGGACTCACCCAGGCCGAGGTAGTGTCCCAGAACTGTGTTACCTTCACCCGACGCCACCCTGTTTACAAGTTCCACTTTTTTTTCAAGTGTTAAAGCGGTTCTCTGCTGCTTGGCTGATGGCCCAGGACTTGACATTGGAGGCATAGTTAAATATTTCAAGCACAAAATCAGTGCACCGTAGGTAATAACAACAAAAGTTTATGAGCGCAAGATCGCACATCCACACGCTGCCAAAGCCAATGCGAGAGTGGCGGGAGGTGTGCGTATGGGACTTGTATTGGCGAGAAAGCGGTGCTTCTCATCCTAACAGCCTTGCATTACTGTGAGTTTTGGACGCGTGTAAGAAGTTGGTAGAAATAGGTCTGGCGCATAACCGTGAATCTGCATTGTCGTCTGAAGACGCATATAACGAGGGTAGGATGTTTGCCATGGAATCTAGCCTCCCCTTATGCACTCTGTCCACACTTGTTGCCACCTTGGTAAAAGAGCTAATGTAATCAAATCTCCCATCCACCCTAGACATTCTCTCTTCCCTCCCAACAGACAGAAGAAACAAATGGCTGTGAGCACTAGGCTCAAGGACAGTTTATGTCAGATTCTTGAATAGATCTCTTGTATGATAAGACGGACTCTTGACTGCACAATCTACCTCATTACGATCTTGCACTTTTATCATTTACCTGCACTGCACCTTCTCTGTAACTTTTACACTTTATCGTGCATTGTTACTACTTTATCTTATACTCCCTCAATGCAGGGTGTGAGGATCTGATCTGTACGAACAACACACAGGTAGAAACATAGAAAATAGGCGCAGGAGTAGGCCATTCGGCCCTTCGAGCCTGCACTGCCATTCAGTATGATCATGGCTGATCATCCAACTCAGAACCCTGTACCTGCTTTCTCTCCATACCCCCTGATCCCTTTAGCCACAAGGGCCATATCTAACTCCCTCTTAAATATAGCCAATGAACCGGCCTCAACTGTTTCCTGTGGCAGAGAATTCCACAGATTTTTCACTGTAACTTGTGACAACAGCAAACCGATTCCAAGGTACAGGTCAGGATGGAAAGCTGACACACAAATGTGGGGAGAAAAATATGATCTCACCAGATAAGATCGTTCAAGAATTTACAAACGCTGCCCTATAGATTCCAACAACCACCACCACAACCTGCCCCCTACAAGCTCCCTGCAACATACACAAAATGCTGGAGGAACTCAGCAGACCAGGCAGCATCTATGGAAAAGAGTACAGTCAACCTTTCAGGCCGAGACCCTTCAGCGGGACTCCTACAAGCTCCTGTGCAAGGCTGCAGTTCCGCAGACAGACGAAGGAAATTGAATGATATGGGGCTTGTACAGGAAAGAGGCACTGAGATAGGATATCAGCCACAGTAGTATTGGAAGGGGACAAACGGCCTGTTGTTGCTGCTGCTATTTGTTGGAGAAACAGCCCAATGAGCTAACCAGCAGGCTTTAGGAATTTGGGAGGAAACCCGAGCTCCCAGAGGAAGCCCACACGGTCACTGGGAAAACAGCACAAACTCCTTACAGCAGCGGGGACTGAACCGCTGTAATAGCTTTATGCTAAGCGCTGTTCACTACTGTACCGTCCCCAAAGCAGGAACGTAAAAAGCACCATTGAAACGGTACACCAGCAGAACTCTGATACCATCACAACACAGATCAACGGACTGTTGATAGCAAAAGGAATCGGGGGATTGGGAGTTAGTACAGGAAGGTGACCCTGAGGTAGAAGACTGAGCACTTTGTATTGAACAACTGTTACCCCTAGTGCGCAGGCGAGTGACGTGGCATCAAAACAGCAGCTGGAGTGAACACCGCTCTCTGCATCAGTGGTTGCAAGGGAGAAAGAGTTGAGAGCTTCAAGTTCCCAGATGTAAATATCACTGACATTTTGTCCTGCTCCAGCCACAGGGACGTTATAATCGAGACAACACAAAAATGCTGGAGGAACTCAAGCAGGTCAGGCAGCATCTACGGAAATGGATAAAACAGTCGAAGGATCTTGCTGGAAACTTCAGCTGTTTGTTCATTTCCATAGATGCTGCCTGACCAGTTCCTCCAGTATTTTGTGTGTTTTGCCGTGGATTTCCAGCATCTGCAGATTTTCTCTTGTTTTTGACACTAGTGCCTCTAGCCCTCAAAAAGGCCAAGGAATTCAGCCCTGATGACCCGAACCAATTTTCACAGGAGCACTTGGAACAATAATGCTCTGCCCAAGACCGCACACAACCGTAGACAACTGAGAACACAGCTCAGCCTATCACAAAGCCTTCCCCCCATAAACTCCATCTACACTTCCTCCCAGCCTGGGATAGCAGGCAACATAAACACTGGCTCCACCCAACCACTCCCAGACATTCTCTCTTCTCCCCCTCCCAACTGGGCAGAAAATATAAAAGCTTCTGGAAATAATTCAGAAGATGGGCAGCTCAGGTGGTTGATGGCTGTGATGTGGAGAGGAAATCTCGTCACTGATTGGCCACGTGGCCAGTTTTCTCCCGCATCACAATTGAGTTTCTGAAATGACAACCAATCAGCTGATTGACAAGTATATATAAAGGCCAAGCATTCGGAGGACACACCAGTCAACAGCGCACTGACAATGTCTCCTCACATGGTGACGAAACGTTTGCAACTAAATTGCCAAGATTGGAGAACAACTCAACCCAACCATGAAGGCTTCTATTTCCACTGCTGTAGAAGCCTTGCACAGGAGACTGTACAATAAAGATGAACTCCTGATATCAACGTGGCCCATGCACCTTATCGTCAGTCTTGTTCTGTAACATTGCATCTGCATTCTGTTATTCTTTTCCTTTCGTACTGCAATAATGTACGAATGCATGGAATGCTCTGTCTGAATGGCATGCAAAACAATGTTTTTCACTTCATCCAGCCATTCAGAATTACTTCACAAGTCAATTTTATCAAATCAGGGAAGTTGGGAGAACACACACACCAGTCCTCATCGAAGGATCAGCATTGGAAAGGGAGGGGCGGCTTCAATTTCCTGGGTGTCAGCACCTCTGGAGACCTATCCTGGGCCTAGTGTATTGATGCAGTTACAAAGGTGGCACACCCACACTATATTTCATTATGAGTTTGAGACGACTTGTTATGTTACCAAAGACGCTAGCAAATTCCTACAGATACACCGTGGAGAGCTTTCTATCTGGCTATGTCACCCTCTGGTATGGAGGGGTCACTACAGAGGATGCAAACTCAACCAACTGCATCATGGGCACTAGCCTCCCCAGCAGCGAGCACGTCTTCCAAAAGCGATGTTCAGGAAGGTAGCGTCCACCATGAAGGGCTCTCACCACCCAGGGCATGTCCTCTTCTCAGTGCTACCATCAGGGAGGAGCTACAGGAGCCTGAAGACACACACTCAATATCTTAGGAACAGTTTCTTCCCCTCTGCCATCAGATTTCTAAACGGCCCATGAACATGACCTCACTGTTTCTGCTCCCTTTTTGCATTTTTATATACCTTATTGTAATTTATAGTGTTTTATGTATTGCACTGAACTGCTGCTGCAAATTTCACAAAGTAAGACACTGATAATGAACTTGACTCGGATTCACTCTGAGCCACTAGGAACATAAGGCTAGTGGAAATCACCAATTAATTCACTGAATGGCCGAATACACTTGAAGGGCTGCACATCTTCCTCCTGTTCCGACATGCTCTGAACGTCGGGATTTGATTCACTTGTCTCTAGCCTTCCCCTCCCTTTTGCCCCAGCGCCAAAGTTGGGTGGGAGTGATATACCATACCTATGGTGTCCGTTTCCTCCAGCTCCTCGAGCAGATGCTTGGAGACCTCGATGACGGTCTGGATGTTCCCGAAGAGAGCTTCGCAATCTACTTGCTGCAGCTGAGGGAAGAGAGGGTGAGGGCTATTAACTGAGGGACAGGGTCCACATGGGGTGGGGGGTGGGAAAGAGGATCTTCAGGCGGTACAAACAATCTACTGGAGGAACTCAGTGGGTCGAGCAGCATCTGCGGGAAGGAATTGTCCCCATTTCAGTTCAAGCGTTTTGACTTGAAATGTCAACGATTCCTTCCCCCC
Source organism: Hemitrygon akajei (assembly GCF_048418815.1). Classification (NCBI taxonomy): domain Eukaryota; kingdom Metazoa; phylum Chordata; class Chondrichthyes; order Myliobatiformes; family Dasyatidae; genus Hemitrygon; species Hemitrygon akajei. The sequence goes on along the minus strand of NC_133146.1, from coordinate 13,782,831 downwards.
ACCCCACAGATGCCGTTCGACTGTTGAATTCATCCAGTAGCTGGTGTGTTGCTCCAGATTCCAGTGTCTGCGGGGATCCTGACAATGAAAACTTTCTGGGAGGAGCGGGAACGAGGGAGCCATGGGAGGGGAATAGGATGGAAACACCGCTCTGCGTTACGGACAATAGCAAGTCAGTCAGCATCTACGGAGGGGAGTTATCAATTGACGTTTCAGGTTGAGACCCTTCATCAGCACTAGACAGATTTCTGGCTTCTGCCCCCTTTCATTTCCAGTGCAGAAGAAGGGTCTCGGCCCAAAGCGTTGAAAGTTTATTCCTCTCCATATATGCTGCCTGACCTGCTGAGTCCCTCCAGCATTTTGTGTGTGTTACATTTAGACTTCCAGCATCTGCAGAATCTCGTGTTTGAGAGTAGGGCTCTGGTGTATGACTTAACAGAGAATGTGCAAAGAGAAGTGAAGGTTTCCATCTGCTTTCCACCCGTATCACTTTGATAAAGATTAGCTTCTAATTGCCATTTGTACAGTGAAATACGCCATTCGCATCAACAACCAGAAGCAGAGGGCACAGCCTCAACATTGGGGGCAACCTTTCAGAAAAGAGTTAAGGAGGAATTTTGTTTTATAGCCAGAGAGTAGTGAACCTGTGGAATGCTCTGCCACAGACTGCAGTGGGGGTCGTCCGTGGGTATATTTAAGGTGGAATTTGGTCGTTTCCTGATCGATCAGGGCATCGAAGGATATGGCGAGAAGACAGGTGTATGGGGTTGCGTGGGATCCGGGATCAGCTGTGACGGAATGGTGGAGCAGACTCGATGGGCTGAATGGCCTAATTCTGTTCCTATGTCTTATGACCAACACGGCCTGAGGATGTGCTAGGGGTCAGCCTGTGAGTAATGCCATACCTCTGGCACCACTATCGCACGTCCACGATTTATTACCCCTAACCCGTCCATCTTTGGAACGTGGGAAGAAAGCAAAGCACCCAATGGAAACTCTTGGTGGTCAAGGGGAGAAGGTACAAACTCCTTACAGACTGGGAGGATTTGCACCTCGATCTAAAGCTGTCATTGTAAAATATTATGCTAAATCTTACTCTACCACGTGGTGGGTCTGGCGAGTTTGCCAGGGGCCACTCGGGTGGCCTAAGTGAGTGTGTGCACCGAGTTCTGCAGGATTGGATTGGTGAATGGACTGCCAATCAAGCAGGCTACTGGGACCTGACTGGTGCCAAGCTTCACGGGTTCTGTTGGAATGGCGCTCCCTCAAGGCAACACAAGTCAGGTCACTGGCTCAGCAGCACCCTTGGGTGAGTTCAAACAGGAGGGTGTGAGCTGAAACGTTTCTGCTCTCCCCACCCCCCACCCTCCAGGATATCAGGTCTACCCACCTGGGAAACACCCCTCGCCTGCTTGGCTTGCAGTGGGACGAGCACGTTCTCCACACACATCTCCAGGTCCTTAATGTAATCAGCCTCTGTCTGCAGCAGCTCCTCGATCACCTTCGCCCTCTTCTCCATCATCTTCTGCTCGGGTCTCTCCACTGCCGCCGAGACCGGCGCTGGCCTGAGGGAGGTGTGGTTAACAGACAGCAGTGTCATGTCTGCGGAGACACAAAGGGTTAACTCTGAGTCAATAAACAACACTCCGTCTACACTCATACGGAACGAGACTGATAGTCGTCGGTGGCACGACAGCGTAGCGTAATGCTTTATAGCGCCACAGATTCAATGCCCACCACTGCCCGTGAGGAGTTTGTTCGTTCTCCCTGTAACTGCATGGGTTCCCCCCCCGGTGCCCGTTTCCTCCCACATTCCAAATGCGTACAGGTTAGGGTTACTATGTTTGTGTCAGAAGCATGATAACACACTGGCTGCCCAGCGCAACCTCGGACTGTTGACGCAAATGACAGATTTCACTGTATGTTTCGATGTTTATGTGACAAATAGAGCTAATCTTTTTCCCCCCCATTTCTTTGTTTATTGCAAAGCCACCATTTATTGCCCATCTACAACTGCCCCAGAGATGGTAGGGCTACGCTTTCGTTCCTGAACAAGCAGTCTCTCTGGTAAAGGTGCTCTAGGGGAGGGAGTCGTAGGCATCTCACCACAGAAACAGGCCCTTTGCCCTAACTAGTCCATGCCCAATTGTTATTCTCACTCATTCCATCGAGCCTTGCCCTCCATGCCCTTCCCATCCATGTATTTATCCAAACTTCTCTTAAATGTTGAAATCAAACCTTCTGACAGTTCATTTCACACTTGCAACACCTGCGAAGAAAATCCCCCTCTGGTTTCCCTTAAATATTTCACCTATCACCCCTTAACCTGTCACCTCTACTCCAGTCTCACCCAACCCGAGTAGGAAAAAGCTTGCTTGTAGTTACCCTATCTACAACCCTCATAACTTTGGATTCCTCAGTCAAATCTCTCCTCCTTATGCTACGCTCCAGGGAATAAAATCTTAACCTATTCAACCCATTACTGAGGGCCTCAAGTCCCAGAAACGTCCATCATCAAGGACCTCCTACCATCCAAGCCGTGCTCTCGTCTCGCTGCTGCCATCAGGCAAGAGGTACTGGAGCCTTAGGTCCCACACTCCCAGGTTCAGGAGCAGTTATTACCCCTCAAACAACAGGCTCTTGATAATTTCACTCACCTCAGCACTGAACTGATTCCACAACCTATGGGCTCTCTTTCAAGGTCTCTGCAATTCAGGTTCTCAGTATTATTTAGTTACTGTATTATATATATATATATATATTTGTATTTGCAGAGTTCCCATTTGCACATTGACTATTTGTCAGTATTTGTTTTTGTCATGGATATGCACATATAGTGTATACATGGTGACATATACATATTTTAATACTAAATTTGCTTTGAGCTTTCCTGTCCTTAAATGCTTTCAGGGCTGTTCACACACAACTCTCACACAAGATGCAATGATGTCTCACTGCGCACCCCCCCTCACCTTTCCTGCGGGACTTTCAATCCGACTGGTCAAGCTACTGTCTCCGGGGACCTGGCTTCAATCCTGAAATCCTGACCTCTGATGCTGTCTGTGTGGTGTTTGCACGTTTCTTTCTGACTGACTGTGTGGCATTCCTTGGGATGCTCTGCCTGGGTCATTTGTGCCTTTCTTGCTAATGGAAACACCACAGCCAATCACTCTATCCTGGGGTGATTGGCCGTGGTTGGTTCTTGATTATTAAAGGCATCAAATATTTTTTTTTATTTATTGGGATGCAACGCGGAGTAGGCCCTCCGAGCCACACCACCCAGCAGTCCCCTGATTTAATCCGAGCCTAATCACGGGACAATTTACATTGACCAAGTAACCTACCAACCAGTACGTCTGGGCTGTGGGAGGAAGGAGGAAACCTACGTGATCACAGGGAGAACGTACAAACTCTTTACAGGCAGTGGCAGGAATTGAACCCGGATTGCTGGTACTATAAAGCGTTGTGCTACCCACTACCGTGCTGCCCCATTCTGGGGAAATCGGCAGGAGAATGGAGTTGAGAGAAAAAAAATAAATTAGCCTTGATCAAATGGCAGGGCAGCTCGAAATGCCCAATTCTACTCCTACACGTGTCTTATGCTCTACTGAAATGCCTGTATATCGCAGGCCTCAGGCCTAGTGTCCAGAATCTTTTGTATACTTTGGGTTGTTTCTTTTGCAATGCTAAATAAATGCACAGCGTTGTCGTTGCATAAAAAAGCTGTTGTTGCACAATTGTTTTTCTATCTATGAAGCAGGGGAGTGTTCTAAGTGAATCATGCCAAGTCTTTTGTCTACCCATCCCAGCTCCTTCAGAGACTGGAGCTGACTGACCTAACCAGTTGTACCAGAAGCTGCTCCCCCTTCCACACAGTGAGGGTGTGGACAGCACCTTCTTCAGAGAGATTCCCTGGGGAGCGAGGGTGACTGGGCCTCTGCTTCTGGGTCCTGAGGCAGCAGGCGAGGCCCACGCGGGGAAAAGGAGGCGCCTGACGGGATGGGTGGGCCGCTTGTAAGGTGGCGCACTCCTTTCAACCTCAAGAACTACAGGTCATGGGTTAAGGGTAAAAGGTGAGATGTTTAAGGAGAACACGAGGGGAAATTTCTTTACTCGGAGGTGTGGCGAGAGTACAGAACAAACTGCCGACAGAAGTGATGGATGTGGGTTTGATTTCAACATTTCAGAGAAATCTGAAATCTGGAATTTGGATAGGTGAATGGAGGGGAGCTCCAGGTGCAGGTTAATGGGATCAGACAGAATAATAGTTGAGCATGGACTGGTTGAGCTGAAAGGCCTGTTTCTGTGCTTGAGTATCAGAACCAGGTTTACCATCACTGACATACTCCATGTGGAGAAACTTGTTTTGTGGCAGCAACATAGTGCAAGGTATCAACAATTATCACAGGTTAAAATAAACAAGTAAGTAGTTTGAAAGCGGAACAGTGTGAAAGTGGTCATGGACTGTTCAGAAATGGCAGAGGGGGAAGAAGGAGGTTCATATTCTGCGCTAAAGTGAAAAACTTAGTTTTATGCGCCATTGTTTCAAAAACACCGAGTACTTTGAGGTGGTACCATGGAAAAACAGTAACGGAATGAGGAATGGAATGAGGAACAGAATGAGGAACAGAGTGCTACAGAGAAAGTATGGCAAGGTCCCTCTTTAGAAAGGGCATCAAAGGTTTGAGGAGAAGGCAGAAAATGGGGTTGAGAGGAAAAATAAATCAAAGTTCTAAGTAAATTTGATTATCAAAGCATGTATATATATATATATTACCATATACAACCCCGAGATTCATTTACTCACAGTAGAACAGAGAAGTACAAGAGAATCATTGAAAAATTACACACAAAGTCTAAGAATTTTGATAAATCAACCATGATAGAATGATCGCTCGATGGGCCAAATGGCTTAATTACACTCCTATATCTCATGGTTTAGTACAATAGCAGTCGTATGGTTTGGCCCAGCTCTCTCTCTCTCTCTCCGAAACTGTTATGGCCTTTGTTAGATCACCTCTCAGCTGACCTCCCAAAAGAGAATTCATCTGTGGAAACTCTTGTTTCTTCACTATCATCATTATAAAGCTTCCCTGCAGGCCCCATGCTCTATCTATCTCTCCCTTCAATCATCTCTGCTGATGCCCTCAGCTGTGGAAGATCCACCTTCTCCTCATACAGGAAAAGCAAAGACCTGTTTGTTTTGGGAGGGTGAGGAAATCACCGACACGGCCAGCACAGGAATGGGCATTTCTGGCCTGGCATGTCTGTGCTGACTGTGGTATCCATCTCTACTCATCCCATCTGCCCAAATTAGACATACTTTCAATGTTCCCATCCAAAAGTACTGTAAACATTGTGTTTGAGAAGGGGACAAAAGAAAGGAGGGGGGGGGGAAGAGACAGGGAGAGAGGGGGGAATGAGGGGAGGGAGGAAGGGGGAGGGGGAAAGGGGAGGGAGGAAGGGGAGGGGGAAAGGGGAGGGGGAAAGGGGGAAGGGGGATTTAGACGCAGAGTTTGCAATAAGTTTGTAGACAAATCCAAACAATCGCAAAGTCCAATTTGCTTTTAAACTGTAAATATTTATCCAATTCTCTTTGAAAACTACATTACAACCAAATATGTCTCCCCGAGTAGGGCCTGATTGCTTTCTGTTAAATGCCCCCCAGGAGCCGTTTGCAGATGACTCCAAACCTGTGCTTTGGGGGCCGCTCTCGCTTTGCTAGCAGGAACGGTTTCTCTCCAGTTAAACCCCTCCATGGGCTGCTAATACGTCGTCACCAAGCCCGCCAAATTGTCCTGGACTGCCCCTGAATTAAAAATTAATCTCCTGCTGTCTGTTACATATGAATCACGGCGAATGTAAAAATGTACAGAATGGTTTAATGACTCTCAAAAGCAGAGAGCGGGAGCAAATTCAGACGGTCAGCAGTCAAGAACAATTTATAGTGTCCTGATAAAGGGTCTTGGCTCGAAACATCGCCGCTTTCTGTAATCCTCTCCCTAGTTGCTGCCTGACCTGCTAACTTACACGAAACTAAAGATTAGTTTTATTGTCACACGTACATCAAAACATAACGGTGAAATGTGTCGTTTGTGTCAACAACCAACGCAGCCCGAGAACATGCAGTTTGTGATCGTTGCCAACACTGTGTTGGCCACAATTTACTAACCCCGACGTACTTGGAATGGGGGAGCACCCGGAGGAACCCCATGTGGTCTTGGGGAGAAAGTACAAAATCCTTACAGAGAATTGAATTCGAATCACCGGCCCTGTAAAGCATTCTGCTACCGTGCCGTCCAGATTAACAATCATTTATCCCTAAGCCAGGTGTCTCCGCCAGTTCTACTTTCCCGGGTCCAAGGTTTGTGGACTGTTCCTTTAAACGTGGGGCTCGGCCTTCTTGACAGCGCACAATGGCCGTACACACTGGATTTAGTCTCCATGACAACGGTACACTGTCTAGCCCTGGCTGAAGCCACAGGTTCACTGATCTGCTGCAGGCGAAGAGATTAACGCCTGCCCCCTTCCTCCCCGCCGACACCGAGATGCAAGACCAGCCGACAGCTTCCCCCACCCTCCCTTCCTCTTACCGGGAGACTGACCCCAGGCCCTCCCGCATTCCAACCCGCTTGTCTCAGTCAGTGAACCACGGCCGGGAGAAAGGCTCCAGGCTTCATTCCTGTAGTCTGGGCAACGCCTGCAGAATTAAGACTGCAAGAAACTACAGAGCGTTTTGGCTCACCACAAGAACGAGATTCCCCGCCACACTTCTCCCTGCCTCAGTAAAGCAGCCACCCACCCACCCTGGACAGTCTCTCTTCTTCCAATTCCTCCTGGGCAGAAGGTACAAAGCTTGAAACCAGGATCAAGGCCTCTCCTGCTGCTACAAGACTACAGAATGGCTCTCTTGTGCAACAAGGTGGAATCATAACCTCTCACTCTATGACACAAGGGTTACTGCAGCGGCTGTTAATCTCGACCAATACACACAACGTGCTGGAAGAGCTCAGCGGGTCAGGTAGCACCTATAGGTGGGAATACACAGTTGATGGTTCAGGTCGAGACCCAGAGGTGCTGCCTGACCTGCTGAGCTCCTCCAGCACGTTATGTGTATTCCTCACACTCTATGTTGTCATAGCCTTGAACCTTATTGTCTGCCTGCACTGCACACTTGTACTGTAATTGATTATTTTTTCTTCTATATTACGTATTGCATTGAACTGCTGCTGCTAAGTTAACACATTTCACGACACCTGCTGGTGATAATAAACCTGATTCTGATTCCTTGATGTACCAATGTGACAAAATGATCTGTCTGGATGGCATGTAGAACAAAGTTTACCAAATTTACCAAATGACTCACAGTCAGAAAGATACGGGGGGCCCTTCGGCCCATTGGGTCTGTACTGACACCATTCACCTTTGTTTAGACTAATTCAACTGTAACACGTTTTACTTTGGCCACAGTTCCATCAACATTCACCAGATTCTCCCAGAAGAGTGGAAATTTACAGTGGATAATTAACTCACTGACCCTGGATGTCCAAGGGATTTGAGAGATACAGCACGATTACAAGCCCAACGAGCCCATGCCATCCAATTACACCCATGCGACCAATTAACTTGGGTGTTGGGGTGGAGATAATGTATCTACCAAAGGAGATGAAAGACGCTTCTTCCCTTTGCTAGCCTCGAGTGACCCTTGGGCAAGATGTAGTGTCTCCTTAACCCCCTCCCCCCACCCCACCGGATCAGGGTCATGTGAGGCCATGGGAGCAGGCAGTGGAAGGTTGTAGTAGCAGCTGCTGCGTATCACAAGTCCTGGTTATGTGACCACTGACGCCAGGCAAGGCAATCTCTAAAGAGTATTGATAATAGACAATAGACAGTAGGTGCAGGAGTAGGCCATTTGGCCCTTCTAGCCAGCACCACCATTCACTGTGATCATGGCTGATCATACACAATCAGTACCCTGTTCCTGCCCTCTCCCCATATCCCTTGACCCCGCTATCTATAAGAGCTCTATCTAACTCTCTCTTGAATGCATCCAGAGACTTGGCCTCCACTGCCTTCTGGGGCAGAGCATTCCACATATCCACCACTCTCTGGGTGAAAAAGCTTTTCTGCATCTCTGTTCTAAATGGCCTTATTCTTAAACTGTGGCCTCTAGTTCTGGACTCACCCATCAGCGGGAACATGCTTCCTGCCTCCAGCGTGCCCAATCCCTTAATAATCTTATATGTTTCAATCAGATCCCCTCTCATCCTTCTAAATTCCAGTGTATACAAGCCCAGTTGCTCCAATCTTTCAACATATGACAGTCCCGCCATTCCGGGAATTAACCTTGTGAACCTACGCTGCACTCCCTCAATAGCAAGAATGTCCTTCCTCAAATTTGGAGACCAAAACTGCACACAATACTTCAGGTGGGGTCTCACCAGGGCCCTGTACAGCTGCAGAAGGACCTCTTTACTCCTATACTCAATTCCTCTTGTTATAAAGACCAGCATGCCATTAGCTTTCTTCACTGCCTGCTGTACCTGCATGCTTGCTTTCATTGACTGATGTACAAGAACACCTAGATCTTGTTGTACTTCCCCTTTTCCTAACTTGACTCCATTTAGATAGTAATTTGCCTTCCTGTTCATGCCACCAAAGTGGATAACCTCACATTTATCCACATTAAACTGCATCTGCCATACATTTGCCCACTCACCCCACTAGTTCCTTTGGCCACTATTACATCTGGGAGATTGTTTGTGTCTTCCCTAGTGAAGACAGATCCAAAGTACCTGTTCAACTCGTCTGCCATTTCCTTGTTCCCCATAATAAATTCACCCGTTTCTGTCTTCAATGGCCCAATTTTGGTCGTAACTATTTTTTTGCTATTCACATATCTAAAGAAGCTTTTACTATCCTCCTTTATATTGCTGGGGTCACCCATCTTGTAAAGACACTGCCCAAGAGAAGGCGATGGCAAACCCCTTCTGTAGAAAAATCTGCCAGGGACAATCATGGTCATGGAAATGGAGCACATAAGGATGATAATGATGATAACGACCTACTAACCTGCATACAAAAAGCTGGAGGAACTCAGCAGGCCAGGCGTCAAACATTTAGAATGGTGAATGGTGTCAGTACAGACCCAATGGGCTGAAGGGCCCCCCGTATCTTTCTGACTGTGAGTCATTTGGTAAATTTGTTTACTGTTGTCACAGTGAAAACTTTGTTCTACATGCCATCCAGACTGATCATTTTGTCACATCGGTATGCTAAGGAATCGGAACCCTTCAAAGTTTGCCTAAGAGTTTCGGCTCAAAACCTCAACTGTACTCTTTTCCATAGATGACTGCCTGGCCTGCTGAGTGTGTGTCGATCAGATTTCCAGCACCTGGAGATTTTCTCTTATTTGTAACCTACTATGTCTTTGGAACGTGGGAAGAAACGATGTAATCTGACAAAACCCAAACAGTCACAGGGAGCACATGCAAACTCCTTACAGAGAGCGGTGGAATTGAAGCTGGGTTGCTGGCACTGTAATAGGGTGAACACTTGCTACTGCATCATCCTCATCTGGGGGGGAAACCCACTCGGTCACAGGGAGAACGTGCAAACTCCTCACTGAAAACGCCAGAGGTCAGGATCAAACCCAAGTCCCTGGCGCTAGGACAGAAACACAAACTGTGGTGGGAACCCGGCAGCGGAAGGAACTGTGGACTTTCCTGGTCCTGGTGCCGGGCCTTGTCTCAAACAGTCAACAATTTCTTCATCCCCCACAGATACTGCTGGACCCACCGAGTTCCTCCAGCAGATTGGGTGTTGCTCCAGATCCCAGTGTCTGCCGTCTCTCGTGACACCATGAGTGAGCGGGGCAGGAGTAGGATGTGCGTGGGTGGGAGTCTTCCTCTCATGGGGAAACATCGACCACTCCTTGGCCTCCATTAATGCTTCTCAGTCCAATGAGATCCCCCAGCAGACAGTTTTATGGCCTTGCAACACAGGCTAGTGCTGTTTCCTCACACCATTTACTGTACCTAAGCATTATATTCTGTGCTTTGTGAAGCAATGTTTTGAGCATCAATAGGGTATAAAGCCCTTCTGCCCCTTCAAGCCACGCTGCCTGAACTACCCTGATTAACCCTAACCTAACCACAGGACAATCTAAAAGGACTAACTAACCAACCTGGTACGTCTCTGGACTGTGGGAGGAAACCAAGAGCACCCGGGGAAACGCGTGTATTCCACGGGGAGAACGTACAGAGACTCCTTACAGAGGGCGGTGGAATTGAACTCCAGAACGCTCCAAGCTGTAGTATCGTCGCACTAACCGCAATGCTACCGTGGCTCTCGAGGATGATTCCGGGAAAGAAAAGGGTCGGTGCGTGATAGCTCTGAGCCAGTATTCGCTGGAGTTTAGAATGATGGGGGGGGTGGGGGGGTGGGTGCGGAAATATCACTGAAACTTATCAAATATTGAAAGGCCCAGACAGAGTGGACGTGCAGAGGATGTTTCCTATAGCGGGAGAGTCTAGGACCAGAGAGCTCAGCCTCAGAATAGAAGGATGGCTCTTTAGGGCAGATTCAGGATGAATTTTCTTAGCCAGAGGGTGGTGAATTTGTGGAATTCATTGTCAAATCCAGAACACATAGGAGCAGAATTCGGCCATCCGATCCACCGAGAAGTCATTGGATATATTTAACGTGGAGTCCAATAGGAACTTGATTACTAAGAATGTGAAAGATCATGGTGAGGAGGCAGGAGAATGGGGTTGAGAGGGATAATAAATCAGCCACGATGGCTTAACAGAAGCGTCTCGATGGGCCAAGTGGCCTGATTCTGCTCCTATGTCATATGGTCTTATTTATCTACACATCATTTAAAACATTCTCTCTTCTTCACAGAACTCCTGCCACTACCTTGCCCACCTGCTTTACCTGTCCACATTTTTCGTATCTTCCTCACAGTTCGTTTCCCCACCTGGATTTGTATCAGAACGGATGGTCTCTCTCACTAGTAGTAACTGCAGACTGCTGGGAGCCCGTCACTGATCACCATGGCTCATTGTGAGTAATCACCAAACAACCTGCTAAACAAATCTACTTACTCCGACTCAGAACGGCAAGGGATTTTACAGAAATTCACAGCCTTCTTGGAGATAATTGCACAGAGCCAAATGATCCTGTCTTAGGGTCTGCTACATTCTAGTTTCCCCAGCCCTGGGGGGAAAAATAAATCTCATTCTCAGCATCTACCGTGGTAACGTAGAGAACAGCACAGTAGTGAGACAGTTAGCGCCACTCTACAGTGCTGGTTGTCAGATCAGGGCTCGATTCCCTGCTGCTGTCTGTAAGGAGTTTCACCCCGTGACTGTGCTTATTTCTTCTGGGTATTCCAGCAACCTCCCACATTCCAAAAAGGTATACAGATAAGGTTACTGAATTGTCACGCCAGATGGTGGTGACACTTGTGGGATGCCCAGCACAATTCTCACTGCTTTGATTTGATGCAGACAACACATTTCTCTGTATGTTTCAATGGATGTGTGATGAAGAAAGCTGATTTTTCTTTCTCTCCCCTGTGACACTTTCTAAGATCGCTAGGGTATGAAACAGTTCAGGCTCCTTGACTACAATATTGTGCCGTAGAAGCTGCCCAACACACCGAGTCCCTCCAGCATTTTGGATTGAGCTTTTCTCTCCCACAGTCTGCACACTGTCTCAAACACTGCCCGACTCTCTCAGACACACCAAAACTCAACTCTTCCTTACCTGGTGTAGCAGGTCAGGCCACTGATCTCGGTTGAATCCCACCCCATCACCCTCCACCGAACCATCCTGGGCCTTTCCCCTCCTCTTACTCAATCTCCAAAGGTGCCTGGGCTTGCTTCTAATCACGTCTGCTGCTCGAGAACAGGAGAAGAGCACCGCCCTCTCATGCAGCCATCCATCCACACACACACACCCTGACCCACAGGATTCAGATGGCTGACTGAAGGGGTCACATTAGCATTTGAATGAATGAAATACACTGAAAGAGGGGCAGAGGAGATTACTACAGCCTCTGCAAGAGAGCAGCGAAAACCCGGAGTTCTGGATTTTGGACTGGAAGTTGGGAAAGACTAGACTTGCACAATCCTGAAAAAAAATCCCAAGCCACTGTAAACCCACTGAATAGCAGCAGTTATGATTTTCACTGTATGCTTTGATGTACATGTGGTAAATACATTTGAATGCAAGAGATTCTGCAGATGCTAGAATTCCTGAGTAACACACACGAAACGCTGGGGGAACTCAGCAGGTCAGGCAGCATCCACAGAAAGGAATATACGGTCCATGTTTTGAGCTGAAACCCTTCATCAGGACTGGAAATGAATAAAAGCAGGGGGGAGGGGAGGTTAAAAGTACAAGCTAGGTGAGAGGTGAAACTGGGTGCCCGGGGGAAGAGGGGATGAGGTGAGAAACTGGCAGGTGATAAGTGGAAAAGGTAAACGGGCTGGAGAAGAAAGAATCTGATAGGAGAGTGGACCAATGGAGAAAGGGAAGGGGGAGGTGCACGGGAGGGGGATGTGATAAGCAGGTGACAAGAAGGAAAAAAGGGGAGAGGGGGAGGAATTATCGGAAGTTGGAGAAATCGATGTTCAGCCATCAGGTTGGAGGCTACCCAGATGGAAATTGAGGTGTTGCTCCTCCAACCGGAGAGTGGACTCAGCGTGGCCACTCCTGAATCTGAGTGAGCAGGATCTCTCCTAATGTAGAAAACAGGAGCTGCCTCGCACACAAACATCCAACAGCAATGAAATAATAAGCAGATCATATTTTTCGCAGTCAGCAGAGAGCATATGTTGGAGTGAATTAGAGTAGAGAATGGAACAGAAATTTTAATATAAATTTGGATAGAAACTATCTACAGAATGTCAGTCACAAACAAGAGAAAATCTGCAGCTGCTGGGAATCCGAGCAACACACACACAATGCTGGAGGAAATCAACAGGCCAAGCAGCATCTGTGGAGAAAAGTACAGTTGACATTTCAGGCCGAAACGTCGACTGTAATTTTTTCCATAGATGCTGCCTGGCCTGCTGAGTTCCTCCAGCATTTTGTGTGTTTTTACAGAATGTTCTGTAGATGGAACGGTTCCCATCCTGAACTGACCAAGTTGGAAATGAGCAACCACAACATGAGGGAAGAGCTGCAGTGACGGGAGGGCGAGCAGGCCTGGGGAGACTGACACCAGGAGGCCGCACTGATCTGGTGAGTGAGCCTGCTGAGCACCACCCAGACCCCTGAGTGCTGTGGCTTGGGGGGGGGGGGGGTTACTGAGAGGGAAACAGGGTTGGGGGGCTGGAATGTCCCATCCCCACCTGTCAGAAGGTACATACCACCCTGCAGCAGTTGGCAAATCCGCCCCCATCTGCTCCACCGGGTCTCCCAAAAACTCGCTCGTACGTATGGGGTGCCCATAACTGGGCACTTGTAACCCAGAAAGTGCATTAGAGTAGCCCTGTTCTGTCTAATCTAATGTGCCCATTTACGGCATTTGTACTATCAATGACAGTACTATCTTGGCAGGGTCCTGGATTGCTCTAGTCAAAGTCACAGTCAAGTTCACCGTCTGAGGCACCAGTGCGTGGTGCTGAAACGTGCAGTGGAAGACTTACTTTCAGCAGCATCCCAGGCACAGAAGCAACAATCACAAATTAAACGGAAATTATGTGAGAAAGAACACAATTAGAATAAAAAAATAAAGAAAAACTAAATTCAAACCACAAAGCAACACACTCAAAGTCTACTTCTAACTCTGGAGTGTGATCTCAATCGTGAAATACTGGAGTTTAGGAGAATGGAGGGGGGAAGGGATCTCATTGAAACCCCTCAAATATCGAAAAGCCTCGAGCAAGTGGATTTGCAGAGGATGCTTCCTCCAGTAGGGGAGTCCAGGACCAGAGGGCACAGCCTCACAATACAAGGATGGCTGTTAGAACAGAGATGAGGAAGAATTTCTTTTGCCAGTTGAATCCGTGGAATCCATTGCCACAGACTGCTGTGAAGTCACTGGGAATATTTATTGTTTAGCTTGGGTGTCAAAGGCTATGGGAGGAAGGCAGGAGAATGGGGTCGAGAGGGATGATGGAAAGGTGGAGCAGACTTGATGGCTGAATTTTGCTCCTGTCTTATGGTCTAACTTTCCACCTTAGGATCATAAAATCCATACTGTACACTCCCTCACTGTAAAATGTTTATTTCTTGCTGTACAAATACCTCCATGGTCCCATCCTCACTGTCTCAGTAGTGTTCCGCTACAGTTAGCAGGGCGGCCCAGTGACACAGCGGGTATGCTGCAGCCTCATTGCCCCAGCGACCAGGGTTCAGTTGTCTGGCGCTGTCTGCGTGGAGTCTGCACTTCCGCCCTATGATTCAGGTTCATTTATTCATCACACACATATCAAAACATACTGTGAAATGTAAGTCCTAGCGAAGGGTCTCTGCCCGAAACGTCGATAGCGCTTCTCCTATAGATGCTGCCTGGCCTGCTGTGTTCCACCAGCATTTTGTGTGTGTTGTTGTTTGAATTTCCAGCATCTGCAGATTTCCTCGTGTTTGCTCAGTGGAATGTATTGTTCGCGTTAACAACCAACACCATACAAACCTGCGCTGGGGGCAACCTGCAAGCGTTGCCGCCCGCTCCTGCGCCAACAAAGCTTGCCCACAAACAACAACAACACAACAAGGGTCACCGCACCCTCCGGGCAACATGTCAGGCGCACGTTGTTCAGCAGAACACCACAAGCAGCAGCAGCAGCAGAACTGGCCGCTCTCCTACCCTCCCACACACCAACCAACGAGGTGCTCCGGTTTCTACCCACGTCCAAAGGGGTGACTGTAGATCAGTTATCCCTAGTGGAGGCAAGCAGGAGGGCAAGTGTGAGAGAGAGCACATTGCAAGGTTGTGGGGGATACAAGGTGAGGTAGAAGCAGATCAAAGAGATTGTTCTGCTTGGAGCAATGTCGGCAAGACCACGGAAGTGACCATTCTGGTTTAGGAGCCTGGTGAATGGACCATGGTGGATGGATCGAGCTGGGGATGGGTGTTCGATATGGTGGTTAGGGAGGAACTATGTGGAGGGGACATAAAAGAGAGGGGAAACCTAGTTGGAACAGTAGAAGTGAGAATCGAACACAGTTGGTTACCTGAAATTGTAAAAATTCAACGTTCTTACAGTTGAGTTGTGGGCTGCTCAAGGGGAACATGAAGTGCTGTTGTTTATACTGAAACCTGCCTGGCCAACAGAAACTGTCTTCGTAGTTTAGAAGGCCAGGGTCCTTTGATCAATGAGAGCTCGCCCTTTGCACACTGGCAGAGTTATACAATGAGCCAGAGTCGAACTGTAGTGCTCAGCTGGCAAGATAAGAGCAAACGCTCTGAGTGATAACAGCTCAGACCTAGCACGCCCCAGGTTTCCTGGTTACCGTGAGGAGGAGGGAACTTGTTGGATTGCCCAGACGGTCTAGGGCGTAGGTCCTTTGCCCATCACCTTCCAGCTTCCCCTCCCACCATCTTCTATTCTGACTTCTTCCCCCTTCCTTTCCAGTCCTGATGAAGGGGTCTCTGCCTGAAATACTGAGTTCTTTCACCATTTTGTGCGCGTTACTCTGGATTTCCTGCATCTGCAGAATCTCGTGTCTACACTTCCCACTGCCTAGGTATAGCAGTCAACATTATCGTAGACCCACCCACCACAGACATTCACAAACAGGAGGAAATCTGCAGATGCTGGAACTTCCGAGCAACACACACAGAATGCTGGAGGAACTCAGCAGGCCGGGCAGCATCTATGGAAAAGAGTGAACAGTCGCCATTTCAGGCCAAGGCCCTTCAGCAGGACCCGAAACGTTGACTGTACTCTTTTCCAGAGACGCTGCCCGGCCTGCTGAGTTTCTCCAGCATTTTGAGTGTGTTGCCACCACAGTCTTTCTTCCTTTTCTTCTCTCCCACCAGGCAGAAGATACAAAAACCTGAAAGCACATAACTCCAGGCTCAAGGGTAGCTTCTACCCCACTGTTATATAACTACTGAATATATAACAGTAGGTTAGGAGCTGTCCTTGGGCCTGGTGGAACATGCTTTAAATGGTTCCTCTGTACAACAAAATGGACAGGACCTCACAAACCATCTTATCATGATCCTTGCACTGCAATTTCTCTGTAAATCTTCATTGACATTATAGACAATAGACAATAGGTGCAGAAGTGGACCATTCGGCCCTTCGAGCCTGCACCGCCATTTTGAGATCATGGCTGATCAATTCCTATCAATACCCGGTTCCTGCCTTGTCCCCATATCCCTTGATTCCCCTATCCATAAGATACCTATCTAGCTCCTTCTTGAAAGCATCCAGAGAATTGGCCTCCACTACCTTCCGAGGCAGTGCATTCCAGACCCCCACAACTCTCTGGGAGAAGAAGTTTTTCCTTAACTCTGTCCTAAATGACCTACCCCTTATTCTCAAACCATGCCCTCTGGTACTGGACTCTCCCAGCATCTGGAACATATTTCCTGCCTCTATCTTGTCCAATCCCTTAATAATCTTATATGTTTCAATCAGATCCCCTCTCAATCTCCTTAATTCCAGCGTGTACAAGCCCAGTCTCTCTAACCTCTCTGCGTAAGACAGTCCAGACATCCCAGGAATTAACCTCGTGAATCTACACTGCACTTCCTCTATAGCCAGGATGTCCTTCCTTAACCCTGGAGACATTGTTTTGCCTTGTTGAGCTCAACACTCTATATAAAGATTTGATCAGTACGAACGACGTGCAAGGCAAGGTTTTCACTGTCCCTCGGTACACGTGACAATAATAAACCCATTCCAATTGGTGACGAGCTACGTTAGGGTGAAGGTGCTCCAATAGTGCCACTGGAGAAGGATTTCCTGCAGTCAGACCCAATGAGGGGTGGCAGAGGCTAGCACATCACCATGACAGTGCCGGTGACCCGGGTTCAATTCCCGCTGCTGCCTGTAAGGAGCTTGTATGTTCTCCCTGTGTGGGCTTCCTTGGGAAGCTCCGGTTTCCTCCCACTTTCCGGTTAGTAGGTTAATTGGTCAGAGCAGGCTCACTACCCTGGAAGGGCCTGTTACCAAACTGTATCCCTAAATAAAATAAAAATTAAATAACTGAGGGCTGATGATTCATCTCCTGTGTGGAACTCAAGACCTCAATCCTACCCTAGCACTCAAACACTTAGAGCCACAGATACCGTAGATACTACACAGGAATGGGCTCTTTGGCCCCTCCAATCTGCACTGACCATCAACCTTCCACTTACGTTCTTCTGACCCAAATCCATTTTCATCTCCCCCCATTCCCATCCACTCCCCACTCATCGGCACACCAGGCACGATTTATAGTAGGAAAAACTAACCTACTGACCCTTACGCAAACGTGAGCAGACATTTTCCCACTGAGGTTGGGCGAGACGAGAACTAGGGGTCATGGGTTAAGGGTGAAAGGTGAAATGTTTAAGGGGAACATGAGGGGTAGGTCTCCACTCAGAGGCTGGTGCGAGTGTGGATTGAGCTGCCAGTAGAAGAGGTGGATGTGGGATTGATTTCAGAGAGGTGGAGGGGTCCAGGTGTAGGTTGATTGAACAAGATCATACTAGATGGGCCAAAGGGCCGATTTCGGTGCTGTGGTGCTCTATGACTCTATGCCTTTGGGACGTGGGAGGAAGTGTGCAAACTCCACAGAGACAGGGCCTGAAGTCGGATTTGAACCTACGAGGTGCAAGGCAGTGTTTGTCCTAGCTGTTTCACTGTGCTGTCCTGTTGGCTATTGGCACCCTGGCCATAAAATCTCTCAAAATCGCCCTGGGGGTATTGGCACCCAGCCTTCCCATTCCAACTGTCCCAGGCATTCCTATCTTCTTCCACCTCATCACTGGTCGTTGTTCCTTTGGCATTCCACCAAACAAAACCACCTCGCCCATAGTAACACACAAAAAAAACTGCTAGCACTGCAAATCTGAAATAAAAACAAAACCTCTCTGGCTACAGGTCTTTTCTCTGCCCTTTCCCCCACCTCCCTCCTCCCTCTTTGTTAAATTTAGAGTCATAGACAGCATGGGAACAGGCCCTTCTGCCCATCTTATCCATGCTGCCTACCTGAGCCAGCCCCATTTGGAAGCGTTTGGGCCACGTTCCTCTCGCAAACCTTTCCTATCTGTACGGTTGGCACGGCAGAGTGCCGGTTAGCGCAAAGACTTACAGCTCCAGCAACCACCACTGGGGGTTCAATTCCCGCCCCTGTCCTGTGAGGAGTCTGTACATTCTCCCCTTGACCGCCTGGGTTTCCTGCGGGTGCTCCAGTTTGCTTGGGTTAGAATTAGTAAATTGTGGGCTTGCTATGTTCACGGCGGAAACATGGCCACACTTGAGAGCTGCCGTCACCCCCCCACCCCCCCCAGTACATTTTGATTGCTGATGGAAAAGACGCATTTCACTCCATGTTACAAATAGAACAAATCTAAATAAAAAATTACAGATCTTCTCTCTGCTGTTCCATCTTAAATTTAGAATTATAGAATTCTGCAGCATGAAACAGGCCCTTCGTTTATGCCAACACAACCACTGACCTGAGCTGGTCCCTATTTGCCAGCATTTGGCCCACGTCCCTCTAAACTAGGGGGTCCCCAACCTACCATTAACCGAGGGGTCTGTGTACCCCAGGTTGAGAACTCCCACTCCAAGCCTTCTCCGTGTTCCTACTTCCTACAGAAGTGGTGAATTGTTCTCTCTTGAACAGAGGCTGGGGGGTGGGGAGGGGGGCGGGAATCTGACAGAAAAGAATTCTGAGACAGTTGGAATCTTTTACCTCAGGGCAGTAATGCCAAACACTAGAGAACCTGTGCTTAAGATGAGAGGGGACAGGATTTAAAGATGAATGGGGACAGGATTTCCATTTAAACACAGAGTGAAATGTAAGTGTCTAGAAGGGGCCGCCAGAGGCAGATCCAGTAGTGGGGTTTGAAAAGTTTTTCGGCAGACACACGAACGTGCAGAGATATGGATCATGTACAGGCTCCTTTTTAGCACTCAGAGGAAACCCTGGTGGTCACAGAGAGAACACAGAAACTCCTTACAGACAGCAGCAGGAATATTGCCCCGCTTGGCGATTGCAGGTGCTATTCACCCCCTGCATGGCCAATGGGTGAACTGGCTTCTGTATATTACTCTTGGATGGCAGAAAAATCAAACAAGATCTTTCGGACAGGTGAGAGAAAAGCTTTCAGACCGGTCATGATGTTGCAGCTATATAGGACCGTGGTCAGACCCCACTTGGAGTACTGTGCTCAGTTCTGGTCGCCTCACTACAGGAAGGATGTGGAAATCATAGAAAGGGTGCAGAGGAGATTTACAAGGATGTTGCCTGGATTGGGGAGCATGCCTAATGCAAATAGGTTGAGTGAATACAGCCTTTCTCCCTTGAAGCAACAGAGGATGAGAGGTGACCTGATAGGTGTGTGTGAATGAGAGGTGACCTGATAGAGGTGTGTGAATGAGAGGTGACCTGATAGAGATGTGTGAATGAGAGGTGACCTGATAGAGGCTTTGTGTGGATAGTCAGAGGCTTTTCCCCAGGGCAGAAATGGCTAACACAAGAGAGCACAGTTTTAACGTGCTTGGAAGTAGGTACAGAGGAGATATCGGGGTAGTTGGTTTTTTTTAAACGTAGAGAGTGGTGAGTGCGTGGAATGGGCTGCTGGCGGCATTGGATACAATAGGGTCTTTTAAGAGACTCCTGGACAGGTATATGGAGCTTAGAAAAAGAGGGCTATGGGTAACTCTAGGTAATTTCTCAGGTAAGGACATGTTCAGCACAGCTTTGTGGGCTGAAGGGCCTGTATTGTGCTGTAGGCTTTCTATTTCTATTTGTAGAACGACAGAAAGGGAAATTCATCTCTAACCTTCTAGCTTGTACTCCTTCAACACGTGTCCTCCTTCAGCTCAGTGTTCAGCACAATCATACCCTCAGTTCTAATAAACATGCTCCAAAATCTGAGCCTCTGTACCTCTCTCTGCAACTGGATCCTCAACTTCCTCACTGGGATATCACAGTCTGTGCAGATCAGAAATAACATTGCTTCCTCACGGACAATCAACACTGGCACACCTCAAGGATGCGTGTTCGCCCACTACTCTACTCTCTCTACACCCATGACTCCATGGCTAGCAACAGCTCAAATGCCACCTACAATTTTGCCAATGACACAACTATTTTTGGCAGAACTTCAAATGGTGATGAGGAGGCGTACAGGAGTGAGCTAGATCAGCTCGTTGAGAGGAGCTGCAGCAACAACCTTCCACTCAATATCAGTAAGGCCAAGGAATTGACTGTACAATTCAGGAAGGGTAAATCGAGGGAACACACACAAGTCATCATCGAGGGATAAGAAGTGGAAAAGGTTGAACAATCTCAAGTTCCTGGGTGTCAACATCTCTGAGGATCTATCCTGTACCCAGCATAATATCACAAGTACAAAGAAGGCACAACAGTGGCTATCCTTAGGAGTTGGTGAAGATCCGGCGCGATATCTAAAACTTTGACTAACTTGTATATTTGTGCACTGGAGAGTATACTGATTGGTTGCATCACAGCCTGGTATGGAAACACCGATTCCCTCGAACAGAAAATCCTCCATAAAGTAGTGGATATGGCCCAGTCCATCTTGAGTAAAGCCCTCCCCACCATTGAGCATATCTACATGGAGCAGCGTCAGGTAAACAGCATCCATCATCAGGAGCCCCCACCACAAAGGACATACAACTCGTCTCACTGCTGCCATAGGGCATGAGGTCCAGGAGCCTTAGGTCCCACACCACCTGGTTCAGGGATAGTTATTACCTCTTGAGCAACAGGTTTTTGAACCAGAGGGGATAACTTCACTGAATTGTTCCCACAACCTATGGTCTCACTTTCAAGGACTCTGAACCTCATGTTCTTGATATTTATTTATTTTTCTTTTGTATTTACACAGTTCGATATCTTTTGCATATTGGTTGTTTGTCCACCTAGTTGGGTGTGGTCTTTTATTGATTTTATTGTCTTTCTTGGACATACTGTGAATGACCACAAGGAAACAAATCCCAGGGTTGTATATGGTGACATATATGTACTTCGATAATAAACTTACTTTGAACTTTTGATATTTCATTAGGGGTCTGAGGAGATTTGGTATGTCACCAAAAGGTTCTCACAGATGTACCATGGCGAGCATTCTAACTGGTTGCATCACCATCTGGTATGGAGGGGCCACTACACAGGATCGGAAAATGCTGCAGTAAGTTGTAAACTCAGCCAGCTCCATCACAGGTACTAGCCTCTCCACCTTCAAAGGCGATGCCTCAAAAAGGCAGCCTCCATCACTGAGGACCCTCATCATCCAGGACATGCCCTCTTCTCATTGCAACCATCAAGGAGGCGGTAGGGGGGCTTGAAATGGATCCTCAATTTCCTCACTCGTAGACACCAGTTAGTTCGAACTGGCAACATTTCCTCTATAACCTCTCTCAGCACGGGTGCTCCAGTATGACTCTGGAGCCGTGCTTAGCCTCACAGTCGTAATTGTGAAGCGAGTACAGTGTGCTTAGCCCCTTCTCCGCTCACTTTACAATTACGACTGTGAGGTTAAGCACAGTTCCAATGTCATATTTAAGTTTGCTGAAGACACCACTATTGTTTTTTTAAACAAAACATTCCATGTCTCTCAATCTTTCACAAATGTTTCCATTACGGTCTGTACATTTCCACACTCTTAGCCACCCACGTGGCACCGTTGTTTCATATTTACATCCTGTTGTTGAGGGGTCGAGTTGCAGGGAGCTTACCCCCTCAACAACGGTATGTAAATATGAAACAACAGATTGCCACGTGGGTGGCTAAGAGTGTGGAGGGGCATACACCCCACCACCCTACCCCTCAACTTCCGCGGGAGAAGAACTCTAAACTGTGGTCCTTCCCCACCAGGCCCTTGCGGTGGCTGCACTGAGTTTGAGTGCGTCCCTCAGCACGTACTCCTGCAGCCGGGAATGTGCCAGTCGGCAGCATTCCCCCACGGACATCTCCGTGTGCTGGTAGACCATCGAGTTTCGGGCCGACCAAAGAGCGTCTTTCACTGAGTGGATGATCTGCCAGCAGCACCGGATGTTGTTCATCAGCACTATTGCTGATTGAATCAAAGGTGGCAATGACATTCTACAGAGGCGTGGTTGAGAGTGTGCATCACAACCTGGTACTCCAGCTGCAGTGCTGCCGACAAAAAAGCCTTGTAGAGGGGGGTTAGGGGAACAGAGAAGGTTATTGGGGTCTCCCTACCTTCTGTCCAAGACCTCTTTCAGAGTCGATGCCTCCAGAAGACACGGTACATCATTAAAGACCCCTCACACCCTCTCCATGAACCGTTTGTGCTTCTGCCATCAGGCAAACATTACAGGAGCATCAAAACAAAAACCACAAGGCTACTAAACAGCTTCCTCCCACAGGCAGTCAGACTTCTAAATAGCTGCTCTACCTGACTCTGCTTTGGACACTTATAACTTGTTTTTAACTGACATGTCGCTGTTGTGTTTTACTACTTATTGTTATGTTTATTATTTAGTGTTGCGTTTGTTATGTTATGATTGCACTGCTCCTGGGAAACGCTGTCTCATTCTGCCCTGCAGAGCTGATGTACGGTTAGAATGACAATGAAGTTTTTGGATCTTGAATCAGCATTTAGGAGGGAGAATGTCAACTTGGCTGAGTGGTGTCACAACAACCACCTTTCACTCAAAACAACACGCACAAAATGCTGGAGGAACTCAGCAGACCAGGCAGCATCTATGGAAAAAAGTACAGTTGACATTTCAGGCCAAAATCTTTTGGCAGGACTTTTTTTTTTCGAGCTTTGATTTCTAACATCTGCAGATTTTTTGTTGTGATTGGATAACCTTTCACTCAGTATCAGCAAGACCAAGGAACTGACTACAGACTCCAGGAGGAGGCAACCGGAGGCCCACGAGCCAGTCCTTATCAGGGGATCAGAGACCGAGACAGTCAGTAATTTTAAATTCTTTGACGTTATCATTCCTGGGCGTGGCACGTAAGTGCTATTACGAAGAAAGCACAGTAGTGCCTCTACTTCCTTAGAAGTTTTTGAAGATTTGACACGTCATTTAAAACTTTGACAAACTTCAACAGACATGTGGTGGAGAGTATATTGACTGGTTATATCACAGCCTGGTATGAAAACACCAATGCTCTTGAAAGGAAAATCCTACAAAAAGTGGTGGATAAGTGCTCCCCACCATTGAGCACATATATGGAGTGCTGTCACAGGAAAGCATCTGCCAAGAGCATTTGCTTTTTGCTACTGCTGTCAGGAAGGAAGTACAGGAGCCTCAGGACTCACACCACCAGGTTCAGGAACAGTTATTACCCTCCATCCATCAGGTATTTGAACCAGAGGGGATAACTTCACTCCACTTGTCCCACCATCTCATGTTCTCAATATTTATTGCTTATTTATTTATTATTATTCTTTCTTTCTTTTTGTATTTGCACAGTTTGTTAACTTTTGCACACTGGTTGAACACCGAAGTTGATGCAGTCTTTTACTGACTCTATTATGATTATTATTATTATATTACGGATTTATTGAGTATCCCTGCAAGAAAATAAATCTCAGTGGTGAGATATATGGTGACATATGCAGCATGTAGTTTGGTAGTAAATTTACTTTCAAGGACTCTACAACTCATGTACTCGATATTGATCTATTCATTTATTAATTAGTACTTTTGTTGCACGTTGGTTGCTTGTCTGTCCTGTTGGGGCAGTGCTTCATTAATTCTATTGTGTTCCTTGTATTTGCTGAGTGTGCCCACAGGAAAATGAATCTCAGGGTTGTACAGGGTGACATATATGTACTTTGATTATAAGTTTATGTTGAAGACATGCACTCAACACTTCAGCAACAGATTCTTTCCTCCCCCAGCAGATTTCTCGGTGGATTACGAGGCCATGAAACAGTCCTACCGAAAGGTTTCGTCCCGAAATGTTGACTGTACTCCCCCCCACAGATGCTGCCTGGCCTGCTGAGTTCCTCCAGCATTTTGTGTGTGTTGCTCGGCTTTCCAGCATCTGCAGGTTCTCTCTTGTAAATGAACCCATGACCACTGTTTGTTTTCCTCTCTTTTTGTGCCACTTTTTAAAAATACATACCTATTGCAATTTATAGTTTTTTATTATGCATCGCAACGCACTGCTGCCACAAACAACAAATTTCACGACTAATTCCAGTGATATCAGAGCTGACTCTAGATTCCCCACCTCCTGCCTTCTTATTCTGGCGCTCTCCCTCGTCCTTTCCAGACTCGATGAAGGGTCTCAGACCAAAATGCCACCAGTTTATTCATTTCCATAGATACTGCCTGACCTGCTGAGTTGCTCCAGCAGTTTGTGTTTCTGTTGCATGGGGTTGCTTTTCCCGGGAGCTGACATGGAGCGAATGGGCCAAATGGACATAGGACACAAGTTTTCTTTATTGTTTTGGAGGGGGAGGGGGCGGAGAAGAGCCAGGGAACCATCCTGGGAGAGCGACCTCAATGAGCTTGATGTGGGTATTCGATTTCAGCTGCTTTAAGACTCTTGTGAAACACCCCCCGTCTCACATTGCAGTGTCGAAGGGGCGTGTAAAGAAACAACGAGTGGCATTCATTTCCTCCTTTGTGGGAGGGAGAGAGAGAGAAAGAGAGCAGTGGGAGACTGGGCCACAAGAAATGAATTGTACCTGGTTACCTGGTGAATAGTAACGACAGGAACGAGGCTCGGCGACATCGGGCTCAGGTTTCTGCAGGAGGCTAAACTGCATTCCGCAGGTTGGGCCGCCTCAGCGCACAGTCACCCCACTCTGACCACAGCACAGAAACTCGCACTGACCCCTTGCTGGAGCCTACCGGTGAATCCTCCCGCTCCCTTCCCAGGAAATCGCACCGGAACTCCACATTTTTGTTTCGCTCCCCACCCAGTGTGTTTCCACCCCTTTCCCAGTCCTGAAGTCAGACGGTGGGCGGCATAGCGTTGAGTGCAACGCTCGGCAGGAAGACTGGGGTTCGATTCCCGCTGCTGTCTGTAAGGAGTTAATACATCCTCCCGGTTTCCTCCCACATTCCAAAGACGTACGGGGTGCCGGTTAGTAAGTTGTGGGCATGCTACGCTGGGGCTGGAAGCACTTGTGGACTGCCCCCAGAACAATCCTTGCTGATTTGATTTGATACAAATGATGTATTTCACTGTATGTTTCAACGCACGTGACGAATAAAACTCATCTGTATCTCTAAAACGCACGCAGCCTTTCTCCCTGGGGTTCAGGGAATCCAGAACTAGGAGGCATCGGTTTAAGGTGAGAGGCGGGAGATTTAATAGGGAGCTGAGGGACAACTTTTCCAGCAACAGGACGAGTGCTCAGTACGTGGAGATGTAAGAGATTCCGAAAATCTGATCAACACACGCAAAAACGCTGGAGGAACTGAGCGGGTCGGGTGGCAACTATGGTGGGGAATAAACTGTCAACGCTCCAGTCCAAGCCCTCTCATTGGGAATGGAAAGGAAGAGGGCAGAAGTCAGACTGCGAGTCCAGGCGGGGGGTACAAATCACCCCTCCCCTTGCCCCAGCAGACACAGCTTCTGCTACAGAGCGGAGCACTGACCAGACGCTCTGATGCAGGACCGTGGGAGGGCGGCTGCCAGCGCTCACACCTTTCACATGGGACAACAACTGAGCCCCCCCCCCCCCCATTTCCACTCTCAGCCATAAACTCACCCCCACGGTTTCTGCCAAAGCTGCTATCGTCCCAACCTCGCAGTCTGCTTGCAACAGTTAGCACCGAAACACCAGGCACAATCTGCTTGCCAAAACCTGCCGTTTATATATCGCCAGCAAAACTTTCACGGCACCTTCAGACATTAAAGACTACCCAACAAGATGCGGAGGGTGTAGAATACTGACCAAAATGTTCCTCAGAGGGCTCTGAGGAGCAAAGCAAGGAAGGGGAAGCAGTGTAGCGTAAGGAGTTACAGTGTCAGTAACCCGGGTTCAATTCTGACACTGTTGGTTATGGAGTTTGTACATTCTCCCTGTGACCTCATGGGCTTCTTCTGGACATCCGGTGTCCTCCCGCATTCCAAAAACAGGCGGGCTTGTACAGCAAGTTCTGGGCATGCTATGTTGGTGCCAGAAACCTGATGACACTTGCCAGCTTGTCTGGGCACGTATTCGAATGGCGACTAACACAAATGACACATTTCACTTTTCGACGTACATGTGATAAGTCAAGCTCACCTTACAGGAGGTTTGGGAAGGGGCAGGGAGAAATCCCCACGTTTGGAGATCCAATCCAACGGTCAAACAAGCCAAACCAGGAGTGTCCGAGAGCCCAGAACAGTAGGCCAGGAGATCCCGGGAGGAAAAGTTTGGAGGATGAGGAGGGGTGAGGGGTTTGTAGACAAAGCTAGGATTTTTTAAAAATAAGATTTCTTTTATCAAGGAGCAAACGTAATGGCAATGGGCAAATGGAGCAGTCAGTGCATTAGGGTAGCGACAGGAGATTTTTCAGTAAGGTGAGGCCTTTCAAAAGCAAAACCTTCCTGGTTCACTGGGGGGGGGGGGGGGAGTGTCTTTAAAATCAGAGCGGTGGAATCTTTAATGGGTAGCACAGAGGATTAAGTATCTTAGCTTACCAGAAACGATGGAGGGAACTCAACCACAAATTATTACGAGAGGGAGAGAGGGAGAGAGATAAGAGCTAACCCTCACCTTGAACCTGCTGCCGTCTGAACGTTAGCTCACTGTGTCGGAAGGTGCTGGGAGCTGTCCTGCGGTACAGGCTGTTCCTGGTCAGTGATCCCATCTCGACACCCCGAGATTGCCGATACTGCCGAGATTCCTGGCACTCCCAGTCCTGCATACTGAGCGAACAGTACGGAGAGAGCTGACCCAGGAGCACGGTGCCTTTCATAGTCCAGCTGGGAGACCCCCCAGTGGGCAGTGGGGCTAACTCTCTCCCACCCACTGCCAACCCCTACTACAGCACCCTCTCAAGGGCAGCAGAGGGGCAGGGAGAGGAAGTAGACTCTCAGACAGTGCCAACGAAACACCAGCTCCTTCGAATGAGTCAAGGGCTTGGGCTGGGCTGAAGGAAAATAAACAGGTGTTTCAGGAAGGAAAGATGAAGGCTCCTCCTCTCCAAACTCAGCTCACAGTGGGCAGTGATATCAGTGCAGACTCGGTGTTCACACACTGTCGCAGACTCACCGTGGAAACTTAACCTCAACTCAGGCATACGAGAGCCGGGTGACTCTCTGTCCACTGATTGGCTGATCAATGACCCCTGGAGTGAGTAAAGGATTAATCAGCTTTGCCCAGTGCAGAACACAAACAAGATTAGAGAGGGTGGTGCAGCAAGAAACAAAAGTAAGAGAGAGAGAGAGAGAGAGAGAGAGAGAGAGAGAGAGAGAGAGCGTGAGTGTGAGAGAGAGAGATACACAGAGAAATACAGAGAGAGATATACACAGAAAGAAATACAGAGATATACAGAAAGAGAAATACAGAGAGAGATACACAGAGAAATAGAGATACACAGAAAGAGAAATACAGAGATATATACACAGAAAGAAATACAGAGATATACAGAAAGAGAAATACAGAGAGAGAAATACAGAGAGAGAGAGAGATACACAGAGAAATACAGAGATACACAGAAAGAGAAATACAGAGAGAGATATATACACAGAAAGAAATACAGAGATATACACATAAAGAGATAGGGAGAGACAGGCAGGAGAGAGGCAGAAGTGGAGGAGGGGTGGGCAGACATGACTATCAGATTGACGAGCAGACGGGTGGGAACAGAGCTGGTTGGTAGATGGAATCAGAGGAGGGGTGGGTGGAAATGATAGGGAGGTTGGACAACACGGGAGATGGATGAAAAGAGTGAAAAAAGTTGTTGTTGAAGAGTGGCCCCTCTGCCCATCGGGGTCGTTGCTTAGGTCCTTCGCGGGGGCGGGGTGAGTCTGGGACAGTGAAGCTCCAGTCTGCACACACGTACACACAGGAGCCCCACCTCCTGCCAAATTTCCCAAAACCTGCCCAACCAAGTCACCTTTGCCATCCTCTGGTAGTTTATATGACGGCCTGGTATGTGTGCAGTGTGCAGGAACGCAAGAGGCTGCAGATTTGCGTACGTAGCCAGCTCTGCCCATCAACTCATGACACAAAATGCCCACAATAATAAACCTGATTGTGAGACCCTTCATCCACAACATTAATGCAGAGGGTGAAAGGTTATGGCCCCAAAACTATACCTCCCCGGCAGCGTTTTCCTAAAAAGAAACCCCTTCTGCCCACTCTCTGATTTCTGCTCGTCAGCTAATTTTCTCTCCATGCTAGTAGCTTGCTGCCAACACTCCGTTTAAAAACCCTGCGTCTAACTCAGCGGCAGCTGGTTCCACAGACTGGCAACACAACTTGTCGATGGTACGTACAGCGACGGTGCAGGAAGAATGAACGTTCAGGTCGTTGTCAGTAAAAGGGGCTGCTCTGCTCTGTAAGGGAGAGGTCTTGTGTAGCTCGGAGCTTTAGCTTACCTTGAGCTTGGAACTCTTCTTCCGGAGCCGCGATGTTGGAGGAGTAGAGTTCCGGGTTTTCTGTGGTCCCTGAAGTCTGGCTGTCCCGGAATGCAGAGCTCGGGGAATCGTGGGTCTGCGTCTCAAGGTCCCAGTCCATCTCAGTCGGCAGGTGAGGGGAGAAGCCACGGCCACAGAGAGCTTGCCTGTGAACCCCGTGCCCCTCTCGGAGAGAGCCGGAAGCATCCGGAACCGGAGCAGGGCGCCTGGGGTGGGCGAGCTCGCCCCTGCGGGGAGGGGGCAGGGGTGCGGGTCGGGAGGGGCGGAGGGAGGAGGTGGGGGTGAGGGGGCGGGGAGGGGCGGGCCTGGATGCTCGGGGAGGGGCCGAAGCGCGGCCGGAGCCCCTGGCCACGTCCTGCTCGGTGCTGAAGTCCGAGATGGAGAAACGGCGATGGACGGGCCGGGCGACCTGTGACCTGGGGGCCGGGATGCTGCGGCCGAACTCCTCGATCTGCTCCGACAACTTGGCGTCCAGGTCCCACCTGGGGGGAGGGGACCTGCCTGTGGGGGATGGCGCCGGGATCCATCCGTTGTCGCGCGGGACAGGGCTGGGAAACGCCGGATGCACGGAAGAGCTGCTCATCATCACCTCTGACCCCTGCTGACCAGGGAAGTCCTGCCCCTCTGACAATGGCTGGCCCCAGCAGCCCAATCCTTGCTGATCCCAGGAGCCCCACCCCACTGAATCCTGACCTTTGGAGCCCAACCCCTCTGACCCTTGCTGACCCTGGGAGCCCCGCTGCTCTGACCCCTCTTGACCCTGGGAGCTCCACCCTTCGGACTCGAACTGACCATGGGGGCCCCGTCCCTCCTCAGCTAGGGCTTCGGGACAAGCAGACACCGCCGGCAGGGATGGGAGACGGGGTGCCCCAACCAATCCTGGACCGGCCGCAGGACCCAGCTGACCGGCACTGGCACCTGTCTCACCCCTCGGCCCCGGCCTGGCCTCCAGGCTCGGAGGCTCTCCGCTGCCGCCCTGCAGCCTGACGAAGCGTAGTGGGAAAATCCCAGTCCTGCCAGCCAAGGTGCCTTGCAGCCAACCATCCTCCAGTGTTGCCGTGATCCGAATCCTATCCCCCTTGGAAAAGTCCAGCTCTTCCGCCTCCAGTGCTTGGAAGTCATACATGGCCACACCATAGAGAGCTGACCTGGTGGGATCTTCTGGGGCCTCAGGAAACTCGTCCTCAGCTGGGACATCCTGTCCCTCACTTTCCTTCTCTACCTCCTCAACTGGGACCTCCAGCCTCTCTACCTTGTCCTCCACTTCCCCATCCTCAAAGCCTGTGGTCTTGAGTGACTGCAGAGGCCCCATAAGCTCCACAAACCCCTCGGGGAAGATGCCCCTCCTGCCGTCCAGCTCCCCCTCGAACCAGCCGGGCTCCGGCACCCCCACAATGGTGATGACGTCCCCCTCGGCAAAGTCCAGCTCCTCGGGCATCTGAGCGGACAGCCCCATCAGGGCCCGGGCCCGGCCCAGGGCGTAAGGCGGCAGCTCACCCAGCGGCTTGTGGGAGTGCTGGCGGGCATGCGTGGACAGGTGCAGTTCTCGCGTGCAGGAGGCGGGGAAGGCTCCCCTCGAGCCCCAGGAGGTGCGGCCCCGGAGCCAGTGTCCATCCAGGGAGTCCTCCACAACCACTATGTCACCTGTGGAAGGAGAGAGAGGGGGCAAGGGGAGAGGAGGGGAGGGAGGGAAAGGAGAGACAGGGGAGGTAGGAGAAGTGAGGAGGGGAGGGAGGGGAGGGGAGGTAGGGAAGGTGAGGAGCAGAAA
The DNA here is from genome assembly GCF_048418815.1 of Hemitrygon akajei. NCBI lineage: Eukaryota > Metazoa > Chordata > Chondrichthyes > Myliobatiformes > Dasyatidae > Hemitrygon > Hemitrygon akajei. The sequence goes on along the minus strand of NC_133146.1, from coordinate 13,752,341 downwards.
ATGGAAGGATTGAGGCATGAAAAGAAGAGGTTGAGAGGTATGGAGGGACAAAGTAAGACAAGGGAGGTTGAGAAAGAAAGTAAGAGGAAACAGGCATATTGAGGAGTGTGGTGGGCAGTGAGGAGAGGGAAGGAAGGGTAGAGGGAGCAAAGCAGGTAGAGGGGGAGGCAGTGAGAAGACGAAGGGAGTGAGGAGGTAGCGGGTGAGAGGCGGCGATGGGGTGGAGGGGGCATGCAGGAAGCAATTAGAGGAGTGGAGGGGGGAGAATGGGACAGGAGGTGAGGAAGGAGCGGGGGGGGGGGGGGTAAGAGAAAGACAGGAATGGTGAGCCAATAGGATATTAGAGCCAAATTACTTAATGGAAGCAATTAAACTGTAGGCCACTCCGGTGAAGGGACTGGTTTCCCTCGCCACAATGGTCCAGTACCATTCAACTCCTCCACCCTCTCACCAGAGTGCTCCCAACCCCACAACCCTCCCGCTGCTCCTTCCACCAGTCATTTCAAGCCTCTGATCCCATTCTCTGAGAGAAACAGGAAGGACCCGTTTTACCGCCAGGCCCTCATGATTTTACACACCTCCTTTCATTTATTTCTCAGTGCCTTGTGTCCCAAAAGAAAGCAGTTCCAGCTTATCCAGGGCTTTCTCCAAGTAATGATCTTCCACAAGAGTTGGGGCGGGAGTGGCATCCCATTTCCTTCGAATCTGCTCCTCTTTCCTGCGGAGATGCTCTCCCCTGGCCTTTACCATCCCAGATCAGTCATTTCATTTGGAGATACTGCACAGCAGACGGCCTCAAAGTCAGCAAGACCAAGGGTGTGATTACAGACTTCAGTAAGGGGAAGTCAAAGGAACATACACCGGTCTTCATTAAGGGGTCAGCATTGGAAAGGGTGAGCCTAACCACCTTCTTCCCCCTCAAATGTTAGAAAAGTACGTGCCACCAGGCTCAAGGACAGCTTCTAGTTGTTATCAGACTCTTGAAAGGACCCCTCACACACTTTAGAGATGAACTCTTGATCTCCCATGTTATATGATTGAATGGTCCCCCAATACAGTAAAATAGGCTCTTGTCCTCACAGTCTACCTTGTACGGCAATGCCATTATCAACTGCCTGCAATGCCCTCTCTCCATAACTCTAACTCTTTATTCTCTTTGTGTTCATTCATTCCTTCATTATGTGCCGTGTCGTGTGACGTGGGCCATCATGGTTTCGACTGTAATTGCCCTGGGCAAATTTTTCCACAGAGTAGTTTACCACTTCCTTCTTCTGGGCAGAGTCTTTACAAGATGGATGACCCCAGCCATTACCAATACTCTTCAGACGCACCACCTGCTTCCATGGCTCTACGTGACCCTGATCGGGGAGGGGGGCATCTAAGCAGGGGCTACACATTGCCCAAGGGTGACTTGCAGCCTAGCAGAGGGAAGGAGCGCCTTACACCTCCTTTGGTAGAGACATATCTCCACCCACCACCCACCACCCACTTCTGTATATTAGCTGATATTAAATAATCTGTACTGAGGACACACAAAACAAGGCTTTTCACTGTACCTCATAAACCAAGGTACCGGTTTAGCGGAGGCATGGACAGGGCTCTCAGTCATCCCAAGGTGGTGAGAGGTGTCGCAGAAGATTCAATTTTATTTATCACGTGTACACTGAAACATGCAGTGAGATGTGTCATTTGTGTTAACAGCCAACACAACCCAAAGGTGTGTTGGGGGGCAGCCCACAGGGGTTGCCACTCATTCTGGCACCGAGTAGCATGACCACAGGGCTCGGCAGAACAACACAGAACGCAGCAATCAACAGAACAGCAGCACAACAAATCCCGTTCCTCCCTCCCAACTACCCATGCATATGCACACTTTAGAAGTTCCTGCTCTATGTGGTATCTTCCAGGAATGAAAGGGTTAACACGTGAGGAGCGTTTGACGGCTCTGGGCTTGTGCTCGCTGGAGTTTAAAAGAACGTTGGGGGGGGAGGTAAATCTCATTGATAGAGAATATTGAAAGATCTAGATAGAGTGGATGTGGAGAAGATGTTTCCTGTAATGGGGGTGTCTAGAGCTAGAGGACACAGCCTCAGAATAAGCACATCCCTTTAGAACAGAGATGGGGAGGAATCTCTTTAGCTAGAAGGTAATGAATTTGTGGAATCCATTGCCACAGATGGCTGTGGAGGCCAAGTTATTGGGTATATTTAAAACAGAGGTTGATACATTCTTGATTAGTAAGGGCAAAGGTTATGGGGAAAAGTCAAGTGAATGGAGTTGAGAGGGATAATAATCAGCCATGTCAGAACAGAATCGATGGGCCAAATGGCCTAATCCTGCCCATATGGCTTATGATCTAACTAGCTGCTGATTGCCTTGAGGAAAATAGGGACACGATCTGCAAAAGGCCAAGCCTCCAGTATCACCACGGTGCATTGAGTACACTCTGTGAGAGCCACCCCACCAACGAACTACGTGCAAAGTAAACGGGCCACAAATGTGGGGTGGGGGGGGGGGGGGAAGAGGTGGATGAAGAAGGGCCAAGTAAACAGATGCCACCTGGATCTCAATGACTGGGCCATCTGCAGGATGAGAGTGCACATGGTCTAGGTATTCCAATACAACTATCCCCCACCCAAACCCACTTCATCCATCTTCATTGCCTTCCCCCACCCGGACTAATTCACACACCACTACACCTCCACCCCTTACATCTGGTACCATATGCCACGCACCTTTCCTCTAATGGTTCCCATTCACACTTCGTCAATCGAAGGAATGAATGCTTTCTAAAGCAGAAGTGAATTCGTATGTGTCACTGAATCTAACTTAAAAGTTACTGTAAATCGAGCGACATAGACAACAACAGTTTCACTTCCTGATGAGCTCAGTGCCTTCCATCTTCATTTTGAACATCAAAAGATGCAGGAATTGTTATGAGCTCCCACAGCCGTTGATGATCCTGTGATTTCTGTCTCCAAGGCCGAAGTCTTCCGGGTGAAGCCTCGAATAGCACCCAGACCAGACTGAGTATTGAGGGCCAGTGCTAATCAACTGGCTGGGGAGTTCCCTGACATCTTTAACCTCTCGCTTTGGCAGTCTGAGTTATCCTACCTGCTTCAAGCAGGCTTCAGTTACACTGGCGTCTAAGAAGATCGTGGTAACCTGCCTCAACGACTATCATCCAGTATCATTTGCATCTACAGTGATGAAGAGCTTTGAGAGGTTGGTGATGAAACTTATCAAGTGCTGCCTGAGAAGCAACTTGAATCTGCTCCAATTTGCAGAGCACCAGGTCCACAGCAGATGCCATCTCATTCCCTCTTCACTCAGCCCTGGAACATCTCAACAGCAAAGATGCATGCATCACGATGCTCTTAATAGAATACAGCTTGGCATACAATACTATCATCTCCTCAACACTAATCAGTAAGTGTCAAGACGTTGGCCTCCATACCTCCTTTTACAACTGGATCCTTGGTTTCTGCACTTGCAGACCCCAGCCAGTATGGATTGGCAACAACATCTCCTCCACGATCTCCACCAGCAAACCTGAGCTCTCTGCCTTACTCATTTCACACTTATGACTGAGAGGCTAAGCACAGCTCCAGTGCTATATTCAAGTTTGCTGATGATATCACTGAATTAAAGGCGGTGACAGATCAATAGGGAGATTGTAAATCTGGCTGAGTGATGTCATAACAACCACCTCGCACGCAATGGAGCTGATTATTGACTTCAGGAGAACGCAGCCACAGGTCTAAGAGCTCGTTCTCTTTAGAGGATCAGCTGCTTCAAATTCTTTGGTGTTATTATTTCAGAGGACCTGTCCTGGGCCCAGCACCTAAGAACAATTACGAAGAAGGTACGCAGTGCTTCCACTTCCTCAGGAGTTCGAGCAAATTCATCTAAAATTTTGACAAACATCTATGAACGTGTAATGGACAGTATACTGACTGGCTGCATCACAGCCTGGTACTGAAACACCAATGACCTTGAATGAAAAATCCTATAAAAAAATATAGTTATAACCCTCTCACCAGGATCGTATGCAAAAAACTTGGCCGATAGCTACCTCTGCTAACAGCCATGTGACTCAGCGGTGAGGAGGCTACCCTTCACAAACAATATACATCCATGGTCAGTATGATTCGGATTCAACCAAACAGGGACATCACTATGTTCCAAATAAAGATACCTCGATTTGAGCGAATGCTGTGTAAATACTGCCCATGCACAATTATCGGTCAGCGAGAAGTAACAGATTGTACAGATAACAGATTATAAATAAAGTATATTTGCTAAGTATATCAGCTTTATCAAACAGTTATTAGGAGAAATAAATGAAAGAAAAGGAGAAAAAATGAAAGAGCTCATTACAGTTAGACCTGTCTAAATGTGCACATGAAAGCTGGAGTTCGTCTCTTTCAAAGCTGGGTATAGCCGTTACTCATGGTTCTGGACCCATGGCCTGCATGAAAACACCAGTCACAATCTGAACTTCCCTTGAACGATATATATATCTCACACACACACACACACACACACACGTACTGATCCTTCCTCCTTGGGGCCATTGTTCTGCACAAAGCACTTCTTGTAACGGGGTCTCTCCTTGCCGTGGCATTCTGCGGCATCTTCCATCCTGTCCTGCTCTGCAGCTCCCGCCAAAAGGGCCACGGACCAGAGTCACAAATCTCTCTCACGCACGTTCTCCAGATCCCACCATCCTGCTTGGCTGGCACGACATTCTCAAGTTGAATAGCAGGGCTTGTTATCTCAGCCAGAACCAGAACATTCTGCCAGTTTGCAGAAACTGCTAAAAATGAAATATCTGCAATATAGCAGTAGGAATTTAATCAGGGCATTACATAGTCAACATGGCCCAGTCCGTCACAGGTAGAGCCCTCACACCACAGAGCACATCTACATGAAACGTTGCTGCAAGAAAGCAGCATCTATCATCAGGGATTCCCATCACCCAGGCCATGCTCTCTTCTCACTTCTGCCATCAAGAAGGTGGTACAGGAGCCTCAGGCTCACACCACCACGTTCAGTCACAGTCATTACCTCTCAACCATCAGGCCCTTGAACCAAAGTAGATAACTTCACTCGCCTCATCATTAAATCGTTCCCACAACCCAAGGACTCACTTTCAAGGACTCTTCATCTCATGTTCTCAATATTTATTAATCATTGTTATTTTATCCTTTTTGTATTTGCAGTTTGTCTGGCTGAACCACAGGTTGTGGTTTCTGGTTGACTCTATTACGGTTATTATTCTATTATAGAGTTTTTACGCATGGCAGCAAGAAAATAAAGCTCAAGGTGGTATATGGTGACATAAATATACTTTGATAAATATACTCAGAGGGTGGAGTAAAGTCAAGATGGCGCTAAGCGGCAACTCCTTTGCTTGCATCTTCGGAAACAGCTCGATTTCTATCTTTGATATCTCTTTTTTCCCTTTTCAAGGTTCTTTTGAAGACCCTGACCCGGAGTTACAGTCTGACTTTGGTTCTTTGTGGGAATGGGACCCGACCTCAGGGCCTCATGGCCGGCTGCTTTTCGATATTCCAAGGACGCGGCCTGGAAGACGGGCGCGCCTTCAGGCTGCCGGATTTTCGTGGCTCTGGGGGGGCTGATTCGAGGCCGGTGCCCCTAACTGAGGTGTCGCAGGGGGACATCAGGAGCAGGGGGTTAGCTGCTGGGGGGTTGTGTGCCCAGAGACCTGAGCCTTTCTGGGGCTGACTCTCTGGGCACAGAGCTCGGAAACAGCGAAGCAACAGACTTTTAACGTCATAAATCAGCAAGTTGTTATGTCCGCCCTCTCGCTGTGGAACACCTCCTGTACCCTCATTGGGGAGAGAAAACTTGTGGTGTGTCAAATTACCAGGTGAACGAGTAGTCTTTGGAGTACTGCATGCCCGTGTCTTTACTGATGCTTTGCTGCAGGCTTGAATGCTCGGTGGGGGGAGCCGATGCTTTTTTGCTGGTGTGGGGGGGGGGTGGTTGTTGCTTTGCTGCTGCTTGTGAATGGGAGGGGGAGCTGGGGGGGGCTTTGGGGTTCTAACGTTTAACTGTCATTCACTCTCTGGGGCACTCCTCTGTTTTCGTGGATGGTTGCGAAGAAAAATAATTGCAGGATGTGTATTGTATACATTTCTCGCCATTAAATGTACCTGTTGAACCTACAATTAATTTACTTTGAACTTCAAAAATCAGAGGTGCTGAGGGGCCTGAGTGCATTAGTGCAGGATTTCTAAAGGTTAGCTTGCAGATTGAGTCCAGTGGTGAGGAAGGCAAATGCAACGTTAGCATTCATTTCCAGCAGACTAGCATATAAAAGCGAGGATGTAATACTGAGGCTCTATCAGGCATTGGTCAAACCACTCTTGGAGTATTGAGAGCCTGTGGGTCCGTTATCTGGGAAAGGATGTGCTGGCATTGAAGAGGGTCCAGAGGAGGTTCACTACAACGATCACAGGTGTGAAAGGGTTAATGCACGAGCAGTATCTGATGGTTCTGGGCGTGTACTCACTGGAATTTAGAAGGAGGAGGGGAGATCTCATTGAAACCTGAACATTTAAAGGTCAGAGGGTGGTGAATCTGTGGAATTCCACAACCACTGAGTATTTTTACAGCAGACGTTTATAGGTTCTTGATTGGTCAGGCTGTCAATGATTACAGGAGAACGAGGTGGAGAAGGAAAATTAAACAACCGTGATGGAATGCCGGAGCAGACTCGGTGGGCTAAATGGCCTAATTCTCCACCCTACAGGGGGTGAGGAGTGAGGACAATGATTATGGCCCTTACTACCCCCCCCCCCACCTGATTTATAAAAATCAGTGTCCTGGGGCAAACTCCTGCAATTTGACGCAATGATTCTTGGGGATATTGGGGTCCACGTTCATAGATCGCTCACAGTTGCTGCGCAAGTTGAGAGGTGATTAAGGTGGTGTATGCTCATTAGACCACAAGACATAAGAATACAGTTAGTCCATTCAGCCCATCGAGTCTTCGCTACCATTATGGTTTATTTATTAGCCCTTTCAACTCATTAGTTGGGGGGATTGATTTCAACAGCTGTGAGGTAACGCTGCAAAGGTGGACGGGTAGGTTTGTAAGTTTGCAGATGACGTAATTTTTGGGGGTGTTACAGCTGGATGCAGGGCTGGGCTGAGAAGTGGCAGATGCAGTTCAATCCGGAACAGTGTGAAGTGATTCACTTCGGAAGGTCAAACTTGAAGGTGGAATACAGGGATAATGGAAGGATTCTTAACAGTGTGAAGGAACAGAGGGTTCTGGAGGGTCCACATATATACAGCAGGTCCCTTACAGTTGCTGTGTAAAGGTGCTTTCGTCGTCATTAATTGTGGGATTGAGTTTCAGAGTCACGAGGCTAAAAATCCCTGCCTAGACCACACTTGAAATATTGTGTTCAGCTCTGTTCACCTTATCATAGGAAGGATATCGAAGCTTTAGAGAGGGTGCAGGGTGATTTTCCAGGATGCTGCCTGGATGGGAGAGCATGTCTCAGGAGGTTAGGTTGAGCAAGCTAGGGCTTTTCTCTTTGCAGCAAAGGAGAAGGAGAGGTGACTTAATAGAGCCACCCACACAAAATGCTGGAGGAACTCAGCAGGCCAGGCAGCATCTATGGAAAAGAGTACAGTCAACGCTTTGGGCCGAGTCCCTTCATCGGGAACAATGGAGCTGTAGAAGATTACACGAGGCACAGTTAGGACCTTTCTTCGCAGGGGGAGAAATGAAAAGACATAAATTTCAAGTGTTTGGAGGAAAATATAGGGGGCTGAGGTCAGAGGTAAGTTTAGTTTATTCTACACACAGAGAGTGGTAAGTGCATGGAACACACTGCTGGGGATGGTGATAGAGGCAGATATATTAGGGACACTTAAGGGACTCTTAGTTAGGCATGTGGGTGAAGGAATTATGGAGGGAAGAATTATATTGATCTTGGCATGGGTTAAAAAGTCAGCAGAATATGGAGACTTCAGGGCCTGCACTGTTCCAGTGGTCTATGATTTGGGAAGCAATGAGGATGTGCTGCCCTCTGGAGGTTCAACAGGGTAACTGACCTGCATCCCATTCCCAACCAACCTGACTCTTCCCACCACGTGTGTCTTCCAGTAAGATAGTGGAGGGCTTGGTCACAGTGGCTTCTTTGGGGGTGGGGGGGGGGGGGTCGACCAAAGGAATCATTGTCTTTGTGCAATGTACTTTTTACGATTGCAAGACCCTGCTGGACTTCAAGAACTTAAAGTACCGCAGGTCTGCCCCATCAGCAAGTGGTCCGTTGGCAGGGAAACGGAGGGAGCTGACTTGGGGCGGCTGTGCTGCTGCCTGGGTCAGACAGGCGAGGGAGGAGTCGGTGTGCGAAGGAGGTGTGCAGTCTGACAGCGGGTGACCATCATAGTCGCTTTTCTTGTGATCACAACACCCTGTTGGATATTGCTAATGTGGAATGCTGCAAGTCCGATTCACTGATTTATTGGTGTATCGCAGGGGGGGGGGAGGGGGGGGGAAGCTGCGTAGCCTTGGTCATAGCAAAGACTAGGCCTCAAGCCGTGGCATCGCCTGTTTACAGCCATCCAGGAGACAGGTGCTGAGTCTGTGCATTCCATTGGGGTCTGTGTTGCCCCCAAGTGTTCACTCGACAGAAGACAAGCTGTAATTAGGAAGATTATACAGTTTAATATGTGGCCAAGGAGTTGGTGTAGGAGGGAGGGGATAAGAGTTTTGGATCACTGGGCTCTCGTCCAGGGAAGGTGGGACCTGTACAGAAGGGACGGTTTACACCCGAACCGGAGGGGGACTGATATTCTAGTGGGAAGGTTTGTTAATGTTGCATGGTGGGGTTTAAACTAGAGTGGCAGGGGTGCGGGAACCAGAGTGCCAGAACAGTTAGTGGAGAGGCTGTGGAGGCAGATGTTAGTTAGACATCAAGCAAACTTGGGAATCAAAAGGTTAAGCATGGTGCGACTAGTCCCTGAGCTGCGTATACTTCAATGCAAGAAGTATCGTAGGAAAGGCAGACGATAGTGCTGAAGATGAGGTAGCTGGTTTGCAAACGGAGGCAATGTGTAGTGAGGAGAGGCTGTTGATAGGGCAAAATTGCAGTCAACAGGGTGAATTGCAATGTAAAAGGTGGATAGAATCAAAAAGGGATAATGCAGGACTGAAGGTGTTTTGTTTGAATGTGTGCAGCATACGGAATAAAGTAGATGAGCTTGCAGCACAGTTGCAGATTGGCAGGTATGATGTTGTAGGCATCACCGAACCTTAATGTCCAAGGGTACACAGTGTATCGAAAGGATAGGCAGGAAGGCAGAGGGGGCGGTGTTGCTCTGTTGGTAAAAGATGAAGTCAAATCACTAGAAAGAGGTGGCACAGAGTCAGAAGGTGTTGAGTCATTGTGGTAGTAGAGCTAACGAATTGTGAGGGTAAAAAGACACTGATGAGAGTTGTATACAGACCCCCAAACAGTAGTATGGATGTGGTCTACAAACTACAACAGGAGATAGAAAATGCATGTCAAAAGGGCAATGTTACAATAGTCAAGGGGGTTTTTAATATGCAGGCAGATTGGGAAAATCAGGCTGGTGCTGGATTCCAAAAGGGGTGAGTCTCTAGATGCCTACGAGATGGCTTTTTAAGAGTAGCTCATAGTTGAGCCCACTAGGAAATCCGTTATTCTGAATTAGGTGGTGTGCAATGAACCAGAATTGATCGGAGAGCTTAAGATAAAAGGACCCTTAGGGGAAAGTGATCATAATATGATAGAATTCACCCTGAATTTTGAGGAATAGATAAAGTCAGTATTACAGTGAAGTAAAGGAAATTACAGAGGCATGAGAGAGGGGCTGGCCAAATTGATTGGAAAAGAACACTGGCAGGGATGATGGCAGAGCAGCAATGGCTAGAAATTCTGATAGCAACTCGGAAGGCACAAGATATATACATCAAAAATAATCTTCCCAACAACTGAGGTCAGACTAACTGGACTATAGTTTCCTTTCTTCTGCCTCTCTCCCTTCTTGAAGGGAGAAAGAGGAAGAAGTATTCTAAAGGCAAGATAACACAACCATGGCTAACAAGAGAGGTCGAGGCCAACAAAAACCCAAAGAGAGGGCTTATAATAGAGCAAAAATTAGGGGAAGTTAGAGGATTTGGAAGCTTTTAAAAACCAACAGAAGGCAACTAAAAAAGTCATTAAGGGAGTAAAGATAGAATATGGAACTAAGCTATCCAATAATATTAAAGAGGACACCAACAATTTCTTCAAATACATAAAGGGTAAAAGAGAGGTGAGAGTGGATATCAGACACTGGAAAACAATGCTGGTGATGTAGAAGTGGGGGACAAGGAAATGGCAGCCAAGCTGAGCAAGTATTTTGCATCAGTCTTCATTGTGGAGGACACTAGCAGTGTGGTGGAAGTTCTAGGTGACAGGGTTCATGTAGTGTGTGGTTACCATCACTAAAGAGAAGGTTCTTGAGAACCTGAAGACAAACAAATCACCTGGAACAAATGACGTACACCCAAAAGTTCTGAAAGAGCTGGCTGAAGAGATTGAAGAGGCATTGGTAATGATCCTTCAAGAATCACTAGATTCTGGAATGGTTCTGGAAGACCGGAAAATTGCAAATGTCACTCCACCCTTCAAGAAGGGCGAGAGGCAGAAGAAAGGAAACTATAGGCCACTTAGTCTGACCTCAGTCGCTGGGGAGATTATGAAGGATGAGGTCTCAGTGTACTTGGAGGCACATGATAAAATAGGTCATAGTCAGCATGGTTTCCTCAAGGGAAAATCTTGCCTGACAAATCTGTTGGAATTCTTTGAAGAAATAGCAAGCAAGATAGACAAAGGAGAATCGGATGATGTTGTGTACTTTGGATTTTCAGAAGGTCTTTAACGAGGTGCCACACATGAGGGGGCTCAACAAGCTACGAGCCCATGGTATGACAGGAAAGATTCTAGCATGGATAAAGCAGTGGCTGACCAGCAAGAGGCAGAGAGTGGGAATAAAGGGAGCCTTTTCTAGTGGTCCACAGGAGTCTGTGGTGGGACCAATTCTTTTTATATTACATGTCAATGATTTGGATGATGGAATTGATGGCTTTGTTGCAAAGTTTGCAGATGATATGAAGATAGGTGGAGGGGCAGGTAGTTTGGAGGAAGTAGAGAGGCTACAGGAGACCTCAGACAGATTAGGAGAACGGGCAAAGAAGTGGCAGACAGAATAGTGTCGGGAAGTGTACGGTCATGCACTTTGGTAGAAGAAATGAAAGGGTTGACTATTTCTAAATGGAGAAAAAATATAAAAGACTGAGGCGCAAAGGGACTTGGCGGTCCTTGTGTAGAATTCCATAAAGGTTAATCTGCAGGTTGAGTCTGTGGTGAGGAAGGTAAATGCAATGTTAGCTTTCATTTTAAAAGAACTAGAATATAAAAGCAAGGATATAGTGTTGAGACTATAAAGCACTGGTGAGGCCTCGCTTGGAGTATTGGGAACAGTTTTGGGCCCTTAGAAAGATGTGCAGAAACTGGAGAGGGTTAAAAGGAGGTTCATGAAAATGGTTCCAAAATGACTGAATAGCTTGTCATGGCTCTTGGCCAGTACTCCACTAGAATTCAGGAGAATGAGGGGTGACTTAATAGAAATCGATTAAATGATGAAAGTCCTCGATAGAGTGAATGTGGAGAGGATGTTTCCTCTGGCGGGAGAGTCTAAGACCAGAGGACTCAGCCTCAGAACAGAGGGGCGCCCTTTGAGAACGGCGATGAGAAGGAACTTCTTTAGCCAGACAGTGGTGAATCTGTGGAATTCTTTGCCACAGGCAGCTGTGGAGACCACGTCTTTGCGATTCTCGATTGGTCAGGACATGAAGGGATGTGGGGAGAAGGCAGGAGACTGGGGCTGAGAGGAAAATTGGTGCAGTCATGACTGCATGGTGGACAGACTCAATGGGCCAAATGGCCTATTTCTGCTCTTATATCTTATAGTCTTATTATGCTCAACCGCAGATTGCTGCACCACTCCTGGACTAAGGCTCTTGGACTATATTTTTTGTGCCACTGTATTTTACTGATAATGTTACATGTGCTTGCTATCTTGTATGAGGTATGTGTGCCTTGTTCTATGTGTGACTGTTGGTATTGTGGTTTGCACCTTGGCCCAGAGTAAAACTCTTTCATTTGGTGGTATTGATGGGTATTCATGTACGTTTGACAATTAAACAAACTTAAACACACACAGAAAGCTGGAGGAACTCGGTGGACGAGGAGGGAAACAGACAGTTGATATTTCAGGTCAAGACCCTTCATCTGGACTGGAAAGAGAGAGGAGAGATAGCCACTTTAAAAAGGTTCGGGCAAAGGTTGGAGCAAGAGCCGGCGGTGGTAGTTTGATCCAGGTGGGAGGGTGGGGGGGGAGGTGATAGGCAGCTAAGGTGTGGGGGGGGGGGGAATGATGTTAGAAGTTGGGAAGTGAGAGATGGAGGGGACAACGAAAGAGGGCTGGGGGGCATCACATAAGCTGATGCTGAGAGTATGTGGTGTATGTGTATGAGAGGGGGACAGTGACGGAGATAAGGGTGGGGTAGGGAGTGTGTGAGTGTGAGAGAGAGGGGTCAGTAACAGAGATAAGGGTGGGGTAGGGAGTGTGTGAGTGTGAGAGAGAGGGGTCAGTAACAGAGATAAGGGTGTGGTAGGGAGTGTGAGTGAGAGAGAGGGGACAGTAACAGAGATAAGGGTGGGGTAGGGAGTGTGTGAGTATGAGAGAGAGGGGGACAGTAACAGAGATAAGGGTGGGGTAGGGAGTGTGTGAGTGTGAGAGAGAGGGGTCAGTAACAGAGATAAGGGTGGGGTTGGAAGTGTGTGAGTGTGAGAGAGAGGGTTCAGTAACAGAGATAAGGGTGGGGTAGGGAGTGTGTGAGTGTGAGAGAGAGGGGTCAGTAACAGAGATAAGGGTGGGGTAGGGAGTGTGTGAGTGTGAGAGAGAGGGGACAGTAACAGAGATAAGGGTGGGGTAGGGAGTGTGTGGGTGTGAGAGAGAGGGGTCAGTAACAGAGATAAGGGTGGGGTAGGGAGTGTGTGAGTGTGAGAGAGAGGGGTCAGTAACAGAGATAAGGGTGGGGTAGGGAGTGTGTGAGTGTGAGAGAGGGAGGACAGTAACAGAGATAAGGGTGGGGTCAGAAGTGTGTGAGTGTGAGAGAGAGGGGGACAGTGACAGAGATAAGGGTGGGGTTGGAAGTGTGTGAGTGTGAGAGAGAGGGGTCAGTAACATAGATAAGGGTGGGGTTGGAAGTGTGTGAGTGTGAGAGAGAGGGGTCAGTAACAGAGATAAGGGTGGGGTAGGGAGTGTGTGAGTGTGAGAGAGGGAGGACAGTAACAGAGATAAGGGTGGGGTCAGAAGTGTGTGAGTGTGAGAGAGAGGGGGACAGTGACAGAGATAAGGGTGGGGTTGGAAGTGTGTGAGTGTGAGAGAGAGGGGTCAGTAACATAGATAAGGGTGGGGTTGGAAGTGTGTGAGTGTGAGAGAGAGGGGACAGTAACAGAGATAAGGGTGGGGTAGGGAGTGTGTGAGTGTGAGAGAGAGGGGTCAGTAACAGAGATAAGGGTGGGGTAGGGAGTGTGTGAGTGTGAGAGAGGGAGGACAGTAACAGAGATAAGGGTGGGGTCAGAAGTGTGTGAGTGTGAGAGAGAGGGGTCAGTAACAGAGATAAGGGTGGGGTAGGGAGTGTGTGAGTGTGAGAGAGGGAGGACAGTAACAGAGATAAGGGTGGGGTCAGAAGTGTGTGAGTGTGAGAGAGAGGGGGACAGTGACAGAGATAAGGGTGGGGTTGGAAGTGTGTGAGTGTGAGAGAGAGGGGACAGTAACAGAGATAAGGGTGGGGTAGGGAGTGTGTGAGTGTGAGAGAGAGGGGTCAGTAACAGAGATAAGGGTGGGGTTGGAAGTGTGTGAGTGTGAGAGAGAGGGGGACAGTGACAGAGATAAGGGTGGGGTTGGAAGTGTGTGAGTGTGAGAGAGAGGGGTCAGTAACAGAGATAAGGGTGGAGTTGGAAGTGTGTGAGTGTGAGAGAGAGGGGGACAGTGACAGAGATAAGGGTGGGGTTGGAAGTGTGTGAGTGTGAGAGAGAGGGTGACAGTGACAGAGATAAGGGTGGGGTTGGAAGTGTGTGAGTGTGAGAGAGAGGGGTCAGTAACAGAGATAAGGGTGGGGTAGGGAGTGTGTGAGTGTGAGAGAGAGGGGACAGGGACAGTAACAGAGATAAGGGTGGGGTAGGGAGTGTGTGAGTGTGAGAGAGAGGGGTCAGTAACAGAAATAAGGGTGGGGTAGGGAGTGTGTGAGTGTGAGAGAGAGGGGTCAGTAAGAGAGATAAGGGTGGGGTAGTGAGTGTGTGAGTGTGAGAGAGAGAGGGGTCAGTAACAGAGATAAGGGTGGAGTTGGAAGTGTGTGAGTGTGAGAGAGAGGGGTCAGTAACAGAGATAAGGGTGGGGTTGGAAGTGTGTGAGTGTGAGAGAGAGGGGTCAGTAAGAGAGATAAGGGTGGGGTAGGGAGTGTGTGAGTATGAGAGAGAGGGGTCAATAACAGAGATAAGGGTGGGGTTGGAAGTGTGTGAGTGTGAGAGAGAGGGGACAGTGATGGAGATAAGGGTGGGGTAGGGAGTGTGTGAGTGTGAGAGAGAGGGGTCAGTAAGAGAGATAAGGGTGGGGTAGGGAGTGTGTGAGTGTGAGAGAGAGAGGGGTCAGTAACAGAGATAAGGGTGGGGTAGGGAGTGTGTGAGTGTGAGAGAGAGGGGTCAGTAACAGAGATAAGGGTGGGGTAGGGAGTGTGTGAGTATGAGAGAGAGGGGACAGTAACAGAGATAAGGGTGGGGTAGGGAGTGTGTGAGTGTGAGAGAGAGGGGTCAGTAACAGAGATAAGGGTGGGGTTGGAAGTGTGTGAGTGTGAGAGAGAGGGGTCAGTAACAGAGATAAGGGTGGAGTTGGAAGTGTGTGAGTGTGAGAGAGAGGGGACAGGGACAGTAACAGAGATAAGGGTGGGGTAGGGAGTGTGTGAGTGTGAGAGAGAGGGGTCAGTAACATAGATAAGGGTGGAGTTGGAAGTGTGTGAGTGTGAGAGAGAGGGGTCAGTAACAGAGATAAGGGTGGGGTAGGGAGTGTGTGAGTATGAGAGAGAGGGGTCAGTAACAGAGATAAGGGTGGGGTTGGAAGTGTGTGAGTGTGAGAGAGAGGGGACAGTGATGGAGATAAGGGTGGGGTAGGGAGTGTGTGAGTGTGAGAGAGAGGGGTCAGTAACAGAGATAAGGGTGGGGTAGGGAGTGTGTGAGTGTGAGAGAGAGGGATCAGTAACAGAGATAAGGGTGGGGTCAGAAGTGTGTGAGTGTGAGAGAGGGGGACAGTAACAGAGATAAGGGTGGGGTAGGGAGTGTGTGAGTGTGAGAGAGGGAGGACAGTAACAGAGATAAGGGTGGGGTAGGGAGTGTGTGAGTGTGAGAGAGAGGGGACAGTAACAGAGATAAGGGTGGGGTAGGGAGTGTGTGAGTGTGAGAGAGAGGGGACAGTAATAGAGATAAGGGTGGGGTAGGGAGTGTGTGAGTGTGAGAGAGAGGGGTCAGTAACAGAGATAAGGGTGGGGTAGGGAGTGTGTGAGTGTGAGAGAGAGGGGGACAGTGACGGAGATAAGGGTGGGGTAGGGAGTGTGTGAGTGAGAGAGAGAGGACAGTAACAGAGATAAGGGTGGGGTAGGGAGTGTGCGAGTGTGAGAGAGAGGGGACAGTAACAGAGATAAGGGTGGGGTAGGGAGTGAGTGAGCGTGAGAGAGAGAGGACAGTAACAGAGATAAGGGTGGGGTAGGGAGTGTGCGAGTGTGAGAGAGAGGGGACAGTAACAGAGATAAGGGTGGGATAGGGAGTGTGTGAGTGTGAGAGAGGGAGGACAGTAACAGAGATAAGGGTGGGGTAGGGAGTGTGTGAGTGTGAGAGAGAGGGGACAGTAACAGAGATAAGGGTGGGGTAGGGAGTGTGCGAGTGTGAGAGAGAGGGGACAGTAACAGAGATAAGGGTGGGGTAGGGAGTGAGTGAGCGTGAGAGAGAGGGGACAGTAACATAGATAAGGGTGGGGTTGGAAGTGTGTGAGTGTGAGAGAGAGGGGTCAGTAAGAGAGATAAGGGTGGGGTAGGGAGTGTGTGAGTGTGAGAGAGAGGGGTCAGTAACAGAGATAAGGGTGGGGTAGGGAGTGTGTGAGTATGAGAGAGAGGGGACAGTAACAGAGATAAGGGTGGGGTAGGGAGTGTGTGAGTGTGAGAGAGAGGGGTCAGTAACAGAGATAAGGGTGGGGTTGGAAGTGTGTGAGTGTGAGAGAGAGGGGTCAGTAACAGAGATAAGGGTGGAGTTGGAAGTGTGTGAGTGTGAGAGAGAGGGGACAGGGACAGTAACAGAGATAAGGGTGGGGTAGGGAGTGTGTGAGTGTGAGAGAGAGGGGTCAGTAACATAGATAAGGGTGGAGTTGGAAGTGTGTGAGTGTGAGAGAGAGGGGTCAGTAACAGAGATAAGGGTGGGGTAGGGAGTGTGTGAGTGTGAGAGAGAGGGGTCAGTAACAGAGATAAGGGTGGGGTTGGAAGTGTGTGAGTGAGAGAGAGAGGGGGACAGTGACAGAGATAAGGGTGGGGTTGGAAGTGTGTGAGTGTGAGAGAGAGGGGTCAGTAAGAGAGATAACGGTGGGGTCGGAAGTGTGTGAGTGTGGGGGGGGAAACAGGAGCAGAGATGAGGGTGGGATGGGAAGTGTGTGAGTGTGTCTGCGGTGCACAGGTATTGTATGAGAAAGGGTGAGACATGAATGGGAGAAGGGTAAGGTGGTGAGGGCACAAAAGGGGGAAAGCATAGGCCAATTATCGTGTGCACAAGTCAGGAAATTCGTGTTCATGTGCACGCTTACTGCCAAGACACAGGTCAGGACGGATCTGAAGGGGCTGCAAATTCTAAAAATACCTTTGGGGATGATTCAGAGCAAGAGAACATCGTACCTTAAAACACTGGGACGAGCGAGAACCAGTTTAAACCAAGGTGAGTTGTGACCCGATGGACCGGTGAGACAGACTGTCCATTCCTACAATGGCTGGCCACTCTGCTGGTGAATCTGAGGTCAAGGTTCAAATTGGACACCCCAGAAAACGAGGAGGGTAAAGGGAGCTTGGAACATGGAAGCTGAGTTCAAAGTGTTTCTCGAACAGACGCGGCAGCAGGAGCTGCAATTTACTAACATCTGATGAGAAAAATGTACTGCAAAAGGCTGTAACCTGCAATGCTGGATTTCTGAAATAAAAATCAATATATACCAGAAGTATTCAACAGGTCATACATCATCTGTAGAGACAGAATCAACCTTTTGGACTGATGATGCTTCATCAAATTAGTCATACAGCATAGAAAAAGGCCCTTTGGCCTAACCGTTCCACACCAACCAAAATACCTAACCAAGCTATTCCCATTAGAACAGAGATGAGGAGGAATTTCTTAAGCCAGTGAGTTCAAGATCTGGAGAATTCACTGCCACAGGCGGCTGTGGAGGCCAAATCGTTGTGTATACTTAATGTGGAGGTTGGTAGGTTCTTGATTAAGGGTGCCAAATGTTGCAAGGAGAAGGCAGAAGATTGGGGCTGAGAGGGAAAATGGATCAGCCACAATGAAATGGTGGAACAGACTCGATGGGCTGAATGGCCTAATTCTGCTCCTTCAGTACTGTGCAATAGTCTTAGGGACATGTTTAAAAAATTACGTAAGACAATGAGGCTTTCAAAAATAATGAAATTAAAAGTTCCTGTTCCTAAATACGAAAAAAAGACTATAAGTACAATAAACAGTAAAAAATCTAAATCAAATCAATATTTGCTGTGACCACTTTTTGCCCTTAAAACTGCATCAATTCCTTTAAAACTGCATCAATTCTCTTAGGTACTCTGTTGTGAAGTTTTATAAGAACATCAGCTGGCATCTTGGAGAACTTGCCGCAGTTCTGCAGACTTTGGCTCTCGGTAATTCCCGACAGCATCGATGATGTTGAGATCAGGCTCTGAGGAGGCCATACCATCTGTTGCAGAACTCCCTGTTCTTCTTTCTGCTGAAGTTAGTTCTTTATGACCTTGGCCGTGTATTTGGGGGAAGAATGAAGTTGGGACCGTCAGATGCATTCCTGTTCGTATTACATGATGAATGAAAATCTGCTTGTACTTCTCAGCTTTGAGGATTCCATTAATTCTGACCAGATCACCAACTCCATTTGCAGAAATGCAGCCCAAATCCGCAGGGAACCTCTGTCGTGCTTCACTGTTGGCTGCAGACACTTATCTGGGTAGCACTCTCCAGCTGTGGACAAACTGCCTCCTGTTCGAGCCAAAAATTTCAAATTTCAACGTCAGTCCAGAGCACTTGTTGCTATTGTTCATTACCCAGTCCTTGTGAGTTTGTGTGTGGGTGAGTCTACTGGCTTTGTTTCCAATTTGAAAAAATGGATTATTGGCAGCAACTCTTCCATGAAGACCACTTCTGACAAAACTTCTCTGGACTGTGGGGGTGAGAGCGGAGGTGTATTGGGTTCCAGTGGTTTCTGTGAGTTCAGAATTCATAGAAGTGCTGGATTTAGACCATAAGACATGGGAGCAAAATTAGGCCATTTGGCCCATCGAGTCTGATCCACCATTCAATCATGGTTGATCCTTTTCTCCCCTTCTTAGTCTCATTCCTCGGTCTTCTCCCCATAACCTTTGATGCCATGTTCAATCAAGAACCTATCAATCTCTGCCTTAAACACACCCAACGACCTGGCCTCCACAGCTGCATGTGGTAATGAATTCCACAAATTCACCACCATCTGGATAAAGAAATTTCTCCACAAATCTGTTTTAAATGGACGCCCCTCTAGCCTGAGGATGTGCCCTCTTGTCCTAGACTCCTCCACCATGGGAAACATCTTTTCCATATCTACTCTGTTTAAGCCTTTCAACATTTGTAAGGTTTCAATGAGATCCCCCCTCATCCTTCTAAATTCCAGCAAGTACAGACCCAGAGCCATCAAACGTTCCTCGTATGATAACCCTTTCATTCCTGGAATCATCCCTGTGAACCTCCTCTGAACCCTCTCCAATGCCAGGACATCTCTTCTTAGATGAGGAGCCCAAAACTGTTCTGATTTAGAAGTGACGACAGTTTGACGTATCCCTCAACCGCTGTACACTGTGTCTGTGTCCGACCACTGCATTTCTGATCCTCAACCATGCCTGTTTCTTTGTGTAATTAACGCTTCTTTTAGGTATGATGGCGGGGAAAACCCAGGCATTTGAAACTGTTCCATGTAAATCAAAGGAAACACTGTAAATATGGATTTGTTCGAATTGTCCTGAATTTTTCTTTGATCTTTAGCACACAAACTGTGGACAGCACATCTTGAAACTCTTGTCTGCTGCAACATTTCTGCTTGGTAGAGACCTTGCTGATGGAGGATGACCACCTTGTGTCCTGTTGCTATGCTCACTCTTGCCGTGGTGTAAGATTTGATGATATGAAGGTTAAACCGTCGCATTTTAGTCTGGTTGCCCTTCACCCAGTGAGATTCCATCTACACCCATTTCTGTTTCAGTTAAATCAGTTTAGTCCGTTCAATTCGTGTCATTGATCATTAACACCTGTTTGTTAACTTTGTTTCATCAAACACTGGGCTATATACCTACAAAGTAATCTAGTTGTTATTTGAAAAGTTGTCTGTTACACAATGTTGTTACATGCTTTTACGAAATACTAAAACTTATCTGTAACAAGAAACACGGTAGAATCAACAATTGACTACACCCAACTGGAAGGACAAACAACCAGAGTGCAAAAGACAACAAACTGTGCAAATACAGGAAAAGTAATAAATAAGCAAGCTATAAATATCTAGAACATGAGATGAAGAGTCCTTGAAAATGAGTCTATAGGTTGTGAGAATGGATCAGTGATGGGTGAGTGAAGCTGAGAGAAGTTATTCCCTTTGGTTCAAGAGCCTGATGGTTGAGGGGTAATAACTGTTCCTGAATCTGGTGGTGAGCGTACCTTCTTCCTCAAACTAGCCGCAAGAAGACAGCATAGCAGGGTGGTGTGGGGTCCTCGACGATGGACCTGTGACAGCGCTCCATCTGGATGTACTCAGTGACAGAGTGGGCTTTACCCATGATGGACTAGGCCATATCCACTACTTTTTGTAAGATTTTCCATTCCGGAGCATTGGCGTTTCCGTACCAGTTCCATTTGGATTATGGTATGGTATGGTTCTATACCATAAATGTTGTCCCTCAGATTCCTTTTAAATCTTCCCCCTCACCTTAAATTTATGCCCTCTAGTTCTTGGATTCTCAACCCTGGGAAAAAGTCCATGAATTTCCTATCTATACTGCTCATGTATTAAGACTATAAAACTTTTAAATGTAGCTGAAAAACAACATATTTCATGACGTACTGCATGTCAGTGGTGATAAACACAGATCCTAGTTCCCTACCGTGTCTGCAAATAAGCCTTTTGCAAATCAAAGACCATCTCTGCCTCGCAGAGGTCTGCAATCCCCCAACAATTTAGATAACATTTATTGACTTTCTAATCCTTGCTGGAACGGCCTGTTTCACATCTGCCCACACTGCATTCCTCTTGCCAGCTCCATGCCTACACACTTAACCGGACTGGCTCAAGGTCAGCTCCAGCTCTTGCCTTCAGATGAGAGCACCGCGCAGGAGGCGAGCGGCAGATTACTGAGGCAGATTTCCATGTGATTGCCATGGTCAGAGGTCGGGGAGGGGGGGGGGGGGGGAGGTGAGCAAGGCCACAAAGGGACACGTGTCTGAAAAGACACTGCATCCTTTCACACTCGGCACTGTGAGGAATGAGGCCGTCATTAGACATTCGGCGTTGACATAAAGTACAAAGGGAGGATTTCTCCCTGGGAGCTGAGTCAAGAACCACCGATGGGGGCACGGGGCTGTGAATCACGGTGACGGGCATCACGCGCAGGGCCCTGTGACGCACTACTTCCTTCCTGCCCGCGTACCTGCGGAGGAGGGGCACGGGAGACCAGCTGCGTCAGCGCACTGCAGTCGTGCCCCAGTTCCAGAGCACTCATGGCTTAATCCTGACTCAGTTCTGAGTTAGAAGGCTGAAGGGGACCTCAGAAAGTCCGACGGAAGGCAACACACGCAGTCCCGTTTACGTCAACAGCACTAAGTTTGGATCATCAAGTTCCCAGGAGTGAACATCACCAACTGCCTGTCCTGGTCCAGCCAAGTAGACCCCACGGTCAAGAAAGCTAACTAGTACCTCTGCTTCCTCAGAAGGCTTTAAAAGGAACGTAGCCTGGTCCCTTCGATCCTCACCATTTTTATAGATGCATCGCAGCTTGGCACGGCCAGTGCTCTGCTCGAGACCACAAGAAATCGCCGAGTATTGTGTAGCACATCACAGAATCCAGCTACCCCTCCAGAGACTCTGCCTACCCCTCTCACTGCCTCCAAGGACCCTACCCACCCCAGACGTTCCCTCTTCGCCTGTCTCCCATCGGGCAAAAGTTACAAACCTCTGAAAGCGCGTACGACCAGACTCCAGACGACTGAGCAACCCCCCAAGTACAATAAGATGGGCTCTCAACTTCACAATCTACCTTGCATCTCATCGCCGACCTGCTCTGCACTTCCTCTGCAGCAGTTACACTTTATTCTGCATTCTGTTGTCGATTTCCCTTGTACCACCTCAATGCAGTGTGTTGTAAGTAAACGATAATCACAAGAGATTCTCTGCAGATGCTGGAAATCCAGAGCAACGCACACAAAGTGCTGGTGGAACTCTGCAGGTCTCACCACACTCTGAGTGAAGTTCCCTCTCAGGTTCCTCCTAAATATTTCACCTTTCAACCTTAACCCATGACCTCTAGTTCTAATCTTAACCAACCTTGGCAGAAAAGAAGTGGAAAAAAGCCTGCTTGCACTTACCCTATCTATACCCTTCATAATTTTGTGTACATCTATCAAATCTTCCCTCATTCTCCCATGCACTAGGGAATAAAGTCCTAACCTGTTAAACCTTTCCCTATAACTCAGGTTAGGTCCTCAAGTCCGAGCAACATCCTTGTAAATTTTCTCTGTCCTCTTTCAATCTTACTGATATCTCTCCTGTAGGTAGGTGACCAGAACTGCCCATGATATTCCAAATTTGACCTCACCAACATCTTATACAAGTTTGGCATAACATCCCAACTGTGATTTATGAAGGCCCATGTGCCAAAAGCTCTCCAACCATTTCCTCTTTCACAAGATCTCAGAATCCTTTAACCAAGCTTGGGGATCGCCTGACCTGACATATCCGGGCTGGGCCCCGATGTCTGTCTAACTGGCGTGTACGTGGTTTTGCTGCGTCCACGTTGCTGTACAAAAAAGATCGCCATTATCGTTTCCGATATCCCGGCACCCCAGAGTGTTAAGTATTCAAAGCCATCTCCGCACTCACCGCGTTTGAGGGGTAGGTCCGAGGAGGATGTGGCGCGGAAGTCATCAGTGCAGACACAGAGCCTCTCACCCTGCTTGGTGTTGGGGATGCAGACAGGCTCCACGAAACTGCTGGGGAACTGACCTGTTGGTTAAAGGGGGGGGGGGGGGGGGGTTGGTAGGAAGGGGTGTGAGGGAGGTAGAGAGGGAGAGGATGTATCAGAGACATAATTAGACTGAAAGTCCCGAACCTCAGCACAGGACACGCACCATAAAAGATCCTGCAGGTGCTGGAAACCTGGGCGAGAAACACAAAATGCCGGAGAAGCTCAGGCAGCACTTATGGGGAGGAATAAACAACCAATATTTCAGGCCAAAGACTCTTCACCTTATTCTGGCTTGTAACCCCTACCTTTCCCGTCATGATGGAGGGTCTTGGCTCCAAACCCTTTCCCCTCCATAGATGCTGCCTGACCTGCTGAGTTCTTCCCTGTGTGTGCTGCACCATAACAAGTCAGGATTGAAATCAGTGTCAATGGGACAAACCTCAAGGTGAATGGTTCCCATTGAACAAGAATTGCTCTGATCACCTTCCCCTTGCTACACAGAGACAGGAGCAGATCAGCTTCCTGGTCCCAAGTGACTAGCTCAACTAAACCTGTAAGACATAGGAGCAGAATTAGGCCAATCAGCCCATCCAGTCTGCTCAAGCATCACATCTTAGCTAATTTATTACCCTTCCGAATCCCATTCTCCTGCCTTCTCCCCATAACCATTGACATCTTGACTAATGAAGGACCCATCAGCCTCCGCTTTAAATAAACTCAACGATTTGGTCTCCACAGCTGCCTGTGGCAATGAATTCCATAGACTCACCACTCTCTGGCTAAAGAACTTCCTCCTCTTCTCTGTTCTAAAGGGACATTCTTGTATTCTGAGGCTGTGCCTCCTGGTCCTCACAGATCAATGTATAAAGGGATAGGAAAGATAGGCTAGAAGTTAGTAAATGGAACCATTCTGGATGGGGATCTTGGTCAGACTGGACCAGATGGGCCAAAGGGCCCGTTTCTCTACCATTTGACTCTGTGAGCAGGTTGTAAATTTTGATGATTGACCTTCATCATGAGGGGTATAGATAAGGTAATTTTCTTCCACTGTGGTATAATGACTGTAGTGTTATACTGTTTACTTCATAATGTAATGTAAATGCACATTATTATTTCTTGATTTATTTGTGGTAATAATACCTTATGTTATGTGTGTGAGCTATATGCACCTTGGTCTGGAGGAACGTTGTTTCGTTTGGTGGTATACACGTGCATGGCTAAACGACAATAAATTAAACTTAAACTAGAGGTCATAGGTTAAGGGTGAAAGGAACATGAAGGGGAACTTTGTCACTCACAGGGTGGTGAGAGTGAGGAACGAGCTACCAGTAGAAGTGGTGGATGTGGGCTCAATTTCAAGATTTAAAAGCAAGTTTGGATATGCACATGGACAGGAGGGGTGTGGAGGGCTAAAGTGAGGGTCGATGGGACTAGGCAGAATAACAATTTGGCATGGACTAATGGGCTGAATGGCCTGTTTGGTGATGCAGTCAGTCTATGACCCAGAGTAGCAGCACCTGCTCGAGTGGCCATACGAGCTCCTGTTACTCCGTGACACAAGACCGAAGGACAGTCACGATCTACGGGTGTTGGGGGGGTGGGGAGGAGAGAAAACAGACTGGCAGTGAGGGGCAGGCTTCGATCCGAAGGTCAATGGCCTCAAAAGATGCAGATCCAGATTTATCACATGTATATCAAAACATACAGTGAAATGTATTGTTTGTGTTACCAACCAACACTACCCAAGGATGCGCTGGGGGCAGCCCACAAGTGTCACCACACATGCTGGCGCCAACACAGAACACCCACGATGTTCAGCAGGACAATACAGAACACAGCAGAATACAAGAGACCAAGTGACAAAGCAACAACGCCAAACAGGCCCTGTTCCTCCTTCAGTCTCACCCACAGATGCACATTCACAGTGCTCCAGCAGACTCGGGATTCGCAGAATGGGTAGGCACTTGGCCCCCACGCCCTCAGTGGTCTCGGAGATTCACAGACTTGGGCCTCAACTTCTGGACTTCTGATCGACCTCTGGGCTTTGACCTCATGACCTTCAACTGACCAAGCAATTCAACCCCCCCCTCCCCCCCCCCCACCTCTGCTCTGTCCCAAGTGAAGTTTCTGAGCTGGGTGACCGAGGGTGAAGAGGAGAGGCAGCAAGAACACTTACCCGTGACTCCATCTTTCTTCCCCAACAGCCAGAACTCATCAACCACGCTCAGCACCTCGATGATGTCTCCCCCAAAGATGGGCAGCTCCTCCGAGACGCTGGGGCAGAACTCGAAGATGGCGCGCACCAGGGACCCTGGCTCCATCCCCACTGAGAGAGAGAGACAGGGTGGGGGAGAGGGGGAGAGAGAGAGAGAGAGAGAGAACATGTCAAGGTTCCAGCTGGCATCACCCCGAGACATTACCCACACCCAACCCCCAACACTGCAGGGTCGGAGGCCAGTGGCATACTGAGGTTTGATCAAGGACTCACGTGGTTCCACAGTTTGATCAAGAGGATCCACCAATCAGGGAGCAGCGTGGTAGTGCAGTAGTTAGCACAATGCTATTCCAGTGCCAGGGCCTAAGGTTCAGGTCCTGCCAAGTCAATACGTTCTCCCCATGACCATGCCGAATTCCCCTGGGAGCTCTCGTCTTCTCCCGGGGAGTTAGAGCTTCCGGTTAAGTTAGAGCTTAACTGGTCACGTGGAGCTCAGGCTCACTGGACTGGAAGGACTTGTTACTGAGTTGTACTTCTAAATAAAATCAAAATGACATTCACCGGGGTAATCCTTGGTTTGAGAGGGTTGCCTCGTCAAAAGAACCCATAGAGCTGTGTTACGGAGGAGATGGCGAGATCCTCAACAGTGCTGGTGTTGAATCGTGAGGTCCAAGTTCATAGCTCCCTCAAAGTGGCTACACAACTTGATAGGGTGGCAATTAAGGTTGAATGGCATGTGTTGTTTATCAGTTGAGGAACTGAGTTCAACAGTCAAGAAGTTTTGCTACTGCTTTATAAAACCATTGATTGGCACCAGCTGCAGTGTCGCACTTAATTTGTAAGGCCCCATCAAAGCTTTGGAGAGAGTGCAGGAGAGGTTTCTGGGTTGAAATATTTCGGGTGAGAAGGGGTGAGAGAGAGAGAGAGAGATGGAAGGAGTACAGATGCTGAGACAGACGGGGAAGTAAAGGGGAGACTGGTGGTATAGAGAAGAGGAGAGGCAGGGAGGGAAAAAGAAACGGGGAGTAAATGTGTGAATGTCAGAAAGAAAATGTTGAAAGGGAGAGACATATGGAAGGGTTTAAATATGAGAATGACCATCAGGAAGGAAATTTTTCTCAGACATTCCCAGGGAGACTGTGCCAGGGTTTCCACAGGGAAGATGGGTGTGGACATTTGGACAGTGTCTGCCTCCGGATCCTCATTGTTCTGTGTGTCTCATCACCGGCTCTCAGCAGAGGGAGGCATCGTGTCCGAGAGCCGGGAGGCATCTAGTCCGAGAGCCGGGAGGCATCGTGTCCGAGAGCCGGGAGGCATCGTGTCCGAGAGCCGGGAGGCATCGTGTCCGAGAGCCGGGAGGCATCGTGTCCGAGAGCCGGGAGCAGTGCTGGTGAGGCCGAGTCTCCTTCCTGGGGATCTCGGACTGAGTGACACCAGAGCGATGGGAATGTTGGTGCAGCTGAAGGTGGAAGTCCCGGTGAGGGCACGGCCACCAAACACCACGGAACATCGTCCCTATCTTGGTGACTTGCTCTATTAGCAGTTTCATACATCAACAACCCTCCCGAACCTAGAAAACCCGGCCACCCGAGAAACTCATTCCTGTCTCACCCTGGGAAAACATTGCCAAAAATCACAAACACAAGAGATTCTGCAGATGCCGGGAATCTTGAGCAACACACCAACACACACACACACACACACACACACACACACACACACACACACACACACACACACACACACACACACACACACACACACACACACACACACACACACACACACACACACACACACACACACACACACACACACACACACACACACACACACACACACACACACACACACACACACACACACACACACACACGGAAATCAACGAGTCAGGCAGCATCGCTGAACAGGAGTGAAGAGTCAAAGTTTCAGGGAAAACCACCACCAGGGGTTCATGTCTACTGTGTGGGACAGAGGAGCACTTTGCTGGTCCTACTTCGGAAACCATATAGCTGCTTCTCCAGGGTAGTCTCCGCCAAATGTTATCCTCACTGTAACACTGATACACCCTGCACTCCTCACTGTAACACTGATACACCCTGCACTCCTCACTGTAAAACTCTGATACACCCTGCACTCCTCACTGTAACACTCTGATACACCCTGCACTCCTCACTGTAACACTGATACACCCTGCACTCCTCAGGGATAGAGGTGAATCTTAAAGGTTTTCAGCAGAGTAGCTGGTCTGAGATTTACCTACAGATTTCGGGGTGGGTCACTGACAGTGCATTCATGTGGCTCTCCTGGCTGCTCAATAAACACAAAACACACATTGTTCTTCCCTCCCGTCGAACATAGAACAGTACAGTACAGGTGCAAGCCCTTCAGCCCACAATTCTCTACCATAATAATCACCAACAGCACTAATCCCTCCTTTCTCGGCACATCCATGTACTAGACTGTTCTTGGGGTAGGGAAAACGGTCAACACAACATTGTGGGCTGAATGGCCTGCACTCTGCTCTACAGTTCTACTTAAGCAGCTCTATCACATTTGCCTGCACCACCACCCTGTGTAAATAACTTGCCCCCTCTCTCCTTAGTATCCCGAGAATTCATTAAAAGGGAAGCCAACATACAATACTTGGGAGTGGAGGAGTGACAAGGGGCGGGAATCCTAATCCAGTTTTTAGTTTTTCCATGATTCCCCTGTTGCTAAGCAACAGCAGCTTGTTTTTTCCATTCAGCTTCTAATTCAAACCACATTGACACTGGGAGTTGGCCAATATAGCATTGGGGCAGGACGAACAGTCCAGTGACTAGTTTCTGCGATCCCCCATCAGCTGGGAGGTCACTGGTGTTCCATGTCCTGCTCCAATCTCCCTTTTCTCCCCCCAACACAAAGATTAACTTTATTTGTCGCATACACATCAAAACATTCGGTGAAGTGCCTTGTTTATGTCAACGGGCAACACGGCTGAGGATGTTCCGGGAGCAAGCCATGTTTCTGGTGTCAACATAGCACGACCACAGCTTACTGACCGGCCTGCCTTTCGAATGTGGAAGGAATCTGGAGGAAATCCACAGGGTCACATGGAGAATGTGCAAACTCCTTACAGACCGCGGTGGGAATTCAATCCTAGTTACTGGCACTGTAACGTATTGCGCTAGCCGCTACATTACCGCGCCTCGCCTGCTATGCTACTGTGCCGCCAAGGAAGATGACAGGTGAGAACGAATTTCACTGTGTCAAAGTTCAAAGCAAATTTATTATCAAAGTACAAATACATCACCATTTATAACCCTGAGATCCGATTTCTTTCGGGCATTCACAGTAAATCCATTATAGAATAATAACCATAGTAGAATCAATGATAGACCGCACCAATTTAGGCATTCAACTAGGGTGCAAATACAAAAAGAAAGAAATAATATGAAATAAATAAGCAATAAATATCGAGAACATGAGATGAAGAGTCCTTGAAAGAGAGTCCGTATGTTGTAGGAACATTTCAATGATGGGGCACGTAAAGTTGAGTAAACTTATCCCCTTTGGTCAAGAGCCTGATGGTTGAGGGGTAGTAACTGTTCCTGAACCTGGGTGGCGTGAGATCTGAGGCTCCTGTACCTTCTTTCTGATGGTAGCAGGGAGAAGAGAGCATTGGGTACTGGGGTTCCTGATGATGGATGCTGCTTTCTTGCAACAGCACTTCATGTAGATATGCTGAACGGTGGGAGGGTTTTACCCGAGATGGACTGGGCCATATCCATTACTGTTTGTAGGATTTTCCGTTCAAGGGCATTGGTGTTTCCACACCAGGCTGTGATGCGGCCAGTCAATGTACTCGCCACCACACATCTATAGAAGTTTGTCGAAGTATTAGATGTCACGCCAAATCTTCACAAACTTCTAAGGAAGTAGAGGCGCTGCTGTGTTGTCCTCATAATTGCTCGAATGTGCTGGACCTATTTCAGGTCCTCTGAAATGATAGCACGGAGGAATTTAAAGTTGCTGACCCTGTCCACCTTTGTTCCCCTGGTGAGGACTGGCTCTTGGACCTCTGGTTCCCTGCTCCTGACGTCAATAATCAACTCCTTGGTCTTGCTGACGTTGAGTAAGAGGTTGTTACTGTGGCACCACTCAGCCACATTTTCAATCCAATATTCTGAATGAACCTTTGGCCGCCAGCCAAAATGTAACCTAATCTGGATGTATCTTGAATTATTTTTCTTCTATAAGTCTCCTACATCGGGGAGAAGGTACTGGAGCCCAAAGACCTATTCTCGACTATTCAGGACAGTTTCTTTCCCCAACGCCATCCATCAGATTCCTGAACGGGCCACAAACACTACCTGCTATCCTTTATTGTTTTTCTATTTGCACTTTTCTGTTTTTGTAATTTATAGTTTTATGTTTTTGTGCTCCGTTACTGCTGCAAAACCAAAAATTTCACAACATACATCGTCATTATGGTCCGCGTCGTACGACGTGGGTGGTCATGGTCTTTCCATGACTGTTCTTGGTGAACTTTTCTACAGAAGCGCTTTGCCATTGCCTTCTTCTGGGCAGTGTCTTTACATTTTGGCTGACCCCAGGCATTGTCTGCCTGGCATCAGCGGTCGCATAAGCAGGACTCGTGATATGCACCGGCTGCTCATACGACCACCTCCCATGGTTTCACGTGACCCTGATCGGGGGGCTAAGCAGGTCCTACACCTTGCCCAAGGGTGACCTGCAGGCTAGCGGAGGGAAGGCAGGCCTTATACCTCCTTTGCTGGAGATGCATCTCCACCCTGCCTCACCAACAAGACAGCGATAATACAACAGAAACTGATTCCGAATGCAGCTTGGGATGTTTTATAACAGTAGAGGTGACATATGTGGAACGCAGAGTTAAAAATAAACCTTCGAGTGCTTTTTAAAAAAAATCCCTCATGTGGTCTCGATGTCATAGCCATTTTTTTGTCCTTCCTACTCCTGCTCAACTGAAAGTAATCAAGAACAAAAAAAAATAACAGCTCCATTATCGTCACCAGTCTCCGCAGCATCCAGGTCATCTTCAAAAAGGCGGCATCCATCATTAAAGATCCCCGTCACACAGGACGTGCTCTCTTCAGAAAGGCAGGACAGGAGACTGAAAATACAGAGTGTTTTCGAAACGGCTTCTTCCCCTCTGTCATCAGAGTTCTGAACAGCCATGAACACCGTCTTACTCTCTTTTTCCCCACTACTCGATTTAATTTTTTGAACATAAACTCAGTGGCCACTTTATTAGGACAGGGGGGAGTGGTTTTCCTCAAGGTTTGATGTGTTGTGCGTTCAGAGATGCTCTTCTGCTGTCGTAACTTGTGGTTATTTGAGTTACTGTCGCCTTCCTGTCAGCTTGAACCCGTCTGACCATTCTCCTCTGACCTCTCTCATTAACAAGGCTTTTTTTTGCCCACAGAACTGCCACTCACTGGATGTTTTTTGGGGTTTTTTTTTGCACCATTCTCTGTAAACTCTAGACTGTCGTGCCTGAAAATCCCAGGAGATCAGCAGTTTCTGAGATACTCAAACCACCCCATCTGGCACCAACAACCAATCTACGGTTAAAGTCACTTAGGTCACATCCTGACGTTTGTTCTGCTCCACAACTGAACCTCTTGACCATGTCTGCGTGCTTTTGTGCATTGAGTTTCTGCCACCTGATTGGCTGATTCGATATTTGCATTAACTAGGTGTACAGGTGTACCTAATAATGAGTGTATATTTCTTACTGCAGCTTATAGTTTTTTTATTATGTATCGCAATATACTGCTGCTGCACAGCAACAAATTTCACAACATGTGCGAGTGATGTTAAACTTGGTTCTGACTTGGAAGTCAGCCAGGTTGCCAGTGTGTGGAGTCACCTATGGAGGAGGCAAGAGACTTCCTCCTTCGAGGAACTTCTGTGAACTCAATGGGTTTTAATGAAACCCTGATAGTTTCAAGATTACATTGGCACGTTTGCCTTCGTGCTTGGACTTCACGAAGGGGATGTCAGGGGAACACACGCCAGTCCTCATTAAGGGATCAGCAGAGGAAAGGGTGAGCAGTTTCAGGTTCCTGGGTGACAGCATCTCAGAGGGTCCATCCTGGGCCCAACACAAAGGCACACCAGTGGCTATACTTCATTAGAAATTTGAGGAGATTCAGTACGTCACCAAAGATTCTAGCAAATTTCTACAGACGTACCATGGAGAGCATTCTGACTGGTTGCTTTACCATTTGATATGGAGAACCCAATGTCCAGGACTGGAAAAAGCTGCGGAGAGTTGTACTATCCTCACCACCACTGAGGGTGTCTGCAAAAGGCAGCATCCGTCATTAAGGACCCTTACCAAATTAGGTTTAGTTTTAGTTGGCATCACAGGTGGCACATTGTGGGCTAAAGGGGTTGTTCCTGTGCCATACTGTTCAATGTTAATCACCATTACTGAAATCAGCTTGTTTAAATTCTAGTTCAACACCTTGTATTCCATCTGGGGAGCCTCCAACCTGATGGCATAAACATCAATTTCCCAAATGTCTGATAATTTCCCCTCCCCCTTCTCCTTCGCCATTCCCATTCCCCTCTCTCAACTCATCTCCTTTCCTGCCTATCACCTCCCCCTGGTGTTCGTCTCCCTTCCCTTTCTTCCATGGCCTTCTGTCCTCTCCTATCAGATTCCCCCTTCTCCAGCCCTTTATCTCTTCCATCAAATTAACTTTCCAACTCTTTCCTTCACTTTCCCCCCCTCCCAGTTTCACCCATCAACTACCACCTTGTATTTCTTCCTCCCTTCCCTCCACCTTCTTACACTGACTTCTCATCTCTTTTCCCCAGTCCTGATGAAGGGTCTTGGCCTGAAACATTAACAGTTTACTCCTTTCCATAGACGCTGCCTGGCCTGTTGAGAGTTCCTCCAGCGTTTTCTGAGTGTCATTTAAATTCTAGATTTACTGAATACCCCAAATGTATACTTCCCATCAGCACTTGGTGGGATTTGAACTCACAACCTCTCACTCAAGGGTCAGTAACTCTGGCTGCTGGTCCACTCTGCTTCCATACCCAGCTTCACAGCGAGAGCCTACGCAGCTGAGAGAGACTGGGGAAGGAGTGGGGGCCATTAGCGTCCAAGCAGCAAGACTTTGTGAAACACCAGGGAGAGGGAGCTGTTCTGAGCGTGGTGAAGGTGGTGTGAGTGAGGTAACAGACCAGGGTGAAAAAGATTAAGAAAACCCCAGTACACAAGAGGTCCAGGGTGCAAGGCATGGGAATATTGTCAATATAGAAGTCAAAGCACAGGGACAACACGATGGTGTAGCTGTTCGTACAATGTTATTGCAGCTCTAGTGACCCGGGTTCAATTCCCCCACGGTCTGTAAGAAGTTTATACGTTCCCCCTGTGACCACACGGGTTTCCTCTGGGTGCTCCTGTTTCCTCCCACAGTCCAAAGGCGTACAGGTTAGTAGGTTAGTGGGTTTAATTGGTCATGTTGATGTAATTGGTCATGTGTGGTGCAGTGGCATCACACTGGACTTCGAGGTAAATGGTCCCGAGTTCGAATCCCGCCTACTCCTTGTACGCTTTCCATCCGGGTTGGGCATCAACTCGGCCTTGTGGGGAAAAAAAACCAGACAGACGGTACAGGAACGGCAAAAATGCCCCCCCCCCCCCCCGATGCACCACAAGGCCCAAAAGGAACAATAACATGTATGTAATCAGGCTCGTTAGGTCAGAACAGCCTGGTCCTGCACAAAGTCTCCAAATAAGAAATAAAATAAAACCTGGGACTTCTCCAGGATACGAAACAGAGAGAGCATTAAATGAAGTGGAGTGTGGGAGGAATATTGAAACTGGAGAGAGGAAAGCTAGATGTTAAACGTAGGAAAAAAAGTTTCTAGTAATAACCATCCCCTCTTCCAAAACTGCCTCCTACATGAAACTACATAAAGATCTTGGAATTCAGGGAAAACACACCAGGAGAGGAGACGGCATCCCGAGGCACACTTCCTGCTATTGTTACTGGCATCAGGAATGTGTCCAGCTCAGGCACTCCCCTTGCGAGAAGTGGAGATCTACGCTAAAGAGATTCAAATATTCTCTTTAATGGGAGTTCAGTGAGACCCTCTCTCACTGCTCCCTGTGATGTTACTCTCTGACTCTGACACGTGTTCAGCCAGACTCCACTCCCCTCCCTCACCCACCCACCTTCCCCCTCACCTATCACCTGCCAGCTTGTGCTCCTTCCCTCCTCCCCCCCCACCCCCACCTTCTTATTCTGGCTTCTTCCCCCTTCCTTTTCAGTGCCCAATGCGTTGAATGGTTATTCCTCTCCACAGATGCTGGCTGACCGGCTGAGTCCCTGTTAGATGCCATTCCTGACGGTGGTAACAGTAGCAGGACAGCATCTCGAGGTGCTGCCTCCTCTCCGGCCTGCTTCCTCCAGTGTCTTGTGCCTGCCGATCAAGATTTCTCGCAGCTGCAGAACCTCTTGCGTTTATGATCCACGTCCCGTCAGACCAGTGAGGGACAGAGCTGGGGTCAGAGTTTATAAAAGTCCAACGAGTTACGCTGATGTGAAAACCCACCATTCAAACACTGACGTTTAATTGTCAACTCTCCCATATTCAGGTCGCATTCCAACATCCTCCTGTCACATTCCAGCCTCCCCAACCACAGGGGCATCTCCCCCCCCACTGATATCCTGGGTTTTAGGATGGAGCTGGTTTGAACACGTTCTGAGGTGGAATGGCATGAACAGGAGTTTCAGGTGGCCTGTGCCAACGAGATCTTGGGCAAACTAGGGCCATTTCCTCTGGAGCGGCAGAGGCTGAGGGGAGATCTGACAGAAGTTTATAAATTATGAGATGCATAGACCGACAGTATCTTTTTCTCAGGATTGAAGTGTCTAATAATAAACAGACGTCTTGGTACATAGTGGTACCACGACATAGGTGGGACAAGGGAGGAGGTCCTAAACAGAGAATATAGGGAAGGAAGTAGAAATCTGAAAAGCAGGACCTCCAGCGTAGTAATCCAGGGCAGCATGATAGCGTAGTGTTTACAGTACCAGCAACCCAGGTTCAATTCCCACCGCTGCCTGTAAGGAGTTTGTACGCTCTGCCCATGACAGCGTGGTTTCCTCTGAGTGCTCTGGACTCCTGCCACGTCGAAAGACGGACTGGTTGGTGGGTTAATTGGTCATTATAAATTGTCCCATGATTAGGATAAGATTAAATCAGGGGTTACTGGGAGCACGGCTTAAAGGGCCGACTCTGTACTGTATCTTATTAAATAAACCGATCAGTCTCTGGCTCGCTGCCTGTGCCGCACACTAGTGAGAGTAAGAAGAGGAGTATTTGGCAGATGAATATGGGGACAGGGTTTCAGATTTCTGGATCAGTGAAATCTCTTCTGGGGAATGTATGACCTGTTCAAAAGGACGGGTTACACCTGAACGCAGTGGGACCAATATCCTTGCGGGCTGGTTTGCTAGAGCTGTGGGGGATAGCTTAAACTCGTTTGGTAGGGGGATGGGAACCGGAGTGATCGAGCCGAGGACAAAGTAGCCGGTTTGCACATAGATAAGACTGTAAGGGAGAACAAGCAGACGACAGGGCAGTCAGTGGGACGAGTTAAAGTATAACAGGTAGCCAAAGTCAGTAAGATGGATGGATACAGGACTGAAGGTGTTATATTTGGATGCACAGTACACGGAATAAGGTAAGTGATCTTGTAATGGAGTTAGAGATCGGCAGATGCCTTGTTGGCATCACTGAGTCATGGCTGAAAGAAGATCATAGTTGGGAGCTTAGCATTCAAGGATACACATTGTACTGAAAGGACAGGCAGGTAGGCAGAGGGGGTGGGGTGGCTCTGTTGGTAAAATATGAAATCAAATTCTTAGAAAGAGGAGAACCTAAAATCAGGCATATCAGTATTACTGTGGAGTAAAGGGAATTACAGAGCACAAGAGGGGAGCTGGCCAAAGTTGATTAAAAGGGGACTTGAGCAAGGATGTCGGCAGAGCAGCAGTGGTTGGAGTTTCGAAGGGCAATTCGGAAGAATCGAGATGGATACATCCCAAAAAGGAAGAAATATTCTAGAGGGAGGATGACCCAACCGTGGGTGACAAGAGAAGTCAGAGACAGCATTAAAGCAAGAGAGGGAATCCAACAAAACTTAGTGGCAAGTTAGAGATTGGGAAGCTTTTACCAACCAACTGGAGGCAACTAAAAAAGCCAAGAGAAAAGAAAAAAAATGAAGTATGAAGGTAAGCTAGCCAATAATGTCGAAGAGGATACCAGAAGTTTTTTTAAAATCAGATATATAAAGAGTAAAAGAGAGGCAAGAATGGAATATGACACTGGAGAAGTAGTAAGGAGGGACAAGGAAATGGCTGACCAACCTAATAAGCATTTTGCATCAGTCTTCATTGTGGAAGACACTAACAGTATGCCAGAAATTTCAGAGTGTCGGGGGGCAGAAGTGACTGTAGCTGTTATTACTAAGGAGAAGGTTCTTAGGAAACTGAAAGGTCTGAAGGTAGATATGTCACTTGGACCAGATGGACTATACACTAGGGCTGTGAAGGAGGTGGCTGAAGAGATTGTGGAAGTATTAGTACCGATCTTTCAACTGGAATTATTCTGGCAGGGTTCTGGAGGACTGGAAAATTGTAAATGTCACAGTAAGGCAGAAGTAAAGAAATTATAGGCCAGTTAGTCTGACCTCAGTGGTTGGGAAGATGCTGAGAGTCCATTGAGAGGTTTCAGGAATCTTGGAGTTGGAGACACACGATAAATAGGCCAAAGTCAGCAAGCTTTCCTTAAGGGAAATCTTGCCTGTTAGCTCTGTTGGAATTCTTTGAAGAAATAACAAGCAGGATAGACAAAGAAGAGTGAGAGGATGTTGTTGACTTGGATTTTTCTCAAGGACTTTGACAAGGTGTCTCATATGAGGCTGCTTAACAAGGGGAGATATTACAGGAAAGATACTGGCATGGATATAAGATTGGCTGACTGGCAGAATGCAAAGAGTGGGAATAAAGAGGGCCTTTCCTGATTGGCTGCTGGTGACTACTCATGCTCCACTGAGGTTGGTATTCTCCTCACGTTATACGTCAATGATTTGGATGGTGGAATTGATAGCTTTGTGGCCAAGTCTGTGGACAAAGCAAAGACAGGTGGAGGGGCAGATCATGTTCAGGAAGCAGGGAGTCTGCAGAAAGACTTGAACAGATTGCAAGGATGGGCAAAGAAGTGGTAGATGGAATATAGCGTGGGGAAGTGTACGGCCATGAACTTTGGTAGTAGGAATAAAGACAGTCTATTTTCTAAATGGGAGAAAATTCAAAAATCAGAGGTGCAAAGGGACTTAGGAGTTCTAACCTTAAAGGTTAATTTGCAGTTTGAGACAGTGATAAGGAAAGCAAATGCAATCTCCGCATTCATTACCAGACAACTAGAATAGAAAAGCAAGAATGTAATGCTGAGCCTTTAGAAGGCATTGGTTAGACCACACTTGGAGTACTGAGCAGTTTTGGGCCAGTTGTCTAAGAAAGGATGTGCAGGCATTGGAAAGGGTCCAGAGGGGGTTCATGAGAATGATCTTGAGGAATGAAAACGCTGACCTATGAAAAGCATTTGATGCCTCTGGGCTTGTACTTGCTGGATTTTAGAAGAATGAGGGAGGATCTTTTTGAAACTTACTGAATATGGAAAGGCCTAGAGCGAGAGTGGATGTGGAGAGGATGCTTCCTCCAGTAGGGGAGTCTTGGACCAGTGGGCACAGCCTCAGAATAGAGGGACATCCATTTAGAACAGAGATGAGTTGAAATCTGGGAATTCATTGCTACAGACAGCTGCGGAGACCACATCATTGGGTATATTTAAAGTGAGGGTTGATAGGTTCTTGATTAGTCAGGGTATTACAGGTTATGGGGAGAAGACATGAGAATGGTGTTGAGAGGGATAATAAATCAGCCATAATGGAATGGCGGAACAGACTCAATGGGCTGAATGGCCTCATTTAGCTCCTATATCTTATGGTCTTAAATTAATTGATGGCACGCATTTAAGGCGAGAGGGTTAATTTTAAGGGAGACGTGAGTGGCAGGTTTGTTTATCTTACACAGAGACAGTGGGTGCCTGGAATGTGCTGTTTGGGGTGCTGGACAAGTCGGATACATTAGAGACTTTTAATGTGAGGAAAATGGAAGGATAAGGTCATTGTGTAGTCGAAAGGGCTTAGTTTGGAGGGGGCCAAAGGGCACGCTCCTGTGCTGTACTGTTCTATGTTCCAATGCCTCCCATGAACAATGACATCACGTCAAAGGTGTGTTAGAAATACCAGTTCTTTCTGCGTGGCTCAGCCGGTGTTAGGGTAGTGCATTCACTGGAAGAGAGCCAGTGAGAGCCACAGTAGCCGAGTGTCTGCATGCATTGTGTTAGACTGCCTTCCAATCCACAGGACAGGGAGCTTCAGGTCTAAGCTCTGGCTAACATTTGCCATGCCCCGATCACCTCTACCAACACAGAGAATGTGGCCGTCATCACAGTACCATTGTTGGGAACATACTGTGCACTATTAACAAGATTGAAAGATTACAGAGAAAAGATGTTGCCAGGACTTGAGGACCTGAGTTATAAGTAAAGGTCAACAGGTTAGGACTTTAATACCTGGAGTAGGAGGAGGAGAGGAGGTACACAAAATGATAAGGAGTGTAGATAGAGGGAGTGGAATGGTAATATAGTGGTTAGATCTATCAGAGATCACTGAGGCTGGGCTTCAGTTTTATCTGGAAGGAGTTTGTATGTTTTCCCAGTGACCATGTGGGTTTCCTCCAGATGCCCTGGCTGCCTCCCAGATTCCAAAGACGTATAGGTTTAGGGTTAGCAAGTCGTGGACGTGCTATGTTGATCCGGAAGCATAGCAACACTTGTAGGCTGTCCCCGGCACATCCTCGGACTGTGTGCTCATTGATGTAAAATGGTACATTTCACATGTGACAAATGAAGCTCATCTTGTGTATCGTCTCTACCTGCTCTATACATACACCAGGAGCAAGAGGGTAACTAGGGAGAAGGTGGGACCAATCAATGACAAAAGAGGGTGGTGGGGGGAGATGGTAACATTTGCTTGGATGTGAATGAGATCTTTAATGAGTACTTTACATCAGTATTTACTAAGGGGAAGGACAACGTTGAGGATAGGGAGATCAGTGCCAAGTGTATTAACATGCTGCGGTATTTCACTGTAAAGGAGGAGGCAGTGAATTTGTGGAATTTATTACCACAGGTAGCTGTGGAGACCAGGTCGTTGTGTGTATTTAAGGCAGAGCTTGATAGGACATAGCATCAAAGGTTCTGGGGAGAAGGCTGAGGAGAGGGACCACTTGAATGGTGGACAAGACTCGATGGGCCAAATGGCCTAATTCTACTCCTATGTCTTATGGTCTAGTGTTGGGTCTCTTAAAGAGCATTAACGTGGCCAAGTCCCCAGGTTATTGACAGACGCAAGTGAAGAGATTGCTGGGGCCTTGACCATTATCCTTGTGTCCCAGCCACAGGTGAAATGTTGTTCCATTATTCAAAAAGGGACCAGGGATAATCCTGGAAACTACAGATGGTGAATCTCATGTCAGCGGCAAGGAAATTTACTGCAGCAAATTCTTAGTGATAGGTTTTATAAGCATTTTATAGAAAACCATGGCCTAATTAGGGAGAGCCAGCCAGGCTTTCTGCAGGCAAGTTGTGTCTTACAAAACTGACTGAGTTTTTTGACGATGTGACGTGAGCGATTAACTAAGGTAGAGCTGTGGCTTTTATCTACATGGATATTAGTAAGGCGTTTGACAAGGTCCCTCATGGGAAGTTCATCCAGAAGATTAAAATGCATGGCTTCAATCATGGGATTAACAGTGAATTGGCCAATTGGATCCAGAACTGGCTTGCCCACAGAACACAGAGAGTAAAGGTTGAGGGACTTACTCTAGCTGGACATCTGTGATTAATGGTGTTCCGCAGGGATCTGTGCTGGGACCTCTGCTGTTTGTGATGTATATAAATAACCTGGATGAAAATGTAGGTGTGTGAGTTAGTAAGTTCGTAGATAATACCAAGATTGGTAAAGTTGTGGATAGTGTAGGAGACTGGTAAAGAATACAGTGTGATATAGATCAGTTGTAAATATGGGCAGAGAAATGGCAGATGGAGTTTAACCCAGATAAATGTGAAGTGTTGCACCTTGGTAGGGTAAATACCGAAGGCAGTAACAGTGTTGATGAGCAAAGGGATCTTAGGGATCCAAGTTCATAGCTCCCTGAAAGTGGCTTCACAAGTCGAGAAGGTGGTTAAGAAGGCTTATGGAGTGCTTGCTTTTATTAGAGGAGGCATTGAGTTCGAGAGTCAGGAGGTTATGTTGCAGCTTTATAAAACTCTGGTTAGGCCACATATTGCGTACAGTTCTGGCCTTGCCGTTATAAGAAGGGTATCAAGGCTTTGGAGAGGGTGCAGAAGAGGTTTACCAGGATGCTGCCTGGTTTAGAGGGCACGTGCTATCACGAGAGGCTGGACAAACTTGGGTTGTTCTCTCTGGAATTGCAGAAGCTGAGGGGAGATCTGATAGAAGTTTATAAGATTGTGAGAGGCATAGATAGAGTAGACAGGGAGTATCTGTTTCCCAGGGTTGAAATGTCTAAAAACAGAGGGCATACACTGAAGATGAGAGGGACAAGTTCAAGGGGGATGTGAAGGGTAAGTTTTGTTTTATTTGCAGACTGGTGGGTGTTGGCAATGTGCTTCGTGGCGTGGTGGTAGAGCCCGATGCATTGAGAAACGTTTAGAAAGGCATACAGATGTGAGAAAAATGAAGGGATGTGGAATTAGTTGAGTTGGCCATTTGATTTTTAATTTATTTCATTCAGCAAAACACTGTGGGCTGAAGGGCGTGTTTATGTGCTGTATCATTCTATGTTCTTGTGCCAGTTTTGGGCATGAACAAGCCAAATGGTCTTCCAGAGATGGGAGGACCTGCTGTCAGGGGCCGATGGCAATTTACCTGTGCTCGGGGGGGGGGGGGGGTGGTGGTGGTGTGGAGCAGATCTCCCCGTCACATCTCTCGGCTTGGCTCGGGCACGTCAGAGCAGGCAGCAGCCTCCTCGCTCGCATTCCCTGCCTCCCGGCTATTACTCGACGGGACCCACCTGCACACACACTCTGCACAGTACGTCAGCCCTACTCCCTCCCTCCCAGCTCCTGGGTTTTTTGCGCTCAGGGCTGCTGGAGTGGGGCTCGAACTTTGGACCCAGAGGCGAGGGAGCTAAGCACCGAGCCACAGCAGCCACGTGGTTGGGGAGAGGAGACAATGCAGTAACAGCTCTTCTCAGTTAGTCACGGCCCCAGCTGGCACGTCTCAAGCTTGCACACTTTCCCTGTGACTGTGGTGTGTCGCCTGGGTGTTCCACTTCCCTCCCACATCCCAACGAAGTGCTGGCCGGTAAATTCACTGGGGGATGCAAATTGCTCAGTCCAGTGTGTAAACCAGACTCCATCTACACTTACCACTACTTTGGGAAAGGAGTCAACTTTATCAAAGAGCCCACTCACTCCAGTCTTTTCCACCTACTCGCCTCGGGCAGAAAATACAAATGCTTGAAAGCACATACTGCCAAGACTCAAGCCAGCTCCCACCCGACTCCTGAACGGACCTCCATACGCTAAAAGATGAACACTCGAGCTCCTAATTTACCTCACTGAGCGTTAATGTACAGTGCCTTGAAAACGTATTCAGCCCCCACAACTATCTTCACATTTAACTGTCTCGTTTTCTAAATTTAATGCCGAAGCAGGATTTTATCAAATCAAAAGCAAAATACAAAAACCTGTCAAGAATTTGCTAAAAATTAAAAATCAAAATGGTGAAGCTGAGGAAGTATTCATCCCAGTTGAAATTACTATGCCAACTTTTCTCAGGTGCAATATATTACCTTACCAACTCACCCAATTTGTTGATACAGGAACATGGAGAATCACCAGTTTTCAAAGAATTCATGTATTCAGTGAATACCCCCTCTCTCTACAAGGTCCAACAGTATGGTAGATTTTCAACAGTCCAAACCAAAATGAAGATAAAAGAACATTCAAGACAAATCAGGGAAATGATAACAAAGAAGCATAAATCTAGGGAAGGGCACAAGACCATCTCAAAGGCACTGAATATGCCCCCGGAACTCAGTGCAGTCCATCATGAAAAATGTGAAACTACAGCCGTGCTGCCCAGGTCAGGTTACCCCTCCGAGCTTGGTCACCGGAGAAGAATGGCACTTGGAAGAGAGGCTACTGTGATGCCAAAAATCAGTCTGAGTGAGCAGCAGAAGTCGGTGGCTGCAAATAGAGACGATGTTCATGGCTCCACAATCTCTAAAGGCTTGCACAAAAAGGGTATTTATGGAAGAGTGCCAAGGAAGAAGCCCTGGCAAAAAAAAATCATATTCTTGCCCATAAAGACTTTGCAAAATGTCAGTTAACAGATATTGCAAAGATGTGGAAGAAGGCCTTGTGCTTGGATGAGACTAAAGTGGAGCTTTTCGGCCTCAACGTTAAGCGTTACGTGTGGTGTAAATCTAACATTGTGCAGCAGCCAATTAGCACCATCCCACTGTCAGAGCAACCATGGAGAGGCTTCAAATGAATTAAATTGATGCCCCTGTGTGGCCCATTCAATCTGATAGAACATCTCTGGCAAGACCCCAAGATTGCTGTCCACCACCGCTCACCAACTAACCTGGCAGAGCTTGAGCAATTTGACGAGGAGTGGGCAAATCCTGCTCCATCATGTCGTGCAAAGCCAACAGAGACTTATACCAAGAGGCTACTGGCTGTAATAGCTGTGAGAGGTGATTCAGCTAAGTATTGAGTAAAGGGAGATGAATACTTCTGAATTGCTAATATTCCAGTTTCTGAATTTTTAGTTTTTCCTGCTTTACAATTTTCCCTGATTTTTGGGCTCTACTATGAAAAAAGCATGTGATTCACAAACAAAACTTCCATTAAACTGATCAAAATCCCTGGTTGTAATACTCATTTATGTGAACAAAGGGTTGGGGGCCAAATACTTTCACAAGGTTCTTGTGATGGCTCTAGACCTGCCCGCTGGAGTTTGGAAGAATGGGGCTGGGGGGATAGTGTATATTGAAAGGCCTACAGAGAGTAGATGTGGGGAGTGTGTTTCCTATAGTGGGAAGTCTAGGACCAGAGGGCATAGCCTCAGAGAACAAAAGATGAGGAGGAATTTAGGTAGTCAATCTGTGGAATTCATTGCCACAGATGATAGTGGGGCTCAAGTCACTGGGTATATTAAAGCAGAGGTTGATAGGTTCTTGATTAATCAGGGTGTCAGAGGGTACAGAAATGGCAGGAGAATGAGGTTGAGAGGGATAATGAATGAGCCATGATCAGCTGGTGGAATAAACTTGATGGGCCGAATGTCCCAGTTCTGTTCCTATACCTCATGGTCCTAATTTAAAACCTGTGCTCTTGGTTGTTCCTGCATCTAACTGTTTCATCATCAGTCCCTAAGAAATACCTCCCTGAAACTTTGAACGAACCTACTCTCCCTACCTTTAAGGTACACCTTAAAGCCAAATTCTGCTCCGAGGCAAAGCATCGAGGCCTCTGGCTGAATATCACCTGAGGGCTTGGGGGCCACATTGTTTAAAGATGCAGCTGTCCCACTCCAGACACTTTACAACTCAATGT
Organism: Hemitrygon akajei; assembly: GCF_048418815.1. NCBI lineage: Eukaryota > Metazoa > Chordata > Chondrichthyes > Myliobatiformes > Dasyatidae > Hemitrygon > Hemitrygon akajei. The sequence goes on along the minus strand of NC_133146.1, from coordinate 13,709,724 downwards.
TGTTGTGATACAGTTAACTCACATCCACAGTTGTAACTGGAACTCACTTACCTACGAGGGCTAATAAATTAAATATCACCTCATCGTCTTGGATTACAACAAGACTAAACTCAACCCGAGATCACTGGGAGGTTGTCATGCTGATCCAAAGCTCCAGCGTATCAGAAATGAGACAACTGCATGGGCTTACGGACACCACTCCATCTAACCCACACTCCAGAAAGCCATAAGACACAGGAGCAGAATTAGGCTATTCAGCCCATCTGCTTCCACCACCTTCCCTACCACACTTTGTGGAAAAAAAGCTTGCTTTGTAAATCTTCTTTAAACTTTCCCCTTCTTTATCTTCACCCTATTGGACACTTGCACAATGGGGAAAACAAAGTGGTTACCTGTTGGTATTGAGAGCAAGGGATAAACCCTCTTTGATCCTCCAGTTCTAATACCAACACTCCTACTAATATCAGAAATCTTCAAAATGAAAGATGTCATTGTGTTGAATAGAATTTTTTTTTTTTACAAAATCACCACTCCCTCAAGCACACTGCCTGCTCTTCTATAGGTCCCTGTCTAAGGAAAGATATGCTGGTCCTGGAGAAGGTCCAGAGGAGGTTAACAAGAAGATCCATGAATGACAGGCTTAACATATGAGGAATGTTTGATGTCTCTGGGTCTGTACTCGATGGGAGTTCGGAAGAATTTGTTGCGGTTGGGTGGGGGGGGGGGGGTGGGGTCTCAATGAAACCAGCTGGATACTGAAAGATCTGGATTGAATGCCCATGACAATTAGGAGGACACAGCCTCTTCTCATTGCTACCGTCAGAGAGTAGGTACAGGAGCCTGAAATCAGATGCATTTATCACATGTATGTTGAAGTGTATGGTGAAACGTCAACAACCAACACAAGCTATGAGCTGGGAGCAGTCTGTACCACCACACAATCTGGCACCAACATAGCGTGCACACAATTGTAGAGGGAGTTTCGCTCTGTATCTAACCCGTGCTGTCCCTGTCCTGGGAGTGTGTGATGGGACAGTGCAGAGGGAGCTTCACTTTGTATCTAACCCGTGCTGTCCCTGTCCTGGGAGTGTGTGTTGAGAAAGTGTAGAGGGAGCTTCACTCTGTATCTAACCCGTGCTGTCTCTGTCCTGGGAGTGTGTGATGGGACAGTGTAGAGGGAGCTTCACTCTGTATCTAACCCGTGCTGTCCCTGTCCTGGGAGTGTGCGATGGGACAGTGTAGAGGGAGCTTCACTCTGTATCTAACCCGTGCTGTCCCTACCCTGGGAGTGTGTGATGGGACAGTGTAGAGGGAGTTTCACTCTGTATCTAACCCGTGCTGTCCCTGTCCTGGGAGTGTGTGATGGGACAGTGTAGAGGGAGATTCACAGTGTATCTAACCCGTGCTGTCCCTGTCCTGGGAGTGTGTGATGGGACAGTGTAGAGGGAGATTCACTCTGTATCTAACCCGTGCTGTCCCTGTCCTGGGAGTGTGTGATGGGACAGTGTAGAGGGAGATTCACAGTGTATCTAACCCGTGCTGTCCCTGTCCTGGGAGTGTGTGATGGGACAGTGTAGAGGGAGATTCACTCTGTATCTAACCCGTGCTGTCCCTGTCCTGGGAGTGTGTGATGGGACAGTGTAGAGGGAGCTTCACTCTGTATCTAACCCATGCTGTCCCTGTCCTGGGAGTGTGTGATGGGACAGTGTAGAGGGAGCTTCACTCTGTATCTAACCCGTGCTGTCCCTGTCCTGGGAGTGTATGATGGGACAGTGTAGAGGGAGCTTCACTCTGTATCTAACCTGTGCTGTCCCTGTCCTGGGAGTGTGTGATGGGACAGTGTAGAGGGAGCTTCACTCTGTCTAATTTACTCAGTTGGTACTATGTTATGGTGCCTCCTTCTCACCTGTTGATGGAATTATGGCCTTGTTTTCCTTTGTGTGGTGAATAGACTCATTTCTTTGTCTGACGGAGGGCACCTGATGCCAGTGGGCATGGAGCAGTCTCTGCTCTGCAGTGTGTGGGGATTGCGGAGTTGGAGTCAGTCTGAGAAGGGATTGCAACAATGAAAACGAGTGGAGACCAATTCACGCTGCAGATGCTGGAATCGAAGACAAAGACAGAAACTCTGGGAGAACATTGCTCATCCTGTAGCGCGTGCAGAAAGTGAAACCAGGCACTGTTTCGGGTCAGGGACACTTCCTGCGTCCTGAGGAAAGGAGAAGGAGGATTGAGTTTTCAGAGCAGAGCTGTGAGATAGTGCCTGGAACGGAAAACAAAGCAGCAAATTCACAGAACAGGGAAAGTACCCCTCAGCGTCCACCACTCCGGACTAAACAACCTTTTTCTCCAACCTCTTCCTGTAGAACATGCCCTCAAATTCAAGCAGCATTTTGGTAAACTACTTCTACATCCTTTCCAAGCCTCAACATCCTTCCTATTCATGAAACGGTCAGAACTGAATGCAATATTCCAGATGTGGGCTAACTAGGCTTCCACAAACATAGAACAGTGCAGCACCGTACAGGCCCTTCGGCCCATCACATTGTGCTAATCTGTTAACCTACTCTGAAATCAGTGTAGCCCTTCCCTCCCACATAGGCTAACAGTTTTCTATCATCCCTGTGCCTACCTTTTAAATGTCCCTAGCATATCTGCCACTAACACCAGCCCTCGCAGCATGTTTAACACACCTACCACTCTTTTTGATTTAAAAAATACCTTAGTCATCCACTGTGCTACTTTCCTCCAATCACCTTAAGTCTGTGCCTCTTGTAGTAGCCATCTCCGCCCTGGGGGAAAGTCTCTGTCTGTCCACTCAGTGGCCCCTGTCAGGTCACATCTCGTCTTCCTTTCCTCCAAGAAGCCCTAGCTAGCTTGACCTCTCATCATAAGACATGCTCTCTGATCCGGTCAATACAGAACACTGTATGGAGAAGCCCCAGCTAGTTTAAGCTCTCGTCATAAGACATGCTCTCTAATCCAGACAAAACAGAACACTGTATGGAGACAAAGAGAGATTGGCTGATAGTTAGCACAAGTACTGACAGAACAAGAGTTGATTAGATAACGAGTAAAGCATCCAGTGTGGTGTGGCAAAGCTGTGCCCAAGACCTTTTGTACTTGTACTGTTCCTCGTACAAACTGTGCGGTGCTGCGGAGAACAAGTAGCAGCTTCATAAACAGATTTGAAAGCAATCTGACCCCATCACTAACCATGTCCACCACTTACACCTGCCCACCTTGCACCGAATATGTGGATACCAGGGCAGCCTCTACAGACACCTGAGACCCCACCATTAGACAAATCCTTAAGTGTCATGTTCGACTCGAGTGATTGCACTACGACCTTGATGTGCTCACGCTTACAAATTATCTTTATGGTGCCATGCAAAAACAAAGTTTTTCACTGACTCTCAGTACATGTGATAATCATAAACTAATAACCTCTACACTGTCCCATCACACACTCCCACGGGACAGCATGGGTTAGATACAGAGTGAAGCTCCCTCTACACTGTCCCATCACACACTCCCAGGACAGGGACAGCACGGGTTAGATACAGAGTGAAGCTCCCACCCACTGTCCCATCACACACTCCCAGGACAGGGACAACACGGGTTAGATACAGAGTGAAGCTCCCTCTACACGGTCCCATCACACACTCCCAGGACAGGGACAGCACGGGTTAGATACAGAGTGAAGCTCCCTCTACACTGTCCCATCACACACTCCCAGGACAGGGACAGCACGGGTTACATACAGAGTGAAGCTCCCTCTACACTGTCCCATCACACACTCCCAGGACAGGGACAGCACGGGTTAGATACAGAGTGAAGCTCCCTCTACACTGTCCCATCACACACTCCCAGGACAGGGACAGCACGGGTTACATACAGAGTGAAGCTCCCTCTACACTGTCCCATCACACACTCCCAGGACAGGGACAGCACGGGTTACATACAGAGTGAAGCTTCCTCTACACTGTCCCATCACGCACTCCCAGGACAGGGACAGCACGGGTTAGATACAGAGTGAATCTCCCTCTACACTGTCCCATCACACACTCCCAGGACAGGGACAGCACGGGTTAGATACAGAGTGAAGCTCCCTCTACACTGTCCCATCACACACTCCCATGGGACAGCATGGGTTAGATACAGAGTGAAGCTCCCTCTACACTGTCCCATCACACACTCCCAGGACAGGGACAGCACGGGTTAGATACAGAGTGAAGCTCCCACCCACTGTCCCATCACACACTCCCAGGACAGGGACAACACGGGTTAGATACAGAGTGAAGCTCCCTCTACACTGTCCCATCACACACTCCCAGGACAGGGACAGCACGGGTTAGATACAGAGTGAAGCTCCCTCTACACTGTCCCATCACACACTCCCAGGACAGGGACAGCACGGGTTAGATACAGAGTGAAGCTCCCTCTACACTGTCCCATCACACACTCCCAGGACAGGGACAGCAAGGGTTAGATACAGAGTGAAGCTCCCTCTACACTGTCCCATCACACACTCCCAGGACAGGGACAGCACGGGTTAGATACAGAGTGAATCTCCCTCTACACTGTCCCATCACACACTCCCAGGGCAGGGACAGCACGGGTTAGATACAGAGTGAAGCTCCCTCTACACTGTCCCATCACACACTCCCAGGACAGGGACAGCACAGGTTAGATACAGAGTGAAGCTCCCTCTACACTGTCCCATCACACACTCCCAGGACAGGGACAGCACGGGTTAGATACAGAGTGAAGCTCCCTCTACACTGTCCCATCACACACTCCCAAGACAGGGACAGCACGGGTTAGATACAGAGTGAAGCTCCCTCTACACTGTCCCATCACACACTCCCAGGACAGGGACAGCACGGGTTAGATACAGAGTGAAGCTCCCTCTACACTGTCCCATCACACACTCCCAAGACAGGGACAGCACGGGTTAGATACAGAGTGAAGCTCCCTCTACACTGTCCCATCACACACTCCCAAGACAGGGACAGCACGGGTTAGATACAGAGTGAAGCTCCCTCTACACTGTCCCATCACACACTCCCAGGACAGGGACAGCACGGGTTAGATACAGAGTGAAGCTCCCTCTACACTGTCCCCTCACACACTCCCAGGATAGGGACAGCATGGGTTAGATACAGAGTGAAGCTCCCTCTACACTGTCCCATCACACACTCCCAGGACAGGGACAGCACGGGTTAGATACAGAGTGAAGCTCCCTCTACTCTGTCCCATCACACACTCCCAGGACAGGGACAGTTCCAGTCATCCAGCAAGGAGGGATGAGGATGTCCTTGTGAACTTGCTTCTGGGGAAGGCCAGAACAGCCAGCTATGAGAAGGGAAGCGGGTGGGGGAAGGCTCTTCCCAGACGGTCATCCAGGCAATTTTTAAGGGGTACGTCTGTGCCTGGGCATCTGTTAGGAGGAAACACTTGCTGTCCACGATTATCATTGGGGCGTTCCTGGACCATTGGGCCCTGCGAGGAATTAGCGCCATCACTGATAGACAGGGAACATTTTAGTTTAATTCGTAATTATGTTAAGTCACTATTTTGTGTGTGTACTATATGGATATAGATATAGAGTACTGTAGTATTATATTTGCAATAAAAGTATTGGTAGATATTTGATGAACAGGCAGGTGCAGAATCGAAGTACAGAGATTCGGGGTGGGGGGAGGTGGAGGGATGGGGTTTGAATGGAGAGGCAGGAAGAACCTCACTGTCCACACTCACTTCAGCTCTGAGCCCAAGATACCCACCCCCCTCCACCACCAAGCTAGCCTGCATCCCACCCCACCCAACTTCACGGTGGTGGGTTCGCGCTATCAGGACTTGCCACACGGCGTCTGCGTTTCAGGATCCCCAGGTACGACCTGAAGGATCTGTGCCCTCCGGGTGCGGCCCTGTGGACGACCCGACTCCCCTTCAGTACCAGCGACTTTAGCGTCGCGGGAGATTGTAACGTCGAGACCCCAGTGTGCGCTGCTGCGGGAAGTCGGGGGAAGTTGAATAAGCGACGCTGCCAACTGCAATGTTGAAACGGCGAGCTGCTGACCTCCTGGTCTGGTTTACTGCAGGAGCGATATCTCCCTCTCTCTCACTAGTGTGAGAGCGCCGGTCTGAGATGTCCAAGTGTTGGGATGGACGGTAGTTCATAGACTCTAGATCACTATCTCTGGGGGATTAGTTCTTGCATGGTGGTGGTGGGGGGTGGGGGGGTTGTTGATATTATGCTGGAGCATGGGGAGGATGGGGGGGGAGGGCTGTTGCTTGTGTGGGGGTGGGAGGGTGGACTTTAGAGTTCTATAGTTTTCCGTCGTTCTTTGGGCTCCCCCCACCCCCGTTTCGTGGATGTCTGCAAAGAGGAAGTATACTGTATACATTCTCAGATATCAACTTGAATCATCCCTTCACTCCACACCCCCCCCCCACCCCACTTCACCACGCGGTTGCCTGAGCCACATGCCGCTGGGTCAGCAATAATCGCTGTTTCATTCCTGGATTTGCAACACAATGCAGGCAGCCCGGAGACTCCTGGCCAGAGTTACTGACTCAGCTTCCCCTGGCCGAGCTCCAGCCAGCGAGAGGTACAAGCAAACAGTATTCCTGCTGCAACGTCCCGCTCCCACTTCCCTTTCCCTGGAGTCGGCAGGAAGCAGAATCAGGTTCATTCTCGCTGGCAAATGCCAAGAAGTTTGCAGACTTGCGGCAGCAGTACCATCTTTCATTGATTCTACTATGGTTATTGGATTTATTGAGTACGCCCACCAGAAGATAAATCTCAGGGCTGTAGTACATGGCGACATACATGTACTTTGACAACAAATTTACTTTGAACTATGAACCAGTGCCATCTCGCACTCTCTCACGCTGAGAATAATCCTTGCCCAGCCTTGCTTGTGGGGCACCCCCTGTGAAACACATCCTACTGATGACAAATTTCAATCTGACCTCCACAAGATCAGCGTTGACCAGAAGGGCTAATCGTCCTGTTGCCATGAATCTACCACTGACCAAAATCATCCTCAATCTAGGAATCAATTGACCCTGGTAGTGCAAAGGCAGCTTTCAAACATTCGTTTATGTCCCCCACAATTATAACTATTTCTCTCCTAGGAAAATAAGAAACAGGAGCAGGAGTCGGCCATCCAGTCCATCGAGCCTGCTCCACCATTCAATAAGATCACGGCTAATCTGACCATGGACTCACCTCCACCTTTAATTCCCCTACTATGCAAAAATATATCCAACCTTGTCTTAAATATGTTTACTGAGGTAGCCACCACTCCGTTTATGTAAATAACACATTAATTGGAGCAAACGATGAAGGTGGTAGATGGAACAGTTCACTATATTAGAACATCCTGTCCCAACAAACCCTCCCCAAGGCACTCACAGCTCAGGTTAGCCATAATAAACTCCCGCTATACTGTTCTATCAAAAGCTCCCAGGGCAGGAACAATGCACAACAGAGAGATTAAAATTCTCTCTAAACAGAAGACACTAGAGACTACAGATACTGGAATCAGGAACAACACACAAGATGCTGGAGGAACTCAGCAAGTCAGGCAGAATCTATGGAGGAGAACAGACATCGATGCTTCGAGTAAAAAGTCCCCTCATCCTTCGAAAACTGCACCATCTAATGGTCGCAGGAATGGAACAGTACTGGAGAGTTGCCATTCCCTGGGAAGGAACAGCATGGGTTAGATACAGAGTGAAGCTCCCTCTACACTGTCCCATCACACACTCCCAGGACAGGGACAGCACGGGTTAGATACAGAGTGAATCTCCCTCTACACCGTCCCATCACACACTCCCAGGACAGGGACAGCACGGGTTAGATACAGAGTGAATCTCCGTCTACACTGTCCCATCACACACTCCCAGGACAGGGACAGCACGGGTTAGATACAGAGTGAAGCTCCCTCTACACTGTCCCATCAGACACTCCCAGGACAGGGACAGCACGGGTTAGATACAGAGTGAAGCTCCCTCTACACTGTCCCATCAGACACTCCCAGGACAGAGACAGCACGGGTTAGATACAGAGAGAAGCTCCCTCTACACTGTCCCATCACACACTCCCAGGACAGGGACAGCACAGGTTACATACAGAGAGAAGCTCCACCTACACCTACAGTTCACTCTGGTGTGCTCCAAAAGAGAGCAACAGGAGGGGAGGAAATAATTTAGAGCCAGCCATACAGCACAATGTCAGTATCTATAAAGAATCATGGAGCCTTAAGGGTGCAGGTTGGTTTATCATAAGACCTAGGAGAAGAATTAGGCCATTTGGCCCATCAAGTCTGCTCTGCCAATCAATCATGGCTGATCCTTTTTCCCGCCTCCTCAATCCCACTCCCCGGTCTTCTCCCCGTAACCTTTGATGCCGTGTCCAGTCAAGAACCTATCAATTCTGCCTTAAATGCACCCAGCGACCCGGCCTCCACAGCTACCTGGTGTAAGAAATTCCACAAATTCTGCACCCTCTGGCTAAAGAAATTTCTCCACATCTCTGCTTTAAATGGACGCCCCTCTATCCTGAGGCAGTGCCCTCTTATCCTAGACTCCCCCATCGTGGGAAACATTCTTTCCCCATCTACTCTGTCTAAGCCTTTCGACATCTGAAAGGTTTCAATGAGATCCCCCTTCATCCTTCTCATTTCCAGCGAGTACAGCCACAGAGCCATCAAACGCTCCTCGTATGACAATCATTTCATTCCCGGAATCATGTTTCCAATGGTCCAATATGCACTAGCTTCAGGCCCTGAATCTTACATTGCTCCAGCTCGTACGGTGCTCATCTTTAAACTGCCTGCGTCAGTTGGAGTTGACCACAGACACTGTGTCCTAGCTGTCCAGATACACAAGCCTGGGCGGTACGATACGGAGAGCGAGCTGCTCCCCATGTGGCAGGCTCCCCCTCTCCATACATCCGATGAACCCAAAGGAACGGCAGAGACCGATACAGTTTGGTACCAGCAGCGTCGCAGGAGTTGCCGGTCAGCGTTGAACTCAATGTAGCCTCAGGGACTCCAGCCCTGGATTTTCCCCTCAGGGTTTACTCCCGAAGCCTTCCCCATGAGTGGGTATAGTCACAAGGGAGCAGAGGTCTGAGGTCAGAGGTTTCCTTCTCCTATATAAGCCATCAACCAAAGCTGATGAGCCCCATCTGCCTGAATCGACTAGTTTTAAGGCGCCAGTAGCCCGTCTTTGCCCCTTCTCCTGTCAGTAGAAACTGTTCTGACGGGCTTAGTAGCCAAACCACATGTGAAGGCCAGGAGCTGGACTTGGCTGTCAGAGGCTGTTTGAGATGCACGCTTTTGGGAGCATTCAATAGGCAGTTGGTCCATGAAATGATAAACTGGTCTGCTTGTCTCACACAGCGAGGTACAGTATGACGGTGCATGCCACCCACAAAGGCCATTTCATTACACCGTTCATTGAGGTAGTACAAGGGAAAACAACGGAATGCAGATTGAAGTGTAGCAGCTACAGAGAAAGTGCACTGCGGGCAGATAACAAAGCACAAGGCCATGATGACGTAGATTTGGAGGCCAAGTCCGTCATATTGTACTAAGGGAACAGTCCAATAGACTTATAACAGCAGGATAGAGGCTGACCTTGAACCTGGCAGTACACGCTATCAGACTTTTGCATCTGCTGCCCAGTGGGAGGAGGTGTAGGAGGTATTGCCCCTCATAAGTGGAATCTTTGATTATGCTTGCTGCTTCACTGAGGTGGTACAAAGTGTACCTAGAGTGCAAGGAACAGAGGCTAGTTTCTCAGCTGTGTCGACAACCCTTTGCAGTTTCGTGGTATTGGTAACGTGGAGCAGAATCAGACCATTTGGCCCATCGAGTCGGTTCTTCCACTTGCACATTTTCCTCTCAACCCCATTCTCCTGCCTTCTCCCCATAACCTTTCACACCCTGACTAATCAAGAACCTATCAGCTTCCACTTCAACTATACCCAACGACTTGGCCTCCAGGCATCTGTGACAACAAATTCCACCGATTCACTACCCTCTGCCTGAAGAAACTCCTCATCTCTGTTCTAAAGGGCCATGCCCCTTTACTGAGGCTGTGCCCTCTGTAGGAAACATCCTCTGTCTCGGCCTTTCAATATTCAGTAGTTTCAATGAGATCCCCTCTTATTCATCCAAATGAGTACAGACCCAGAGCTCCTCATACTGTGCCTTGTAAAAAGTGTTCCTCTGCTCCTAGACTCCCCACTACTGAAACATGACACAAAGATAGACTGAAATCAGAAACTTTCTCCCCTGCAAGGGACGGGATTCTGGAGGCTAACTGTCAGACCTCTGGTTTTGAGGGAAACATGAGGTGGGCGGGCTCGAGGGGCTGAGTGGTTTGACCATCTCTTTGGACGATCAGCAGAGGAGTGTTCTGAAACCACCCACGAAAAGCTCACACCAAAAGCCTAGGTTGCTGTGTTTCCTTTACACCGCGGTAGCCAGCAGATGGGTGCCTCGTCCCAACAGGCTGCACAACAGCTCTGCGGTGTGCTAAATTGCAAGGTGAACCTTAAAGGGTTCTAATAGCAGGGTGGATGCAACTCTGGGAGGGATGAAGACAAGCACGTCTGTGTGATTACAGGGCCCAGCCTAAAGCTGGGTGGCGGCTGGTGACAATTCTGTCTAAAACAGAACTGAGATCACTACATGACGCTGGGACACTGGAGCAGCCCATTACTGAGTAACGCTGAGACACAGGACATTGCATACCGGGGGGGGGGGGGGGGGTGGCAGCATGGTAGCATAGCAATTGGCGTAATGCTATTACAGTGACAACAAACCGGGTTCGATTCCCACCGCCGTCTGTAAGGAGTTGGTACATTCTCCCATGACCGTATGCGTTCCCTCCGGGTGCTCCCACTTTCCACAGACGCACGGGCTGGCAGATTAATTGAGCACATGGGTACATGGGCAGTGTGGGGTCGCTGGGCCGGTTATCGTGCTTATACAAATGGCTGGGGTAGAAGGCAATCTCTAATGGACTGCAGAATGCCACTCCACCCTTTAAGAAGGGAGGGACACAAAAGACAAGAAACTATAGGCCAGCTATAGCCTGTTTTCTGTGCTTGGCAGGATCCCATTACTAAGGATGAGTTTTGGAATACTTGGAGGCTAAATGACAAAATAGACCCAAGGCAGTATGGTTGCCTTAAGGGAAAATCTTGGCAGAGAAATCTGTTGGAATGCTTTGAGGAAATAACTGGCAGGATGGAGAAAGATGAGTCAGTGCATGCTGTTTACTTGGAATTTCAGAAGGCCTTTGACATGCATGAGACAGCTGAACAAGATAAGAGCCCACACGTAGCACTATGGTACAGGAGAGGTACCGGCACGGACAGAAGATTGGCTTTCTGGCAGGAGGCAGAGTGGGAATAAAAGGGGGCCTTTTCTGATTGGCTGCTGCTGACCAGCGGTATCCCGCTAGTGTCGGTGTTAGGTCCGCTACTTTTCATGTCATATGTCAATCACAGGGGTGTCAGACCTGACGGCTTTGGGGATGATATGAAGATAGGTGGAGGGGCAGGTAGTGATAAGGAAGCAGAGAGACTGCAGAAGGACTCGAACAGATTAGGAGAATGGGCAAAGAAGCGGCAAATGGAATACAGTGTCGATAAGTGTGTGGTCATGTATTTTGGCAGAAGGAACAAAGGTACAAACACTGGAAAACAGCGGTGGCAGGAATGAATCTTTCACAGTATAACACTCAGGTACACAGCTGGTGGGAAGAGGATTACTCTATAAGACACTGGGGTACAGTATCAGTGGGGATAGATCTGCCACGTATAACATTGAGGTACACAGCCACCGGCCAGGCATAGTCTCTGTATTACAAACTCAGATTCATTTATCATATGTACATCAAAGCATGCAGTAACTGCACAAAAATCTTAGGTTCATATACAGGTGTTCCCCGCTTTATGAATGTTTGCTTTACACCACTTTGCTTTTACAAAAAACCTACATTAGTAACCTGTTATTGCATTACAAAGAGGATTTTTGCTTTTATGAAAATGTTTCCCCCATATAAATCTACCGATGGGTCAGATTCCTGCCACTCTTTAATACTGGGGTATGGGGTTATTAAAACAGAGGTGTCACTGTGTAATATTAGGTACTTTACTGGAGGGAACGTTTATGTCGTTGCTTAACATGGGACAACAGACCGGTGGGAAGATATCTGTCACTGTGTAAGACTGAGATACAGCACTCGTGGATATAGTCCAGTCATTGACTAACATCGGGACAGATCTACAACTAGGATCATTATGTTCCGAGGGATCGAAGAGTCCACGTAAACAGACCTCGCAACGTTGCCGCTCAAGTTGTAAAAGGTGTGTTGGTCCTCGTTAGCCGGGGGATTGTGCTCAAGAGCCGTGAGGTGATGTTGCAGCTCCGTAAAACCCTGGTTAGACCACACTCGGAATATCCTGGAATTATCGAAAGGATGAGGAAGCTTCAGAGAGGGTGCAGTGGGGATTTACAGGATGCCGCCTGGACTGAAGAGCATGTCTTACGATGATAGGTTGAGTGAGCTAGGAATGATCTCTTAGCACTGGAGGGGGATGAGAGGTGACGTGAAAAGGTGCACAAGATAATAGGAGGCGTTGATAGAGAGGAAAGCCGATGACTTTTTCCAAGGGCAGAAATTGCAGAGGCAAATACATTGGATTTTAGAGCGGCGTTAGAAAGGCACATGGATGAAAGAAAAACGGAGGGCTCAGTGTGAGGGATTGATCTTGGAGTAGGTTTAAAGGTCGGCACAACAACCTGGGCCCCAAACTGTGCTGTAATATTCTACGCTCTGTGTACTCGCGGGTTTAGCTTTGTCATTTTACAACACCGGATCACGGTACTCAACGGGAGACGGCTCTTGCTAGTCTGTTGGATTTGAGATGGTTAATTGATGGTTCTGAGTAGAGACAGCCTGGCTGTTTCCCAGTGAGCACTGGAATATGCCCAGTGATACTACACACACAGCAAAAATTTTACCATCTTTTTTTGGCATTTTCTCACTGACAACAGTTGCAGATATGGAATTACTGGTGCACATATTGAATTAAGCTGACTGCCTAAACTACTGGAAGGAGCAGAGTGTGAAATCATTTTGGCAATTTCACTCCAGCTCAGCAACATAAACTATGAATCTAGATGATTTAAAATCCTGGCATTCGTCCAAACAGAAAGGACAATACTAAACAGGGCGAAAACTGGAACAATGTCAAATAAGAACAGTGTAACTTAAAAACATTGGAGGAAGTGTGCTGAGGAAGCTTAAGCTGTCCCTGTCCTGGGAGTGTGTGATGGGACAGTGTAGAGGGAGCTTCACTCTGTATCTAACTCGTGCTGTCCCTGTCCTGGGAGTGTGTGATGGGACAGTGTAGAGGGAGCTTCACTCTGTATCTAACTCGTGCTGTCCCTGTCCTGGGAGTGTGTGATGGGACAGTGTAGAGGGAGCTTCACTCTGTATCAAACCCGTGCTGTCCCTGTTCTGGGAGTGTGTGATGGGACAGTGTAGAGGGAGCTTCACTCTGTATCTAACTCGTGCTGTCCCTGTCCTGTGAGTGTGTGATGGGACAGTGTAGAGGGAGCTTCACTCTGTATCTAACCCGTGCTGTCCCTGTCCTGGGACAGTGTAGAGGGAGCTTCACTCTGTATCTATCCCGTGCTGTCCCTGTCCTGGGAGTGTGTGATGGGACAGTGTAGAGGGAGCTTCACTCTGTATCTAACCCGTGCTGTCCCTGTCCTGGGAGTGTGTGATGGGACAGTGTAGAGGGAGCTTCACTCTGTATCTAACCCATGCTGTCCCAGTCCTGGGAGTGTGTGATGGGACAGTGTAGAGGGAGCTTCACTCTGTATCTAACTCGTGCTGTCCCTGTCCTGGGAGTGTGTGATGGGACAGTGTAGAGGGAGCTTCACTCTGTATCTAACCCGTGCTGTCCCTGTCCTAGGAGTGTATGATGGGACAGTGTAGAGGGAGCTTCACTCTGTATCAAACCCGTGCTGTCCCTGTCCTGGGAGTGTGTGATGGGACAGTGTAGAGGGAGCTTCACTCTGTATCTAACTCGTGCTGTCCCTGTCCTGGGAGTGTGTGATGGGACAGTGTAGAGGGAGCTTCACTCTGTATCTAACCCGTGCTGTCCCTGTCCTGGGAGTGTGTGATGGGACAGTGTAGAGGGAGCTTCACTCTGTATCTAACCCGTGCTGTCCCTGTCCTGGGAGTGTGTGATGGGACAGTGTAGAAGGAGCTTCACTCTGTATCTAACCCGTGCTGTCCCTGTCCTGGGAGTGTGTGATGGGACAGTGTAGAAGGAGCTTCACTCTGTATCTAACTCGTGCTGTCCCTATCCTGGGAGTGTGTGATGGGACAGTGTAGAGGGAGCTTCACTCTGTATCTAACCCGTGCTGTCCCTGTCCTGGGAGTGTGTGATGGGACAGTGTAGAGGGAGCTTCACTCTGTATCTAACCCGTGCTGTCCCTGTCCTGGGAGTGTGTGATGGGACAGTGTAGAGGGAGCTTCACTCTGTATCTAACCCGTGCTGTCCCTGTCCTGGGAGTGTGTGATTGGACAGTGTAGAGGGAGCTTCACTCTGTATCTAACCTGTGCTGTCCCTATTCTGCAGTGTTCAATAATAATCACAAGAGCCAAGAAAGAGAGGGGCCCCTGCACCTCCTAATCCATGGCATAGTCTGTCTTAGTCTGGTCAGTTAGGCTCAAATAAGTCCAACTTGCAACTGTAGGGATGGCAGCTATTCTGACCTGGTCTGGTTTAGACTAACCAGGCAAGCCCTGGTGCCAGGAAGGACCTGAGCAAAGCCAAGCTGGACTGACCTAGACTTAGTCAACACATGAACACGGTTAGGTGGTGGGATTAAGCACAGTTAGTGTGTTTTAGGGTCAGCATCTACCCCTTTGTCATCAGAATTTTCAATGTTCATGAACAGTACATTGCCACCCTATTTTGCTCTCTGACTGCAATATTTTTGTATTTCTGACTGCAACCTACAGCAATTTGTTTTATGTGTTGCGACCACACAAGAGATTTTACACCAGCCATCTGTCAGTGATTCTGATCCTTTTTCTGGCTGAACAGTCCACCTGCAGAGGAAGCTTCAATGCAGAAAGACGCACCTTGCACCCTACAACAAGATCTGCCTTGACACTCGATCAGCACCTGCGCTGAGAACACACACAAAATGCTGGAGGAACTCAGCAGGTCAGGCAGCTTCTACAGAGACGACGCTTCAGGCAGAGACCCTTCATCAAGACTCAGGTGAGAACGAAGAAAGAAACAGCAGACGAGCCAATTTGGGTGCGACAGTTAAAGTCCAGCACCATCTGATCACAGTGATGGACTGTCTACCTGCGATTTCCTCTGCCTTCTGGTTGTTAACGTGAACAGCAAAGCCGCTCACTCCATCTGGGGTCCGGGAATCGGCTGCACATAGCACCACAGAGTCATCCAGCGGGGGGGGGGGGGAGGGGAGGCCCTTCGGCCCTTCTTGTCCGTGCTGACCAAGGTCCCGGCCTGAGCTCATCCCATTTGGCCCGGCAGATTCACTTACTTATCGCACGGAACACCGAGATGCAGCACCTGTGTTAACGGCCCACGCAGCCTTCGGGTGGGCTGGGGGCAGCCCGCAGGTCTCACCACTCATTCTGGCAACAACACAGCATGCCCAGCGTGTTCTGTGGAGCAGCACCGAACACAACAGCAGCAGAACCAGTCTCTTTCCTCCCTCCCATTCACCCACTCACACTGACAGGCAGAACAGGCAGCCTCCGGGCCTCCGGGCCTACACCGGCCCTGCAGACTCACATACACCAGGCCTGCAACTTCCCCAGGATTCAGCCATCCTCCTCAACCTTTCCCATCCCTGTGCTGTCTTTTAAACATTAAATCCGATGGAGAGATGTCATCAAAGTGATGGAGGGCACAGACAAGTGTGAATGCAAACAGGCTTTTGGGTGAGATCAGAGGTCAAGGGTGAAAGGTGAAGAATTTGATTGGAAGTCTGAAGGGGATGTTCTTCACTCAGGGGGTCGTGTGCGTGTGGGACGAGTTGGCAGTGAAGGTGGTGTATACGGGTTCAGTGGGAGGTTTAAGTAGGTACATGGAGGGGTATGGTCCTGCTGCAACTAGATATAATTAGGCAGAAAACTAGGCCAGCAAAGGCCAGGTGATTGTGCCAGAGCTGTAATGCTCGGTAACTCTACAATTGTGCCTGCCTCAACCTCCTTCTCTGGCCCCTCATTCCATACACTCACCGTCCTGAGTGAAGATGCCCCTTTTATCTTTCACCTTAAGTTTACATCCCAGGGCTTCTGGTTCCCTTACCCTGTGGAAAACCACTTTGTGTATTCACGCGATCCATCAGGTTCCCCCGGTCTTCTGTGTCCCCAGCCTGCCCCAACCCGTCCCCACGACCCCAGCCTGACCCGTCCCGTCCCCACGACCCTAGCCTTACCTGCCCCGACCCCGCCCTGTGACCCCAGCTTGCCCCACGACCCCAGCCTGCCCCGACCCATCCCCACCACCCCAGCCTGACCCGTCCCGTCCCCACGACCCTAGCCCGCATGACCCATCCCCGCAACCCCAGCCTGACCCGTCCCTGCCCCGCAACCCCAGCCTGACCCGTCCCTGCCCCGCGACCCTAGCCTTACCTGCCCCGTGACCCCAGCCTGCCCCACGACCCCAGCCTGACCTGTCCCATCCCATCCTGATAACTCAGGTCCTCAAACCCTGGCACAGTGTCAGACACATCAATCTCTGAGATCATTTCAGAATCTCTAACTATAAGATCACACATTCCTCTCTGGGATGCTGTGGGAAAGGGCTCTAGGAATTTCTCGCTGGTATTAGCACCCTTCTTTTATTGTTAACCTCGTGGAGAACTTGCTCAGAAGATTTGCTTCTTCACTTGCAACAGACAATAAACAGGATGCTACAGATTTCACCCCCTTTCCTTCTTCCACGGTCCTGAACGCACAGGGGGACGAGACCCTGCCAGGTATGTGTCCACCTGCACGACAGACACTCACAACAAGACACAGGAACAGCAATGGTATTCTAACCCCCACCCATCAGGCAAAAGATACAAAACAACACATTTTGTGACGTGTAGTATGCAGGTGATAATAACCCAGATGCTGATGCCTGGAAGTACGCACTACCAGGCTCGAAGACAACTTCCATCCCGTTCTTATACAACTATTGAATGATGAGATACAGCACTGTGCAAAAAAACATTTGATTTATATATCGCTCACGTGCCTAAGACCTTTGCACAGTACTGTACTTGTCAATGTGGAGCCAAAAGCTGAAGGAGGGGTGGCAGAGAATGCCAGGGGTGGGGGGTTGGCACGGGTGCAGACATGCCCAGCCCCGAGACACCGGGCAAGGCCATTTGATTCCAAACAATTGGTTTACTGATCATTACAGAATGTCTCTCTGGTGCTTCCCACTGCCTCCCCCTTTCCCCCACAGTGATGCCCCTCTCCCTGCCCCCACTTCCAACTTTCAGCCCACAATAGAGACCCAGATCAGAATCAGGTGCATCATCACTCACATATCTCATGAAATGTGGCTTTTTTTTTGCGACAGTAGCACAGTGTAATATATAAAATTACTACAGTACTAAAGAGTTCGCACCATCTATCTCTCTTATTCTCTATCTGTACAGATATGCCTAAGATTTTTGCACAGTACTGTAGACTCTTGACCTCAGTCTACCCCATCATGACCCCTGCACGTTACTGATGCCTGCAGTCTGTTTTCTCGGCAACTGCAATACTATACTCTGTATATTCTGCTATTCTTTCCCCTTGTGCTTCCTGCGGACTGATGCGATGAAATTATCTGTGTGGATGTCACGCTGCACGGTTTCTCACCCTTCCTCGGTGTAACAAGCCAACTTGCCACATGGATCGGCGGGAATGAACAGGCCCCTGACCTGATAGCGAGGACCTGGAAGGCGTGTTGGGGTGGCGAAGGGGCAGGACCTGAAGAGCAGGTCACCAGCTCGGGGTTCAGGACACAGTAGTAGATCCATCCCCCTCAATACTGCGGCTAAAAATTCTTCCCAGCCCAGGCACGGACTCCCCCAAGATGCTGCGTCAGCTATTTCGAGCCAAAGCCAAGTTTAATGTCCTGAGTACTCTTACCCGTGTGTACAGGTGCAAAGGGAAAACTTACAGCTGCATGGCAGGCACACTCCATCAGATAAACAGAAATATACAAAAGTACACACATTCTCACACGACTCTCAATGCAGAGGCATCAGTCACTGACATACAAGCTCCAGAGATTCTGCAGATGCTGGGAATTCAGAGCAGCCCCCACAGAGAATGCTGGAGGAACTCAGCAGGTCAGGCAGCATCCATGGAAATGAGTGAACAGTCGACGTTTTTTGGGGCTGATACTCTTCATCAGAGCTGGAAGGAGGTGGGTGGGGAGTGGGGGGTAGAAGCCAACATAAAAAGGTGAGAAGGGGAAGAGTACAAGCTGGCAGGTGATTGGTGAAGCTAGGTGAGGGGGCAGTGGGTGAGGGAGACGGGATGAAGTGAGAAACTGGGAGGGGTTAGTCTCGAATCCCCATCCACTGCATACACACACAGTAACTCGTATTTCTATAGTGCCTCTTGTATCCTACAGTTTGCAAAGGCAAATAACTTTTGGCAGTGCAGTCCCCGCGTTAGTGTTCCAAATATGACAGCAAGTTTCCCCACAGGAGCAATTGCGTTGAGACTACAAGGCAATCATTCAGGATTTTAACCACTTTGATACATTTGACAGTGCTTCCATCTGACAGCGAACATCCCAGTGGCGTGGCTCCGTCTCAATGCGACGCCGAGTCGGCCTAGATTCCTGCGCATATTTGCCTGCAGTAGGACTCGAACCCTCTGCATTCTGGCTCAGAAGCAAGACAGGCACCAACTGTGGTACAGATGGCACGTTTAACAGGGATTGGCCGTACAGGCGTGGAACCAAGAGGCAATAAATAGTAACACACCACCGCCACCCAAAACTGAATCAGAAAACGTAACCACAAATAAGTACCGAACAGATTTTCTGCCACATACCCTCCCTCCACGCCTAACATCTTAGTCTGAACTGCAACAGTATCCAAACTCTAGTTGACACAGTGACACACCTCACCACAGGGACCCCTAACTCGCTCAGAAGTCTGAGCGGCAGGGGAAGAGGAGGGTACGTCTGCCCCTGGAGGAGGGGAGGGGAGACCAGGGGGGTAGTGGTGAGTGTGGCTCGCCCTTACCTGGGAGGGGAACAGGCGTCCGCGGCGCAGCTCCCGCGCCCAGCCGTTCGCTACATTCGCACAGTGGAACGCTGATACATTCTCAGACCTGTCTGTTACATTGTATCACCCTCCCTGCGCCGTGACGTCAGCGCGCCGCCGGGGCCCTCGCCCTCACGGAGGAGGAGCCCAGGCTGGGACGGAGCTGCCCGCCGCAGTCCTGACAGCTTTTATCGGTTTCCATGGAAACCGGCTGCTGCAGTCCCTGGTATTTCCCAACCCTGCAACGTGCACCGTCGCGTTATCCAGCACGAAAGCAGGCCTTTCGACCCAACTGCTCCATGCTGACCCAGAGGAGCTGGTCCCATTTTGGAATTGGTTTATTATTGTCACATGTACTGAAATATGGTCAAAACCTTAAAGATAAGATTCTGTCTCGGGGTCATCTACTGTATCCAGTGCTCCTGGTGTGACCGCCTGTATATCGGTGAGACCACCTGTGGTCCATCCGCCAGAGAAAGTGGGATCTCCCAGTGCCTCCCATTTTAATTCCACTTCCCACTCCCATAGGGGGTGGGAGCTCTGGATAGAGGTAGCACTTTTGATGTCTGGCAGCTGCACTCTACCTAGAAGGCAACACTGGTCCTCATCCATCTCCTGAATCTCTGCCGTCTGCCTCGAGGTGGCCCACCCCGGAACACTGCTTCAGCCGGCTGGCTAAACAACGTGAGGGGGTGGTGTTAACGTGGCACCACTGGGCAAGGGACCTCGTCAACGAAGTCACCGGCCAGGGCGGATGAGTTCCCCGGAGAACTACACCGGCCACGTGCTCGAGACCAGGGCGAGCCACCGAGTTGGAGGCCATCAGCTGTGGTCTGGCCTGGAGAGGGATGAACACCGCCAGGCCTCACCAGCCCAAGACAAGTGAAAGCACCCCTGTGACCCATAAAAAGGGCTTTGGGATCTAAACCAAAGTCATTCCCCTTCCACCGTGTCAGTCCATGGCCTCCTGTACTGCTACAATGAGTTCACACTCCGGTTGGAGGAGCAACACCTTGTCTTCTGTCTGGGCAGCCTCCAACCCAATGGCATGAACATCAATTTCTTGAACTTCCAGTAATTGATGCCCTCCCACCCATTCACTAATTGCCATTTCCCTTTCTTACCTTATCTCCTTACAGATTCCCCCTTTATCTCTTTCACCAATCGATTTTGCATCTCTTTACACCACACCCGTTTCACCTTCTCCCGGTTTCACCTATCACCTACCACCTTCTATTTCTTCTTCCCCTCCCTCCACCTTCTTGCTACAACTTCTCATCTTTTTTCTCCTGATGAATGGACTCGGCCCAAAACGTCGATTGTTCACTCTTTTCCATAGACGCTGCCCGGCCTGCTGAGCTCCTCCAGCGTTTTGTGTGTGTTGCTTTGGATTTCCAGCATCTGCAGATTTTCTCTTGTTTACGACGAGAGGTCCTGCAGACGCTGGAAATTCAGAGCAACACGCACAAGATGAAGGAAGAACTCAGAAGACCAGGCAGTATCTACGGAGAGGAATAAACAGTCAGCGTTTTAGGCCAAGTGCCTAGATGCTGCTTTACCTGTTGAGTTCCTCCACCAGTTTATGTGTGTTACTATCTGAAATTAATTGCAAGAGGAAGTGGCAAGATAGCACCAGTGAACCACAGTGAAGTGGTGTGGGCAACTTACAAAACTTTTTATATACTTTTGAACTACTCTCAGTGCAGCCTGTAATTTGACTGTACAAAATGTACTTTTGAACCATCATAATGAACTAGCAATTTCATGATCTTCTGAATTTAACTCTCAGGCATGCATTAAGCAGACAAAAATACATCATCATGGCCGAAAGAGAGGGGAGGAGGGGAGAACTCCCAAGTCAGACTAAAACAAAGGGGCATGAAACTCCTTCTACCCAGCATCTTGGTAGCAAATGTACAATTGCTGGAGAACAAGACTGAGGACCTAAGTCAAGATTGTTGTATTGGAGAGAAATGAGGAATTGCTGTGTTCTCTGTTTCATGGAAACATGGCTCACTCTGAACACACTAGATACTTTGGTAAGATCTAAGAGCTTCTCAATACACAGGATAGACCGGACCGTTGAATCAGAGAAGGCAAAAGGTGGGGGTGTCTGTGTTTCATGGTGAACTCTTTGTTCAGACGCAGTGCTCATGTCGCACTCTTGTTTCTGTACCCCCCCCCCCTTCGCGACATGGAACGCCTAATGATTAAGTGCTGAGCATTCTACTTACCAAGAGGGTTCTTCTTCGTGATCCTGACTGCAGTTTACATACCGCCAAAGGCCAATGGTAAACAGACACGTGACTGAGTGCCATCAACAGCAAATAAGAAACAAGGAACAGTCTACCCTAACACTTTCAAAATGGTGGGTGCATGGAATGCACTGCCAACAAAGATGGTAGAGGTGGATACAATAGGGTCTCTTAAGAGACATTTAGGTAGGTACGCGGAGCTTAGAAAAATATAGGGCTATGTGGTAGGGAAATTCCAGGCATCTTGTAGAGTAGGTTACATAGTCGGCATAACATTGTGGGCCGAAGGGCCTGGTATGTGCTGTAGACTTTCTATGTTCAATGTGCATTGTTGGGGATTTCAATCAGGCTTGTTTGAGGAAATCTTTGTCTAATTATCATCAACATATCACTTGTATCATCAGGAGTCCCAACACTGCCACACTTTCATTAGGAATGCCCACCATTCCATACCTGGACTGTATTTTGGGAAATCAAATCACTAGGCTGTCCTCCTCCTACCGGGGTACAGGCAGAGGCTAAAGACCAAGGTCTAGGGATAAGGGCAACAAAGAGCTGGTTGCAGAAGGCAGAGGAGTGACTATGGGATTGTTTTGAGTCAAGGACTCAGAGGATCTGAACCAAGACAACACCATTTTCACAGACTTCATATTTTTCCAAACGCCTTCCACAATCAGAAGCCCTGGATGAATCATGAGATCCACAAGCTGCTGAGGTCCAGATCAGAGGCGTTCAGGTCTAGCAAGCAAGTAAAATACAAGAGATCCAAATACAATCTCTGGAAAACCATCTCTTGTGGGATGTGGCAATTCTGGACCAAACCTGAATCACTGAATAATGTTCAACAACTGTGGCAGGGCTTGAATGCTATCACCTCCTATAGAATGAAAGCAAGTGACATAGGTGACAACAGGGCTTCACTCCCAGAGGTGCTCAATGCCTTCTGTGCTCACTTTGACCATCAAAACATGCAGGGGCCATCACAAGCTCTCACATCCCCCCCGATGACCTTGTGATTTCAGTTTCTGAGGCTGACGCGCAAGAATCCTTCGTGAGGATAAACCCACGACAAGCATCCCGCCCGGGAGTACCTGGCCAGGTATTGAAGACCCGTGCTGGTCAACTGGCTGGAGTGTTCACCGATATCTTTAACTTCTCGCTTTGGCCGTCTGAGGCACCTGCTTCAATTATACCGGTGCCTAAGAACAAAGTAACTTGCCTCAACGGCTGTCGTCCAGTAGCATTTACATCTACTGTGATGAAGCTCTTTGAGAGGTTGATGATGAAACATACCCGCCTGAGAAGTGACTTGGATCCATACCTACCGTCACAACAGGTCAACAGCAGGTGCCATTTCATTGGCTCTTCACTCAACCCTGGACAGCAAAGATTCATACATCAGGATGCTCTTTATCAGTTACAGCTTGGCAGTCAATACCATCTTCCCCGCAATACCGATCAATAAGCTTCGAGACCTCGAGATCCTCGGTTTCCTCACTTACAGACCCCAGTCAGTTTGGATTAGCAACAACATCTCCTCCACAATCTCCGTGACCACATTCCATGCATTTAGCCCCCTGCTCTACTCGCTTTACACTTACGACTGTGCGGCTAAGCACAGCTCCAATGCCATGTGTAAATTTGCTGACGAAACCTCTATCGTTGGCTGAATCAAAGGTGGTCAGCACATAAGAGGGAGATTGACAATCTGGGTGAGTGGTGCCACAACAACAACTCCTCACTCAATGTCAGCAAGACCAAGGAGCTGATTATTGACCAGCAGGAGGAAGCTGGAAGTCCACCAGTTTTCATCAGGGGATCAGAGGCAGAGAGGGTCAGCAACTTTAAATTCCTGTGTCATCATTTCAGAGAATCTTTCCTGGGGCCAGCACATGTGCCGTTGTGAAGAAAGCATGGCAGCACCTCTACTTTCAAAGGTTCATTTTATTATTAAAGTATGTTTGGAGAATACAACTCTGAGATTTGTCTTCCCCAGATAGTCATTGTGGTGAACTAGATATACCTGTCTGACTGCTCCTGTGGCTCCTCCCACAGACCCCTGCTGACTGCTCCTGTGGCTCCTCCCACAGACCCCTGCTGACTCCTCCTGTGGCTCCTCCCACAGACCCACTGCTCCTGTGGCTCCTCCCACAGACCCCCTGCTGACTGCTCCTGTGGCTCCTCCCACAGACCCCCTGCTGACTGCTCCTGTGGCTCCTCCCACAGACCCCCCGCTGACTGCTCCTGTGGCTCCTCCCACAGACCCTGCTGACTGCTCCTGTGGCTCCTCCCACAGACCCTGCTGACTGCTCCTGTGACTCCTCCCACAGACCCCCGCTGACTGCTCCTGTGGCTCCTCCCACAGACCCTGCTGACTGCTCCTGTGGCTCCTCCCACAGACCCCTGTATAAAGGCGACTGTGGGCTGCTGCTCTCCCTCATTTTCCCCAGGATGTAGTGTTGTTTATTCTTCCAGTCAATAAAAGCCGATATCTCGCTTCCTACGTCTCAGCGTGAGTTATTGATGGTGCATCAGTCATAAAATACAGAAACCATAGAGGTAGTTGAAAGAAAGACCTCCCCCTGCATGAAAAGGAAAATAAGCAAAAACCTCACAAACTCTCAACCACCCCCCCCCCCAACCCCTCTTTCACACAAAAACTAACAGATCACCTAAATCTCCAGCCTGTTGATGGGCAACAACATGAAAACTGAAAACTGGGTGAGAACAGAACTGAAAGAGGCCAATATGAACTACAGTCCAATCCATAAATCTCACCTCCAAGAGCATGGGTTCCCAACACCCTCCCACCCCACCTGCCTGAGGGCAGCGACAGGGCCCCAACAGCCCCTCCGAGGGAAGCGACAAGAACCAGCGGCCTTTCCGAGAAATGTTCTCTCTCCTCCGTATTTGCCTTGATGTTTCAGTTTTCCTCGACACTTTAATCGGTGAGAAATGCAGTCGATCACAGCCCCTTGTCTTGTCTCTGGGCCTCTGCTCACGGTCGCCCATACTTGCATTTCTTTTCTGGCGTTTTCTTCGGTGCAGCAGAGCGCGAGATCACTCAATTGAACTGCAGAATGTAAGTCAGAAGCTCCAACGGTTTCAAAAACAAAGTTAAAATAAAAAGAATGAGAAAAAGGCATAGAAAAACAGAAAAGATTGACTATCTGGAATATTTTGCCAGAGGAATCGTTGTTCACTGGCACCTTCTTGACCAGAAGTTTGCGAAGATTCAACATGTCATCCAAAACTTTGACAAACTTCTATAGATGTGTGGTGGAGAGTATATTAACAGTTGCATCATGGCCTAGTATGGAAACACTAATGCCCCTGAATGGAAAAGCTTGCAAAAAGTAGTACATGGCCCAGTTCATTAGGGATAAAGCCCACCCCACCACTGAGCACATCTTCACGGAGCCCTGTCACAGGAAAGCAGCATCCATCTTCAAGGCCCCCCACCTTACACGCCATGCTTCCTTATAGCTACTTGCCATCAGGAAGAAGATACGGGAATCTCAGGACCCACATCACCAGGTTCAAGAACAATTATTACCGCGCAACCATCAGTCTTTTAAACCAGGGAGGATAACTTCAACTGCTTCATCACAGAACTGTTCCTACAATCTGTGGACTTACTTTCAAGGACTCTTCATCACATGTTCTTGGTTTTTATTGCTTAGTTATATATATATTTTTCCTTTTTGTATCTGTACAGTTCATTGTCTCTTGCATATTGTTTACTTATCTGTTCTGCTGGTATGGTCTTCCTTTGATTCTATTGTGGTTTCTTCTATTTCCGGTGAATGTCTGCAAGAAAATGAATCTCAGGGTTGTAAGTGTTGACATATACGTACTCTGATAATAAATTTACTTTGAACTTGTACTTTGAAGTGATTGATGCAGGTACAGTAACAAATTTTAAGACATCTGGATTAATAAGTGGACATGAAAGTTTTTTTTCCTTTCTCAATCTTTTTTATGAAGTTTCGAATTGATATACGTAACAACGATAATGATATAAAGAGATCGGGATTACATTAACAATGGTCAACGTATACAGACACAGACTCCGAGTAACATATGTAATTTGAACCTCCCAATCTCCTAATAACAGAACATGAAAAAGATTCAAAAGAATTTTAATAAAAAAGAGAAAAAGAAAAGAAAAAAAAATCCCCCTACAT
The DNA here is from genome assembly GCF_048418815.1 of Hemitrygon akajei. NCBI lineage: Eukaryota > Metazoa > Chordata > Chondrichthyes > Myliobatiformes > Dasyatidae > Hemitrygon > Hemitrygon akajei. The sequence continues at coordinate 13,683,918 of NC_133146.1, read as the reverse complement.
TAAAAAAAAAGAAAACACAACAAAGACTGGGCTGCTATGTTTCATCGGTTAAAATCATTATTTGTCATCAGCTCCACTCCACTATACACAAACAAAAAGTTATTGAAAAGGATTCAGAAAAGGTCAGTTTACATCATATAAAAATGTTGAACAAATGGCCTCCAAGTTTCTTCAAATTTACCCGAAGGATCGATAGTACCACTGGATATGAAAGTTTAAGGGGGATATGAGCTTATCGTTGGCAAATGGCTCAAGGACAGTTTGAACACTGCTCTTATAAGATCACTGAATGTTTCCCGAGGATGGTAAGGTGGATTCTTGCCCTCTCAACCTATCTTGTTATCACTTTGCACATTATTGTCTAGCTGCACTGGACTCTCTCTGCATGTTTAACACTCCATTCTGTATTATTTTATTGTTATCGCTTGTCCTACCACGATGCATTAAGGCACAAAGGCCAGTGAGTCAGCAAGCCCAGAGTTCGGGGTCCCGTCATCGGCTAGTCCAGGGGTCGAAACTGAAAATTGGAACCCGAAGATCAATTGGAAGTCTGAAAGTCAAAACCTAATGGTTGAAGCCTGGAAACCTGGAGGACTGTCTGTGTGGGATGGAGGGAGGGAGGTGAGGAGCTTGTTTGTTGCTCGGTGTGTTCTGTTGTTGTTCAGCCGAGCATTGTGGGTATACTATGTTGGCACTGGAACTTGCAGGCAGCCCCAGCACATCATCAGGTGTGTTGGTTGTTAACACAAAAGCACATTTCACTTAAGTTTTCAACGTACACGTGATCAATAATTGAATTGAATCTGAAGTGATCTGAAGTTAGATATGGCCCTTGTGGCTAAAGGGATCGGGGGTATGGACAGAAAGCAGGTACAGGGTTCTGAGGTAGATGATCAGCCATGATCATACTGAATGGTGGTGCAGGCTCAAAGGGCCGAATAGCCTACTCCTGCACCTATTGTCTATGTTTCTATGTAATGAGATGATCTTTCCAAATGGCATGCAAAAAAAAATCTGTAACTCAGAACATGTGACAATAACAAAGCAATTTACCAGGTACATTCTTACCAATGTTCCTCCTTTAAATTATTCTTATTTGTGTGGAAATAGGGTGGATGTGCTAAGGGCAGAATAGATAGGGACTGAAGCCCTTTGGTCCAGTGATATCAACTCCACCCAGAAATAATTTGAATTTACACCCCTGGGGCGTTGATTCTCTTCAGTGTAAGTGCCAGGAACTGGAAAAAGAAGCTGAATGCTGGAAATAGTTATCTGATCAAGCAGCATCCACGGAGGTGCAAGTCAATGCATTGAGGCTGGTGCAGGGAAATTGAGATGTCATCCTTACAGGAGGCAGGTCGGGAGAAGGCGCAGTCGAGGTAGGTGTGGGAGTCGGTGGAAGACGCCAGGTCAAGTCTGCCTCCCGAAAATGGGGACAGATCAAGAGAAGAAGGTGTCAGATGGTCCGGGTAAATTTGAGAGCAACACAACACAGAAGCATAACAGCTAGCGAAGTGCTTTACAGTGCCAGCAGTTGGGGTTCAGCTTCTGTAAGGAGTTCGTACTTTTTCTCCTGTGACTGCATGTGTTTCCTCTGGGTGCTCTGATTTCCTCCCACATTCTGAAGACGTGGTAAACCATGTATATCCGTCTGGATACGCCCCTTCTGCTGACTGCTCCTGTGGCTCCTCCGACAGACCCCTGGATAAAGGTGATTGTGTCTCTGCTCCTCCCTCAGTCATCCAGCATGGACGTGCTCCGTCTTACTGCTAATAAAAGCCTTTCAGTATTTACTCTACTTCCAGTCTTTTGGAGTTATTGATAATGCATCAGAAGACGTGTGGGTTAGTGTTCATTACTGGTGAGTAAGTTGGCACCAGAACTGTGTGTACACTTGCAGGCTGTCCCACTGTTGGACTGTGTTAGTCATTGTCAAGAAACACATTTCACTCTACGTTTTTGATGTACACGTGATAAAGAAAGCTAACCTCATCATCTCTTTAAATTGGTGGTAAAAGTGATGAGAACGACAAGGTCCACGTGACAAGAAGCAGCATTGTACCGATGCAAGTGTTGATGTAGCTGAGATAGAGGATGGGGAAGGGTGGCAAGATAGGTTTGGAACAAGGGTAATTCCACAGTCAACAAAAAAGCAGGAGTTGTTTGGGGCCACGGGAGTGTCCTTGGTTCCCTCATGTGGGAGGAATCAAATACTGTTGAAGATAAATGTTGGTGTGATTATTCCTTTCCCGGTGCTCTGTTTCAGTTATATACGATGGTGGTGAGACCACACTTGCAGTATGGTGTACAGTTTTGGACACCCTGTTATAGGAAAGGTGTTATTGAACCAGAAAGAATGCAGAAAAGATTTACTAGGATGTTGCCTACACTCGGGGTGCCCGAGTGACAAGGACAGGTTGTGTAGATTAGGACTTTATTCCCTGGATCATAGGAGATCGAGGGGTGACATGATTGGGGACCACAACCCTGTCATGGTTTGGAGGCTTGTGTGTCTCAAAGACCCAAAGAGCTATGTTGGTTGGAGTCGGGACTCCATGCTTTGGCTCTGGATAGGGTCACCCGTGCCAAACAGGTCAAGGGTAGAGGACAGACTAAGAGTAGTCCACTGATCTTCCAGGTGAGAGGGTTTCAGCACAGGGCTAACAACCCTGACTGGTAAAACAAAACTTGCACTGAAACAGCGATGAAGAATCCTTATATATCCGAGCGTGACAGTATTCCTGAGACTCCACCCGGGACCTGCGTGACTGACAGTAGTGAAAACCGAGAGGAAGCTACTGACATGATGAAGGAAGCCCTGAGATGGAGGACCCTCATTGCTGTCCTAAACATCAACGGCATAACAGGCAGTAAGTAATGGTGGAGGTCTACAAGATTGTAAGGTCTTTTTCCCCCGGGTGGGGGTGGGCTTAAAAGAGGGCATTAGGGTTAAGATCAGAGGTGAGAGATTTCAAAGGGACGTCAGGAGCAGCTTCACAGGGTAGTGCATGTTTGGAATGAGCTGCTAGAAATGTTGATTGAGGTGGGCACAGTAGCAACATGTAAAAGCCATTGAGTTAAGCACAACGGATAGGGGAGGTTTAGGGAGCTTTGGTCCCAACATGGGCAGATGGAACTAGCTCACTGGACAACATGGTCAGCATGGAAGAGTTGGGCCAAATGGCCTGCTTCCCTGCTGTATGACTCAATCTTAAGGCATTCAAGGATACCTTTATAGTAAATGACATATTTTCCCCCCCAGAGTTTGGTTACTATTTGTATAATGTAGGAAACATGCCAACTAATTTCTGCAGAGCAAAGTCCCACAACCACGATAGCGTGTTTTCATTGATGGTGGTTGAAGAACAGATGTTGGCTCAGGTCTCAGATAAAGCATGCTTTTCTTCCAAATGGGGAACTTGGATCCTGACCAGGAAGATGAGGAAACACCTCCAACATTCCCTCGGGAATGCACCGAGGCTCCAGCCTGGAGTAGTTGCTAAGATAAATCAATGGGGAGCTCATGACATTGTAATCTGGAGGAGAAAGAGTTAACCACACCTGCACGGCTTTTCAGTCTAATACCAGAATTTTAAGGCGATTGAAGGTAAATATGGGGGGAAATGTTAGAGGTAATTTTTTAAATTCTTTTTTTAAAAAATGTATTTATTTTACAGTGTGTGGTGGGTGCATAGAGCATTGAGCTAAGGATCGTGGAAGATACAGATATATTAGAGAGGTTTACGAAATTCCTAGATAGGTACATGGATGATAGAAAAATGGAGGGCTATGTGGGAGGGAAGTATTGGATTGATTTTAAGAGTTATTTAAAAGGCCAGTGCAACATTGTAGGTTGAAGGGCCTGTATTGTACTGTGATGTTCTATGTTCCAGCAGAGTGCTGCGCTCAGCCACCAAAGGGTTAACAGCATCAAGGTTTCCCAACTGCGCGAAGGTTGTGGCCGACAGCTGCAGATCCCACACATGGAACAGGGCTGGGCTGTCGCTGTGCAGCTGATCCCTGGTCACACAGCTGTGTCACGGAAGGAGCGATCCCCCTTGTGCCTGACTACATCCACTCTCCCGCCACCCCGAGTATAATGTTCACAGCAATAAACATCCTCCACTTCCACAATGCCTCTGCACACACAGGGTCAAAGATTATCATTCTCAAATCCTTTTCACGACTCTCATATACAAGTTTAAAGGTGAAAAACACAAGAGATCGTGCAGATGCCAGAAATCCAGAGTAATACACACAAACTGCTGGAGGAACTCAGCAGGTCAGGCAGCATCGATGGAAAGAAGTAAATAACCTTGCCTGTTAATTGTCTCATTAGCAAGAACGACGAGTCAGCTTACAGAGAGGAGGTGCAGCGGCTAACGGACTGGTGCAGAGCCAACAACCTGTCTCTTAATGTGAACAAAACAAAAGAGATGGTTGTTGACTTCAGGAGGGCACGGAGCGACCACTCCCCGCTGAACATCGACAGCTCCTCGGTAGAGATTGTAAACAGCACCAAGTTTTCTTGGTGTTCACCTGACGGAGAATTTCACCTGGTCCCTCAACACCAGCTTCATAGCAAAGAAAGCCCAGCAGTGTCTCTACTTTCTGTGAAGGCTGAGGAAAGTCCATCTCCCACCCCCCATCCTCATCACATTCTACAGGGGTTGTATTGAGAGCATCGTGAGCAGCTGCATCACTGCCTGGTTCGGAAATTACACCATCTCGGATCGCAAGACCCTGCAGCGGATAGTGAGGTCAGCTGAGAAGATCATCGGGGTCTCTCTACCCGCCATCACGGACATTTACACTACACACTGCATCCGCAAAGGAAACAGCATTATGAAGGACCCCACGCACCCCTCATACAAACTCTTCTCCCTCCTGCCATCTGGGAAAAGGCTCCGAAGCATTCGGGCTCTCACGGCCAGACTATATAACAGTTTCTTCCCCCAAGCTATCAGACTCCTCAATACCCGAAGCCTGGACCTTGCCCTACTGTCCTGTTTATTATTTATTGTAAAGCCTGCACTGTTTTTGTGCACTTTACGCAGTCCTATGTAGGTCTGTAGTCTAGTGTAGCTTTCTCTGTGTTGTTTTTTTTTTACGTAGTTCAGTCTAGTTTTTTGTATTGTGTCATGTAACACAATGGTCCTGAAAAATGCTGTCTCATTTTTACTATGCGCTGTACCAGCAGTTATGGTCGAAATGACAATAAAAGTGACTTGACTTGACTAGGTCACTTAAGGTTGTTATAGCTGTGGTAGGTGGTGAGGCTAAGCTCCCACTACCTATTAAATGCTCCCAATGGTGTGAGTCTCAAATAGCCTCTAACAACCAGGTCCAGCTCCTGGTCATTACATGTGGCTTAGCTTCTAAACCCAGCAGAACCATTTCTACTGAGAAAAGAAGAGGCAAAGGTGGATTATTGGGGGCCTTAAAAGTCAGTTGTTTTGGGCAGATGAGTCTCATCAGCCATGGTTGGCAGCTCATCTAGGAGAAGGAAAACTCTGATCTCAAACTTCCGCTGCCTTGCGGCTAACACCCACTGATGGGGAAGGATTTGGGAGTAGACCACACAGAACAATCCGTAGCTGGAGTCCTTCGGGCAGTCCTACGTTGAGTTCAACGCTAACTAGCAACCACCGGTGCCAAACTATATCGGTTTCTGCCGTTCCTTTGGATTCAGCAGCTGCATGGAGAGGAGGAGAGTGCTGCATGGGCAACAGCTTGCTCTCCATATCGTACTGCCCGGCTGTGGACTGGCATAGGACTGGCATGTGGACTGGCATAGGACTGGCATGTGGACATCTAGGACACCATATCCACGGTTGACCCTGTCTGACAGAGAGCTTCAACCTACTGAGTTACAGGGAAAGGTTGAATAGGCCAGGATTTTATTCCCCGCAGTGCAGAAGAATTTAATAGAGGTATACAAACTTTTGATGGGTATAGATGGGGTAAATATTAGCAGGCTTTCCTCCCACTGAGGTTAGGTCAGACTAGATCAAGAGGTTGTAGTATATGGGTGAAAGGTGAAATATTTAAGGGAAACTTCTTCACTCAGAGGGTGGTGGGAGTGCAACATTCAAGAAAGTTTGGATAGGTAAATGGATAGGAGGCTTATGCAGGGCTATGGACCAGGTAGAGGACAATTGGACTAGATGGACTGAAAGGCCTGTGTGCTGTGGTGCTCTGTGACTCTAGTGTGTATATTATTCTCAAATGGGGGAGGGAGTTTGTTTTTATTAATGAATGCTTTAGGAACTAGACTATACTAGCACGGCCAGCGTTCATCATCTGTCCTACAGCCCCACTGGAAAATGGTGTGAGCTGCCTTCATGAACTGCCACAGAATCCCGATAAGAGTTCTTGGCTCGAAACATCAACTATCTATCCACCTCCATAGATGCTATCTGACCTGCTGAGTTCCTGCAGCATTTTGTGCGCTGACGAACAGCCATCACTGTGAGATGTTGCTGAGTCAGCGGTGAACAGCGTCGGGTTGTTCCGAGTCAGAAGCTAGTCCCTCATTTTGGAACGTCCTACCTCGTCTGGTGGGAGCCAGTTCACGTGAGGGATCACAGCAGTTTGAGACGGCAGCTCATCAATACCTCGCAGACAAAATAGTTAACACCCACGTCCCATAAACAAGAAGAGGCCACAACAATCTCAAGGCACCATTCCAAAGAACGGCAGGAGGGCTCTCCGTATTGATTATACAAGCAGTGACATCCCACGCATAAAGTTTTGACTGTAAAATGTTTTGGGATATCCTGAGGTTGTGGGAGGTGCTCATCTACACAATTTACAGCAGGACACTAACCTACCAACCGGCACAAATTTGGGATGGGGGAGAAAACCAGAACACGTAGAGGAAACCCACATGGACGCAGGCCGAATATCAAAAGCCCACATTCAGAGATCGCGGTGCAGTTGTGCACGAAGTTGGTGAGACCACACTGAGTGTTGCGTTCAGTTTTGGTCACCTTACCATAGAAAAGGTGTTATTAAACTGGAACAAGTGCAGAAAAGATTTATAGGATATTCAAGCACATGCATGCAAACTGCTTCATCAGGAAGGGTCTCAGCCTGAAACATTGACTGTTTACTCTATTCCATACTTATTTCAGTGCTTTTTCCAGGACTGGAGAACCTAGACATGAAAGGTATAGGATTAGGGTGAGGGTGGATAGAGAGTTTAGTATCTACAGTATATGAAATGAGGTGCAAGAGGAAGTGGTTGAGGCTGGCACAATAACTGCTTTTAAAAGACATCTGGATATTTACAGGGATGTGAAAGGTTTGGAGCCGGGGTTCCTAAATCCCCCAGTTAATGGTATTGATCCATGGCACAAGTAAGGTTGGGAACCCCTGGTTGAGACAGAATATAGGTCAAACACAGGAAAATGGTTCAAGGACAACTTCCAGCCCGTTGGTGTAAGTGTGCACACAGACACACACAGTTCTGTCATATGTGGGAGTGATGTTTACTGTGGCCACCGCCACAGCAAGTGGGAGAAGGGAAAAGTGAGGCTGCTGCATTCTCCCGGTGTGCAGCCACTGTGTGCAGGGCAAAATCCCACCAACAGCAAGTGGAAACGGGCATACAGCTCCTCCCCATGGTACAGCAGGGTTCCAACCTCTGAACTGCCGGTTCAGACACCTTGCAAGTCAGAAATGGGGCCACAATCTGAGCTGGACATCTTCGCTCCATCCGCAACAAACAGCATCTCCCGGTGGCCGACCGTCCCCAGTCCACTCCCCATTCCCAGATGTCGTCGGCCCACGGCCCCCTTACTGCCCAGATGAGGTCACTGTCAGGTTGGAGGAGCAACACCTCACATTCAGTCTTGGTCTGGGTAGCCTCCAACCTAATGGCATGAACATAGATTTCTCTAACTTCTGGTAATGTCTACCCCTCCCCCTTCTCTCCTCTTCCATTCCCTATTCTGGCTCCCCTCTTACCTCTATTCTCCTTACCTGCTTATCGCCTCTCTGGTGTCCCTCCTTTCCCTTCCTCCCGTGGTTCACCTCCCTCTCCTATCAGATTCTTCCTTCAGCCATTTGCCTTTTCCACCAATGACTTCCCAGCTTCACTCTTCAGCCCCTCCTCCTCACATGGTTTCACCAATCACTATCTAGCCTATAATCCTTCCCCCACCCCTTAATATTCTCATGGTGGTTCTGTCCTCTTTGCTTTCCAGTCCTGATGAAAGGTCTCGACCCAAAACCTCAAACGTTTTATTCCTTTCCATTGACTACATCGGACCTGCTGAGTTGTGTTGTTGCTCCGTATTTCCAGCATCTGCAGGCTCTTGTATTTGGGGTGGAAGTTGTCCTTGACCTTGGTGACATGTGGTTGCATCTTCTGCCCAGTGTTGGGGAAGGTGGGGAGGGGGCTGAGTGGAAAAGAATGTTTGGCATGGGTGGGGGTCCTTGATATCGTTGAGTAGGGCATGAAGAATCGGTTCCTCAAATTATGTCCTGAAGGTGGCAGGTTGGGTTTAAAAACGCCTCTGACGGAATTGCATTCTCTCCATACAGCACTGGCAGAATGTGTGCTCAGGTCTCTGAAATGGGGCTTTCTAAAGCAAGGACAGCAGAAGGTCAAAACCAGAACCAACAAAAGGAGGAAACCAACAAGGAAGCTCCTGCATATCACAAAGTGACAATCTGCAGAAGTTTATGTCAAAATCAGAATCCTTCCAAGTTTAAAATAAGACGAAGGTTTCACATCACACAGGCTGGTTCACAAAAAGCAGTACGCACCGATTGCTGAGGCTTACCACAGACTGGCATCTTGCAGCAAATGTGACAGCTGGAGATGGTGTTGTAACTGTGTCAGATGGAGCACGTATGAACAATTATAAGCCCATAAGATATAGGAGCAGAAGTAGGGCATTTGGTCCATCGAGCCTGCTCCACCATTCAATCATGGATAATACTCCCCCGTCACAGGACTGGGGTTAAGTAGGGTAAAAGTCACAATTCTGTCAGTGTCTCCAGGGCACGAGTTAGATAAGGAGGAAATCTTACATCATCCCATTAATACAGATTACAGTAAAGTCCTGTCCACACTACATTGATGTAATAAAATTATCCATGGATGGCATGCAAAACAAAAGTGCTTCACTCTACCTTGGTAAGTGTTGCAATAATAAACCAACTTTCTACCATCACACACTCCCGAGGCAGGGATAGCATGGGTTAGATACAGAGTGAAGCTCCCTCTACACTGTCCCATCACACACTCCCAGGACAGGGACAGCACGGGTTAGATACAGAGTGAAGCTCCCTCTACACTGTCCCATCACACACTCCCAGGACAGGGACAGCACGGGTTAGATACAGAGTGAAGCTCCCTCTACACTGTCCCATCACACACTCCCAGGACAGGGACAGCACGGGTTAGATACAGAGTGAAGCTCCCTCAACACTGTCCCATCACACACTCCCAGGACAGGGTCAGCACGGGTTAGATACAGAGTGAAGCTCCCTCTACGCTGTCCCATCACACACTCCCAGGACAGGGTCAGCACGGGTTAGATACAGAGTGAAGCTCCCTCTACGCTGTCCCATCACACACTCCCAGGACAGGGTCAGCATGGGTTAGATACAGAGTGAAGCTCCCTCTACACTGTCCCATCACACACTCCCAGGGCAGGGACAGCACGGGTTAGATACAGAGTGAAGCTCCCTCTACACTGTCCCATCACACACTCCCAGGACAGGGACAGCACGGGTTAGATACAGAGTGAAGCTCCCTCTACACTGTCCCATCACACACTCCCAGGACAGGGACAGCACGGGTTAGATACAGAGTGAAGCTCCCTCTACACTGTCCCATCACACACTCCCAGGACAGGGACAGCACGGGTTAGATACAGAGTGAAGCTCCCTCTACACTGTCCCATCACACACTCCCAGGACAGGGACAGCACGGGTTAGATACAGAGTGAAGCTCCCTCTACACTGTCCCATCACACACTCCCAGGACAGGGACAGCACGGGTTAGATACAGAGTGAAGCTCCCTCTACACTGTCCCATCACACACTCCCAGGACAGGGACAGCACGGGTTAGATACAGAGTGAAGCTCCCTCTACACTGTCCCAGGACAGGGACAGCACGGGTTAGATACAGAGTGAAGCTCCCTCTACACTGTCCCATCACACACTCCCAGGACAGGGACAGCACGGGTTAGATACAGAGTGAAGCTCCCTCTACACTGTCCCATCACACACTCCCAGGACAGGGACAGTACGGGTTAGATACAGAGTGAAGCTCCCTCTACACTGTCCCATCACACACTCCCAGGACAGGGACAGCACGGGTTAGATACAGAGTGAATCTCCCACTACACCGTCCCATCACACACTCCCAGGACAGGGACAGCACGGGTTAGATACAGAGTGAATCTCCCACTACACCGTCCCATCACACACTCCCAGGACAGGGACAGCACGGGTTAGATACAGAGTGAATCTCCCACTACACTGTCCCATCACACACTCCCAGGACAGGGACAGCACGGGTTAGATACAGAGTGAAGATCCCTCTACACTGTCCCATCACATACTCCCAGGACAGGGACAGCATGGGTTAGATACAGAGTGAAACTCCCTCTACACTGTCCCATCACACACTCCCAGGACAGGGACAGCACGGGTTAGATACAGAGTGAAGCTCCCTCTACACTGTCCCATCAGACACTCCCAGGACAGGGACAGCACGGGTTAGATACAGAGTGAATCTCCCACTACACTGTCCCATCACATACTCCCAGGGCAGGGACAGCATGGGTTAGATACAGAGTGAAGCTCCCACTACACTGTCCCATCACACACTCCCAGGACAGGGACAGCACGGGTTAGATACAGAGTGAAGCTCCCTGTACACTGTCCCATCACACACTCCCAGGACAGGGACAGCACGGGTTAGATACAGAGTGAAGCTCCCTCTACACTGTCCCAGGACAGGGACAGCACGGGTTAGATACAGAGTGAAGCTCCCTCTACACTGTCCCATCACACACTCCCAGGACAGGGACAGCACGGGTTAGATACAGAGTGAAGCTCCCTCTACACTGTCCCAGGACAGGGACAGCACGGGTTAGATACAGAGTGAAGCTCCCTCTACACTGTCCCATCACACACTCCCAGGACAGGTTGGATACAGAGCGAAGCTCCCTCTACACTGTCCCATCACACACTCCCAGGGCAGGGACAGCACGGGTTAGATACAGAGTGAAGCTCCCTCTACACTGTCCCATCACACACTCCCAGGACAGGGACAGCACGGGTTAGATACAGAGTGAATCTCCCTCTACACTGTCCCATCACACACTCCCAGGACAGGTTGGATACAGAGTGAAGCTCCCTCTACACTGTCCCATCACACACTCCCAGGGCAGGGACAGCACGGGTTAGATACAGAGTGAAGCTCCCTCTACACTGTCCCATCACACACTCCCAGGACAGGGACATTATGGGTTAGATGCAGAATAGATTTTCCCTGATTTCAGATTAAAGTTCTCTCTACACAGTCTATGGTTGGATAGGTTAGATGCATGTTTCTCCAGTGATAGAATGTCTACAGACACTCCTTCCTGTGAAGCAACAATTAACAGGAAGAGAAACACGCGGACCAAAATTGACTGGGGGTTGGATAATGACCAGAACACTCAATTGCAACTTCTGCATTATGTCACTGGACATTGCATTTGTAGTCAAAGTTTAAAAGTTAACTTTCAACGTTAGAACAAATTGTCATCTCCATAACAGAACCACTGTTACCAAGGCAACAAGTAGTGAATAGCTTTGTACAACTATGCACTATAGAGAGAAAATGCATGGAGACTGTTCTGATAGAATCAGCAGAGAGTGGTAAATGCTTCTCAGTCCGTCACAGGTTCACGGCTTCCTTCCATCCAGTCCACCTTCACCATGCGTTGCCTCAGAAGGTTGACAGTATCGTGAAAGGGTGTCTGCCACCCTGGCTGTTCCCTTCTCTCTTTCTACAGGAGTCTAAAGGCCCAGGTGACAAGACTCAAGGACTGCTATCAGACTCCTGAACCAATCGCCTCTCTCACATCTCCTTCCCGATGGGGCTCCCTTGGTTTTGAACTCTGAATTGTACTTCTGTTATTGCTGTTTGCACTGCCTCAGACTGCACTGCAGTCTCTGCACCATTCTGCTGGTTTGCATTGTCACGGAATTTATGTACGGTATTTATACAGTATTACATGATATTTATACAGTATACTTGTACGGTATTATACAGTATTTATCATCACGTATACTGCTTGCTCTGTGGGCTTCATCAGAGCAAGGCACTTCATTGCAGCCTGGTGTCAGAAGAGAAATTAATAGGTTTAATTTGAGATTTATTTAGACTTGTCTATTGCAAGGTATTTGGGGCACCCCAATTACATCCACGTGACCAATTAACCTGCTAATCCATATATCTTTGGAATACCAGGTGAACAGCGCACCAGGTCGAAACGTACACGGTCACAGGGAGAACGTATACAGACAGCGATGGATTGAACTCTGAGTTGCCGGTGCAGTGGTTAAGAGTTTCACTAACCGTTATGCCATTGTGCTGTTTACTAAATCAACCTGGCAAGGGGCAATGACAGGCCCAATGTGCCTGAGAGATGGCTCTGAACTAACATAAGGCCTCTCACACAAGATGGTGGAGGAACTCAGCAGGTCAGACATCATCCATGGAGGGGAATAAATAGCTGACATTTCAGGCCAAGTCTCTTCATCACGACAGCATCATAAGCCACGACTTCAGCCATGGAGGAAGGGATGGGCTGGGTGAAGAGATGATGCTCCCAGGACTTCCTTCCCACAATGAACTCTTTCTCCCCTCCCACCCCCACAATGTTTCTCCCCCAGCAGCTGTCCATGATGGACAGCAATACAATTTGGTTTGATGGTTGATTGAGGGAGGGGTAAAGAGGGAATAAAATTAGGGGCAAGAAAGGTAGGTGTTCAGTCCTCACAGGTCCCACCTGTACTCCCACTCTCCGTACTACATCACCCATTTTGTCTACTGCCACGGAAACCATCGACAGGCAGAGGTATTTGTAAGCAAAGCAGAGAACATTAGAAACACTCAGCAGGTCAGGCAGCAACTGTGAGGGTGAAATAGTTGGAATGTTTCAGGTCTGGATCCTCCATTAGAACCTAGAACGAGAGCTACAAGTTAACTTCAGGCAGCAGAGGAGTTAAGGGAGACGGATGGGTAGATGAAAGGGAACCTGGCGGATAGGGTGAGACCAGTTGACCTAAAATGATAGTTAAGAGTCAGTTTTGTTGTTGCCTATGGAACAATAACGCAGACTGTGGAACCTGCCCAGAATTATACAGTCAATACCCCGGATACAGAGAGGGTTCCATTCATGAGGATTTGGCATCATGTCATCTTTTTTCCTCAGCTATTCATATCATATTGGTCCACATACACTCGTTATAAATTCTTCATTTTCATTGAATAATCACCCTAACACCACCCATAATAAAACTAACTGAATATACACCAGTTCTTTTAATTGCACCTGTACAGACAGGTACTGTTGCACATGACAATGAACTTGACTTTGACAGAAACAGGCCCTTTGGCCTGTTCATCAATGCTGACCGTTGTCCAGCGAGCTAGACCAATTTGACTGCCATTGACCCACAGCCCTTTGAACCCCTCCTATCAATGCATTCCTTTAAAATGTTGCCAAATGTGCCCAGCTCAATCACTGCTTCTGGCTTCTCATTCCAAATGCACTCACCCTTTGAGTGGAGTAGCTACCCCAACATCCCTTTTAAATCTTGCGCCTCTGATCTTCGAACTGTGCCTTGATTTCAGCATCAATTCTCTGTGAAGACAACAATGTACTTTCACCCGTCTATCCTCACGATCTTACGTATCTCTACTAAGTCACCCCACAATCCCCTAAAGTCCTGGTCTATGAAACTTCCCTTTGTAACTCAGCACCCCCTCCTCCCACAAGTCCAAGCAACATCGTGGTAATTCTTTTATAAACTCTTTCTAGTTTAATAATATCCTCTCTTATACTGGGCTGACCAAATCTGCACAGGTTTAGGTTATGTTGCTAATAGGCTTCCCCAACCTGTACAGGTCTTCCTCACATACTTTGTATTGGCTCCCACTTCTTAGGAAAGTACCACACTTCACTGTGTTTCAATGTAAATCCGAATAATGCATTGTTTCCTGCAAGCAATGTAGAAGAAACACCTCAAATATGAAGCAAAACTACGCAGAGCAAAAATAAACATGAAAGTAAATATCTTTTCATTGTTTATTAAACATTTTTTAAATCTGACTACAAAAATACTTGGCCATTTAGAAACATGGGTTGTTTGACACCATTACCAATCATCCCATTGGTTAACAAAGAAGCGATTGGCTCTCTGATTGGTCATAGGCAGACCATACGTCAAGATGATTGACATACTGGTCAACCAATAGTGGGAACAGATTAGTTGAAATCAATTTAAGTAAAAGCAAAATATTAAATGTGTTTAAAAACATGCACTGAAAATATGATTTTAAAGGTAAAAGATCTTTGGTCTGATTTGGTTCACCAAGCACAGATTTGTCCATGTTGCTTCATCTTTATTACAAAAAAAACATGTCATCTCACAAAAAGGTAGCTTCACCTGGCTCCTCCCAGAATCCCAACCCTGAAATCTTCCCTCTCACATGCAGGACTGAGATGAATGAGTGAAAAGTATTTGGTTTGGAAGTAGGGTCAAGGAAGGAGGAGGAAAGGAAGGAGAGTGGTGAGGTGGATGGAAAGAGACACGAGGACTGAGGGGGTGAAAAGAGAGGGAGATGGACAAAGGGAAGAAAGGAGTAGGAGAAAGGGGGTGGCAAAGGGAGAGGGAGGGAAGAATAGAGAGAGGGAAGGCAAGAGAAGAAAGTGGGAGGGAGGGGGGAAATGGGGGATGAAATGCTCCTCAGTCCCTCCGTTTCCGGTGCCTCTGCTGTTTGTGATGCCTCGGTGTCTTCCTGGCCGTTCTTGGCCCGAGCCTGCGATGGGGCACTTGGGCAGTGACGTTCTGTTGCGGTGAGAAGGTGGGCATGCTGGTGGAGAGCACGGCAACCTTGGGCACCAGTCGGAAGTCCAGCTGTGGAAGAAGGTCAGATGTTGAGGTTGATACGGGGTGAAGCTGAAGGAGGTACTCTGCCCAGTCTCTTTGCAAACTCAACATAACCTTCACTCACAGCGAAGCAAAACTAAGCAGGAAAAATCCACAACGATCCACCTCAGGGGTCATTGGGAGAGACAAGCAAAAGATTCAGTCAGGTTGAGTTTATTGAGCACAATTCGGTGTGATGTTGGTGCAATAAAAACATACTTGCAGTTGCGTCACAAGCACGTAGGGTACGGACAGCACACAAATCATCCTAAATAGAAGGAGATGTGTAAACATTTAAGCCTTGGGGCAAAACAACTGAAAACAAGTCTATCTTAGTGCGAGAGGTGTGCTGTAGTCTTCCATTGCTGGAGGTGACATCAAAGACAGAGGAAGAGGTGGAAAGTTTTTGGGAGACAATCCTGGTGATCAGAGAGTGGCAGCTGAAGGACCAATAGCCATTGACAAACTGATTACAACGGGAAACGTTTTCCAGAGAGTGGTGAACCTGTGCAATTCAATGCCTTGATCTGCCGTGAAGGCCGTGTCATTGGGTATATTTAAAACAGAGGTTGATACATTCTCCATTGAAGGTGTCAAAACTTAGAGGGAGAAGACAGGAACATGGCATTGAGGGGGAAGAAAAAAATCAGCCATGATCAGGTGGTGCAGCAAGCTCGATGGGCTGAATGGCCCAATTCTGTTCCTATTTCTTATGGTTGTTTATTCTGAGATGCAAGTTATTAAAAATGTATGTTGAGTGTATGTTTGTCATTCTTTTGTATTAAGACCATAAAGTATAGGAGCAGAATCAGGCCATGTGGCCCATTAAGTCTGTTCTGCCATTTCATCGTGGCTGATCCGCTTTCCCTCACAGCCCCAATATGTGCTGCACTGTTGCTGACTTTCCTGTTCCATTCCATTCGCCTCAGCACACTGTGCGCCGTGATGCCCGTGCTACTCCATGTTTTACGTGGTGACTGAATTAGGGCGAGGGGGTGGGGGAAGCACTGGAACAGCCCGTGGCTCAGAATAACAACTTCGACAGTCTGTGGGCGAGGCGAGAACTCTCTTAGCACGTTCAAAGAGTTAAAGGTTAAGATATTATCTTTTTGTCCATTGAAACGCAACATCGTGAAATGTGCCATTTGTGTCAAATCAACATCGGCAAGGATCGTGCTGGGCAAGTGTCCCCACGTTTCCGGCACCGAGGTAGCAGGCCAAACCCCACCGACACGTCTTTTAGAACGTGGGAGGAAACTGGAGCAGCTGGAGAAAGCCCACATGGTTTTGGGGAGAACATAAAAACGGGAAGAACTGAACCCTGACCGGTGATTACTGGCGTGTAACCGCTGTGCGGGTTGCAGTGATGGAAGTTACCGCTGTGGACGGGAAGATAAGCGGGTGAAATCGGGCTTAGGGACTCACCCGAGTGGATCCATTGTCACTAACGCTGATGTGAGCCACCTGGCTTCCGTAACCAGTTGCTGACGCCGTGACGATATATTTCCCCGGTAACAGCAACCGGAAATAGTCCCCATCCACACCTTGAGACAAAAACAAGCATTGGTGGAAACAAAACAAACAGGCCATGTTATCCTTAGAACATTACAGCACAGAAACAGGCCTTTCGGCCCTTCTTGGCTGTGCCCAACCATTTTTCTGCCTAGTCCAACTGACCTGCACCTGGACCATATCCCTCCACTCATCCATGTACCTGTCCAAGTTTTTCTTAAATGTTAACAGTGAGCCCGCATTTACCACTTCATCTGGCAGCTCATTCCACACTCCCACCACTCTTTGCGTGAAGAAGCCGCCCCTAATGTTCCCTTTAAACTTTCTCCCCTTCACCCTTAACCTATGTCCTCTGGTTTTTTTTCTCCCCTAGCCTCAGTGGAAAAAGCCTGCTTGCATTCACTCTATCTATACCCATCATAATTTTATATACCTCTGTCAAGTCTTATTTTTCATTTTTCTACGCTCCAGGGAATAAAGTCCTAACCTATTCAACCTTTCTCTGTAACTCAGTTTGTCAAGTCCCGGCAACATCCTTGTAAACCTTCTCTACACTCTTTCAACCTTATTAATATCCTTCCTGTAATTCGGTGACCAAAACTGCACACAATACTCCAAATTCAGCCTCACCAATGCCTTATACAACCTCACCATAACATTCCAACTCTTATACTCAATACTTTGATTTATAAAGGCCAATGTACCAAAAGCTCTCTTTACTACCCTATCTACCTGTGACACCACTTTTAGGGAATCTTGTATCTGTATTCCCAGCTCCCTCTGTTCTACTGCACTCCTCAGTGCCCTACCATTTACCTTGTATGTTCTACCTTGGTTTTTCCTTCCAAAGTGCAATACCTCACACTTGGTTCACGTGGTCTTGTTCCTGGGACAGAAATGTCTCACTGACAATCAGCCGGTCCACAGAGGGGCCAAATTTCCAGCAACGGTGAGCGGAATGCCCAGACTCCATCCACCCATCCTCTCCCCCCTCCTCATGGAGTTAGCAGAGGCAAGGCAACATTTCTCAATTAGACCCAAACCTCATTTCCAGAACTCCACGTCAAATTCCTATTCTGTCTAGTCCCATCGACCTGCAACATTGCCCTCAATACCCCTCCCATCAACGTTCTTCTCCAAGCCTCTTAAAACTTGAAATCAAACCCACATCCACCTGGAGCATGATGAAAGAGCACAGTAACAGGTCCTTCAGCCCACAATGTCTTCAGAACCGTCAAGTTAAACTGAACCTATTTGCCTGCACATCATTAAAAAAAAATCAGACTTAATTATCACTGACATAGGTCGTAAAATTTGCATGCCTGCATATTCATGTGTCAAGAGCCTCTAAAACTCCAGCAAGGTGCCTACTTTCACCATTATCCCTGGTCAACCATTGGAGGGATCTACCACTTTCTGCATAAAAACTCACCCTTCATATCACCTCTAAACATCCTCCTCAACATCAAAGGATGTTCCCCGGTGCTTGACATGGTTACACTGGGGCAACGACTGACTGCCTACCCTCCAACACTCCAGAGAAAAAGTCCTATGTGTGTCCAACCTCTCCTACTGATACCCCTGTAATCCAGGAAGCATCCTGGAACAGCTCTCTGGAGCTTCCACATCCTTCCTGGAATGGGGCAACCAGAATGCACCATTACTCTAATCCATGTTTTATATTATACATCACTTCACTGATTGGCAATGTACAGAAGAATATTCAGCCCACAAATTCATGCTGCCCAAAAGCACATGGTCGCTTCTCAGACCTTAGTCCAGAGCTCTGTAGATGAGGAGTGATTACATTTTACAGAGAGGGCTATTTCTGAAAATGACTGGTGCACCCCTGTAATGGGCCACAACTCCCCTCCAATTCTTTATGTTTTTAAATAAAGACTAGATTTATTACATGCACACCAACACACTGTGAAACGCATCAATTGTGTCAATGACCAAATGATCTTTGGTGGGGGGGGAGCTCATGAGCGCCACCTTGCTTCCAGCATTAACATAGCACTCACAGCTTACTAACCCCTACACTATCGGAATGTGGGAGGAAACCAGAGCACCCAGAGGAAACCCACTCACCCACCAGGGAAAAGGTACAGACTCCTGACGGACACCAGGGAGAACTGAACCCTGATCGCTGGTGCTGTAATAGCACCATCCTACACTCCCCAGTTAGAGAGTGATTAGTGAGACTTGTGGAGGGGATCTCCTGGCAAATGCAACCTCTTTAATATCCTGTACGGTCAACTGCAGGGCTTCTGACCTGGGGCAAGTCCCCGCACTGGTAGGAGGGTGGTAGTGGAGTAGTGAAATGGTGATAGTGCAGGGTACTGCACACACTGGTCACCCTAATGACGGGTACGAAGGGAGTGAAATACTACAATCCATTAGATAGTTATACTGGGACACACCTGTGGTGACATCATGATTGATGCCAAAAACTGAGATGACAGCATCAGCAATCCCGTTGTTATTTTCATCCAAAACCATTCCTTTAATTCCCTTGTGAACCTGAAAATGATTTAGAAAGTGACAATTTGTCATCACACTTGTTGCAGTAAATCACCTTCCACGTCAAACCGAGAAGCACTCCTGGCGAACCGGACACAGAGTGAGGCTCACCCTTTGAGTGGAGTAGCTGCCCCAATATCCCTTTTAAATCTTGTGCCTCTGATCTTAGAACTGTGCCTTGTTTTTAGCACCAATTCTCTGTGAAAAAGGCAGTCTCTCTACAATGTCCCATCACACACTCCCAGGACAGGTACAGCACAGGTTAGATACAGAGTGAAGCTCCCTCTACACTGTCCCATCACACACTCCCAGACTGGGACAGCACGGGTTAGATACAGAGTGAAGCTCCCTCTACACTGTCCCATCACACACTCCCAGGACAGGGACAGCACGGGTTAGATACAGAGTGAATCTCCCTCTACACTGTCCCATCACACACCCCCAGGACAGGGACAGCATGGGTTAGATACAGAGTGAAGCTCCCTCTACACTGTCCCATCACACACTCCCAGACTGGGACAGCACGGGTTAGATACAGAGTGAAGCTCCCTCTACACTGTCCCATCACACACTCCCAGACTGGGACAGCACGGGTTAGATACAGAGTGAAGCTCCCTCTACACTGTCCCATCACACACTCCCAGGACAGGGACAGCACGGGTTAGATACAGAGTGAAGCTCCCTCTACACTGTCCCATCACACACTCCCAGGACAGGGACAGCACGGGTTAGATACAGAGTGAAGCTCCCTCTACACTGTCCCATCACACACTCCCAGGACAGGGACAGCACGGGTTAGATACAGAGTGAAGCTCCCTCTACACTGTCCCATCACACACTCCCAGGACAGGGACAGCATGGGTTAGATACAGAGTGAAGCTCCCTCTACACTGTCCCATCACACACTCCCAGGACAGGGACAGCACGGGTCAGATACAGAGTGAAGCTCCCTCTACACTGTCCCATCACACACTCCCAGGACAGGGACAGCACGGGTCAGATACAGAGTGAAGCTCCCTCTACACTGTCCCATCACACACTCCCAGGACAGGGACAGCACGGGTTAGATACAGAGTGAAGCTCCCTCTACACTGCCCCAGCACACACTCCCAGGACAGGGACAGCACGGGTTAGATACAGAGTGAAGCTCCCTCTACACTGTCCCATCACACACTCCCAGGACAGGGACAGCACGGGTTAGATACAGAGTGAAGCTCCCTCTACACTGTCCCATCACACACTCCCAGGACAGGGACAGCACGGGTTAGATACAGAGTGAAGCTCTCTCTACACTGTCCCATCACACACTCCCAGGACAGGGACAGCACGGGTTAGATACAGAGTGAATCTCCCTCTACACTGTCCCATCACACACTCCCAGGACAGGGACAGCACCCGTTAGATACAGAGTGAAGCTCCCTCTACACTGTCCCAGCACACACTCCCAGGACAGGGACACCACGGGTTAGATACAGAGTGAAGCTCCCTCTACACTGTCCCAGCACACACTCCCAGGACAGGGACAGCACGGGTTAGATACAGAGTGAAGCTCCCTCTACACTGTCCCAGCACACACTCCCAGGACAGGGACAGCACGGGTTAGATACAGAGTGAAGCTCCCTCTACACTGTCCCAGCACACACTCCCAGGACAGGGACAGCACGGGTTAGATACAGAGTGAAGCTCCCTCTACACTGTCCCATCACACACTCCCAGGACAGGGACAGCACGGGTTAGATACAGAGTGAACCTCCCTCTACACTGTCCCATCACACACTCCCAGGACAGGGACAGCACCCGTTAGATACAGAGTGAAGCTCCCTCTACACTGTCCCAGCACACACTCCCAGGACAGGGACAGCACGGGTTAGATACAGAGTGAAGCTCCCTCTACACTGTCCCAGCACACACTCCCAGGACAGGGACAGCACGGGTTAGATACAGAGTGAAGCTCCCTCTACACTGTCCCATCACACACTCCCAGGACAGGGACAGCACCTGTTAGATACAGAGTGAAGCTCCCTCTACACTGTCCCATCACACACTCCCAGGGCAGTGACAGAACAGTTTGGACAGACAGTAACACAACAACTGCAAATAATTGGAATTGAAGAGGTCTATGCCAAGCTGGAGTGCTTACAACCATGGAAAAAATTCTCACGTCCACATCAAATATCCCAGATTCCAGTGAGAGTTCAATATGTGTTCAAACTAATGATGTACAGGACAAGATCCACCGCACTGGCCTGAGATAAGATAACTGCAGTGTTGGGCCATTTAGAGCATTCATATTGGTATGCCTGGAGACAGCACAACAGCACAGAAATATCATATCGATGGCAAACTCTCTGTCCATCTACACTCATCCCACTTGCCCGAATTAGGTCCTTATCTTTCTATGCCCTGTTTATTCAAGTACCTTTTGAAATATGTCAAAGTAGTGATCATAAGCCAGGAATACAAATTCTGCAGATGCTGGAAATCCAGTGTAACATGCACAGAGAATGCCGGAGGGACTCAGCAGGTCAGACAGCAGTTAAGGAGAGGATTGAAAAGCAAACTTTTCCAGCCAAAACTCTTCATCAGGACGATAATTATAGAACAGTACAACACAGTATAGGTTCGTCAGCCCATGATGTTATGCCGATAGTTTAACCTACTCTAGGATCAGTCTATCCCTTCCATTCCACAAAGCCCTCTTTTTTTTCCTTTCATCTATATGCCCATCTAAGAGTCTCTTATATGCCCTTAAAGTATTTGCCTCTACCCCCACCTGTGGCAGCACAGTCCACCGCCCACCACTGTCAGTTTACAAAAAAACCTACCTGACATCCACCTACACTTTCCTCCAATCACCTTGAAATTATGCCCCTTGCATATTAGCCATTTCCACCCTGGGAAAAATATCTCTGGTTGTCCACTCTGCCTCAACATCTTGTACACCTCTACCAAGTCACCTCCTAACTCTTTACTCTGAGGAGAAAAGGGCTCGTTCATCATCGTATCAGTTTCTATCACTTCCCCCGGCAGCAAGTTCCAGGCATCAACCATACCGTTTCCTCTTCGGTCCTTTAAACCTCACCTTCAGCCTATGGCCTCTTGTTGTAAATCTTCCTAAGATGGGCCTCATAACTTATACATCCCTATCACTTTCCGATCCACAAAGAGACATGCTCAGTCTAAGATGCAAGATATTCTAAAAACACTGGTGACATGGAACTCAACAAGTCGGGCAGCATCTGTAGAGGGGAATAAACAGCCGATGTTTCGAGCTGAGCCCTTCATCAGGACTGGAAAGGAACGGGGCAGAAGCCAGAATAAACAGCCGATGTTTCGAGCTGAGCCCTTCATCAGGACTGGAAAGGAACGGGGCAGAAGCCAGAAGAAGCAGCTGAGGGGTCGGCTCCCCTCCTCTCTTTTCTTCCATTGTCCACTTCTATCACATTCTTTCTTGAGGACTTTACCCCTTCCACCCAACTGTCCCAAGCTTCTTACTTACTCACCCTCCCTCACCCATCATCCCCCTCACTTGGTCTCACCAACCACATGGGAGCTTTTACTCACTACCCCCCCCCCCCCCCCCCCCACCATCTTCCTATCTGGCTTCCGCTCACATCTCCTGGTGAAGTGACTTGGCCCAAAACGTCAACCGATTCCTCCGCTCCATAGATGCTGCCCAACCTGCTAAATCCCTCCAACATTTTGTATGTGTTGCCCTGTTTACAGCATCTCACCCCACACAGAAGTCCTCAAAAAACCCCAGCAAATCCACTCTCTCCGGTGCAACCATGTCCTTCCTACGGTGAGATAACTAGACTGGCACACATCACTCCAAGAGATCTCTGACCAATGTGTTGTAATGTTACAACAGATGCCCTTGTATTTACATTCTACGCTTCCCCCTGCAGAGGTTAACATATTACATGCCTTCTTCAACACAATATCTACCTGTACTTCTACTTCCAGGGAACCATGGACTTGCAGCCCAGATCTGTTTGTTCATCAATGCTCCGTAAGGGTAGGACACAAAGTGAATGGTAGTGTACTATTTGACGTTCCAAGATAAATCACCTCACATTTAGCAGGATTAAATTCCATCAGCCAACAGATTTCCATCTGATCTCTATCCCACTGTAGCATTCAGACAACCTTCACTATCCACACCACCACCAATTTCCCTGTCAGCTGATACCAATCATTCAGCAGTTCATCTGAAGTTTTGTTGTCTGTTTCAATCAGACCAGAATCAGTAACTCTGACAATCTGTGGAAAGGCTTGCCAGGTTTTGATGGAAGTTGGCACTTCCCAATGGATATGGTTCTGATGAAGCAGTATTACTGAAGTGTTAATTCTCCACAGATGCTGCCTGACCTCTAGAGCATTTCCAAAGCTTCTCATTTCCGATTTCCTGACCTCGTCCCGTTTTTTAAAAATTCCAATTTCCTGACATTTTGTTTCAATTCCCATTTCCCTGACCTCCTGACTAACTCTATTTTTTCTGCTTTTATTTCTAATTTCTAGCACCTGCATTTCTTTATTTTTACCCAGAACTACAAAACAGATTTCTGTCCACAGTGATAAACGGAAACAGTTGAGTTTTGTGCTGAAGTATACGATTTAACTTGGTTGCATTTTTGATTTGCCGCCTCAGCAGCGACGCGGCGTCTCACCTCTTCAATGTAGGCTAGCAGAGCTTCACGATTCCCGTACCATTCCCGCTGAAGCTCGTTCGCCGGCGGAAACTTCTTGCAGCTCAGTTCCAGCGTGATCTCAAAGCAGTTGGTGTAGAGGTAATTGAAGTCTTGCATTCCTGGATGTAGCACAGAAACAAAAGTTCAGTAGCCCAGACAACCTGATAAATGAAGTCTGCCCCTGTCATTCCTGCTCACCACAGGGCAGGAATATGATTGACAGCTAGACTAATTACACGCAGCGGCTAATTTATTAGGTGCAAGAGGTATGTTGTCCGTGGCCTTCTGCTCTTGTAGCACATCCATTTGAAGGTTTAATGTGTTGTGGTTTCAGAGATGCTCTTCTGCCCACCTCTGTTGTAATGCGTCGTTGTTACTGCCACCTTGAACCAGTCTGGACATTCTCCTCTGATCTCCCTCATTACAGATATTTTCGCCCACAGAACTGCCACTCGCGGGCATCTTGTTTCGCGCACCATTCTCTGCAAACTCTAGAGACGGTTATGGGTGAAAAATCCCAGGAGGTCAGCCGTTTGCGATGCTCAAACCACCCCATCTGGCACCAGCAATCGTTCCATAGTCAAAGTCACTTCGATCACATTTCTTCCCCATTCTGACATTTGGTCTGTTCAACAACATGACCATGTCTGCATGCTACTATGCACTGAGTTGCTGCCACATGATTGGCTGATCTTATATTTGCATTAATGAGGTGTACAGGCATACCTAATAAAGTGGCCACTGAGTGCAAAGTGAGCCAGCAGGCCCTCGGCTTGACAGAGGGTTAATGAAGAACAGATATCACCAGAGAGAATGGGGAGGGAGAGAGGGCAGGGGTTTAGAAGTGACCCACCCTGACCCACCAAGTGTGAAGTATAAACTTTGATAAGCACAAGAGATTCTGCAGATGCTGGAAATCTTCACACACACACACACACACACACACACACACACACACACACACACACACACACACACACACACACACACACACACACACACACACACACACACACACACACACACACACACACACACACACACTCACTCTGCTGGAGGAACCTCATCAGGACTCAGCACGAAACGTTGACTGTTTATTCCTCTCCCTCGATGCTACCTGACCTGCTGAGTTCCTCCAGCATTTTGTCTGTGTTGCCCTGGATTTCCAGCACCTGCAGAATCTCGTGTTTAGGATGTGAAAGGTGCCTTACAAATGCAGGCCTGAGAGTGGTCAGAGGATTGCACCCGACATATTGGTCATAAAGCAGGTCTAGTCCTGAGCTTAAAGTTCAAAAAATTCAAACATTAATTGGCGATCTTTGGCCCTAGTGGGGCAAGAGGTGGTCCTGAATCTGGGCTCCCAGTCTAAAATCTAACCACAAGATGACACTGCTATGTTTGGAATGATTTGTCTGGATGGCACACAAAGAACAAAGAACAATACAGCACAGTACAGGCCATTCGGCCCACAATGTTGTGCCGACCCTTAAACCCTGCCTCCCATATAACCCCCCACCTTAAATTCCTCCATATACCTGTCTAGTAGTCTCTTAAACTTCACTAGTGTATCTGCCTCCACCCTTGTACTGAGCAGTGGTGCCCTGGGGAAAAGGCACTCTGTCTATTCCTCTTAATATCTTGTACACCTCTATCATGTCTCCTCTCATCCTCCTCCTCCTCTCCAGAGAGTAAAGCCCTAGCTCCCTTTTCATTGAACCTCAGAGCATACAAGAACAGAGTTGTAGAGCAATCCAGCACTAATACAGGTACTTTGGACCCAACAGTCCATGAGTGCATTCAGCTAGTCCCATTTACTGCATTCAGCCCATATCCCCTCCTCCCCCTCCCACCCCAAGTCCTACCCCACCCATGTTCCTATCCTAGTGCTTCTTATAATGACACAATTGTACCTGCTTCAACCATGACCTCTAGCAGCTCACTCCATGTCCTCACTGACCTCTGCACGAACAAGTTGCCTCAGCTCCCTCTAATTAGCACTTAGTGAGTGATGTAAGGCCCCCTCCAAAGCAAAGCTTCATCATTGGCTGGGGCCTCAGGCACTCAGTATTGGCTACCAGATTAAGCAGGGGCTTAGATAAAGACAAGCGTCATTCGTCACGTGTACATTGAAGCATAGAGTGAAATGCGTCGTTTCTGTCAACGGTACAGTCCAAGGATATGCTGAGGGCAGCCTGCAAGAGACACTACACTTCCAGTGCAAATATATCACGCCCATGACTTGCTAAGCCTAATCTGCGAGTCTTTGGAATGTGGGAGGAGGCCAGAGCACCCGGAGAAAATTCATGTGGTTCTGGGAGAAGGTGCGAACTCCCTACAGAGAATGGCAGGAACTGAACCCCGGTCACTGGGGCTGCAAAGTGTTACGCTGTTGTGTTACCGCGCCACACTGCAAACCTGATGTCTCCACCGTCAATTAGCTGGGTGAAGCAAGGAGGTCTGGAGGGCGATTGGCATCTTACCCGAGACGAACGGTGGATACATTTGCTCACACCCCACTACCCAGCCAATCCAGGGCTTTGCTGGACAGGGGTGGCAGAGGGTACAGAGGCTGCCTCAACTCCACTGACCCAGGTTTGATTCCGACCAACACAGCTGTTGGTAGATCAACTGTCCTTTTAAATGGGTGGCAGGAGAACCAGGGGAATTCGTACTCACGTAGGAAAGGACAGGTTATGGAGTGAGAGAGTCCAAGAAAAGTGCAGCACAGAAACAGGCCCTTTGGCCCATCTCATCCATGCTGAACCATTTAAGCTACCTACTGCCATTGACCTGTACCCAGATCATAACCCTTCATACCCCTCCCATCCATGTACCTAGTCAAACTTCTCTTAAATGTTGAAAGAGAGTTTGCATGCACCACTTGCGCTGGCAGCTCATTCCACACTCCCATGACCCTCTGAGTCAGTAAAATGTCCCCTCATGTTCCCCTTAAATTTCTCACCTTTTGCCCTTAACTTCTGACCTCTAGCTTAGTCCCATCCAGCCTCAGTGGAAAAAAGCTTGCATTTACTCTATCTATACCCTTCAATTTTGTAAACCTCTATCAAATCTCCCCTCAATCTTCTATATTCCAAGGAACAAAGTACTAACTATTCAATTTTTCCTTATAACTCAGGCCCTACAATCCCAGCAACAGCCTTGTAAATTTTCTCTGTACTCTTTCAATCTTATTTACAGCTTTCCTGTAGGTAGGTGACTGAAACACCACATAATATCCAAACTAAGCCTCACCAACAACTTATACAACTGCAACATAACATCCCATCTCCAGTACACAGCACTTTGATCTATGAAGGCCAATGTGCCAAAAGCTTTCTTTATGACCTTATCTACCTGTGACATCACTGTCAATGAATTATGGGCCTGCATTCCCAGATCCCTTTGTTCTATAGGGTACTGAGGAGTGCTAACATTTCTGTGCAAGCCTATCCTGGTTAGTCCTACCAAAGTGCAACTCCTCACACTTGTCAGCATTAAGTTCCATCAGCCATTTTCCCATCTAGTCTAGATCCCAATGCAAGCTCTGATAGTCTTCCTCGCTGTCCACTACACCCCAACCTTAGCGTCATCCACAAGTTTGCTGATCCAGTTAACCACTCTATCATCTATATCAATGATCCGGATGATAAAGAACAGACCCAGCACTGATCCCTGCAGCACTCCATTAGTCACAGGCCTCCAGTCAGAGGGGTAACCATCTACTACCACTCTTTGGCTTCTCCCACAAAGCCAATGTCTAATCCAATTTGCTTCATCTTGAATGCCAAGCGAATGAACCTTCTTGACTAACCTCCCATTCGGTACCTACCACGCAAAGCCGTGCCAACTATCCCCAATCAGTCCAAGTCTATCCAAATACTCATATCTGGTCCCTCAGAATATCTTCTAATAACTTTCAAATCATCAAATCAAACTAGATTTGATTTGATTTCCCACTACTGATGTCAGACTCACTGGCCTATAATTTCCTGTTTTTTTGAACAGCATTAGACATCTTTCAATCCTCTGGTACCTCACCTGTTGTTAAAGGTGATTTAAGTATCTCTGCTAAGGCCCCTGCAATTTCTGCACTTGCCTCCCACAGGGTTAAAGGGAACACATTGTCAGGCCCTAGGGAGTTATCCACCCTGATTTGCCTCAAGACAACAACCACCTCTTCCTCTGTAATCTGTATAGGGTCCATGAAATTGATGCTGCTTTGCCTCACTTCTGTAGACTGTCGGTCCGAGTAAATACAGATGCAAAAAAAGTCCACTTAAGTTCTCCCCCACCTGTTTTGGCTCCACAGACAGATTACTATTCTGATCTTCCAGAGGACCACTTTAGTCCCTTGCAAATCTTTTGCTTTTAACATATCTGTAGAATCCCTTAGGATGTCTGCTACAGCAACCCCATGCCTTCTTTTAGCCCTCCTGATTTTATTCTGAAGTGTTCCCTTGCATTTTTCATACTCCATAAGCACCTACTTGCCTGTACCTGCTATGCATCAAAACCCGTTATCTTTACCTTTTATTCTGACAGCTCCTACAAGCTTTGTACTCAGAAATCTCACCTTTGAAGGCCTCCCACTTAGATTGTACGCCTTTGCCAGAAAATAGCCTGTCCCAATCCACACTTGCCAGATCTTCCTGATATCAAAATTGGCCTCTCCAATTTAGAAACTCAATCCATGGACTAAACGTGTCTTTTTCCATAATTACTTTGAAACTAAAGGCACTACCATCACTAGGTGCAAACTGTCTCCCTACACAAACTTCTGTCACCCTGTCCTGTCTCGTTACCTCACAGCAGATCAAGTATCGCACACTCTTTCACTGGAACTTTTATATACTGATTAAGGAAACTTTCCTGAACACGTGAAAAATTCTATTCCATCTAGTCCTTTACAGTATGGAAGACCCAGTCAATAAGTGGAAAGTTAAAATCAGCTTTCACAACCTTGTGTTTCTCGCAACAGTCTGTGATCTCTCTTACAAATATATTCCTCTAAGTCCTGAGGACTCTAGGATGGTCTGTAATATAGTCGCATTAACGTGGTTATACCTTTCTTATTTCTCAGTTCCATCCCCAATACCTGCCCCGACTGTGCACTACCATGACATTTCCACTGACTAGTAACACCACCCCTCGTCCTTTAATCCATCTCATTCCATCTTGTCCAAAACAGAACCCTGGATTATGACCTGCCAATCCTGCTCCTCCTGAACAAAAACACTCACTAATGGCTACAACGTTGTAATTCCAGGTGTTGGTCCATGCGCTGTTCATCTGCCTTTCCTACGACACTTGCTGCATTGAAATATACACAGCTGAGGATATCAGTCGCACCATGCTAAGCTTCGCTGGGGTCTTAACAATCCGTCTCCACAGTCCCTCCACCACCTGTAGCGGCACTCTGGTCCCCATCCCCTTGCAACTGTAGTTTAACCTCCCCCGACACTGTGCAGTATGAGCAAACCTTCCCGCTAGGATATCAGCCCCCTCCAGTTCAGGTGCAGTCTCTTCTGTACGGGTCACAGACAAGAGAAAGGCACGGAGCAACCACTCCCCGCTGAACATCGACGGCTCCTTGGTAGAGATCGTAAAGAGCACCAAATTTCTTGGTGTTCACCTGGCGGAGAATCTCACCTGGTCCCTCGACACCAGCCCCATAGCAAAGAAAGCCCAGCAGCGTCTCTACTTTCTGCGAAGGCTGAGGAAAGTCCATCTCCCACCCCCCATCCTCATCACATTCTACAGGGGTTGTATTGAGAGCATCCTGAGCAGCTGCATCACTGCCTGGTTTGGAAATTGCACCATCTCGGATCACAAGACCCTGCAGCGGATAGTGAGGTCAGCTGAGAAGATCATCAGGGTCTCTCTTCCCGCCATCACGGACATTTACACTACATGCTGCATCCGCAAAGGAAACAGCATTATGAAGGACCCCACGCACCCCTCATACAATCTCTTCTCCCTCCTGCCGTCTGGGAAAAAGCACCGAAGCATTCGGGCTCTCACTGCCAGACTATGTAACAGTTTCTTCCCCCAGGCTATCAGACTCCTCAATACCCGAAGCATGGACTGACACCTTGCCCTACTGTCCTGTTTATTATTTATTGTAATGCCTGCACTGTTTTTGTGCACTTTATGCAGTCCTGTGTAGGTCTGTAGTCTAGTTTAGCTTTCTCTGTGTTTTTTTTTAAATTATGTAGTTCAGTCTAGATTTTTGTACTGTCATGTAACACCACGGTCCTGAAAAACGTTGTCTCATTTTTACTATGCGCTGTACCAGCAGTTATGGTCGAAATGACAATAAAAGTGACCTGACTTGACTTGAAAAATCAGCAGATGCTGGAACACACACACACACCCCTCAGCAGGCCAGGCAGCATCTACGGAAAGGCTGAGACCCTTCAGCAGGACTCCTGTTTACTCTTTTCCACAGATGCTGCCCGGCCTGAGTTCCTCCAGCATTGTGTGTGTGTTGCTCGTCTGTACAGATCCCACCTTCCCTGGAAGAGATGCCAAAGATAAAAAAAAAATCTGACACCCTCCCTCCGACACCAACTGCTTAGCCATGTGTTAAACTGTATAATCTTCCTTCTTCTGGCCTCACTAGCACATGGCACGGGTAGCAATCCTGAGATCACAGTCCCGCCCTTTAATTTAGCTCAACCCTGAACTCAGCTTTGTAGTTACAGGACAATCAGTGGGGGAAAGTGGGGTTATTCTGAGAGCCAGCACAGACCGTATGGAATCTCCCCGCCCCGACATTTCTCTCCCTCAATAAGCCACAGACACAGCATCACGGAACAGAGGATCTCACCTCTCGCAAGCGAGTACCAGCTGGCTCCGTTGGTAATCCCATCAGGAAAGTAATCTCCACAGTTGTGGCCACTGTGCATCCACCCATGGGCAAAGGAGTAGATGCGGGCAAGCTGGAAGAGGGGAAAGACAAAGACAGATAATTTTCTAAAGTTAAAAACACCTTGTCCCTAATGTTCACAAAACTAATTCTCAACAATTACAAAACAATTCTTAGCAATTACCACCAAATCTGTAATCTGGAGTCAGACACTCATATGTCAGGGACAGCACGGGTTAGATACAGAGTGAAGCTCCCTCTACACTGTCCCATCACACACTCCCAGGACAGGGACAGCACAGGTTAGATATAGAGTGAAGCTCCCTCTACACTGTCCCATCACACACTCCCAGGACAGGGACAGCACGGGTTAGATACAGAGTGAAGCTCCCTCTACACTGTCCCATCGCACACTCCCAGGACAGGGACAGCACGGGTTAGATACAGAGTGAAGCTCCCTCTACACTGTCCCATCGCACACTCCCAGGACAGGGACAGCACAGGTTAGATATAGAGTGAAGCTCCCTCTACACTGTCCCATCGCACACTCCCAGGACAGGGACAGCACGGGTTAGATACAGAGTGAAGCTCCCTCTACACTGTCCATCACACACTCCCAGGACAGGGACAGCACAGGTTAGATATAGAGTGAAGCTCCCTCTACACTGTCCCATCACACACTCCCAGGACAGGGACAGCACGGGTTAGATACAGAGTGAAGCTCCCTCTACACTGTCCATCACACACTCCCAGGACAGGGACAGCACAGGTTAGACACAGAATGAAGCTCCCTCTACACTGTCCCATCACAGACTCCCAGGGCCGGGACAGCACGGGTTAGATACAGAGTGAAGCTCCCTCTACACTGTCCCATCACACACTCCCAGGACAGGGGCAGCACGGGTTAGATACAGAGTGAAGCTCCCTCTACACTGTCCCATCACACACTCCCAGGACAGGGGCAGCACGGGTTAGATACAGAGTGAAGCTCCCTCTACACTGTCCCATCACACACTCCCAGGACAGGGACAGCACAGGTTAGATACAGAGTGAAGCTCCCTCTACACTGTCCCATCACACACTCCCAGGACAGGGACAGCAGGGGTTAGATACAGAGTGAATCTCCCTCTACACTGTCCCATCACACACTCCCAGGACAGGGACAGCACGGGTTAGATACAGAGTGAAGCTCCCTCTACGCTGTCCCATCACAGACTCCCAGGGCCGGGACAGCATGGGTTAGATAAAGAGTGAAGCTCCCTCTACACTGTCCCATCACACACTCACAGCACAGATTAAATACAGAGTAAAGTTCCCTCTACAGAAAAGGGGAGGCATTTATAAAGTTCTCTTAACCACTGATCTGCTGTAATGAGAACCAGACTCAGCAAAAATAGCTCATTCCATCCCAGAGCAACACACATTGCTGGAGGAGCTCAGCTGGTAAGGCAGCTCTATCGAGGGGAATAAACAATCAATGTTTTCGGTGAAGACCATGCAATAGGATTAAACGGGACGAAGTAGAGTGTCAGCACAAAACATTGTCTGTTATTTCCCCTCTGTGGATGCTGCCTGACCTGGATCACAGTGTCCCTGTGCTTTCCCCAGTGAACAGCTTCAAAGTTCAAAATACATTATCAAAGTACAGTCGGCCCTCCTTATCCGCGGGGAATTGGTTCCGGGACCCCTTGCGGATACCAAAATTCGCAG
This sequence comes from Hemitrygon akajei, assembly GCF_048418815.1. Taxonomy (NCBI): domain Eukaryota; kingdom Metazoa; phylum Chordata; class Chondrichthyes; order Myliobatiformes; family Dasyatidae; genus Hemitrygon; species Hemitrygon akajei. Next base: position 13,651,442 of record NC_133146.1, on the reverse strand, counting down.
ATGCTCAAGTCCCTTATTCAACCTGTCTCAATCCGGTGGACCTTAGGACACAGCGGAACCCCAGACCTTATTTAACCTGTCTCAGTGCGGTGGACATTAGGACCCGGCACCAGAGCTCTGAATCCGCAGTGTTTCTGTTCACGAAAATAATCACGATCATGATTGAAAATAAAGTGGAAATAATAAAGTGATTGGAAAGACGTGAAACGCCACCGGTCATTGGAAAAGCGTTAGGCTACGTCGGTCAATGATCGGAACAATTTTAAAGGATAAAGTGAGAAAGGCTCTGCCCCGATGAAAGCTACAATTATTACTAAGCAACACAGTGGTTTAATTATTGGGTTTTGGGGTTTTGGGTTTTTGATCCTCCACATCAACCCGGCACAGTGGAGAGCGCACTAGGGCGCGATCTGTCCCGAGTCCCGAGAACTTCCGTTCCCGAGCCCGGCACTGAAACATACGTTCTTAAGTGTTTTATATGCATAGAAAGGTAAAATATACTATATACGAAGACAAACGTTTGACTAACTGATGCTAAATAATACTGGATGTACCTGTTCCAACTTACTTAGTAAGAGAACTTCTTTTTTTCAATCCCGATGCACGATAACCCACGCACATCCTCCCGTATACTTTAAATCATCTCTAGATTACTTATACCTAATACAATGTAAATGCTATGTAAAATGGTTGTTATACTGTATTGTTTAGGGAATAATGACAAGAAAAAAAGTCTGTACGTGCTCGAACAACAAGTGCTGGAAGAGCATTTCCGGGTTTTCACGATTCGCGGTTGGTTGAATTCGCGGATAAGGAGGGCCGACTGTATGTATATATTATACAGCCTTGAAGTTTGTCTCTTTACAGGGAACCACACAAACAAAGAAACATGAAAGAGCTCATTAAAAAGACAGTGAAACACCCAGTGTGTAGGGAGAAAAAAGACTGTACAAACAAAATAAGGAAATAACATTCTGAACGAAAGCAAGTCTGCAGTCAAAGCCAGGCATCACAGCATCAGGTGAGCAGAGACAAGTAAAACATTGCGGAGCTGTGACCAGAAATGGCCCGCCCCTCTGATCCAGACATCTTGCCTTTTCAATCTGGCCTGGCATTTAAAATCGCCCCAAAATTGGGTCGTTCCTCGCTCTAGGAGCCGGGAATTGTTGTTTTGATAACCTGCCTCTCTGTTTTGGCGGACAGACCCCGTCTTTCCAATGTCTGCGGTGATCGTTTCCCAGAAATTGTAACCAGGAAAAGTATTTAGTTGTATTCACCAGTGTCGGCTTAAACCAAGAGATGAGGCAGGGTCTGATCCAGGGTGTAATCATGCTTTTCACCAGTTGAAAGAGGAACCCAGGTTCTGCCCACAGCTGCTCCCTCTAGTGGAAACCAACCATGTAATGAACACAAATCACTCCCTTTGCCAACCACGTGCCCAATAGTCAAATGCATTTATTATCAAATTACACAACCTTGAGATTTGTTTGCTTACAGGCAGCCACAAAGCAAGAAGCCCGAAAGAACCCGATTAAAAAAATGAAGACCAACACCCAACGTGCAGAGAAAGGGGGGAAAAACCCCACAAATCACGCAAACGATAGAAATGAGCAACAACATTCCAAACCAAATTGAGTCCTTAGATACCAACTCCGCACAGGCCCGAGTAGGCCCGAGCCTCTGTATTAGTCCATCATATTAGGAGCATGGCAGCTGGGGCAGTCTTCATAACGTCAGCGCCATGGAGAGAGGACTGACCATCGCAGGGGAGTGAGCAAAATCGGCCCTCACCTCTGATCCCGACACCCTGTTTGCAAAGTGTATTGTTTAAATTGTCCAAGCAGTGCATCGTACCTCGCACTAGGACCCAGGCACTGCTACAGCAAGAGGCTATGGGCCTAAAACATGCTGCCAGCGATTCAGACTTTGCTGCCCAGCCCAAGGCCACTCTCCATTTCTCCAAATCAGCTCGGTGGCCAGAGCGATCCAGCCTCGCAGCCGGGCTAGCTGTACGGGTACTGGAACTCCCCTGCCTGGACCTCTCCTCTCTAAAGTGCTCACTCCACCTGCGTCGATTCGGCAATGCACCAGCAACATTCATCCCTCAAACTCGCTTCGCCTTCACTCACCTCTTCACTGTTTGCGGTGATAACTTACCACAATTTACCTCAGGAAAGGTGCTATTAGCAATGCTTTTAATCGAAGTACTGGCCTTTTGAACTACCAGACAGCTGTCACGCATGCTTGGTCACGCCATCTTAAACCGTACTGAATCAATCAGAAACCACCTTACTCCCAATAGTTGCTTGGTATCCCACTCAGATATCCCTTCCAAACCCCTCAATGAGATATCACTGCTGCTCATTTCCAGTTCACTTCCAAAACCCTCAAGATAGATAGATAGATAGATACTTTATTCATCCCCATGGGGAAATTCAACTTTTTTTTCCCAATGTCCCATACACTTGTTGTAGCAAAACTAATTACATACAATACTTAACTCAGTAAAAAAATATGATATGCATCTAAATCACCATCTCAAAAAGCATTAATAATAGCTTTTAAAAAGTTCTTAAGTCCTGGCGGTAGAATTGTAAAGCCTAATGGCATTGGGGAGTATTGACCTCTTCATCCTGTCTGAGGAGCATTGCATCGATAGTAACCTGTCACTGAAACTGCTTCTCTGTCTCTGGATGGTGCTATGTAGAGGATGTTCAGAGTTATCCATAATTGACTGTAGCCTACTCAGCGCCCTTCGCTCAGCTACCGATGTTAAACTCTCCAGTACTTTGCCCACGACAGAGCCCGCCTTCCTTACCAGCTTATTAAGACGTGAGGCGTCCCTCTTCTTAATGCTTCCTCCCCAACACGCCACCACAAAGAAGAGGGCGCTCTCCACAACTGACCTATAGAACATCTTCAGCATCTCACTACAGACATTGAATGACGCCAACCTTCTAAGGAAGTACAGTCGACTCTGTGCCTTCCTGCACAAGGCATCTGTGTTGGCAGTCAAATACCAATTTGTAAGCCCACCTGGTCAGGACCTTGTGGTGACGTGAGTTGACAGGGTGATGAAGGTGGCTCCATCTGGGGCTTTCTGGTGGCCAAACACTTTGATTCAGATTCCCATTCCTGTGTGTTGATCCACTGCCTACTCTTGAGCCTCGGGTGGAGGAGCACCTTATATCCCATCTGTGTTCCCTCCCAAACTTATGGCACGAACATAGATTTCTCCTTCCGGTAAACAAATTTCCCCTCGCCCCCACACTTTTATTTTGGCATCTTCCCCCTTTCCTTCTCGGTCCCGAAGAGGGATTTCAGCCGGAAAAGTCGGTCATTTATTCCCCCCCCCCAATAGATGCTGCCTGACCCGCCGAGTTTCTCCAGCACTCTGTGCGTGTTGCTCTGGATTTCCAGCATCTGCAGGCTGTGTTTGTGATGAAAGGGTTTGAAATGCCTGACTTCACTGGGCATGGCACCGAGTACAGGAGCTTGGGGAGTAACCCTAGAGCTGCACAAGATGACAGGGGCATTGTATTTGGAGTACTGTGCACAACGTTGGTCCGCATTGCAATGCTGGTCGATGCTATTAAGCTTGAATAGATGGGCTGGAACTGTTTGCTCTTGAGAAAAGGAGGTTGAGCGTCACCTTATAGAGGTTTATAAGATCATTGGACGGGGCGGGGGGGGGGGAGGGAGGAGAGGTAATATGGTGGATAAGCACAGTTTTCACCCCCAGGATACAGGGTAGGGAGTCCAAAACTAGAGGGCAAAGAGGGGACTACGCAAGAAGCTGGGAGGGGATTCACGGAAGACTAACTGAGGGGAGGTGAAAGATTTAAAGGGAACACAAGGGGCAAACTTCTCCCTCCACACACGCACCGAGGATGTTGGCCAGTATTGGAGTATAAAAGTTGCATTGTTTGCTGTGTAACCAAAACTATGTAGTCAGCTTTGAGTTTGCTATTTGCTATGCATGTATCCAATTTAGTAGGAGGATAAAATCTTAAGAATGTAGAAGACAATGGGGTGTTAATGAGAGGTAGCTAAGAGATGTAGATTAGAACATGATTAAGCCAATGGGTAGAAACAATAGTGGCGGATCTACTTGTGATACACAACTGTAGACCGATTGGATACGCTAATGCAACTAAACCAGGAGATTGTGATAAAAAATGCTATGTACAAGGATCGGTGGGTAATCAGCGACTAGCTCAATGACTGTCTCAGCTTTGATTTGCAAATTAAAGTTTAATACTTCTTGAAGAATTTTCTGCGTCTCCTGGTCGTTTGTGGGGCACGAGAAACCATGACACCAGCTGCCAGAGTTCGTAAAATTAAAAAAACATTTGAACAGGCACGTGGATAGGAAAAGGCTTAGACTTAACCTTCAGTGGGATATGGGCCAATTGAGACCAGCCTGGTTGGACACCTTGGTCGGCACGGGTGAGTTGGTTTTAAGGGCCTGTGTCCATGATATACAGCTTTAACACCATTCCTCATGATACTTCGTCAAGCCCAAGTGAGAAGACATTTAAACCAGTGTCTGTTCCGATCACTCGGACAGACCCTGAATATCTCAGGCACCATTTCTGATGGGGAATGCTGCTGGGAGGGTGAGGGAGGTTCACTCCGCCTGATGGTCTGGCCAGTAGTCTGCAAGCCTCAGAGTCCCCAGGCCAAGGGCTGGATGCCCAGAGACAGCCCGAACTGGCCTCGCGGGGTCTGGGGGGACTGGCCTTGCGGGGTCTGGGTGGACTGGCCTCGCGGGGCCTGGGTGGACTGGCCTCGCGGGGCCTGGGTGGACTGGCCTCGCAGGGTCTGGGTGGGCTGGCCTGGGGGAACTGGCCTCGCGGGGTCTGGGGGGACTGGCCTCGCGGGGTCTGGGTGGGCTGGCCTGGGGGAACTGGCCTTGCGGGGTCTGGGTGGGCTGGCCTGGGGGAACTGGCCTTGCGGGGTCTGGGGGAACTGGCCTTGCGGGGTCTGGGTGGACTGGCCTCGCGGGGCCTGGGTGGACTGGCCTCGCGGGGCCTGGGTGGACTGGCCTCGCGGGGTCTGGGTGGGCTGGCCTGGGTGGACTGGCCTCGCGGGGTCTGGGGGGACTGGCCTCGCGGGGCCTGGGTGGACTGGCCTCGCGGGGCCTGGGTGGACTGGCCTCGCGGGGCCTGGGTGGACTGGCCTCGCGGGGCCTGGGTGGGCTGGCCTCGCAGGGTCTGGGTGGGCTGGCCTGGGGGGACTGGCCTCGCGGGGTCTGGGGGGACTGGCCTCGCGGGGTCTGGGTGGGCTGGCCTGGGGGAACTGGCCTTGCGGGGTCTGGGGGGACTGGCCTTGCGGGGTCTGGGTGGACTGGCCTCGCGGGGTCTGGGTGGACTGGCCTCGCGGGGTCTGGGTGGACTGGCCTGGGGGAACTGGCCTCGCGGGGTCTGGGGGGGCTGGCCTCGCGGGGCCTGGGTGGGCTGGCCTCGCGGGGCCTGGGTGGGCTGGCCTGGGGGAACTGGCCTCGCGGGGTCTGGGGGGACTGGCCTCGCGGGGTCTGGGTGGGCTGGCCTCGCGGGGTCTGGGTGGGCTGGCCTCGCGGGGTCTGGGTGGGCTGGCCTCGCGGGGCCTGGGTGGACTGGCCTCGCGGGGCCTGGGTGGACTGGCCTCGCGGGGCCTGGGTGGACTGGCCTCGCGGGGCCTGGGTGGACTGGCCTCGCGGGGCCTGGGTGGACTGGCCTCGCGGGGCCTGGGTGGGCTGGCCTCGCGGGGCCTGGGTGGGCTGGCCTGGGGGAACTGGCCTCGCGGGGTCTGGGGGGACTGGCCTCGCGGGGTCTGGGGGGACTGGCCTCGCGGGGTCTGGGGGGACTGGCCTCGCGGGGTCTGGGGGGACTGGCCTCGCGGGGTCTGGGGGGACTGGCCTCGCGGGGTCTGGGGGAACTGGCCTCGCGGGGTCTGGGGGAACTGGCCTCGCGGGGCCTGGGTGGACTGGCCTCGCGGGGCCTGGGTGGACTGGCCTCGCGGGGCCTGGGTGGACTGGCCTCGCGGGGCCTGGGTGGACTGGCCTCGCGGGGCCTGGGTGGACTGGCCTCGCGGGGCCTGGGTGGACTGGCCTCGCGGGGCCTGGGTGGACTGGCCTCGCGGGGCCTGGGTGGACTGGCCTCGCGGGGCCTGAGTGGACTGGCCTCGCGGGGTCTGGGTGGACTGGCCTCGCGGGGCCTGGGTGGACTGGCCTTGCGGGGTCTGGGTGGGCTGGCCTGGGGGAACTGGCCTCGCGGGGTCTGGGGGAACTGGCCTCGCGGGGTCTGGGTGGACTGGCCTCGCGGGGTCTGGGTGGACTGGCCTCGCGGGGTCTGGGTGGACTGGCCTCGCGGGGTCTGGGTGGACTGGCCTCGCGGGGTCTGGGTGGACTGGCCTCGCGGGGTCTGGGGGGACTGGCCTCGCGGGGTCTGGGTGAACTGGCCTCGCGGGGTCTGGGTGGGCTGGCCTGGGGGGACTGGCCTCGCGGGGCCTGGGTGGACTGGCCTCGCGGGGTCTGGGTGGGCTGGCCTGGGGGAACTGGCCTCGCGGGGTCTGGGGGGACTGGCCTCGCGGGGTCTGGGTGGACTGGCCTCGCGGGGTCTGGGTGGACTGGCCTCGCGGGGTCTGGGTGGACTGGCCTCGCGGGGTCTGGGTGGACTGGCCTCGCGGGGTCTGGGGGGACTGGCCTCGCGGGGTCTGGGTGGACTGGCCTCGCGGGGTCTGGGGGAACTGGCCTCGCGGGGTCTGGGTGGGCTGGCCTGGGGGGACTGGCCTTGCAGGGTCTGGGTGGGCTGGCCTGGGGGGACTGGCCTCGCGGGGCCTGGCCTTGCGGGGTCTGGGTGGACTGGCCTCGCGGGGTCTGGGTGGACTGGCCTTGCGGGGTCTGGGTGGGCTGGCCTGGGGGGACTGGCCTTGCGGGGTCTGGGTGGACTGGCCTTGCGGGGCCTGGGGGGACTGGCCTTGCGGGGGTCTGGGTGGGCTGGCCTGGGGGGACTGGCCTGGGGGGACTGGCCTGGGGGGACTGGCCTTGCGGGGCCTGGGTGGACTGGCCTTGGGGGTCTGGGTTATTAACGCACATGACACATTCTACTGTTACGTTTCGGTGTAAATATGACAAATATATCTGAGCCCGATAATGAAACTGGAACGTGTGCGACTCACAAAAACAAATCATTAGTAACACACAACTTGTAAGTCAGGCAGCATCTATGGAAGTGAATAAGCGGCCGAGACCCACCTGGATGGGGAGGAAGGGAGAAGATGCCAGAATCAGAGGGTTGGAAGGGGGCGAGGAGGACAAGTTGGGATGTGATAAGTGAGACCTGTTGAGGGAGGAGGTAAGCAAGGAGCCAGGAGGGGATACGTGGAAGACTAGATGGCTGAAGAATAAGGAACCTGACTGGAGAGGACACGGGATCATGGGAAGAGCAGAGGAACCAACTCCTCTCTCGCATGCCCCCATATCCTTTGCTGGCTTTTGCCCCCATCCTTTCCAGTACTGATGAAGACTCTCCATCCAAATTGTTGCATGTATATTGCCCCCACCCACCCCCGTAGATGCTGCCAGACTTACTGAATTTCTCCATCATTTTGCATTATCTTACTCGAGGTTGAATCGTCTGAAGAATCTGTGTTTAGATTCATCACCACTCACTCGGGCTTCCTTCCGCTTCCTTTCCCGTCCCGATGAAAAGTCTCAGCTGGGAAACGCCAACTGTTTACCGCTCTCCATAGAGGCAGCCTGACCTGCTGAGTTCATCCAGCATTTTGTGTGTGTTACTCTCCCAGGACTGTTGCTACACTCAGAGGGGCTGCATCTACCCACCACACAACTATCACAGCAAAGAGACCTCACTTGCTCAACCTAGCCTCGAAACGCCCACAGACAAGTAGTGGGAATCACATCCTTACCTTCTGGAAGAGCTCATGGTCGGGAGTGCTGGAGATGGTGGGCCTGTACGGGCCGCGCCCAGCCTGTTCCTGGGCCTTGTCGAAGGGGTAGTTCGCCACCACGGCTCCTCCGTGCAGATTGGCGGATAGAATGAAGTTATAGCTCTGCACCCAGCGGATGATGGCGTACGTCTCCCGCTCCACCTGCCCAGGACGAGAAACATCACACGGTCACCAGGGTGGGACCACCCCCTACTCCCAGGGCTCCACTACGCTCGGGGATCCCTCGTTACTCTGACTGTAACGCAGTGGCGAGTGCAATGCTTTGCAGTGCCAGCAGCCTGGGTTTAATTCCCGACACTCTCCGTAAGGGGTTTGTACCATCCTCCCTGGAACTGTATGGGTTTCCACTCCTCTCCAGTTTCATCCCATTTTCTAAAGACGTACGGGTTAGGGTTAGTAAGTTGTGGGCACGCCATGTTGGCGCTAGAAGTGTGCTGGCACTCGTGGGCTGCCCCCAGCACACCCTCAGACTGTATTAGTCATTGATGCAAACATCTTTCACCGTTTCAAAATACATTGACAATCTAAATTTAGATGATATTGGAACTTAGAAAAATACATACAAATTGTGAGCAAGGGAACTCACTTGGGTGAGCAGCAAGGATGTGTTGGGCCAAAGGGCCTGTTTCTGGGCTGTATTTCTCTGTGGCGCTGCCTCCTGCTTTCTTACTGGCCATTTCACCGCTGGCGTTTGGGGCAGCAATGAAGGTCCTCCATCCCTAGAGGTGTTCAGGGCTTCCTCCATCGTGTTAGCAGTTTCCTCTCGGTTTTCACTCCTTGTCAGACGTGCAAGACCCAGGTGGAGACTCAGGAATACTGTCACACCCAGATGCAGAAGGATTCTTCATTGCTGTTTCCATAACAAGTTTGCTTTATCAGTCAGGACCGTTAGCCTTGAGCTGAAGCCCTGAACCTGGAGGATCGGTGGACCACTCTTAATCTGGCCTCTACCCTTTGACCTGTTTGGCATGGGTGACCCTACCAAAAGGGAAAGCATGAAGACCTGACTCCAGCCAACAAAGCTCCCCGGGTCTTTGAGACATGCAAGCCTCCGTGACAGGGTTGTGATCCCCTTGGAGGGATGCTGCTTCCTACAGCTCTTAAAACTCCCCAGTATCCCTTAGTTCTGCTCTCTCCCCTTGACCTTCACACCACTGGAATATCTAGTGTTCAAGTGATGTCCGTTTTATCTGTCTCAAATACCTTTTTTGCTCTTTTTACACTTTTTAAAATTAAAAAAAGCTGTTTCTTATTTTAGTTTTTTTATTATTATACTACTGCCACAAAACAACAAATTTCACAACGTATGGCAGTGATATTAAGACAAGAAAATCTACAGACGCTGGAACTCCAAGCAACACACACAAAGTGCTGGAGGGACTCAGCAGGCCGGGCAGCATCGATGGAAAAGAGTGAACGGTCAACATTTCAGGCTGAGACCCTTCATCAGGACTGGTGAAGAGTTCCGGCCCAAAATGTCGACGGTTCACTCTTTGCCGTAGACGCTGCCTGGCTTGCCAAGTTCCTCCAGCATTTTGTGTGTCTTGCCATTAAACCTGTTTCTGATTTCCCTCAAAGCCTGACTCTCTAACCAAACACAGAGTCTCCAAATCTAACAGGTAGCTTGGTGCCAAATAGTGTTTGATGTCCCAGCTCCAGAACTTCCTCGAGAGGTTAATGTTAAAGACAGCTGTTACAGGGAGAGAGAGGCTGCAGTTAAGAACATTGAAACCCTGACTAATGGAGTATGCAGGCCTCTCCTTCACATGTTCTACTATTCTGATGTCATAGGTATAATCTTCCGTGTAGTGATGTACTGGGGCAATGGCATCAACGGGCTCAATACACTGATTAGAACGGCGGGCTCTGTTATAGGAGTCAAACTGGACACACTGGAGGATGTGGTAGAACAAAGGACCCTACGGAAAATCCTGGCAATTCTGGACAATGTTTCTCACCCTCTGCATGCCACCTTGGCTGAGCAGAGAGCACTTTTAGTAATAGATCAAGACAAATGTGTTTACTATCACTGACATGCACCGTGAATTTTGCTGATTTGAATTCTAGCTCTCACCCAAAAGAGTGCTATCTCATTCTTAACAACAAATTTCACGTCATACAAATCAGTGATAATAAACCAGATTCTGAGTCGATAGGTGACATAGTTACAGTCTCAAAGCTCCAGTGACCCACATTTGATCCTGGTCTCCTGTGCTGTCTGTGTGGAGTTTGCATGCTCCCCCGCGACCTCAGGAGTTCATCCTGCAAGCTTCAGTTTCCGTCCACACCTCAAAGATATACAAATCGGTGGGTTAGTTTCCCTTGTAGATTGCTCCCACATGTTTTGGGTGAGAGCTAGAATACGAATCAGCAAAATTCACAACCCATGTCAGTGAGAATAAACATGTTTTGCATTGCAATATAAAACATAACTACAAGTTACAACAAGAAAATAGGTGGTGCTAAAGGACAGCAAAATAATGAGGTAAACACAAAGCACACTGCAGATGCTGTGGTCAAATCAACACGTACAAACAAGCTGGATGAACTCAGCAGGTCGGGCAGCATCCGTTGAAAGGAGCAGTCAACGTTTCGGGCCGAGGCCCTTCGTCAGGACTAAAGAAGGACGGGGCAGGGGCCCTATAATGAAGGTGGGGGGAGGGTGGAAAACCAATCAGAGGAAAGATCAAGGGGTGGGGGAGGGGAAGCAGGGAGGGGATAGGCCGGAGAGGTGAAGAAGGAATCTAAGGGGAAAGCACTGTGGGTAGTAGAAGAAGGCAGAGTCATGAGAGAGGTGATAGGCAGCTGGAAGAGGAGACAGAGTGAAGGTGGGATGGGGAAGGGAGAGGGAGGGAATTACCAGAAGTTGGAGAATACCAAGGGGCTGGAGACTACCCAGACGGTATATGAGATGTTGTTCCTCCAACCGAAGTTTGGCCTCATCATGGCAGTAGAGGAGGCCATGTATGGACATATCCGAATGGGAATGTGGAGCAGAGTTGAAGTGGGTGGCAACTGGGAGATCCTGTCTGTTGTGGCGGACGGAGTGGAGGTGCTCGACGAAGCGGTCCCCCAATCTGCGTCGGGTCTCACCGATGTAGAGGAGGCCGCACCGGGAGCACCGGATGCAATAGATGACCCCGACAGACTCACAAGTGAAGTGTTGCCTCACCTGGAAGGACTGTTTGGGGCCCTGAATGGTGGTGAGGGAGGAGGTGTAGGGACAGGTGTAGCACTTACGCTTGCAGGGATAAGTGCCAGGTGGGAGATCTGTGGGGAGGGACGTGTGAACTAGGCAGTCGTGGAGAGAACGATCCCTGTGAAAAGCAGAGAGGGTTAGTGAGGGAAAGATGTCCTTAGTGGTGGGGTCCTGTTGAAGGTGGCGGAAGTTGCGGAGAATAATATGCTGGTGGAGTGGTAGGTGAGGACAAGGGGAACACGGTCTCTGTTGTTATGACGGGAGGATGGGGTGAGGGCCGAAATGTGAGAAATGGAGGCGATGCGGGTGAGGGCATCATTGATGACGGCAGAAGGGAAACCGTGATTCATAAAGGAAGAGGACATTTGGGATGTCCTGAAACGGAAAGCCTCATCCTGGGAGCAGATGCGGCGGAGACGGAGGAACTGGGAATAGGGAATAGAATTTTTTACATTTGGCAGGGTGGGAAGAGGTATAATCAAGGTAGTTATGGGAGTCAGTGGGTTTATAGAAGATGTCAGTGGACAGTCTATCTCCAGAGATGGAGACCGAGAGATCGAGAAAGGGGAGAGAAGTGTCCGAGATGGACCAAGTGAATTTGAGGGCTGGGTAAAATTTAGAAGCAAAGTCGATGAAATTGACGAGCTCAGCATGGGTGCAGGCAGCAGCACCAATGTAGTCATCAATGTATCGAAGGAAAAGTTGGGGAGCAGTACCAGTATAGATTTGGAAGATAGACTGTTCCACATAACCCACGAAGAGGCAGGCATAGCTGGGGCCCATGCGAGTGCCCATAGCTACACCCTTGGTCTGAAGAAAGTGGGAAGAGCCGAAAGAGAAGTTAGTAAGTGTGAGTACCAGTTCCGCTAACCAGAGGAGTGTGGTGGTGTTGGGGAACTGGTGAGGTCTATTGTCAGGAAAGTAGCGGAGGGCTTTGAGGCCTTCTTGATGGAGAATGGAAGTGTATAAGGATTGGACATCCATGGTGAAAATGAAGTGGTCAGGACCGGGGAACTGGAAGTTATTGAAGAAGTGGAGGGCATGGGATGTATCCCGGATGTAGGTGGGGAGGGACTGAGCCATGAGTGACAAAATGGAGTCCAGGTAGGCAGATACAAGTTTGGTGGGGCAGAAACAGGCTGGAACTATAGGCCTACCAGGACAGTCAGGCTTGTGGATCTCAGGGAGGAGGTAAAACCGAGCAGTGCAGGGTGTGGGAATTATGAGTTTTTTGGCTGAGGGTGGAAGTTCTCCGGAGTTGTTAAGGGTGGTAATGGAACGGGAGACAATGGTTTGATGTTTTTTGGTGGGGTGCTGTTCCAGGGGTAAGTAAGAGGAGGCGTTAGAGAGCTGCTGTTTGGCCTCAGTGAGGTAGAGGTCCGTCCACCAGACTACTAAGGCACCACCTTTGTCTGCGGGTTTGTGGTGAGGTTAGGATTAGTGCGGAGGGAGTGGAGGGCAGTGCGTTCAGAGGGAATGAGGTTGGGGTTAGTGTGGAGGGAGTGGAGGGCAGTGCGTTCAGAGGGAATGAGGTTGGGGTTAGTGCGGAGGGAGTGGAGGACAGTGCGTTCAGAGGGAGTGAGGTTGGGGTTAGTGCGGAGGGAGTGGAGGACAGTGCGTTCAGAGGGAGTGAGGTTGGGGTTAGTGCGGAGAGAGTGGAGGGCAGTGCGTTCAGAGGGAGTGAGGTTGGAACAGGAGAGAGGAGTGGTGAAGTTGAGATGGTTAATGTCTTGGCGACAGTTGGAGATGAAAAGATCGAGTGCAGGTAGAAGGCCCGGTGGGGGAGTCCAGGAGGAGGAAGAGGGTTGAAGACGGGAGAGGGGTCATCAATAGGGGGAGGGAAATCCTTGTTAAAGTAGTAGGCTCGGAGACGTAGGCGATGGAAGAAGAGTTCAGCATCATGCCGGGCACGGAACTCACTGAGGTGTGGACAGAGGGAGACAAAAGTGAGGCCCTTGCTGAGCTCAGAACGCTCTGCCTCAGAGCGGGGAAGGTCAGAGGGGATGGTGAAGACATGGCAAGGGTTGGGGCTGGGGTCAGAGGAGGGTAAAGAGTGGGAGGTCTCAGGAGGGACGGAGGGTTGGGATATTCAGGGAGAGCGAGCTGAGGGGAGGATGAGGGATCAGAGGAATGGAGGGGGGCTGAGGGGTGGAGGGAAGGTTGGGAGTCGCAGGGGGGATAGGGGGTAGTAGAGGAATAAGACGAGCAGTAGGACCCAGCAGCAGTAATAACGGTCACGGTCTGGAGAGGGTCAGGATCTCAGTCCGAGCTGGATCTAGAGCTGGGGGTTTCAGAGCCTGTGGCCTGCAGGGCGCCAGAACTGAGGTCCGAGTCAGAAGCGAGTGAGTCCATGGCGCGCCGGGGGCTGGTGCCCATGTCTGGGAGGCCGTGGTTCCAGTCGGGGTCAGAGTCAGAGGCGGATGGGTCTTTGGCCTGCCGAAGGCCTGAGAAGTCGAAGACTGAGGGGTCGGGGTCCGGGCTGGAGGCGGTCGTCGTGGGCTGCAGGCGGGCTTGTGATTCTTCTTTAATGTGAGGAAGGAGAAGAAACGGCGGTTGGAAGCATGAATCCGGTGGAGAATGAAGTGTAGGAGAGGTCCACGGCAGACGGTGGAGAGCGAGGCCCGCAGTGATGGCAGACAGAGAGACAGGGTCCGCAGGTACCTCTGCATGGCGGTGAGCGTGGCTCGGAGAATCCGGCGCGATCAGTGGAGGGAGCAATGGTCGAGGCAACACTTCACTTGTGAGTCTGTCGGGGTCATCTATTGCATCCGGTGCTCCCGGTGCGGCCTCCTCTACATCGGCGAGACCCGACGCAGATTGGGGGACCGTTTCGTCGAGCACCTCCGCTCCGTCCGTCACAACAGACAGGATCTCCTGGTTGCCACCCACTTCAACTCTCCTTCACATTCCCATTCGGATATGTCCATACATGGCCTCCTCTACTGTCATGTTGAGGCCAAACTCAGGCCGGAGGAGCAACACCGTATATACTGTCTGGGTAGTCTCCAGCCCCTTGGTATGAACATCGAATTCTCCAACTTCCGGTAATTCCCTCCCTCTCCCCTCCCCCATCCCACCTTCACTCTGTCTCCTCTTCTAGCTGCCTATCACCTCTCATGTCTCTCCCTTCTTCTACTACCCAGAGTGCTTTCCCCTTAGATTCCTTCTTCACCTCTCCTGCCTATCCCCTCCCTACTTCCCCTCCCCCACCCCTTGATATTTCCTCTGATTGGTTTTCCACCCTCCCCCCACCTTCTTTATAGGGCCCCTGCCCCCCCTTCTTAGTCCTGACGAAGGGTCTCGGCCCAAAACGTTGACTGCTCCTTTCAACGGATGCTGCCCGACCTGCTGAGTTCATCCAGCTTGTTTGTACGTCTTGAAAATAATGAGGTAGGTACTCATGGACCACTCAGAAATCCGATGGGAGGGGGAAGAAGCTGTCCCTAAAAACATGGAGTGTGCCTCTTCAGGACTCCTGCACCTCCTCCCTGATGGTAGTAATGAGAAGAGGGCACGTCACAGACAGCTAGGGCCTTTAATGACAGATGCAGCTTTCTTAAGGAGGCACCTCATGAAAATGGTGGGGCGGTTTGTTGGAGATGGCCGAGTCTACAACACTCTGCAGCCTCTTGTGATTGTGGATGATGTGTGCTCGTACCAGAACAGTGATGCGACCTGTCAGACTGCTCTCCACCAGATGCCTGTAGAAATTTGCTAGTCTTTGGTGACATCCAAATCTCCTCAAACTCCTACTAAAGAACAGCTACTGGTTTGCCTTCTTTGTAGTTGCATTGGTAGGTTGGATTGAGAATCTGAGAAGGAAGAGGACAGGAGCTTGGGGGAGAGGACGGGAGCTTGGGGGAGAGGACGGGTGCTTGGGGGAGAGGGGGGAGAGGACGGGAGCTTGGGGGAGAGGACGGGTGCTTGGGGGAGAGGACGGGAGCTTGGGGGAGAGGACGGGAGCTTGGGGGAGAGGACGGGTGCTTGGGGGAGAGGGGGGAGAGGACGGGAGCTTGGGGGAGAGGACGGGAGCTTGGGGGAGATTACGGGAGCTTGGGGGAGATTACGGGAGCTTGGGGAGAGGACGGGAGCTTGGGGGAGAGGACGGGTGCTTGGGGGAGAGGACGGGAGCTTGGGGGAGAGGACGGGTGCTTGGGGGAGAGGACGGGTGCTTGGGGGAGAGGACGGGAGCTTGGGGGAGAGGACGGGAGCTTGGGGGAGAGGACGGGAGCTTGGGGGAGATTACGGGTGCTTGGGGGAGAGGACGGGTGCTTGGGGGAGAGGACGGGAGCTTGGGGGAGAGGACGGGAGCTTGGGGGAGAGGACGGGAGCTTGGGGGAGATTACGGGAGCTTGGGGGAGATTACGGGAGCTTGGGGGAGAGGACGGGAGCCTGGGGGAGAGGACGGGAGCTTGGGGGAGAGGACGGGAGCTTGGGGGAGAGGACGGGAGCTTGGGGGAGATTACGGGTGCTTGGGGGAGAGGACGGGAGCTTGGGGGAGATTACGGGAGCTTGGGGGAGAGGACGGGTGCTTGGGGGAGAGGACGGGTGCTTGGGGGAGAGGACGGGTGCTTGGGGGAGATTACGGGAGCTTGGGGGAGAGGACGGGAGCCTGGGGGAGATTACGGGAGCTTGGGGGAGAGGACGGGAGCTTGGGGGAGAGGACGGGAGCTTGGGGAAGAGGACGGGAGCTTGGGGAAGAAGACGGGAGCTTGGGGGAGAGGACGGGAGCTTGGGGAAGAGGACGGGAGCTTGGGGAAGAGGACGGGAGCTTGGGGGAGAGGTAACATTGATGGAAGATTAATGGTCCAGGTGACTCAAATGAGCTCTACTCTCCCTCGCTTTTTCCCCTCATTTTACCAACACTGGGTATTTATCCAATCTAATTTCTAAAATCGGTTTGGAATCTGTTTCCCGCAGTATCTTCTGGACTAAAACATTCCTCTTCATCATCTCAGCTTGAAGGCCACTGGAAATGGTTCCTCCTGACTTATGCCATTAACCCCCACCCTTCTCCATAAATCTCACTAATGACAGACTCCAGATGTCCCTCCCTCACAGCACAGTGGCAAACTATTTGGGTCACTGGAACGCAAGGTCTCTGAACTCACTGTTAAGCTACCTCAAGATTTTATGGCCAAACATTTTTATTTTAAAATGTAAATTTTAAATTTGGTCATGACTTTAGAGATTGAAATGCAGCACAGTAACAGGCCCAACGAGCCCACACTGCCCATGTGACTAATTAACCAACCAACTCTAATTGCTTTAGTGTGGTGTGTGGCCAAGTGGTTAAGGTGTTGGACTAGCGATCTGAAGGTCGCGAGTTCGAGCACCAGCCGAGGCAGCATGTTGTGTCCTTGAGCAAGGCACTTAACCACACACTGCTCCGGTCCACCCAGCTGGGGTTAACCTTGAGATAGACTGGCATCCTATCCGGGGGGGGGAGTCTCGCACTCTCAGTCGCTTCACGCCACGGAAACCGGCAGGCTCGGGACAGACTTAAACTTTTCTAATCTCTTTAGAATATGGGAGGAAACTGGAGCACCCGGAGGAAACCCGTGGAATGTACAAGCTCCTTACAGACAGTGGTGGAAGTGAACCAGAGCTATAACAGTATTACTCTACCGTGTCGTCTGCCAATCCAGAACTGCCAGTCCAACTCTGATCTGTTCCACACACCATTAATCTAATGAACTGGATTCTGGTGCATGTATCACAGCCTGAGAAACCAAAGACTCCTTCAAAGCTTCCAGGCGACCTGGCAGCCCTTTGGGGGAAAAGTCACGCTGGAAGGTCCCGGTGAACCAACTCACCTGCTGCTCCCAGTTGCTGTCAAGTGGGATGTGGTGGTTCCTGCCCTCCAACTTCTGCAAGGCCAGGTGCAGGTCGGGAAAGTTGCGGTTGAGGTCAACCCCACGGGCATTCGCTCGTCCGGACATGAATGAGTTCATCACTGGCCCCTGGGAGAGGGAAGAATTCTTGTCAGGATTTAAAGGTCAGCTTTGTTTGCCGGACATACATCAAAACGTACACTGAAATGCACTGCCAGCCGACGGCCTGAGATGAGTTGCAAGTGTTGCCATATTCTCAGCTCAAGCGTAGCACGCCCACAACTTGCCAACCCTAACCCATACGTCCTTAGACTACGGGAGGGCACCGGAGTAACAAAAGGAAACTCAAGCAGTTACAGGGGAAAAACGTACAAACTTCCTCTGGACAGCAGTGGGAATTAAACCCTGATCATAGAGCTGGCACTATGAAGTGCTAGTTTACGTGCTGGCCTGGAAGCTCACCTGCATCAGATCTCGTGGGCCAGTGCTCGCTGAATCCGTGCAATCGAGAATCAGGAGCGGGACACCAAGTCCCCTGAATCTGCTCAGCTATTCAGAGGCTGCAGGCCAAAGAAGGGCTTAGAGAACCGTGTACGTGCTTTCGGGAGGGAGAAACGGGTCTTGTTTCACTGCTGTTGCTTGGCATGTCCTGTTTTGTAGCGTTCTGCATTGTTCTGCTGAACGTTGTGGGCATGCTACGTTGGCACTGGAATGTGAGGCGACACTTGTGGGCTGCCCCCAGCACATCCTTGGGTGGGCTGGCGTCAACACAAGGGGCACATTTCACAGTAGGCGTGATGAATAGATCTACATCGAAAATCGCGGTCAGTCTACTGGCAGAGTGGTGCAGCTGGTAGAGTCGCTGCCTCTCAGATCTGGCGATCTGGGTTCGATCCTGGTCTGAGGTGCTGTCTCTGTAGTGTCCGCACGCTCTTCCTGTGCCCCAGGTGAATTTCCTCCGGACACCCAGGAGACGAGAGACTGCAGTCGCCGGAAGCAAGCAGAAGTGATGGATGTTGACTCAACTGTAACATTGAAGAGGAGTTTGGATAGGCACGTGGCTGAAAGGAGTATAAAAGAATACCATCTGGCTGCAGGTAGGTGAGACCAAGTGAACTAAGAAAGCATGGACTAGAGAGGCTGAAGGGCCTGCTTCTGTGCTGTAGTGCTCTATGGCTTTACAAGCACCTGCTGGAGGAACTCTGTGGGTCCAGCGGTATCTGTGGGAGGGCTGGGATTGTCAGTGTTTCAGGCGGGACACCACGGTAACGTAGCAGTTAGCACGACACTATTACAGCGCAAGGCGAAGTTCAGAGTTCAATTCCGGCACCGTCTGTGGGACGTTTGTACATCCTTCCCGTCAGCATGACAGTTTCCGCTGGGTGCTCCAATTTCCTCCCACATTCCAAAGATATACCGGTTAGTGGGTTTAAATAGGTGGGCTACTGGATGGCGTGGCTCGTTGGGCTGGAGGAGACTGTTCTGCATTGTATCTCCAAATAATAAGAATTGGAAACCCAATCACTGAGCTCCGACAAAGGGCTTTGACCGGAAACGTCCACAGTTCCTTTCTGCTCACAGATACTGCTGAAACAAACAAGTTCCTCCAAAGGATCGTACGTTGCTTTCTCCGGTTTCTTCCCACATCCCCAAGATGTGTGCCAAGCTGTAAATAACCTCTGTACGAGAGAGTGGTAGAGTCTGGAGGAGTTTAGGAAATGTGGGGCGAATTAAAAAAAAATTTAAAAAATCAGACAGTCTACAGGTTCTGGAGTCGGTGATCTGTGCAGGCGAGAGGAACGAGTTCCGAATGACACCCTGGGTTCAAGTATCGGTGAGACAGGAGCTTGAGGCCTGTCCTGGAGTGATTGGCACATTCTGGTATCGATGCCAAGGACCAACGACAAATTGCGTGTCTGGAATTCAAGGCCCGTGGGCCGGAGCTAAGTTTGGGAATCTTTACGAGTCCACTGGGGAGGTCAAAGCCCAGTGTCTACAGGCCTGAGTCTGCCAGAGGCCTGTCCTGGGATTACAGGACAGCACGTGGGTGGGTAGCCAGCTGACGGTGTACCGGCATCAGTGCTGGACTTCGAGGCGAAGGTCTCAGGTTCGAACCCAGCCAACTCCTTGCACACTTTCCATCCACGATGGGTTGAGCGTCGAGCTAACAACTCAGCCTTGTAAAAAAACAAATATAAAGGACACAGCAAAAAATGTCGCCCAACATGCCATACGGCGCAAAAGGGAACAACAGTGTGGGTGGGTAGGAAGGGAGGGAGGAATGGGGCTCATTTCTGTATTGTTGCTTGCTGGTTGTTGAGTTCTGTATTGTTCTGGGAAGCTCTGTAGTCACTGGCTGCTGCCAGCTCACTCTTGGGTGTGTTGGTTGTTAACACAAATGACACATTTCACTAAATAAAAACACAAAACGCTGGCAGAACTCAGCAGGCCAGACAGTATCTATGGGAGGAGGTAGTGACGACGTTTCGGGCCGAAACCCTTCATCAGGAGTGAAGTAACATGGGATGGTCAAGGGGGGATAAGAAGTGGGAGGAGGGATGAAGTAGAGAGCTGGGAAGTGATAGGCTGGAGGGAAATGGGCTAGGGGGGAAGGTGGAGAATTATGGGAAATAAAAGAGAAAGAGAACCAGACTAAAATTATAGATAGAGATGGGGTGGGGGGGGGCAGGGGTATCAACGGAGGTCTGTGAGTTGAATGTTCATGCCGGCAGGAAGGAGGCTACCTAGGCGGTAGATAAGGTATTGCTCCATCGACCTGCGTGTGGCCTCATCTTGACGGTAGAGGAGGCCATGGACAGACATGTCGGAGTGGGAGTGGTCTGTGGAATTGAAGTGTGTGGCCACAGGGAGATCCTGCCACTGCTGGAGGACTGAGCGCCGGTGTTCGGCGAAACGGTCTCCCAGTCTGCGGCAGGTCTCCTACTCCGATATGTCTGTCCATGGCCACTCCCGCTCTGATATGTCTGTCCTTGGCCTCCTCTACCGTCAAGATGAGGCCACACGCAGGTCGATGGAGCAATACCTTATCTCCCGCCTAGGTAGCCTCCTACCTGCCAGCATGAACATCCAACTCACAGACCTCCGTTGATACCCCTGCCCCCCCCCTTACCCCATCCCTATCTATAATTTTAGTCTGGTTCTCTTTCTCTCTCTTTTTCCCCCCTCACTATAATCTCCCCCCAGCCCTACCTTTCTTTCTCTTTTATTTCCCATAATTCTCCACCTTCCCCCTAGCCCATTTCCCTCCAGCCTATCACTTCCCAGCGCTCTACTTCATCCCTCCCCCCACTTCTTATCCCCCCTCGACCATCCCATGTTACTTCACTCCTGATGAAGGGTTTCGGCCCGAAACGTCGTCACTACCTCCTCCCATAGATGCTGTCTGGCCTGCTGAGTTCTGCCAGCATTTTGTGTTTTTATTTATTTCCAGCATCAGCAGATTCACTCGTGACACATTTCACTGTATGCTATGTTGTATACGTGACAAATAAACTTGAGTCTTGGTTAAATGGGGCCTTGTTGAATGGCTGAGACTCACTGTTCTGATGTTTCCATGCTCTCTCTATATGTAACCTCAACTCTAGAGTCACGTCTGCCCCTGCAACGTTTCAACCCTGAACTATAAAGGATCTTATCTACCACTGTCTTAAACATTCCAGGTCAAGGAAGGACAACTTAGTGGGAGGGCAGGGGAAGAATGGGTGTGCCGGGGCAAACAGGGTCTGGGCTTTACAAAAGGAGTCAATCATTCTGCAAAATCTTCTACCAGAGGAGGCAGATAGAATCACTGCACCCAATTCTGGTTTCCACACTTCACAGTAACAAGGTCTCAGAGACGGAGAGGAGGAGATTCAGGGGTGACGGGCTTCAGTTCCATCCAGAGAGTGCAGGGAAGGCCAGGGGGGTTTTGTTAGTGGTGTTGAAATCCTCACGACTGATTAAGAAGCAGTTGTCCCCGTGGGCTCTGGCTTCGTCCCATGCCCTGGCTGGGGTTAATCAGATACTGTGAACTGCCCTCCCGTGTAGGTAAAGTCACAAAATGAATCAAAGGCAGGAATTGATGAGCACGAGACACAGAAAAACTGGGAGGGATTCAGGGATAAAAGGAGAAGGAAGTGATTTGGTGAGATTGCTCCCCCCCAGGAGAGACAGCAGGAATCTGACGGCTCAAATGGCCTCCACCTGTGTTGTTATGCCCCACTGCACAGCACCATGTTCAAGGCTGACCCTCCAGGAAGTACTGAGGGAGTGCAAATTCACGGGAGGAAGTTTTGGACCAAGGCCTCGTCTGCCATTTTTGTCCATTTGGAGGTACAGTCGCAAGGCCAACACTTCTCTCTCAGTCACCACAGGTGACCTGCTCCAAATCGCACCATGTTTGCAGGAGCTTGCTGGGTGCTGCATTCCCCCACATCAAACCACTCTGGAAAGATTTGCTTCACTGGCCAAAAAGCCATGAGGTCTTGAAAGGTGCTGCACAAATGCACGTTTTACATGCTTTTCTTCCCACCCTGCACTCTTCCCATCCCATCTGCCTCCCTTTGGACTTTGTCCCTCCCTCCCTCTCTCTCCTCACGCCTGGCTCTTGATTGCTCTCTACCTGCAAGTCTGCCTCCCTACCTCGCTCCACCCTTCCATTCTCCCTCCGAGTCCAGCAGTCATCTTCATCTCTCCCTCCTTCCCTCGGGAGCTTGGACCCCTTTACTTCCCTCCATCCCCATTTCCTCCTCCGTTCTCCAGGTCTGCGTCCCTTTTCCTCCCTCCGCCTGCCAGCGGTTACTTTCTCCCCTACCATCTGATCTTCAGCATCGGATCACGGCACCCACTGCAGCTCAACAAACAACTATTTACAGCTTTGAACAATCACCAACCCTGACCATTTCCTGAAAACACAAAAACAAAGCCACACGGATACCATATCATTCTGACCACAAACTGAAGTCACAGCTTTGATGAGATCCGACTGGAAGTCAAACCTACCATTTTATGCTCTGAATTTAAAGATTGCTAAGGAGATGAGGCATGGAGCCATGGGCTGGGCCAGGCCTTCATTCCTGGTTATTTGGGTTAAAACCAACACGGGGTGAGAAGATCGTAATCTGAGAGCGGTGAATGAATGGTTTTCGATGAAGTGTGGGGGGTCACTGCTTGATGAAAGGTCTCAGCCTGAAACATTGACTGTATGCCTTTCCACAGATACTGCCTCACCTGTTGATTTTCTCTAATATTTTGTGAGTGTGATGTGGATTTCCAGCATTGCGGGCTGAAGGGTCTGTTCTCTGTATCTAACCCGTGCTGTCCCTGTCCTCGGAGTGTGTGATGGGACAGTGTAGAGGGAGCTTCACTCTGTATCTAACCCGTGCTGTCCCTATCCTGGGAGTGTGTGATGGGACAGTGTAGAGGGAGCTTCACTCTGTATCTAACCCATGCTGTCCCTGTCCTGGGAGTGTGTGATGGGACAGTGTAGAGGGAGCTTCACTCTGTATCTAACCCGTGCTGTCCCTGTCCTGGGAGTGTGTGATGGGACAGTGTAGAGGGAGCTTCAATCTGTATCTAACCCGTGCTGTCCCTGTCCTGGGTGTGTGTGATGGGACAGTGTAGAGGGAGCTTCAATCTATATCTAACCCGTGCTGTCCCTGTCCTGGGTGTGTGTGATGGGACAGTGTAGAGGGAGCTTCAATCTGTATCTAACCTGTGCTGTCCCTGTGCTGGGAGTGTGTGATGGAACAGTGTAGAGGGAGCTTCACTCTGTATCTAACCCGTGCTGTCCCTGTCCTGGGAGTGTGTGATGGGACAGTGTAGAGGGAGCTTCACTCTGTATTTAACCCGTGCTGTCACTGTCCTGGGAGTGTGTGATGGGACAGTGTAGAGGGAGCTTCACTCTGTATCTAACCCGTGCTGTCCCTGTCCTGGGAGTGTGTGATGGGACGGTGTAGAGGGAGCTTCACTCTGTATCTAACCCGTGCTGTCCCTGTCCTGGGAGTGTGTGATGGGACGGTGTAGAGGGAGCTTCACACTGTATCTAACCCGTGCTGTCCCTGTCCTGGGTGTGTGTGATGGGACAGTGGGTGGGAGCTTCACTCTGTATCTAACCCGTGCTGTCCCTGTCCTGGGAGTGTGTGATGGGACAGTGTAGAGGGAGCTTCACTCTGTATCTAACCCGTGCTGTCCCTGCCCTGGGAGTGTGTGATGGGACAGTGTAGAGGGAGCTTCACTCTGTATCTAACCCGTGCTGTCCCTGTCCTGGGAGTGTGTGATGGGACAGTGTAGAGGGAGCTTCAATCTGTATCTAGCCCGTGCTGTCCCTGTCCTGGGTGTGTGTGATGGGACAGTGTAGAGGGAGCTTCAATCTATATCTAACCTGTGTTGTCCCTGTCCTGGGAGTGTGTGATTGAACAGTGTAGAGGGAGCTTCACTCTGTATTTAACCCGTGCTGTCCCTGTCCTGGGAGTGTGTGATGGGACAGTGTAGAGGGAGCTTCACTCTGTATCTAACCCGTGCTGTCCCTGTCCTGGGTGTGTGTGATGGGACAGTGCACAGGGAGCTTCACTCTGTATCTAACCCGTGCTGACCCTGTCCTGGGAGTGTGTGATGGGACAGTGTAGAGGGAGCTTCACTCTGTATCTAACCCGTGCTGTCCCTGTCCTGGGAGTGTGTGATGGGACAGTGTAGAGGGAGCGTCACTCTGTATCTAACCCATGCTGTCCCTGTTCTGGGAGTGTGCTTTGGGACAGTGTAGAGGGAACTTCACTCTGTATCTAACTCGTGCTGTCCCTGTCCTGGGTGTGTGTGATGGGACAGTGTAGAGGGAGCTTCACTCTGTATCTAACCCGTGCTGTTCCTGTCCTGGGAGTGTGTGATGGGACAGTAGAGAGGGAGCTTCACTCTGTATCTAACCCGTGCTGTCCCTGTCCTGGGACAATGTAGAGGGAGCTTCACTCTGTATCTAACCCGTGCTGTCTCTGTCCTGGGAGTGTGTGATGGGACAGTGTAGAGGGAGCTTCACTCTGTATCTAACCCGTGCTGTCCCTGTCCTGGGTGTGTGTGATGGGACAGTGTACAGGGAGCTTCACTCTGTAACTAACCCGTGCTGTCCCTGTCCTGGGAGTGTGTGATGGGACAGTGTAGAGGGAGCTTCACTCTGTATCTAACCCGTGCTGTCCCTGTCCTGGGAGTGTGTGATGGGACAGTGTAGAGGGAGCTTCACTCTGTATCTAACCCGTGCTGTCCCTGTCCTGGGAGTGTGTGATGGGACAGTGTAGAGGGAGATTCACTCTGTATCTAACCCGTACTGTCCCTGTCCCGGGAGTGTATGATGGGACAGTGTAGAAGGAGCTTCACTCTGTATCTAACCCGTACTGTCCCTGTCCTGGGAGCGTGTGATGGGACAGTGTAGAGGGAGATTCACTCTGTATCTAACCCGTGCTGTCCCTGCCCTGTGAGCGTGTGATGGGATAGTGTAGAGGGAGATTCACTCTGTATCTAACCCGTGCTGTCCCTGTCCTGGGAGCGTGTGATGGGACAGTATACAGGGAGTTTCACTCTGTATCTAACCCGTACTGTCCCTGTCCTGGGAGCGTATGATGGGACAGTGTAGAGGGAGTTTCACTCTGTATCTAACCCGTGCTGTCCCTCCCCTGGGAGTGTGTGATGGGACAGTGTAGAGGGAGCTTCACTCTGTATCTAACCCGTGCTGTCCCTCCCCTGGGAGTGTGTGATGGGACAGTGTAGAGGGAGCTTCACTCTGTATCTAACCCGTGCTGTCCCTGTCCTGGGTGTGTGTGATGGGACAGTGTAGAGGGAGCTTCAATCTGTATCTAACCTGTGCTGTCCCTGTCCTGGGAGTGTGTGATGGAACAGTGTAGAGGAAGCTTCACTCTGTATTTAACCCGTGCTGTCCCTGTCCTGGGAGTGTGTCATGGGACAGTGTAGAGGGAGCTTCACTCTGTATCTAACCCGTGCTGTCCCTGTCCTGGGTGTGTGTGATGGGACAGTGTAGAGGGAGCTTCAATCTGTATCTAACCTGTGCTGTCCCTGTCCTGGGAGTGTGTGATGGAACAGTGTAGAGGAAGCTTCACTCTGTATTTAACCCGTGCTGTCCCTGTCCTGGGAGTGTGTCATGGGACAGTGTAGAGGGAGCTTCACTCTGTATCTAACCCGTGCTGTCCCTGTCCTGGGACAGTGTAGACGGAGCTTCACTCTGTATCTAACCCATGCTGTCTCTGTCCTGGGAGTGTGTGATGGGACAGTGTAGAGGGAGCTTCACTCTGTATCTAACCCGTGCTGTCCCTGTCCTGGGAGTGTGTGATGGGACAGTGTAGAGGGAGCTTCACTCTGTATCTAACCCGTGCTGTCCCTGTCCTGGGAGTGTGTGATGGGACAGTGTAGAGGGAGCTTCACTCTGTATCTAACCCGTGCTGTCCCTGTCCTGGGAGTGTGTGATGGGACAGTGTAGAGGGAGATTCACTCTGTATCTAACCCGTACTGACCCTGTCCCGGGAGTGTATGATGGGACAGTGTAGAAGGAGCTTCACTCTGTATCTAACCCGTACTGTCCCTGTCCTGGGAGCGTGTGATGGGACAGTGTAGAGGGAGATTCACTCTGTATCTAACCCGTGCTGTCCCTGCCCTGTGAGCGTGTGATAGGATAGTGTAGAGGGAGATTCACTCTGTATCTAACCCGTGCTGTCCCTGTCCTGGGAGCGTGTGATGGGACAGTGTACAGGGAGTTTCACTCTGTATCTAACCCGTACTGTCCCTGTCCTGGGAGCGTATGATGGGACAGTGTAGAGGGAGTTTCACTCTGTATCTAACCCGTGCTGTCCCTCCCCTGGGAGTGTGTGATGGGACAGTGTAGAGGGAGCTTCACTCTGTATCTAACCCGTGCTGTCCCTCCCCTGGGAGTGTGTGATGGGACAGTGTAGAGGGAGCTTCACTCTGTATCTAACCCGTGCTGTCCCTGTCCTGGGTGCGTGTGATGGGACAGTGTAGAGGGAGCTTCAATCTGTATCTAACCTGTGCTGTCCCTGTCCTGGGAGTGTGTGATGGAACAGTGTAGAGGAAGCTTCACTCTGTATTTAACCCGTGCTGTCCCTGTCCTGGGAGTGTGTCATGGGACAGTGTAGAGGGAGCTTCACTCTGTATCTAACCCGTGCTGTCCCTGTCCTGGGACAGTGTAGAGGGAGCTTCACTCTGTATCTAACCCATGCTGTCTCTGTCCTGGGAGTGTGTGATGGGACAGTGTAGAGGGAGCTTCACTCTGTATCTAACCCGTGCTGTCCCTGTCCTGGGTGTGTGTGATGGGACAGTGCACAGGGAGCTTCACTCTGTATCTAACCCGTGCTGTCCCTGTTTTGGGAGTGTGTGATGGGACAGTGTAGAGGGAGCTTCACTCTGTATCTAACCCGTGCTGTCCCTGTCCTGGGAGTGTGTGATGGGACAGTGTAGAGGGAGCGTCACTCTGTATCTAACCCATGCTGTCCCTGTTCTGGGAGTGTGCTTTGGGACAGTGTAGAGGGAACTTCACTCTGTATCTAACCCGTGCTGTCCCTGTCCTGGGTGTGTGTGATGGGACAGTGTAGAGGGAGCTTCACTCTGTATCTAACCCGTGCTGTCCCTGTCCTGGGACAGTGTAGAGGGAGCTATACTCTGTATCTAACCCGTGCTGTCCCTGTCCTGGGAGTGTGTGATGGGACAGTGTAGGGGGAGCTTCACTCTGTATCTAACCTGTGCAGTCCCTGTCCTGGGAGTGTGTGATGGGACAGTGTAGAGGGAGCTTCACTCTGTATCTAACACGTGCTGTCCCTGTCCTGGGAGTGTGTGATGGGACAGTGTAGAGGGAGCTTCACTCTGTATCTAACCCGTGCTGTCTCTGTCCTGGGAGTGTGTGATGGGACAGTGTAGAGGGAGTTTCACTCTGTATCTAACCCGTGCTGTCTCTGTCCTGGGAGTGTGTGATGGGACAGTGTACAGGGAGCTTCACTCTGTATCTAACCCATGCTGTCCCTGTTGTGGGAGTGTGCTTTGGGACAGTGTAGAGGGAACTTCACTCTGTATCTAACCCATGCTGTCCCTGTCCTGGGACTGTGTGATGGGACAGTGTAGAGAGAGCTTCACTCTGTATCTAACCCGTACTGTCCCTGTCCCGGGAGTGTATGATGGGACAGTGTAGAGGGAAATTCACTCTGTATCTAACCCGTGCTGTCCCTGTCCTGGGAGCGTGTGATGGGACAGTGTACAGGGAGTTTCACTCTGTATCTAACCCGTACTGTCCCTGTCCTGGGAGCGTATGATGGGACAGTGTAGAGGGAGTTTCACTCTGTATCTAACCCGTGCTGTCCCTCCCCTGGGAGTGTGTGATGGGACAGTGTAGAGGGAGCTTCACTCTGTATCTAACCCGTGCTGTCCCTCCCCTGGGAGTGTGTGATGGGACAGTGTAGAGGGAGCTTCACTCTGTATCTAACCCGTGCTGTCCCTGTCCTGGGTGTGTGTGATGGGACAGTGTAGAGGGAGCTTCAATCTGTATCTAACCTGTGCTGTCCCTGTCCTGGGAGTGTGTGATGGAACAGTGTAGAGGAAACTTCACTCTGTATTTAACCCGTGCTGTCCCTGTCCTGGGAGTGTGTCATGGGACAGTGTAGAGGGAGCTTCACTCTGTATCTAACCCGTGCTGTCCCTGTCCTGGGACACTGTAGAGGGAGCTTCACTCTGTATCTAACCCATGCTGTCTCTGTCCTGGGAGTGTGTGATGGGACAGTGTAGAGGGAGCTTCACTCTGTATCTAACCCGTGCTGTCCCTGTCCTGGGTGTGTGTGATGGGACAGTGCACAGGGAGCTTCACTCTGAATCTAACACGTGCTGTCCCTGTTTTGGGAGTGTGTGATGGGACAGTGTAGAGGGAGCTTCACTCTGTATCTAACCCGTGCTGTCCCTGTCCTGGGAGTGTGTGATGGGACAGTGCACAGGGAGCTTCACTCTGTATCTAACCCGTGCTGTCCCTGTTTTGGGAGTGTGTGATGGGACAGTGTAGAGGGAGCTTCACTCTGTATCTAACCCGTGCTGTCCCTATCCTGGGAGTGTGTGATGGGACAGTGTAGAGGGAGCTTCACTCTGTATCTAACCCATGCTGTCCCTGTCCTGGGAGTGTGTGATGGGACAGTGTAGAGGGAGCTTCACTCTGTATCTAACCCGTGCTGTCCCTGTCCTGGGAGTGTGTGATGGGACAGTGTAGAGGGAGCTTCAATCTGTATCTAACCCGTGCTGTCCCTGTCCTGGGTGTGTGTGATGGGACAGTGTAGAGGGAGCTTCAATCTATATCTAACCCGTGCTGTCCCTGTCCTGGGTGTGTGTGATGGGACAGTGTAGAGGGAGCTTCAATCTGTATCTAACCTGTGCTGTCCCTGTGCTGGGAGTGTGTGATGGAACAGTGTAGAGGGAGCTTCACTCTGTATCTAACCCGTGCTGTCCCTGTCCTGGGAGTGTGTGATGGGACAGTGTAGAGGGAGCTTCACTCTGTATTTAACCCGTGCTGTCCCTGTCCTGGGAGTGTGTGATGGGACAGTGTAGAGGGAGCTTCACTCTGTATCTAACCCGTGCTGTCCCTGTCCTGGGAGTGTGTGATGGGACGGTGTAGAGGGAGCTTCACTCTGTATCTAACCCGTGCTGTCCCTGTCCTGGGAGTGTGTGATGGGACGGTGTAGAGGGAGCTTCACACTGTATCTAACCCGTGCTGTCCCTGTCCTGGGTGTGTGTGATGGGACAGTGGGTGGGAGCTTCACTCTGTATCTAACCCGTGCTGTCCCTGTCCTGGGAGTGTGTGATGGGACAGTGTAGAGGGAGCTTCACTCTGTATCTAACCCGTGCTGTCCCTGCCCTGGGAGTGTGTGATGGGACAGTGTAGAGGGAGCTTCACTCTGTATCTAACCCGTGCTGTCCCTGTCCTGGGAGTGTGTGATGGGACAGTGTAGAGGGAGCTTCAATCTGTATCTAGCCCGTGCTGTCCCTGTCCTGGGTGTGTGTGATGGGACAGTGTAGAGGGAGCTTCAATCTATATCTAACCTGTGTTGTCCCTGTCCTGGGAGTGTGTGATTGAACAGTGTAGAGGGAGCTTCACTCTGTATTTAACCCGTGCTGTCCCTGTCCTGGGAGTGTGTGATGGGACAGTGTAGAGGGAGCTTCACTCTGTATCTAACCCGTGCTGTCCCTGTCCTGGGTGTGTGTGATGGGACAGTGCACAGGGAGCTTCACTCTGTATCTAACCCGTGCTGACCCTGTCCTGGGAGTGTGTGATGGGACAGTGTAGAGGGAGCTTCACTCTGTATCTAACCCGTGCTGTCCCTGTCCTGGGAGTGTGTGATGGGACAGTGTAGAGGGAGCGTCACTCTGTATCTAACCCATGCTGTCCCTGTTCTGGGAGTGTGCTTTGGGACAGTGTAGAGGGAACTTCACTCTGTATCTAACTCGTGCTGTCCCTGTCCTGGGTGTGTGTGATGGGACAGTGTAGAGGGAGCTTCACTCTGTATCTAACCCGTGCTGTTCCTGTCCTGGGAGTGTGTGATGGGACAGTAGAGAGGGAGCTTCACTCTGTATCTAACCCGTGCTGTCCCTGTCCTGGGACAATGTAGAGGGAGCTTCACTCTGTATCTAACCCGTGCTGTCTCTGTCCTGGGAGTGTGTGATGGGACAGTGTAGAGGGAGCTTCACTCTGTATCTAACCCGTGCTGTCCCTGTCCTGGGTGTGTGTGATGGGACAGTGTACAGGGAGCTTCACTCTGTATCTAACCCGTGCTGTCCCTGTCCTGGGAGTGTGTGATGGGACAGTGTAGAGGGAGCTTCACTCTGTATCTAACCCGTGCTGTCCCTGTCCTGGGAGTGTGTGATGGGACAGTGTAGAGGGAGCTTCACTCTGTATCTAACCCGTGCTGTCCCTCCCCTGGGAGTGTGTGATGGGACAGTGTAGAGGGAGCTTCACTCTGTATCTAACCCGTGCTGTCCCTGTCCTGGGTGTGTGTGATGGGACAGTGTAGAGGGAGCTTCAATCTGTATCTAACCTGTGCTGTCCCTGTCCTGGGAGTGTGTGATGGAACAGTGTAGAGGAAGCTTCACTCTGTATTTAACCCGTGCTGTCCCTGTCCTGGGAGTGTGTCATGGGACAGTGTAGAGGGAGCTTCACTCTGTATCTAACCCGTGCTGTCCCTGTCCTGGGTGTGTGTGATGGGACAGTGTAGAGGGAGCTTCAATCTGTATCTAACCTGTGCTGTCCCTGTCCTGGGAGTGTGTGATGGAACAGTGTAGAGGAAGCTTCACTCTGTATTTAACCCGTGCTGTCCCTGTCCTGGGAGTGTGTCATGGGACAGTGTAGAGGGAGCTTCACTCTGTATCTAACCCGTGCTGTCCCTGTCCTGGGACAGTGTAGACGGAGCTTCACTCTGTATCTAACCCATGCTGTCTCTGTCCTGGGAGTGTGTGATGGGACAGTGTAGAGGGAGCTTCACTCTGTATCTAACCCGTGCTGTCCCTGTCCTGGGAGTGTGTGATGGGACAGTGTAGAGGGAGCTTCACTCTGTATCTAACCCGTGCTGTCCCTGTCCTGGGAGTGTGTGATGGGACAGTGTAGAGGGAGCTTCACTCTGTATCTAACCCGTGCTGTCCCTGTCCTGGGAGTGTGTGATGGGACAGTGTAGAGGGAGATTCACTCTGTATCTAACCCGTACTGACCCTGTCCCGGGAGTGTATGATGGGACAGTGTAGAAGGAGCTTCACTCTGTATCTAACCCGTACTGTCCCTGTCCTGGGAGCGTGTGATGGGACAGTGTAGAGGGAGATTCACTCTGTATCTAACCCGTGCTGTCCCTGCCCTGTGAGCGTGTGATGGGATAGTGTAGAGGGAGATTCACTCTGTATCTAACCCGTGCTGTCCCTGTCCTGGGAGCGTGTGATGGGACAGTGTACAGGGAGTTTCACTCTGTATCTAACCCGTACTGTCCCTGTCCTGGGAGCGTATGATGGGACAGTGTAGAGGGAGTTTCACTCTGTATCTAACCCGTGCTGTCCCTCCCCTGGGAGTGTGTGATGGGACAGTGTAGAGGGAGCTTCACTCTGTATCTAACCCGTGCTGTCCCTCCCCTGGGAGTGTGTGATGGGACAGTGTAGAGGGAGCTTCACTCTGTATCTAACCCGTGCTGTCCCTGTCCTGGGTGCGTGTGATGGGACAGTGTAGAGGGAGCTTCAATCTGTATCTAACCTGTGCTGTCCCTGTCCTGGGAGTGTGTGATGGAACAGTGTAGAGGAAGCTTCACTCTGTATTTAACCCGTGCTGTCCCTGTCCTGGGAGTGTGTCATGGGACAGTGTAGAGGGAGCTTCACTCTGTATCTAACCCGTGCTGTCCCTGTCCTGGGACAGTGTAGAGGGAGCTTCACTCTGTATCTAACCCATGCTGTCTCTGTCCTGGGAGTGTGTGATGGGACAGTGTAGAGGGAGCTTCACTCTGTATCTAACCCGTGCTGTCCCTGTCCTGGGTGTGTGTGATGGGACAGTGCACAGGGAGCTTCACTCTGTATCTAACCCGTGCTGTCCCTGTTTTGGGAGTGTGTGATGGGACAGTGTAGAGGGAGCTTCACTCTGTATCTAACCCGTGCTGTCCCTGTCCTGGGAGTGTGTGATGGGACAGTGTAGAGGGAGCGTCACTCTGTATCTAACCCATGCTGTCCCTGTTGTGGGAGTGTGCTTTGGGACAGTGTAGAGGGAACTTCACTCTGTATCTAACCCGTGCTGTCCCTGTCCTGGGTGTGTGTGATGGGACAGTGTAGAGGGAGCTTCACTCTGTATCTAACCCGTGCTGTCCCTGTCCTGGGACAGTGTAGAGGGAGCTATACTCTGTATCTAACCCGTGCTGTCCCTGTCCTGGGAGTGTGTGATGGGACAGTGTAGGGGGAGCTTCACTCTGTATCTAACCTGTGCAGTCCCTGTCCTGGGAGTGTGTGATGGGACAGTGTAGAGGGAGCTTCACTCTGTATCTAACACGTGCTGTCCCTGTCCTGGGAGTGTGTGATGGGACAGTGTAGAGGGAGCTTCACTCTGTATCTAACCCGTGCTGTCTCTGTCCTGGGAGTGTGTGATGGGACAGTGTAGAGGGAGTTTCACTCTGTATCTAACCCGTGCTGTCTCTGTCCTGGGAGTGTGTGATGGGACAGTGTACAGGGAGCTTCACTCTGTATCTAACCCATGCTGTCCCTGTTGTGGGAGTGTGCTTTGGGACAGTGTAGAGGGAACTTCACTCTGTATCTAACCCATGCTGTCCCTGTCCTGGGACTGTGTGATGGGACAGTGTAGAGAGAGCTTCACTCTGTATCTAACCCGTACTGTCCCTGTCCCGGGAGTGTATGATGGGACAGTGTAGAGGGAAATTCACTCTGTATCTAACCCGTGCTGTCCCTGTCCTGGGAGCGTGTGATGGGACAGTGTACAGGGAGTTTCACTCTGTATCTAACCCGTACTGTCCCTGTCCTGGGAGCGTATGATGGGACAGTGTAGAGGGAGTTTCACTCTGTATCTAACCCGTGCTGTCCCTCCCCTGGGAGTGTGTGATGGGACAGTGTAGAGGGAGCTTCACTCTGTATCTAACCCGTGCTGTCCCTCCCCTGGGAGTGTGTGATGGGACAGTGTAGAGGGAGCTTCACTCTGTATCTAACCCGTGCTGTCCCTGTCCTGGGTGTGTGTGATGGGACAGTGTAGAGGGAGCTTCAATCTGTATCTAACCTGTGCTGTCCCTGTCCTGGGAGTGTGTGATGGAACAGTGTAGAGGAAGCTTCACTCTGTATTTAACCCGTGCTGTCCCTGTCCTGGGAGTGTGTCATGGGACAGTGTAGAGGGAGCTTCACTCTGTATCTAACCCGTGCTGTCCCTGTCCTGGGACACTGTAGAGGGAGCTTCACTCTGTATCTAACCCATGCTGTCTCTGTCCTGGGAGTGTGTGATGGGACAGTGTAGAGGGAGCTTCACTCTGTATCTAACCCGTGCTGTCCCTGTCCTGGGAGTGTGTGATGGGACAGTGTAGAGGGAGCTTCACTCTGTATCTAACCCGTGCTGTCCCTGTCCTGGGAGTGTGTGATGGGACAGTGTAGAGGGAGCTTCACTCTGTATCTAACCCGTGCTGTCCCTGTCCTGGGAGTGTGTGATGGGACAGTGTAGAGGGAGATTCACTCTGTATCTAACCCGTACTGACCCTGTCCCGGGAGTGTATAATGGGACAGTGTAGAAGGAGCTTCACTCTGTATCTAACCCGTACTGTCCCTGTCCTGGGAGCGTGTGATGGGACAGTGTAGAGGTAGATTCACTCTGTATCTAACCCGTGCTGTCCCTGCCCTGTGAGCGTGTGATGGGATAGTGTAGAGGGAGATTCACTCTGTATCTAACCCGTGCTGTCCCTGTCCTGGGAGCGTGTGATGGGACAGTGTACAGGGAGTTTCACTCTGTATCTAACCCGTACTGTCCCTGTCCTGGGAGCGTATGATGGGACAGTGTAGAGGGAGTTTCACTCTGTATCTAACCCGTGCTGTCCCTCCCCTGGGAGTGTGTGATGGGACAGTGTAGAGGGAGCTTCACTCTGTATCTAACCCGTGCTGTCCCTCCCCTGGGAGTGTGTGATGGGACAGTGTAGAGGGAGCTTCACTCTGTATCTAACCCGTGCTGTCCCTGTCCTGGGTGCGTGTGATGGGACAGTGTAGAGGGAGCTTCAATCTGTATCTAACCTGTGCTGTCCCTGTCCTGGGAGTGTGTGATGGAACAGTGTAGAGGAAGCTTCACTCTGTATTTAACCCGTGCTGTCCCTGTCCTGGGAGTGTGTCATGGGACAGTGTAGAGGGAGCTTCACTCTGTATCTAACCCGCGCTGTCCCTGTCCTGGGACAGTGTAGAGGGAGCTTCACTCTGTATCTAACCCATGCTGTCTCTGTCCTGGGAGTGTGTGATGGGACAGTGTAGAGGGAGCTTCACTCTGTATCTAACCCGTGCTGTCCCTGTCCTGGGTGTGTGTGATGGGACAGTGCACAGGGAGCTTCACTCTGTATCTAACCCGTGCTGTCCCTGTTTTGGGAGTGTGTGATGGGACAGTGTAGAGGGAGCTTCACTCTGTATCTAACCCGTGCTGTCCCTGTCCTGGGAGTGTGTGATGGGACAGTGTAGAGGGAGCGTCTCTCTGTATCTAACCCATGCTGTCCCTGTTCTGGGAGTGTGCTTTGGGACAGTGTAGAGGGAACTTCACTCTGTATCTAACCCGTGCTGTCCCTGTCCTGGGTGTGTGTGATGGGACAGTGTAGAGGGAGCTTCACTCTGTATCTAACCCGTGCTGTCCCTGTCCTGGGACAGTGTAGAGGGAGCTATACTCTGTATCTAACCTGTGCTGTCCCTGTCCTGGGAGTGTGTGATGGGACAGTGTAGGGGGAGCTTCACTCTGTATCTAACCTGTGCAGTCCCTGTCCTGGGAGTGTGTGATGGGACAGTGTAGAGGGAGCTTCACTCTGTATCTAACACGTGCTGTCCCTGTCCTGGGAGTGTGTGATGGGACAGTGTAGAGGGAGCTTCACTCTGTATCTAACCCGTGCTGTCTCTGTCCTGGGAGTGTGTGATGGGACAGTGTACAGGGAGCTTCACTCTGTATCTAACCCATGCTGTCCCTGTTGTGGGAGTGTGCTTTGGGACAGTGTAGAGGGAACTTCACTCTGTATCTAACCCATGCTGTCCCTGTCCTGGGTCTGTGTGATGGGACAGTGTAGAGAGAGCTTCACTCTGTATCTAACCCGTACTGTCCCTGTCCCGGGAGTGTATGATGGGACAGTGTAGAGGGAGTTTCACTCTGTATCTAACCCGTACTGTCCCTGTCCTGGGAGCGTATGATGGGACAGTGTAGAGGGAGTTTCACTCTGTATCTAACCCGTGCTGTCCCTGTCCTGGGAGCGTGTGATGGGACAGTGTAGAGGGAGCTTCACTCTGTATCTAACCCGTGCTGTCCCTGTCCTGGGAGTGTGTGATGGGACAGTGTAGAGGGAGCTTCACTCTGTATCTAACCCGTGCTGTCCCTGTCCTGGGACAGTGTAGAGGGAGCTTCACTCTGTATCTAACCCATGCTGTCTCTGTCCTGGGAGTGTGTGATGGGACAGTGTAGAGGGAGCTTCACTCTGTATCTAACCCGTGCTGTCCCTGTCCTGGGAGTGTGTGATGGGATAGTGTAGAGGGAGCTTCACTCTGTATCTAACCCGTGCTGTCCCTGTCCTGGGAGTGTGTGATGGGACAGTGTAGAGGGAGCTTCACTCTGTATCTAACCCGTGCTGTCCCTGTCCTGGGACAGTGTAGAGGGAGCTTCACTCTGTATCTAACCCATGCTGTCTCTGTCCTGGGAGTGTGTGATGGGACAGTGTAGAGGGAGCTTCACTCTGTATCTAACCCGTGCTGTCCCTGTCCTGGGACAGTGTAGAGGGAGCTATACTCTGTATCTAACCCGTGCTGTCCCTGTCCTGGGAGTGTGTGATGGGACAGTGTAGGGGGAGCTTCACTCTGTATCTAACCTGTGCAGTCCCTGTCCTGGGAGTGTGTGATGGGACAGTGTAGAGGGAGCTTCACTCTGTATCTAACCCGTGCTGTCCCTGTCCTGGGAGTGTGTGATGGGACAGTGTAGAGGGAGCTTCACTCTGTATCTAACCCGTGCTGTCTCTGTCCTGGGAGTGTGTGATGGGACAGTGTAGAGGGAGTTTCACTCTGTATCTAACCCGTGCTGTCTCTGTCCTGGGAGTGTGTGATGGGACATTGTACAGGGAGCTTCACTCTGTATCTAACCCATGCTGTCCCTGTTGTGGGAGTGTGCTTTGGGACAGTGTAGAGGGAACTTCACTCTGTATCTAACCCATGCTGTCCCTGTCCTGGGACTGTGTGATGGGACAGTGTAGAGAGAGCTTCACTCTGTATCTAACCCGTACTGTCCCTGTCCTGGGTGTGTGTGATGGGACAGTGCACAGGGAGCTTCACTCTGTATCTAACCCGTGCTGTCCCTGTCCTGGGTGTGTGTGATGGGACAGTGCACAGGGAGCTTCACTCTGTATCTAACCCGTGCTGTCCCTGTTTTGGGAGTGTGTGATGGGACAGTGTAGAGGGAGCTTCACTCTGTATCTAACCCGTGCTGTCCCTGTCCTGGGAGTGTGTGATGGGACAGTGTAGAGGGAGCGTCTCTCTGTATCTAACCCATGCTGTCCCTGTTCTGGGAGTGTGCTTTGGGACAGTGTAGAGGGAACTTCACTCTGTATCTAACCCGTGCTGTCCCTGTCCTGGGTGTGTGTGATGGGACAGTGTAGAGGGAGCTTCACTCTGTATCTAACCCGTGCTGTCCCTGTCCTGGGACAGTGTAGAGGGAGCGTCACTCTGTATCTAACCCATGCTGTCCCTGTTCTGGGAGTGTGCTTTGGGACAGTGTAGAGGGAACTTCACTCTGTATCTAACCCGTGCTGTCCCTGTCCTGGGTGTGTGTGATGGGACAGTGTAGAGGGAGCTTCACTCTGTATCTAACCCGTGCTGTCCCTGTCCTGGGACAGTGTAGAGGGAGCTATACTCTGTATCTAACCCGTGCTGTCCCTGTCCTGGGAGTGTGTGATGGGACAGTGTAGGGGGAGCTTCACTCTGTATCTAACCTGTGCAGTCCCTGTCCTGGGAGTGTGTGATGGGACAGTGTAGAGGGAGCTTCACTCTATCTAACCCGTGCTGTCAATGTCCTGGGAGTGTGTGATGGGACAGTGTAGAGGGAGCTTCACTCTGTATCTAACCCGTGCTGTCCCTGTCCTGGGAGTGTGTGATGGGACAGTGTAGAGGGAGCTTCACTCTGTATCTAACCCGTGCTGTCCGAGTCCTGGGAGTGTGTGATGGGACAGTGTAGAGGGAGCTTCACTCTGTATCTAACCCGTGCTGTCCCTGTCCTGGGAGTGTGTGATGGGACAGTGTAGAGGGAGCTTCACTCTGTATCTAACCCGTGCTGTCCCTGTCCTGGGACAGTGTAGAGGGAGCTTCACTCTGTATCTAACCCATGCTGTCTCTGTCCTGGGAGTGTGTGATGGGACAGTGTAGAGGGAGCTTCACTCTGTATCTAACCCGTGCTGTCACTGTCCTGGGAGTGTGTGATGGGACAGTGTAGAGGGAGCTTCACTCTGTATCTAACCCGTGCTGTCCCTGTCCTGGGAGTGTGTGATGGGACAGTGTAGAGGGAGCTTCACTCTGTATCTAACCCGTGCTGTCCCTGTCCTGGGAGTGTGTGATGGGACAGTGTAGAGGGAGATTCACTCTGTATCTAACCCGTACTGACCCTGTCCCGGGAGTGTATGATGGGACAGTGTAGAAGGAGCTTCACTCTGTATCTAACCCGTACTGTCCCTGTCCTGGGAGCGTGTGATGGGACAGTGTAGAGGTAGATTCACTCTGTATCTAACCCGTGCTGTCCCTGCCCTGTGAGCGTGTGATGGGATAGTGTAGAGGGAGATTCACTCTGTATCTAACCCGTGCTGTCCCTGTCCTGGGAGCGTGTGATGGGACAGTGTACAGGGAGTTTCACTCTTTATCTAACCCGTACTGTCCCTGTCCTGGGAGCGTATGATGGGACAGTGTAGAGGGAGTTTCACTCTGTATCTAACCCGTGCTGTCCCTCCCCTGGGAGTGTGTGATGGGACAGTGTAGAGGGAGCTTCACTCTGTATCTAACCCGTGCTGTCCCTCCCCTGGGAGTGTGTGATGGGACAGTGTAGAGGGAGCTTCACTCTGTATCTAACCCGTGCTGTCCCTGTCCTGGGTGCGTGTGATGGGACAGTGTAGAGGGAGCTTCAATCTGTATCTAACCTGTGCTGTCCCTGTCCTGGGAGTGTGTGATGTGACAGTGTAGAGGGAGCTTCACTCTGTATCTAACCCGTGCTGTCCCTGTCCTGGGTGCGTGTGATGGGACAGTGTAGAGGGAGCTTCAATCTGTATCTAACCTGTGCTGTCCCTGTCCTGGGAGTGTGTGATGGGACAGTGTAGAGGGAGCTTCACTCTGTATCTAACCCGTGCTGTCCCTGTCCTGGGTGCGTGTGATGGGACAGTGTAGAGGGAGCTTCAATCTGTATCTAACCTGTGCTGTCCCTGTCCTGGGAGTGTGTGATGGGACAGTGTAGAGGGAGCTTCACTCTGTATCTAACCCGTGCTGTCCCTGTCCTGGGTGCGTGTGATGGGACAGTGTAGAGGGAGCTTCAATCTGTATCTAACCTGTGCTGTCCCTGTCCTGGGAGTGTGTCATGGGACAGTGTAGAGGGAGCTTCACTCTGTATCTAACCCGCGCTGTCCCTGTCCTGGGACAGTGTAGAGGGAGCTTCACTCTGTATCTAACCCATGCTGTCTCTGTCCTGGGAGTGTGTGATGGGACAGTGTAGAGGGAGCTTCACTCTGTATCTAACCCGTGCTGTCCCTGTCCTGGGTGTGTGTGATGGGACAGTGCACAGGGAGCTTCACTCTGTATCTAACCCGTGCTGTCCCTGTTTTGGGAGTGTGTGATGGGACAGTGTAGAGGGAGCTTCACTCTGTATCTAACCCGTGCTGTCCCTGTCCTGGGAGTGTGTGATGGGACAGTGTAGAGGGAGCGTCACTCTGTATCTAACCCATGCTGTCCCTGTTCTGGGAGTGTGCTTTGGGACAGTGTAGAGGGAACTTCACTCTGTATCTAACCCGTGCTGTCCCTGTCCTGGGTGTGTGTGATGGGACAGTGTAGAGGGAGCTTCACTCTGTATCTAACCCGTGCTGTCCCTGTCCTGGGACAGTGTAGAGGGAGCTATACTCTGTATCTAACCCGTGCTGTCCCTGTCCTGGGAGTGTGTGATGGAACAGTGTAGGGGGAGCTTCACTCTGTATCTAACCTGTGCAGTCCCTGTCCTGGGAGTGTGTGATGGGACAGTGTAGAGGGAGCTTCACTCTGTATCTAACACGTGCTGTCCCTGTCCTGGGAGTGTGTGATGGGACAGTGTAGAGGGAGCTTCACTCTGTATCTAACCCGTGCTGTCTCTGTCCTGGGAGTGTGTGATGGGACAGTGTAGAGGGAGTTTCACTCTGTATCTAACCCGTGCTGTCTCTGTCCTGGGAGTGTGTGATGGGACAGTGTACAGGGAGCTTCACTCTGTATCTAACCCGTGCTGTCCCTGTCCTGGGAGCGTGTGATGGGACAGTGTAGAGGGAGCTTCACTCTGTATCTAACCCGTGCTGTCCCTGTCCTGGGTGTGTGTGATGGGACAGTGTAGAGGGAGCTTCACTCTGTATCTAACCCGTGCTGTCCCTGTCCTGGGAATGTATGACGGGACAGTGCAGAGGGAGCTTCACTCTGTATCTAACCCGTGCTGTCCCTGTCCTGGGTGTGTGTGATGGGACAGTGTAGAGGGAGCTTCACTCTGTATCTAACCCGTGCTGTCCCTGTCCTGGGTGTGTGTGATGGGACAGTGTAGAGGGAGCTTCAATCTGTATCTAACCCGTGCTGTCCCTGTCCTGGGAGTGTGTGATGGAACAGTGTAGAGGGAGCTTCACTCTGTATCTAACCCGTGCTGTCCCTGTCCTGGGAGTGTGTGATGGGACAGTGTAGAGGGAGCTTCACTCTGTATCTAACCCGTGCTGTCCCTGTCCTGGGAGTGTGTGATGGAACAGTGTAGAGGGAGCTTCACTCTGTATCTAACCCGTGCTGTCCCTGTCCTGGGAGTGTGTGATGGGACAGTGTAGAGGGAGCTTCACTCTGTATCTAACCCGTGCTGTTCCTGTCCTGGGAGTGTGTGATGGGATAGGGTTAAGAGACCTTTGTGGTATTGGGCACATTAGATCAATAACTACCTCTTACATGAAAACATTGTGTACAGCCAGATTGGGAGAGGTTCTGTAAAGGATTCTCTGGGTAAAGACTGACACCATTTCCTGATTGGTAAAGCTGTGCATTTAGCCTCTGTGAAGTTAGAAGTTAAATAGGCTTTGAATATTCTCAGAAACTGGCACAGTGGATGGAAGTAGGTGGTTATGCATTCAACCCTGTGTTTCTGATAAAAGATGAAGGTGATAATGTGATTAACCTTACTCTGATTTCTCATCTTTATTTCCAGTCCTGACAAAGCGTCTCAACCCCAAAATGTTCACTGTTTACTCTTTTCCATCGATGCTGCCTGACCTGCTGAGTTCCTCCAGCACTTTGTGAGTGTTGCTCGGATTTCCAGCATCTGCAGAATCTCTCGTGTATGTGATGAACCTTGTTGTTAGATTGAGCGAGGGGCTGTGATTGGTGTCGAGTAGGTGAGAGTGTGGGGAGGCATGGGAGACTGGAGCAATACACATCACTGTCTGGTATGGAGGGGGAGGGGGGCTACTGCACAGGACCGAAATAAGCTGCAGAGGGTCACAAATGCAGTCAGCTCCATCTTGAGTATTGGCCTACAAAGTACCCAGGACATCTTCAAGCACCGGTGTCTCAGAAAGGCAGCGTCCATTATTAAGGGCCTCCAGCACCCAGGGCATTCCCTTTTCTCACTGTTACCATCAGGGGAGGTACAAAGCCTGAAGGCACACACTCAGTGATTCAGGAACAGCTTCCACATAACCATATAACAATTACAGCACGGCAACAGGCCATCTCGGCCCTTCTAGTCCGTGCCGAACGCTAACTTTCCCTCTGCCATCCGATTCCTAAATAAACATTGAACCCATGAACACTACTTCACTTTTTTAATATACATATATTATTTGTTTTTGTATGATTTTTTAACCTATTCACTATACATTATTTATTTTCTTCTAGATTATGTATTGCATTGAACTGCTGCTGCTAAGTTAACACATTTCACAACACCTGCTGGTGATAGTAAACCTGATTCTGAGTCAGAACTGGAGGTCGAGCAGCATCTACAAAGGGAATTGGACAGTCGACATTACTAGTGTGAGGGGGGGGGGGGTTGTGTTTCTGATGACACACGAGACTTTGCAGATGCTGGAAATGTTAAGCAACACCAACAAAATGCGGAAGGAACTCAGCAAGTCAAGCAGCATCTATGGAGGAAAATACCAAACATAAAAAACAATGTTTCAGGTTTGGTCCCTGCATTAGGACTGGAAAGGAGGGAGGGGGGCAGAAGCCAGAATAATGGTGGGGGGGGGGGGGTGGGGAAGGGAAGAGGAGGGAAAGGAGTACAAGCTGACAGGGGACAGGCGAGGAGGATGGGATAATGTGAGAAGCTGGGATGTGATATGTGGAAGCAGAGAAGGTTGAAGAAGGAAACTAACAGTGGACCATAGAAGAAAGGGAAGGGGTGGGGAACCGGAGGGAGGGAACGGGCAGGTCATGAGGTTGGGGGAGCAGAGAGGTGTTGAGAGGATAACCGGAATGGTGGCTGGATAAAGAGGGACGAGCTAAAAATGTTGCAGGTCCAGTGCCTGCGAGTTTGAGAGTCTGGGGCGGAGGACTGGAGGTGGCCTGTCCTTGTGTTGGAGGCCTGTGTGGGTGTGGGTGGGGGGGTTGAAGGGGCTTGTTTTGTTGTTCTTGATGCTTGTGTTGTTCTTCTGAACACTGTGGGCAAGCTACAATGGTTGGGCTACGCACGTGGGCAGCCCCCAGCACATCAAGTTCTGTTGGTCGTCAAGACAAGAAGAATAAAAGTGTGTTTCACGGTGCGTAGGTACTCTGTGGTGTGTGCGCTATGGTTTTGTCGTCTCTGGCCTACGTGGTACGGTCATCACTAAATCAGAGATCGGAGGCGAGAGCCCGTGACTCACCAGCACGCGGAGGAGTGGGTTACCTGATCGGCGGCCACCTCGTACCCGTCGGGGTTCATGGAGGGTAGGATGTGAATGCGGGTTTCGTGGATCAGGCTGGTAATACGCGGATTCCTCTGCTTGTACTCGTCACACAGGTACCCGCGCCAAATGGATCAGGAGCTCCCGTCCCAGCACCTCGTTACCATGCATGTTCCCAACGTACTTAAACTCTGGCTCCACTGCAGGCACAGCGCAAGAACACAAGAACGTAAGAAACAGGAGCAGGAGTCGGCCATCTGGCCTCTCCACCATTCAATAAGACCATGGCTGATCTGGCCATGGACTCATCTCCACCCACCTGCCTTCTCCCCATAACCCTTAATTCCCCTAGTATGCAAAAATCTATCCAACCTTGTCTTAAATACATTTACTGAGGTAGCCTCCACTGCTTCATTGGGCAGAGAATTCCACAGATTCACCCCCCACCCCAGGAAAAGCAGTTCCTCCTCATCTCCAGCCTAAATCTACTCCCCCGAATCTCGAGGCCATGTCAGAAACATCAGCCATCACTGCACCCCACCCCAGTTCCACTGTAGGCACAGCGCAAGAAACATCAGCCATGTCCCCCTCCTCTTCACATTCTCTGCTCCCTAACCTTCCCTCCTGTACGATCTCACAACCCCAACAGCACCATTCTATAGAGACCCTGTTTTACATTTCCTGATTCAAGATTCAGCCCTTTACCCCTTCCACCCATCCCCTCCCAGCTTCTTGTGTGCGTGCGTGTTGCTCTAAATTCCCAGCATCTGCAGAATCTCGTTTATATTTACCCCTTTTCTGAAGGAGGGTGATTTTGTATCACTTCATTACAATACGTACTACAGTATCCCACAATCAAACTATTTACAGTCAATAGTGTCACATTATAATGGTCATCTCAATCTAGAACATGGGAGTCCCTGTGGTGTTCACTGATCTTAGAAGCACACCATTGTATCTGTGGATACGTCTTCCAGGGAACATCAACCATCCCTTCTTCCCCTCTCTCCCCCCATATTTGTCTGCCTCCATCTATCACTCATCTGCCTCTGCCTCCCAACTCCAAACTTCCCTCGACCTGCCCGAAATTCTTCACTCTTTCTCAGTTCACCAATCACCTCTGGTCCCTGTTCTTCACCACTACGCTCCCCGTCCTTTTCATACTGCCCACCTTCCCCCCCGTCCACTCTCAGTCCTGATACAGGGTTTCAGCGATTAATCACAAGACTATAATACCACATCACAGACTGAAGAAAATCTGCAGTTGCCGGAGAGAGAGAGAGACAGCAGGCCAAACAGCATCCATGGAACCAGTTGACGTTTTAGGCAGGGACACTTCTTTAGGACTGAGGGGGAAGATGCCTGAATTAAAAGCTGGGGGGTGTGGTGGGGAGAGAGGCTAGCTGGAACCATAGAACACTACAGCACAGTACAGGCCCTTCAGCCCTCCATGTTGTGCTGACCCACATAATCCTTAAAAAAAATGTACTAAACCCACACTACCCCATAACCCTCCATTTTTCTTTCATCCATGTGCCTGTCCAAGAGGCTCTTAAATACCCCTAATGTTTTAGCTTCCACCACCATCCCTGGCAAGTCATTCCAGGCACTCACAACCCTTTGTGTAAAAAAAACTTACCCCTGATGTCTCCCCCTAAACTTCCCTCCCTTAATTTTGTACATATGCCCTCTGGTGTTTGCTATTGATGCCCTGGGAAACAGGTACTGACTATCCACCCTATCTATGCCTCTTGTAATCGTGTAGGAAGGTGATAGGTGAAAGCAGGTGAGTGGGAAAGGTCAGGGGCTAGAGAAGAAAGAACCCGATAGGAGAGGAGAGTGGACCATGGGAGGAAGGGAAGGTGGAAGGGGCTCCGGGGATGGTGGGGGGTGAATAATAGGAAGGTGAGAGATACTAATACGTGGGAAAAAGGTGCTGGCTGTCCTCTGTCATAATCTTATATATCTCCATCAACTCGTCCCATCACTCTCCATTGCTCCAAAGAGAAGAGCCCGAGCTTGAATTTTTCCTCATACTTAATCGTATTTAATTAGTCCCTGGATTTACCAGGGTGCAGCCTGCATCTTGGATCAAATGGGAGGGTGGGGATGTTGATGTCTGGGTGCCTAACAGGTAAAAGGTCCATTCTGTCACCAGAATTCACAAGGCCAGGGATACACAAATGCCTGGAAGCCACTTTCAGAAGCCCCTTTCCCACCTAAACAACTGGACACGAGAGTTCCCCGTCCCGGGCAAGACCTCGTTGGCTCTCAGGGCAGAGCTGAGGGGGCAAAATGGGCCTCTAGCATTTTGTTTCACGTTCCTGTTCCTCTGGGATGGAGGGGGGGGGGGCAGATTATAAAAGAACTGTGTCTGACGTCCGCGATAATCATAGTTTACCCAGGCTGCCCGGTGAGGGATTAAGAGCTGGAAATGCAGCTGGTTGGTCAGTCAGAGACAGGTAGGAGCTTTGTACAAGTCTCTCTCCTGGACTCCAGCCAGTCTGAGCGGGCTCTCCAACACCAGCTGTCTTTGTGCTGGATTCATTCAGAGAGACTAAGCCCTTTCCCCCCCCCCCCCCCCCCCCCCCCCCCCCCCCCCCAGGTCTCATAAATATTTAATTGTGGAATTTTGGAGAAGTAGTGAGACCTCGGGAGGCAGAAGGGGAGGCATCTGCAGGCTCCTGGAATCAGAGGGCAGCCTGCGGTCTGAGGTTAACAAGACTCCCAGCAGAAGGGGCAGGAATATCCCCTGTTGCTCAGATTTACCCCTCCCAATGTGGTAGATCAGCAGCCCCCCCAACCCAGAGTCAGAGACTACAGTACAGAACCAAGCAGCAACCCAT
This sequence comes from Hemitrygon akajei, assembly GCF_048418815.1. NCBI lineage: Eukaryota > Metazoa > Chordata > Chondrichthyes > Myliobatiformes > Dasyatidae > Hemitrygon > Hemitrygon akajei. Next base: position 13,606,780 of record NC_133146.1, on the reverse strand, counting down.
CTAGTCTGTGCTAAACTATTATTCTGCCTAGTCCCATCAAACTGCACCCAGATCATGGCCCTCCTACCCCTCCCATCCACAAGCCTATTCAAACTCCTCAAGTGTTACAGTGGAACCCACATCTACCACTGCTGCTGGTGCCTCGCTCCACGCCGTCACTAGCCTGTGAGTGAAGTCGTTCCCTCTTAAATATTTCACCTATCACCTCTAGTTCTGGTCTCACCCAACCTCAGTGGAAAAACACGAGGAAATCTGCAGATGCTGGAAATTCAAACAACAACACACACAAAATGCTGGTGGAACACAGCAGGCCAGGCAGCATCTATAGGGAGAAGCACTGTCGACGTTTCGGGCCGAGAACCTTTCGTCAGGACTAACTGAAAGGAGAGATAGTAAGAGATTTGAAAGTAGTGGGGGGAGGGGGAAATGTGAAATGATAGGAGAAGACCGGAGGGGGTGGGATGAAGCTAAGAGCTGGAAAGGTGATTGGCAAAAATAATACAGAGCTGGAGAAGGGAAAGGATCATGGGAGGGGAGGCCTAGGGAGAAAGAAAGGAGGAGGGGGGGAGCACCAGAGGGAGATGGAGAACAGGCAAACAACTAAATATGTCAGGGATGGGGTAAGAAGGGGAGGAGGGGCATTAACGGAAATTAGAGAAGTCAATGTTCATGCCATCAGGTTGAAGGCTACCCAGCCGGTATATAAGGTGGAAAAAGCCTGCTTGCATTTAATTTCCCACCACCATCTAAATCTACTCCTCAGCTTTTTTTCTCCAGCCCTGCCGAAGGGTTTTGGACTGAAACGTCGACTGTGCTTTTTTTGATAGGTGGCGCCTGGCCTGCTGAGCTCCCCCAGTATTTTGTGTGTTGCTCGGATTCCCAGCACCTGCTGATTCTCTCTTTGTGGTTTGGTTGCTACACTGCAAAGTCCCCTTCAGGGTATGAAAAGTTTACATCTTCCCTTCGACGGGAGTTCAGTGAAACCCTCTCTCACTGCTCTCCATCGGTGATCCCTGCTACTCTCCAACTCCTTCACCACGAGCTTACCCAGCACCTATCACCTGGTGATCCTCTCCTCTCTCCCATCTTTTAAATCTACTCCTCAGCGTTTCCCCCTCCAGTCCCGCCAAAAGGTTTCGGCCTGAAACGCCGACTGTACTCTTTCCCGGCCTGCTGAGTTCCTCCAGCATTTTGTGCGTGGTGTTGTATTTAATTTATTTATTTTTACTTAATGATACAGCACTAAACAGGCCCTTCCAGTCCAACATGCCACAATACCCAGCGACCCACCTATTTAACATCAGCCTAATCACAGACCAATTAACCTAACTGGTACATCTTTGGACTGTGGGAGGAAACCAGAGCACCTGGAGGAAACCCACGTGGCCACGGGGAGAATGTACTACCTCTTTACAGGTGGCGCTGGGACATCAGTCTGATGCCCTGAGCTGTAATAGTGTCACACTGAGCACTGCACTACCATGGTGCCCTACCCACACCCTTCAGAGTCGTTCTCCAGTAATCCCTGCCAAAAACCATGCTAACGTCCGCACCCAAGGAGCGGATCTGGCCCCACAATGAGTTATTCTTGGCTGATTCACCCTATAATTCTGTCTGGCCTTGGCCCACTTCCATTTGAGAAAGGAGATTTGATGGGGAGCTGTTTAAAACCACAGCGTGTTTTGTTAAATAAAAAGTCCAGTTCCATTGGCCGAGGACCGGTTTTCAATGGACACAGAACGAATAACGAGCCGGAGGAGAGACTCCTCACACACTGATTCAACGGGCTGGCTTCCACACGCAACCCAACACCAGTTCTGTTCTCTGTGCAAAACCCAGATTCCGTCAGCACCCTCAATCAACAAGCAGCGTTAGGCTCGTTACAGTCATCTTAGAAACAGGTCCTTTAGCCCAAATCGGCCCTATGGGTGTCTACTCGAGTCAGTCCCATTGGACCTCATTTGGCCCATATCCCTCTAAGCCAGGGTCCCCAACCTTTTTGATGCCATGGACCAATACAATTAAGCAAGGGGCCTGTGGACCCCAGGTTGTGAATCCCTGCTCTAAGCATTTCACAGCCTTGTACCTGTCCAAATGTTTTTTCGAAGATCACAATTGAATCCATTTCTACCACATCCAATGACAGACTGGAACAATCTGCACCTCTAGACCCCTTTAAAACCTTTCCCCTCCCACTGTGGTCTTTGGCTTTGGAGACCCTGCCCCTGGGCAGGGGGCGTGGAAATTGACCATCCATCCACCCATCGTGATTCTATTGACCTCCAGCAAGGTCACCTCTCAGCCTCCTGTACTCCAGAGCGAACAGCCTCAGACTATCCAATCGTTCCTTTTAACCCAAGCTCTCCAGTCCTAGACACATCCCTGTGATTTTAACTTGCATTCGTCCTGTGGCCGGGCAACTTTTAAACCACGTAGATAAGTGACAACCTTCACCTGACCTACCCGACTCTTCCACCCACAAACACTCTCACCATCTCCTTCACATTCTACCAGTCCCACTTCCTACAACCACAATCATAGACCTATTCCACTTCCCAAAAATCATTCCCAATCAACACCCCTCAGATCCCATCCGCAGCACTCCCAATCCACGTCAGTAGCCCACTCCACCTCCGCTCACACACATCCCACAATGCATCTCATGCCTCAAACACCTCCCATCTTCATGGCCAAAACGCCCCACAACCCCCACACCCCTCTCCCACCGCCCGGCCCACAACCCCTCCCACCGACACCCCCCCACGTCCCACAACCCCCTCCCACCGACACCCCCCACGTCCCACAACCCCTTCCCACCGACACCCCCCACGTCCCACAACCCCCTCCCACCGACACTCCCCCACGCCCCACAGCCCCTTCCCAGCGACACACCCCCACATCCCACAACCCCTTCCCAGCGACACACCCCCACGCCCCACAACCCCCTCCCACCGACACTCCCCCATGCCCCACAGCCCCCTCCCACCGACACCTCCCACCGACACCCCCCCACGTCCCACAACCCCTTCCCACTGACACCCCCCACGTCCCACAAACCCTCCCACCAACACACCCCCACGTCCCACAACCCCCTCCCACCAACACACCCCCACGTCCCACAACCCCCTCCCACTGACACACCCCCACATCCCACAACCCCTTCCCAGCGACACACCCCCCACATCCCACAAACCCTCCCACCAACACACCCCCACGTCCCATAACCCCCTCGCACTGACATCTCACAACCCCTTCCACTGACAGAACCCCTCCCACCGACACTCCCCACACCCCACAACCCCATCCTCCTGACAGCCCCCCACAAATCCCTCCCACCGCCCGGCTCCACACGCCCCACAAGCCCACCCACACTCCCCACTTCAAATCCCACACCACAAAACCCCTTCCACTGCATTACCATAATCTGACCTGTGCACTCAACCTCAAAACCTTCCAGCTGTAACACCCCCCTCCACAATCCTCCTCATTCACCCCTACACCCATCACTGCCTCAACTACAATGCCTACACTCACCCCCAGTATCCTGCCTCTCATACCCCACCCTTCTCACCACACCCTTTTTCTGTCCCCCACCTCAACCCTGCCTGTGCCATTCACATGCGCCCCTCCCTTCTCATCAACCACCCCTCCAACAGAAAATTGGGGCACTGAAAATGACCTCATTAAGACTCGGGGTCTGTGCTGGGACGGAGGGGTTATCGGTGCAGGTGGAACCATTTGAGGCCCTGCACTGGTCGGGTCGACCATGGATGGTGCATCCCATCTGTCCACGTGATGCACAAGCCAGGACAGTACGACATGGAGGGAAGCTGTTGCCCATGTAACAGGCTCCCCTTCTCCACTCAGCTGATGAATCCAAAGGAACGGCGGAGATTGACACGGTTTGGCACCAGTGCCTGTCAGCATTGAATTCCACATAGGACGGCCTTAGAGACCCCATTTCTTGATTTCCCCCTCGCTGTTTACTCCCGAAGCCTTCCCCGTGAGTGGGTGTAGCCGCAAGGCAGCGGAGGTTTGAGATCAGAGTTTTCCTTCTCCGAGATGAGCTGCCAACCACGGCCGATGAGCCCCATCTGCCCCAAGTGACTGGCTTTAAGGTGACAGGATCCTACCTCTGCTCCTTCTCCTGTCAGTAGAAACGGTTCTACTGGGCTCAGTAGCTAAGCCACAATTGAATGCCAGGAGCTGGACTTGGTTATCAGAGGCCATTGGAGGCACTACCACCCTCGGCTATGACAACCTTAATGAACCAGGAGGAGCCATGACCTACCAAATAGAACAGATTCATGGTGGCTAATCGTTTGCATGGAACAGGATTGAGGGGCAGAAGGGCCTCATCCTGTTCCTATTCAGTGCCAAAGTGGTCAACGTGCCCTCTCTCCCACTTCCCTGTAAGATGCTGAAGGGGGAAGTGGGGCTGGCTGAAAGAGTCAGAGCACCACAGCACAGAAGGCCCCTCGGCCCATCTAATCAAAGTCAAATTGTTATTCTGCAATCCCATTGATCCACACCCAGTCCTCCACACCCCTCTTCTCCATGTACCCATCAAAACCTGTCTAAAATATCACATCATCCCACAGGCAGCTCGTTCCACACACTCACCACCGAGTGAAGAACTTACTCAAGCTCCCGTTAAATATCTCACCCTTAAACCATGGCCTCTAGTTCCAGTCTCACTCAACCTTGGTGGAAAAAATTGCTTGCATTTACCCTCATAACTTTGTATACTTCCATCAAATTTCCCTCGTTCTCCTATAGACCAGGGAACAAAGAACTGACTTATTCAACCCTTCGCTATGACTCAGATCTTCAAGTCCTGGCAAATTTCTGTAAGTTTCCTCTGTACTCTTTTATTGAGCTCTTCCTGTGCCCCACGTGATCCTTGCCTTCAGTCACCCAAGCAACAGCTGCACGTTTGCTGTCCATTGTACAGAGGTCTGGCCAGGACGGAGAGTGAGAGCGGTTCGATGATGGATGGAACGGAAACTGCTGTTCGTTCCTCAACGCTGCGTGACTGGTGAACTGCGAGGTGTCGCCCAGACTCTCGATTCACCGGCCCACACCCTCACCCCGATCTCAACAGGGAAAATCCCTCAGCACGGGGAAACAGCAGCAGGTCCAGAATTCATGGAGTAACTTCTCACCGCAATGTCCCAGTGGCCACCCGTTTTAGTTCTGCTTCCTATTCTGACATGTCATGAGGAGGCTACATTCAGTTTGGAGGAGCAATGCCTCTTACTCATCTAGGTAGCCTCCAACCTGATGTCGTGAACATCAATTTCTCTAACTTTCGGTAATTTCTCCACTTCCCTCCTCCTCTCTTTTTCAATTCCCCATTCTGGCTGCTCTCTTACCTCTTCTCACCACTCCATCATGTCTGCCTGGTGCCCCACCTCTCCTTTCTTCCATTGCTCATGGACCACTGTCCTATCAGGTTCCTCCTCCAGCCCTCCACCTCTTCTACCCGTCACTTCCCAGCCTCTTGCTTCATACCCTTCTCCCACCCACACACTCACCTGACTTCAACTATTTGCTAGCTTGTACTCTTTACCCTCCACCCTTCCTTTCCATTCCTGATGAATGGTCTCGGCCCGAAACATCGACTGTTTACTCCTCTCCGTGGATGCTGCCTGTCCTGCCGCATTCCTCCAGCATTTTGTGTGTGTTACTCTGAATTTCCAGCATCTGCAGGATCCTCAGTGTCCTAGAATTCCACAGGGAAGGGGCTGCCCGGAGATGGATTACGTTATGATCCAGGGAGAGCGCCATGGATGATTTACAACATACAAAACCACTAGTGATTTACAAACTGCCTCTGCTTCAATTGGTACCCAATGGCTTGACCCTCACAGACATCAGTTTGTGTGGAGGGCAAGTCATTGGGTACATTTAAGGCAGAGATTGTAGGCTCTTGTTTGGTAAGGGGGGGTGGGTAGGGTTAGGTCAAAGCTACAAATTTCACAACACACATCAGTAACAATAAACCCGACTCGGATTCTGAGAAACGCGACTGCGGTAGAGCAGAATTGACGGGCTGAATGGCCCAATTCTACTCCTAGACCTTAAAGTCAAACCCAATGGATTTCAAACTCTGAGCAAAAACGAGAACGTAGAACACACTGCACAATACAGGCCCTTCGGCCCACAATGTTGTGATGGCCTTATAACCTACTCCAAGATCAATCTGATGTTTTCCTCCCACACAGCCCTCCATTTTTCTATCATCCATGTGCCTACCCGAGAGTCTCTGAAACGTGTCTGATATATCTGCCTCTACTGCCAGCCCTGTCAGGGTGTTCCACACACCCATCACTGTGTAAAAACTTGCCTCTGACATCTCCCCACTTATAAATTCCTCCAGTCATCTTAAAATTATGCCCCCTTGTATTAGCCAAAAGGTGGCATGAAGTGGGAACATGAACAGTAAGAAAGGCTTCCAGAGACAGAGGGTGAAGGGACCCGGAGCTCAGCCCTGACCTTGCCCCTCTTTTCCCCACCTCATGGAGGGGAAGTTTGCTCCACCGGCTCCCTATCCTCCCCTTCTCTGGCTTTGCCAGTTCAAATCCGGGATTGAGGGCGAACCAGCCTGCTTCCCCCTCCACTTACCCAGTGTAGGGGAAGGTGAGCACTGCATGTCACCCTCCCCTCCACCCAGCCACTCTGCCCTCCTCATCTCCCACTCCTCCTGCCCTCCTCTAGCCCATCTCAACATCCACTCCTCTCCTGCACTCCACGCCCCTTCCACATTTCCTCCCATATAATAATTACAGCATGGAAACAGGACATCTCGGTCCTTCTAGTCCGAGCCGAACACTTACTCACCTAGTCCCACCGACCTGCACTCAGTCCATCACCCTCCATTCCTTTCCTGTCCATATACCTATCCAATTTTACCTTAAATGACAATATCGAACCTGCCTCTACCACTTCGACTGGAAGCTCGTTCCACACAGCTACCACTCTCTGAGTAAAGAAGTTCCCCCTCCTGTTACCCCTAAACTTTTGCCCCTTAACTCTCAATTCATGTCCTCTACAATCTCCCCTATTCTTCTTCCTCCACTTCCCCTTCACCCAATTCCCCCCCTCCCCTCCAACCTGCAATCCATATCCCACCCCCTCCATCCCATTATCCTTCCTACCCTATTCTTCTTCCTCCACCTCCCCTCCACACCATTCCCCTCCCATCTGTCCCAAATCCCTTTGCCTTCCCCTCCATCGTCAGCACCCCATTTACTTTCCTCTCTGCCATTCCCCCTCCACCCCCTACATCTCCACCCCTCAAAATCCCTCTTCTATCCTGCCTCCACTCCTTCCATCAATACCACCAACTTCCCCATCACCCAACACCAGTTCTCCCTTTACTCTCCACACCCCTTCATACCCTGCTATACCCCAGCCTTTATCCATTCCATCTCCAGCACCTCATTCCCCAATCCCCTGCTCCTCTAGAACTCTACCCCATTCCCCGTCCTTCTCCATCCTCTATCGCCCACCCTCCAACCCTCTTGCCCTCTATCTCTACCACCCAATTCCCATGTCCATGTCCTCTCTATCCCTCACCCTCAAACACACCTCTCTTCTTCCTCTCCACGTCTACCACCCAGTGACCCTCCTCTCCACGTCCACCACCTGGTGCCCCCCTCCTCTCCGCGTCCACCACCCGGTGCCCCCCTCCTCTCCGCGTCCACCACCCAATGCCCCCCTCCTCTCCGCGTCCACCACCCAGTGCCCCCCTCCTCTCCGTGTCCACCACCCGGTGCCCCCCTCCTCTCCGCATCCACCACCCGGTGCCCCTCTCCTCTCCATGTCTACCACCCAGTGACCCTCCTCTCCGCGTCCACCACCCGGTGCCCCCCTCCTCTCCATGTCTACCACCCAGTGACCCTCCTCTCCGCGTCCACCACCCGGTGCCCCCCTCCTCTCCGCGTCTACCACCCGGTGCCCCCCTCTTCTCCGCGTCCACCACCCGGTGCCCCTCTCCTCTCCGTGTCTACCACCCGGTGCCCCCCTCCTCTCCATGTCTACCACCCAGTGACCCTCCTCTCCGCGTCCACCACCCGGTGCCCCCCTCCTCTCCGCGTCCACCACCCGGTGCCCCTCTCCTCTCCGCGTCCACTACCCAATGCCCCCCTCCTCTCCGCGACCACCACCCAATGCCCCCTCCTCTCCATGTCTACCACCCAGTGCCCCCCTCTTTTCCATGACTACCACCCAATGCCCCATCCTCTCCATGTCCCCTCTATGCCTCACCCTCCAACACCCCTCCCTGTCCTCTATCCAATCACCCCCACCCAACGTCGCCCCGCGGCCGCCGGTACTCACGGGGCTCATGGACGCCCGGGTGGTCGCTGAGCTCTATCACGTACAGGTGCCGGCCCTGCAGGCTGCGCCCGATGCTGTACAGGCGGCTGATGAACGGGCAGTCCCGCTGCACGGCGAGCAGCGCCCGGACCAGCGCGTCGTACCGGTGATGCTGGAACTCGAGCGCGGCGGCCAGAGCCACGGCGAGCGCGGCCAGGCTCAGCACAAGGCAGCCGAGGCGAGGTAACATGGTGGCGGTCGCCGTTAACCAGGCGAGTCGAGTCCAATCCAACCCAACCCTCCCGCGCCGGAGCGAAAGGGGTGGAGGAGAGGTAGTTCCCTGTATTTAAAGTGACATCTTCCCCAGATTTTATGGTCTCCTAACCTCCTGCACCGGGTGCCAATATGAATCCCTCTCTTCTCTCGCGTTTCATCAAAAAGCCCAGGGAGCGCTTTGCATAGAGTAATTCTAGAACCAATTCCCTAGGAATAAATTCCTGTAAGTCAATACTGTTTAATGTCATTTCCAGCACACAAGTGTAAAGGGGAGTGAAATAATTGTTAGTCCGGATCCGATGCAGCACCAAAAGAAAACGCAATAAGATGAAGAACACAATAAACGCCTAAAAATTTATTGATTATATGTCCATAAAGCGATGTTGGTCACAGGCTGAGGTGAGTGACAGGAAATGATTAAAGTAATGGCGTACAAGAAGACGTTACAGTTCAAAGGTCAAAGTAAATTTATTATCGAAGTAATTATTATTCTCCATGTACTGCTTGAGATTTATTTTTCTTGCAGGCATTCCCAGTAGAATAGAACTATTAAGTGAAATCAAAGTACACAGTTCAAAGTAGAACTTATATACAGTAGAATCAATGAAAAGCTACACGCAAAGACTGACACAAACAATAATGTGCAAAAGGTAATCTGGGCAAATAAAACAACGGGGGCGACACGCACAAAGTGCCGGAGGAACTCAGCAGGCCAGCAGCGTCTATGGAAAAGAGTAAACAGTCAACGTTTCGGGTCCTGCTGAAGGGTCTCGGCCTGAAACGTCGACTGTTTACGCTTTTCCGCGGATGCTGCCCGGCCTGCTGAGTTCCTCCGGCACTTTGTGTGGGTGTTGCTTGGATTCCCAGCATCCGCGGATTTTCTCTTGTTTGGAATTAAAACAAGCACAAACAAGTCGATAAATCATGAGTTGTAGAGTCCTTGAAAGAGAGTCCAGAGGTTGCGGAATCAGTTCAGCGTTGAGGTGGGTGAAGTTATCCGCACGTGTACAGGAGTCTGATGGTTGAAGGGTAGTAACTTCATGAATTTGGTGGTGTGGGACCTAAGGCTCCTGTACTTCGTCTACTGGCAGGAGCGAGATGAGATGGGTGGGGTTCCCTGATGATGGATGTTGGTAGTGCTCCTAGTTCAGCTGCTCTGTGGTGTGGAGGGCTAATAGATCCCCAGCTGAGAATAACTGGAGGGAGAGGAGTTGCTGTGGGACTTCGACTGAGCACAGTTATCGATATGTTTACCCCAGCAGGCTGAGGTCCGTTCCTGGCACATATCCACTGGGAGTGACGTTGCAACCAGTGTTTCACAACCCCACAGTCCAGGGGTCGGGCGATGGCACAACTTTGGCTCCACAACAGCAAGGATTAACTCTTTGAGAGCTGCAGCCAGTCGCAGAGATGCCTTGGGGCAAGGGGTTTAGATAAAGCAGCGGACAATCGTTGCCCATGTTATATACACAATAGCAGGTATGCAGCAGTAAAATCGCAGGGTGGGGTATAATCGTAGGTTTGGGGGTTTAGTGTTGATAATCCTGGGAACAGATTATCACGCTGTGATGAACTGGGACTACATCGATCACACTGCTGCTGCCCTTGCCTGGCGGACAATGCGTGTTTGGGACGTGCGATTGATTTGTGATTGTACTGCCATGTTCGTGGACGGGTTGCTGTTTGGTTCTCCAGGTGAGATGTTTAATAACAGGACTGCTTCATCCTGGATGGTGCCCACTCTCTTCAGCTGTCGGAACTAGAAAAGTAGAGCGTGTCCACTCAGCCTTTGACTTTTCACTTTCCTCTCTACCTGCTGGATATTGAAAAGCCGAGATGGATGTGGAGAGGATGTTTCCGATCGTGAGAGGGTGTGGGATCAGGGAACACAGCCTTAGAATAGAAGGACATCACTTTAGAACAGTAATGAGGAGAGACTCATTTAGCCAGAAAATCAGCGGAATTCATTCCCACGTTCGGCTGTGGAGACTAAGTCATTGAATATATTGAAAATGGGCTTAATTATCTTAATTAGTCAGTGTTTCAAAGGTTATGGGAGAAGGCAGGAGGATGAAGTTGAGAGGGCAGATTAATCAGCCATCATAAAACGGAGAATCCTAATTTTGCTCATGTGTCTTATGGTCTAATAGAACCATAGAACATTACAGCACAGAAGCAGGCCTTTTGGCCCTTCTTGGCTGTGCCGAACCATTTTTCTGCTTAGTCCCACTGACCTGCACCTGGACCATATCCCTCCAAACCCCTCTCATCCATATACTTGTCCAAGTTTTTCTTAAATGTTAAAAGTGAGCCCGCATTCACCACTTCATCCGGCAGCTCATTCCACACTCCCACCACTCTCTGCGTGAAGAAGCCCCCCCCCCCCAATGTTCCCTTTAAACTTTTCCCCTTCACCCTTAACCCATGACCTCTGGTTTTTTTTTCTCCCCTAGCCTAATACTATGTCTAGTATTATGGCCTGAGAGACGGTTGGAGGTGAGCTACCTTCCTGAAGGTGCTGTCCACGTGATGTTGAATCAGGTCACCAGCGCTGCTATACATGAGATGTCCAGGGTTTAGACCAGCGACAATGACTCTGCTCCAAGTCGGGATGGCTGCTGCCTTGCCAGGAGACTGTGTGGGTGTGGTGCTCCCGTGGCCCTGTTTGGTGGTAGAGACTTCGGATTTGGGAGGGTATCCCAAATCCTCCCAACGCGGGATGGCCCAGTGTGGGTGCAAGTGAGTAACAATACCCACCAGAGTCAGCTTTGGTTTTGATGGCTCGTTGTTGCTTGTTATGTTCTGTTTCGTGGTGTTCCACATCGTGCTGCTGAACGTGGCGGGTGTGTTATGTTAACACCGGACTGTGTGGTGGCGTTTGTGGCTTGCCCCCCAGCACAACCTCGGGTTGTGTGGTTTACTCGTGCAAACAACACATTTCACTCTACGTTTCAATGATAAATGAATCCGGTGGTGGAGAGAGTAGGTGGGGCGTCTGTCAAACAGTTCCTTGTCCTGGATGGTCTCAAACCTCCCAGGAATGTTTGGAGTAGCCTCATGCTCTCGTGCTTTCTAGATGGAGAGAAGGCCTTCTGGTATCGGGCGATGAGTCACTCACCTCAGGATAGATGGTATCTGATCTACTCTCGTTTTCTGTAGCCGGCCCATGAAATGTTGGTGGGCAGCTCGGTAGTGTAGGTGTTGGTGTAATGTTTACAGTGCCAGCAACTTGGGTTCAATTCATGCTACTGTCTGTAATGAGTTGGTACACTCTCTCCATAACCGCAGGGGTTTCCTTCCAATGCTCCGGTTTCTGCCCACACTCTAAAGACGTACGGGTTGAGGTTAGTAGGTTGTGGGCGTGCTAGATGCTTGGAAACACTTGCAGACTGCCCCCATCATATCCTTGGACTGTGCTGGTCATTTCACTCTGTTTCGATGTACAAGTGACAAGTAAAGCAAATCTTTGTCTTATCCTTAGAATCTCTCTCCCTTGTTAAATGCCCAGTTATCCCTGCCATGCATAACTAGATGAGAGAGGACTGCAGAGTTTCTTTCTGGTCAGTGGTAGTGAGATCACTTCATTGCCTATTGCCTGGTGTTTTATAGGCTTAATTGGTTTTATGGCAATTCAAATATACAGTCCAAAAATCACAAGTTTTGGACCCAGCCCGATACCTCCCCGTCATCAGTAGTGTCTTCCAGAGGAGCTGCCTCAAGAAAGTTACATCCATCATCAGAGATCCCCACCATACAGGTCATACCATCTTCTCTCAGCTCCCATCGGGCAGGAAGTACAGAGGCCTGAAGTCCCACACCAGCAAGTTCAGGAACAGCAAATTCCCTTCAACCATTCGGTTCTTGAACTGACCTGCACAGCCCTAATCAATACAGTTCAGTAACCCTATGACCACTCCAATCACTTTAAACTTAAAGTAGACTTTTTCCTTGTTCTAATTAGGACCCTTCTTGTAAAAGTTGTCTGTGCTTTTCTTGTGACTGCTGCTGATATGGCGCTATGGACCTGCAATGCTGCAGCAAATAGGTCTTTCTTTGCACCTTTGCAATAAACTCACCTTTTAACTTTTTGACTTTTGCCACAGCTCCGTACTACAGTTTAGCAAGCCCTCCCACACTCCTCATCGGACCAGAGTCGATTCCCAGTCTTGTGCGGGAGAAGACAACCCACAGTGCTGACGTACTGTACGCGTCTGAAACTGCCGATGGCTCGAGACACCTTATGGCTGCTCACCTGGAGGCTGCCACATCTGTTCTGGCTTCATGCCGTTTAGCAAGGTGTTAGTGCTACACGACACCACCCTTGAGCAAATTTCCTTTATGTGGTGTGAGCTCTGTTTTGCTTCTGCTAACGCTTCTTTGAAGCTGCTTGTAACAGGTGGTACTGGTTGTTGTGCACCTTGGGGGTGTCAGTAAAGTGAGACACTCACTCAATAAGCAGTCGACTTCTATGGGTGTGTGACACCTGTTTCAGTCCATGAACGCATTAACATTACCTCTTTAATTGTCTTTTGCACCACTTATTTATTTTTGTGACATATAGTAATTTTTTTATGTATCGCACTGTACTGTTGCCACAAGGCAACAGATTTCACAACCTATGTCAGTGATAATAAATCTGTTGTGTGGCGGGGTGGTGATACGTCTCTATCAAAGGGAGTGTAAGGACCTTCCCTCTGCTGGCCTGCAGGTTACCCCTGGGCAGGGTGTAGCACCTGCTTAGCCACCCCCCCGCCCCCATCGATCAGAGTGATGTTAAGCCACGGGAGCAGGTGGTGGATGGTGGGATGAGCAGCCGGTGCAGATCACGAGTCCTGATTATGCGACCACTGACGCCAGGCAGACCATATCTGGAACGCATCGACAACGGCTGGGGTCACCCGTCTTGTAAAGACTCTGTCTAGAAGAAGGCAACGGCAAAACAACTTTGGTACTAAAACTTGCCACGAGCTATCATGGTTATGAGACCACGATCACCTTCATCATACGACACGGCACGCAATGGCTTAAGCTGATTCTGACTCTGCTGCAAGTTGTCGGAGTGACCTCCCTTTAGGTTTCTTCAACCCATAAAGTTGTCGAGAAGTGTGATGATTAAAAAAAAAGTCATAAAGCACTACAGTACAATAATAGGCCCTTTGGCCCATCTAGTCCATGCCAATATATCATTTTGCCTAGTCCCATCGATCTGTACCTGGACCATAGCCCTCCATATCATTTAGAAACCATTGAGGCGAGTAGTAGTTGGAAAATAAACAGGGAACTTTGTTATTTTTATTGCAATTGTGATTTTTAATTTTTTTTTACAAAATATACAGATATGGATGGCTAAGCATTCGTGTGCCGTGGTGGAGGTTATACAAACCAAGTTACGCAGGGAGACCTTGGTGGATGATTGGGAGAGAACATACTGTTGCAAACACTCTCACACATAGCTCGCCACTGCCCCTGCTGGTAAAGGCTGGGAGTACAAGGGACAGCCGAGGCGCTGCTCTTGGAGGACTCCTGGCAACGGCGGGGGCTGTGGCCGTTCTCAACAGTGTTGCTGGGTAAGGGGAGCAAGGCCAGGAATGTAAGGATGTACATACACACCCCTGCGTGCGTGTGTGTGGGTCTGTCCATGCAAGTGTGCACATCAGCAGGATTACTGTCAGCCTCTTGGTTTGCGGGAGATGGGTTTGGGACAGACCGTTGCAGCTGTTGGAAATGAGGGAGCTGTCAAGTGACCCGGATAGCTGTCACAGAGGAAGATTCATAAGAGGGGATGGCAGAGTTTGCCTCAAGAATACAGAGGTACTGCCCAAACATAAGAGATTCTGCAGATGTAAGAAATCCAGAGCAACACACACAAAATGCTGGAGGAGCTCAGCAAATCAGGTGGTATCTATGGAAATGAATAAACAGTTGATGTTTGAGGCCGGGACCCTTCATCAGAACCGAAAAGGAATGGGACAGAAGCCAGAATAAGAAGGTGGGGAGAGGTCCTTCCTTTCCAGACCTGATGAATGGTCTCGGCCTGAAATGATGCCTAGTTATTCTCTGCGATAGATGCCTCCCGACCTGCTGAGTTCCTCCAGCATTTTGTGCCTGTTTCCCACATATCAAAACCATAATGGTTGGTATGTTCACTAGCCCTTGGGGTGGGTGGGGGGTACAATCTGGGGAGAGTTGATGGGCGTTTGGGGAGAATAAAATATTATATATGTAGGCACGAGAGAAACTGCAAATGCTGGAAATCTTGAGCAACACCCACAAAATGCTGGAAGTACTCAGCAGGCCAGTCAGCGTGTATGGAGATGAACAAAGAATGAACACTTTAGGCGGAGACCCGTCATCAGCATTGCTGAACTGGCTCGTTATGGTCACACGTACTGAGGAACAGTGAAAAGCCTTTGTGTGCGATTCTGATAGATCAACTAAACAAAATCAGCAGGGATATAAGATGCTGCCACACTGCAGACACACTGACGGAAAAATCATCTTTCCAATCCTTCTGGGATTCTGAGATTGTATCGCTCTTTAATACCAGTAGTTCCGAATAAAATCAGACTCCATTGTATTCTGGAGGGTTGGGGGGGGGGGGGGGGGTGTTATAGAGACGGAATACACCAACTGTGCAAGACACAGATGACCCAGGCTCCTGCTCTGCTCTGGGGAGTTGACATTAGTTTCTCACCTCCACAGAGCATCCGAGCTGTCACATTTGGTATTGACAGAATACTATGTTTAATCCCCAAGTAACTGATCCTGTCCCTCTAAGTGGACATTGTCTAAAACCAAACCATTCTTCCCAGTACAAAAGACAAGCTTTGGACTGTGTCTGCCACTGGAAACATTCTCACCTACCCTTCATACTATAGGATGTCTTGATTACATCTTCCTTTAATCTCTTTTCCATTAAAAGAACAATCCTAGTTTCACTTACCCTCAGTCACATCCTATGTAAGTTAATGTAACTGAAGGCTCGGAGTTTGGTTGACAAATCTCATTTGCCATTCCCATGCCATATCCCTTCCGCTTTTCCACTCCTGTATTGGAGTTCACTCAAACTCAACTCACTGCTGACAGCAGGATATTCAAAGTATCTGCCCAAAAGATCCCTTCTACAAGGACACAATCAGCCAGAAAAAGAGAAGTTCCAATATATTACCCAGTCCCAGGACAGGGACAGCACGGGTTAGATACAGAGTGAAGCTCCCTCTACACTGTCCCATCACACACTCCCAGGACAGGGACAGCACGGGTTAGATACAGAGTGAAGCTCCCTCTACACTGTCCCATCACACACTCCCAGGACAGGGACAGCACGGGTTAGATACAGAGTGAAGCTCCCTCTACACTGTCCCATCACACACTCCCAGGACAGGGACAGCACGGGTTAGATACAGAGTGAAGCTCCCTCTACACTGTCCCATCACACACTCCCAGGACAGGGACTGCACGGGTTAAATACAGAGTGAAGCTCCCTCTACACTGTCCCATCACACACTCCCAGGGCAGGGACAGCACGGGTTAGATACAGAGTGAATCTCCCTCCACACTGTCCCATCACACACTCCCAGGACAGGGACAGCACGGGTTAGATACAGAGTGAAGCTCCCTCCGCACTGTCCCATCACACACTCCCAGGACAGGGACTACACGGGTTAGATACAGAGTGAAGCTCCCTCTACACTGTCCCATCACACACTCCCAGGACAGGGACAGCACGGGTTAGATACAGAGTGAAGCTCCCTCTACACTGTCCCATCACACACTCCCAGGACAGGGACAGCACGGGTTAGACACAGAGTGAAGCTCCCTCTACACTGTCCCATCACACGCTCCCAGGACAGGGACAGCACGGGTTAGATACAGAGTGAAGCTCCCTCAGCAGGTAAATGCCAAAGTAAATTTTCTGCACAAATTATCTCAGGGGTTTACACCAGGTACCCCAGAGAGGAGACTGTGTGACGTAACTAGAACAGTTATTGCCCCAAGTAAAGCCTGGGGTTTTCTCGCAGATCTGTGCAGCAGACAGAAACACTATTACAAAGCAGTCAGTTAGTTATTGTTAATAAACAAGCTAAATCAATCATTTGAGGTTTTGCCCCTCAGACTATTGATTTGTCTGTTGCAATGCAGGTTAAGACTTAAAATTAAGTCACAAACCAGAGATCAACTGTTAAAAGTATCAGTATTCTTATCGTCCTCACGATAAGAAGTTACTCCACCATTTCAGTCCCTTTATATTCAAAGTACTTGCCTGTCCTTTTGTTTTTACTTCTTGATGTTTTCACTTCCTACGCTCTCCTTCAGGGGTCTGGAGTGCCTAACAAAGGGCGGGGAACGGTGGCTATCGCTTCAACTTGGTGCATGTTGAAGAGACGGCTCAGGAGGGAGGGTTATAAACCAGAGAAATTTACAGCCTTAGGGCACCATCTGATCCACCATTGTCCATGTGGATGGCCAGAGAGGAGCTGAGGTTACTCTGGCTTCTCCGCTCACAGTCTGTTGCACTCCCAGACACGAGTGTTAAAGTGGTCACCCTCATCTGCTTTGTGCAGATTCCGTCTCCACCAGCCTTTCAGACGGGGAGATTCTCCAGTGCTCTCATTGGCATTGGTATGTTGGAGTTTCAAGGGTGTTTGGCTTCACTGAATGCCAGGTACAAAAACCTAACCCGTTGGGTCTGACAATGAGCAATTTCTCCAGGGGACACTCCTTGTGCTTCTTGACATATTCTTAAAGAATAATCCTCATTCTGAAAGAGGACCTCTGTGTGAAAACTTTTCACTCCAAGTGAAGACTTCTCATTCTGCGTGAGGGATCCTCATTCAGGGTGAGATAAGACCGTAAGACATTGGATCAGTATCAGGCTATTCGGCCCATCAAGTCTGCACTGTCATTCAATCATAGTTGAATTATTACCCCTCTCATCATCATCATTCTGCCTTCTCTCCATAACCTTTGATGCTCTTCTTAATTAAGAACCTATGAACCTCTGCTTTAAATATATCCAATGATTTAGTCTCCTCAGCTATCTGTGGCAACAAATTCCCCAGATTCACCACCATCTGGTTAAAGAATTTCCTCCTCATCTCTGTTCTAAAGGGATGACCTTCTATTCTGAGGCTCTTCCCTCTGATCATAGACTCTCCCACGATTGGAAACATCCTCTCCACATCCATTCTCTCTAGGCCTTTCAACAATCAGTCGGTTTCAATGGGGTCCCCCTCATTCTTCTAAATTTCAGTGAGTACAGGTCCAGAGCCATCAATGCTCCTCATACGTTAACATTTTCATTCCTGGGATAATTTTCACAAGCCTCCTTTGGAAGCTGTCCAATGCCAGCACATCCTAAGGGGCCCAAAACTGCTCACAATAAAGGAATCCTCCTTCTGAATGAGGAATTCTCATCCTCATGCTCCAATACACCCTGTGACTGTAACCTAATCCAGCCCAATGTCTTTGCAATCTTCCACACCAGGAGACCCCTGGAAGTTCCAGTTTCCAGCTGCACCATCTTCAGCGAGTTACCTTCTGCCGCAGGGCGAAGGAGGATGAGAGCTAACTTGATAGAGGTGATAAGGAGCATAGATCGAGTGGACAGACAGAGACTTTTTCCCGGGGCAGAAATGGCGGATACGAAGGGGCATCATTTTAAAGTGTCACACACAAAATGCTGGATGAACTCAGTAGGTCAGGCAGCATGTATGGAAATGAACAAACAATCGATGTTTCGGACCCTTCATCAGGAATTAGAGGGTGTTCGAAGGCGCCTGGAGGAAAGTATAATGGGGGGTGTCAGGGGAAAGTTCTTAATACAAAGAGTGGTGGGTGGAAGGGTGGTGGTGGGGCAGATGTATGAGACATACTTAAGAGACTAATAGATAGGCACTTTGATGATAGAAATGCAGAGGGCTATGTGGGAGGGAAGGGTTAGATTTCTAAAAGATGAACAGAACATCGTGGGCCATAGTGCATGTACTGTTCTGTAATCTTCTATGTACTCTGTTCACAGAGAGCCCAAGTATTGGAATTCCATCTACAAATCTCTCCAACCATCTTTCCTCCTAACTCTAGGTCCAAGTGTTTGAGATGCCTCACTGCGTTCTTCTGTCAGTCAGTGTCAGGTATTAATGGTCACCGTTCCGTTGACAAGCAGTCACTCAATTTGAGGCATTGTTGCCTTCATAGAGTCGTGAGTCACTAAATTCAGAGAATGGGAACAATTTCTCTAGCCAATGATGAAACTGCTTCCAAAATGTGTTAAATTATTTTGAGATATTCTCAATACTTCCCCAGCTCTTCAAGTGGGCTCACCCATTTACATTGTCTTTGATCAGTTGACAACTGTTACCCACATTTGCAAGGTTCACCTTGGAAGAAGGCTCTATTATAAAGGGTCTATTCACTTTGAGGACTTTAGTAAAATAGACAACATCTGGCAGAGACATTTGCTGATATATTTGTGAAGGGTCCATTGAGAGATTATTGGAGATGCAAGAATATTCTTTACTACAAAGCTTCTAGACAATGGATTGTTGCAATGTGAGGTCACTATACAGTCTCCGCTGTTCCATCACACACTCCCAGGACAGAGACAGCACGGGTTAGATACAGAGTGAAACTCCCTCTACACTGTCCCATCACACACTCCCAGGACAGGGACAGCACGGGTTAGATACAGAGTGAAGCTCCTTCTACACTGTCCCATCACACACTCCCAGGGCAGGGACAGCACGGGTTAGATACAGAGTGAATCTCCCTCTACACTGTCCCATCACACACTCCCAGGACAGGGACAGCACGGATTAGATACAGAGTGAAGCTCCCTCTACACTGTCCCATCACACACTCCCAGGACAGGGATAGCACGGGTTAGATACAGAGTGAAGCTCCCTCTACACTGTCCCATCACACACTCCCAGGACAGGGACAGCACATGTTAGATACAGAGTGAAGCTCCCTCTACACTGTCCATCACACACTCCCAGGACAGGGACAGCACGGGTTAGATACAGAGTGAATCTCCCTCTACACTGTCCCATCACACACTCCCAGGACAGGGACAGCACATGTTAGATACAGAGTGAAGCTCCCTCCACATTATCCCATGAGGTTTATTTTTGACCCGTGGAGTTAGAATTTAAACCTGGGCAATGAAGCTGAAGGGGACAAGGAAGACATTTTGGCACAGGCGGACCTCGTTCCGTGGGTCTGACCTCATACAGCAGGCAACGTGACAGATGGAAGGGATGGACTGCAGGTAATTCGCCATTTTTTGCCCCCATGCAACCTTGCATTTCTGTATAAAGATGCTTATAGTGTGACCCAGTAACATGCTGTGTAGATCTGTGTCCTCCGCACTTGGGCGCATGTATTGTGACTTGCACACCCCACAGCTGCAACACTGTGAGGTTCTTCCATGCCGATTCTTCGCATTCTCGAGCAGGTCCGTGAAAAAGTACAAAATGTCCGTCACAGGAGGCCTGTTCTTTCTTTCCTCTCCACGTCTGTGGTCAATAACGTTGTCCAAACCTTCACCTCCCCCACCTCCAAATGAAGTTCTGATTCAGAAGTTGAAGCTCCCCATTGAACAAGTCAAAGGCCCAAGGTCGGCCCACCAAGGACAGAAGGCGAGGAGTCAGAGGTCAGCTCAGCACTGACCTCAGCCCCACCTCTGACCTCTAGATGACATTCTCAAAAAGCTGCATTGACTTCATGATGTTTTCATCCTGAGAAAAATTAGGAAGAAAATAATTAGTGATGATAACCCATATTCACCCACAGATCCTTGTGCAGAATGCAATCAGGCATGTTCACTAACGCACTCGCTCACATCTGTTCAGTAACACTCTTAGCCTTTCCTCTATCCATCTGGCTTACGTACGTTCGTTACACATCTTTGCCCTTAGACTCACTCACACACACACACACACACACACACCACACACAAGTGCAAGAATCTCAAATTTCCTTTGATTTACAGTGGAGAGTATTCTAGATTCAAGATTGCTTAATGACATTTCCCGTAAGGAGAACAAAATATTTGTTACTCGGACCCGATGCAACAGAAAAAAAAACACAAAAGATAAAGAACACAACAATAATAATAAAAATGCACAATAAATATAAATACATAAGATAGCTGATGTGCATAGATTGTATGTCCATAACGTGAGGCTAGGTTGTACATAATGTGACTGACAGGAAATAATAAAGTAGTGGTGGAGTTAGTGGGTGGAGCTTTACTGTTCGGGGAAAGTAACTG
Source organism: Hemitrygon akajei (assembly GCF_048418815.1). Classification (NCBI taxonomy): domain Eukaryota; kingdom Metazoa; phylum Chordata; class Chondrichthyes; order Myliobatiformes; family Dasyatidae; genus Hemitrygon; species Hemitrygon akajei. The sequence continues at coordinate 13,585,908 of NC_133146.1, read as the reverse complement.
TTTTTGTGTCTGGAGGTCCTAGTGTGGATGCGACGTAGCCTCCTCCCTGATGGGACAAACAGTCCATGACCAGGTTATTTGGGATCCTTCATGATGTTACTGTCCCTTTTCTGGCACCTTTCTGTGTATATGCCCTTGATGGTGGGTGGGCTGGTGTCAGTGATGCATTGGGCAGTTTTGGCTCCCCGTTGTAGAGTCTTCCTGTCTGCCACAGTGTGGTTTTTGTAACAAGCAGTGACACAGCTAGTTGGGATGCTGTCTACTGTGTATCTGTAGAAAGACGCAAATACAGATGTGCATAGTCCAGCTTCCTTCAACTTCATCAGAAAGAAGAGGCTTTGGTGAGCTTTCTTGACTGTGTAGGATGTGTTCTGGGACCGTGAGAGGTTGTGTGTGATGGGCACTCCCAGGAGTTTGAAATGGCTTGCAATTTCCACTGCTGTGTCTGACTGGTTGCATCACAGTCTGGCCTGTAAGGATTGCAAGAGGCTCCAACTCAACCAGCTCCATCACAGGCACAACTCTCCCACCTTCTTAGACACTTTCAAGAGGCAGTGCCTCAAGAAGTCTGGGACGTGCCCTCTTCTCATTACCTCTATCAGGGAGGATATACAGGAGCTCAAAGACCCACAATCAATGATTCAGAAACAGCTTCTTCCCCTCCTTCATCAGATTTCAAAATAGTCTGTGAATCCATGATTGCTACTTCACTATTCATTTTCTTGCACTAATTTTTGATTTTGTAACTTATAGCAATTTTATGCCTTTACACTGCCCTACTATGGGTGGCGGGTGGAGATACGTCTCTACGAAAGGAGGTGTAAGGCACTCCTTCCCTCCAGTAACCTACAAGTCACTCTTGGGCAAGGTGTAGCACCTACTTAGGCACCCCCTCCGATCAGGGTCACATGAACTCATGGGAGCAGGTAGTGGATGGCCGTATGAGCAGCTGGTGCACATCACAAGTAATGCGACCACTGATACCAGGCAGACAATCTCTGAAGCGTATTGATAATAACTGGTGTCACCTGTCTTGTAAAGACACTGCCCAGAAGAAGCCAATGGCAAAACACTTCTGTAGAAAAATTTGCCAAGAGCAATCATGGTCACAGAAAGACCGTAATCGCCCATGTCATATGGCACGGCACGTAATGGTGATGTCATACAATATGGCACACAATGATGATGTCATACGGCACGGCACAAAATGACTGAGCTCTATTGCTAAGTCAGTGATAATAAGTCTGATTATGAAGATGGCAGCATTGGTAGAGAATGATAGGTGGAAGAGGTGAAGGGCTGGAGAAGAAGGAATCTGATAGGAGAGGAGAGTGGACCATGGGAGAAAGGGAAGAAGAATGGGTAGATGAAGGGAAGTGGAAGCGGTAAGAGGGGGAACCAGGATGGGGATGGAAAAAGAGGGAAGGGAAGGGGGAGAAGTGACTGGAAGTTACAGAAATCGATGTTTATTAAGTCAGGATGGAGGCTGCCTGGGATGGAGTGTTTCACTTATGACGAGAGACTAGGTGGGCTGAGTTTGAGTACTTGGCGCATTGGAGCTGAGGGGGACCTAACGCAGATGTACAAAATTACGAGGGGCATATATAGATTAGATAATAGGAAACTCTCTCCTACATAGGTGTCTAACATTAGATGCCATAGGTTTAGGTAATGGGTGAGAGGTTTAGAGGGGATTCTCGATCACAGAGCCAAGAGGGCTGGTGGAGGCAGACACTCACGGACGTTTATCCATTATCCAGAGAAGCAGTTGGATCAGTAGGGTGTAGATGGCTGCAGACCAAGGGTTGGTAAATAGGATGGTCACAACAGACAGGGAGGGCCAAAGGGCCTCTGTGTGACTATGTATTTCACGTGGAATAACAATATCCCATTGGAATATGCATACTTTCCCTGGGATACAGGCATCTCCCTGGAGTACACGTTCATTGGTGCACCAACATATCACAAGACCATAGGACACAGAAAAGGGGCACTCGGTTCACTAAGTCTGCTCCGCCATTTGATCATGGCTGATTTATTTCCCCTCTCAACCCCATTCTTCCGCTTTCTCCCGATAACATTTGATACCCCAACTAATCAATAACCTATCAAGCTCCGCTTTAGTGTGGGTTTAGTACTTTTTTTTTTAAAGGATTATATGGGTCAGCACAACCTGGAGGGCTGAAGGGCCTGTACTGTGCTGTAGTGTTCTATGGTTCTATGGTGAAGTATACCCAAATGACTCGACTGCCACAGGTTCACCAGTCTCTGAGTAAAGAAATTCCTCCTCTTCTCTGTTCTAGAGGAAAGCCCTTCTGAGGCTGTGGCCCTCTTGTCCTAGACTCTCCCACTACTGGAAACCTACTCACATGTTCATTCTGTCTAGGCCTTTCCATACTTGGTATGTTTCAATGATCTCCTCTTCATCCCTCTAAGCTCCGGCAAGTACAAGCGCAGAGTCAGCAAACACTGGTAAAATGTTAACCCTTTCATTCCCAGGATTATTTTCCAATCCAAAACCAGCATATCCTTTCTTAGATACGAAGCCCAAAACTGCTCACAATACCCGAGTGTGGTCTGAACAATGACTTAGAAAGCTTCAGCATTATATCCTTGTGTTTATATTCTAGTCCGGGTATTTGACTGGAACAAGATGTCGTTCCTGGGATACAGGTGTTACGAATGTGCCGCAACTCTGAGGGGCCGAAGGGTACAAAGTCGCCCCCTCCTTTTTGAGAATCGCAAGATCACTATTAATTCGGGTCTGGGACCCAGGAAATGAGAGAGGGACACGCAGAATCCACAAGGTTAGGAATGTGTCCTGGCCTCAGCGAAACAAAGCCACTGATAACGGCCATTGTCTCTTGGAGATGGAATTGTGTATTGAGTACTGTACTATTCATTGAAGCCCCTCAGGGGACGACTAGAGTGGGCTGGTTGAGGGATTGCATCATCCCAACCTGATTGACATCTGAGACCCCGTGAGTAAGGATAAAAGAGGGTCTGGGGAACAACCCCTTTAGACGCACCAGGAGAAACGCTAGAGATCCCGTGACGGCGTTTAATAGCGACAGCTGGTGGGGGCTCGTGTGCGTCCTTCCCTTGCCTGGGATTGGCGGGCTCACCATGGAAGAACGGCTTAGCTAAAGGAGAGGCCACAAGTGAACGGCCACACCAACGAGACTCCGACGGATCGAAATCATAAAAGGAATCGGCAAGTTTTTCTCCAAATCTCTCTCTCTCTCCAACCATTGCCACCCAGCGGTCCCCAAAGGCTGCAGCCTGCATGAACTGAGTGAACTTTATATTTCCATCGGACAATACATTATCCCCCAGACAACGATAGAGCTTATTTCTTATTGATTATTATTATACCCGCACTTTTAGATTTAGTATTGACGACGTATATTATCTGTATATTTGCATTGATATTATTTTTGTGTGTTTTTACTAATAAATACTGTTAAAAATTGTATCATCAGGCTTAAGCGGATCTCTCTATCTTTGCTGGTAAGTGACCCAGTTACGGGGTTCGTAACACAGGTAATTCACCAAAGGTACTCATTGGAGTATAAACATCTGATCTGGCATTGGAGTGCAGGGGGGTTGGGCGAGGTTTCTATACCTGTAGCATGACACCTGATCTGGCTACAAATATTTCAGTTCGGGACAGGTATCTCACCTTTTGACAAGTTTCGATGAATTCCTCGATAGTTACCACCCCGTCCCGATTCTTGTCCATTTTCTGTGGTGTAAGAAGGGACACAAGGTGAAATCAGAGTGTGGCAAATGCCTGTGCAACTGGTTTGGAAATAATTGCATGTGTTCTGATCTACGTAATCTGTTGGTTTACAATTCATTGACCAGGAGCTGAGTTAATGAGCAGAATCACTCCCAAGACAGGGACAGCATGGGTTAGATACAGAGTGAAGCTCCCTCTACACTGTCCCATCACACACTCCCAGGACAGGGACAGCACGGGTTAGATACAGAGTGAAGCTCCCTCTACACTGTCCCATCACACACTCCCTGGACAGGGACAGCACGGGTTAGATACAGAGTGAATCTCCCTCTACACTGTCCCATCACACACTCCCAGGACAGGTGACAGCACGGGTTAGATACAGAGTGAAGCTCCCTCTACACTGTCCCATCACACACTCCCTGGGCAGGGACAGCACGGGTTAGATACAGAGTGAAGCTCCCTCTACACTGTCCCATCACACACTCCCAGGACAGGGACAGCACGGGTTAGATACAGAGTGAAGCTCCCTCTACACTGTCCCATCACACACTCCCAGGACAGGTGACAGCACGGGTTAGATACAGAGTGAAGCTCCCTCTACACTGTCCCATCACACACTCCCTGGGCAGGGACAGCACGGGTTAGATACAGAGTGAAACTCCCTCTACGCTGTCCCATCACACACTCCCAGGACAGGGACAGCACGGGTTAGATACAGAGTGAAGCTCCCTCTACACTGTCCCATCACACACTCCCAGGACAGGGGCAGCATGGGTTAGATACAGAGTGAAGCTCCCTCTACACTGTCCCATCACACACTCCCAGGACAGGGACAGCACGGGTTAGATACAGAGTGAAGCTCCCTCTACACTGTCCCATCACACACTCCCAGGACAGGGGCAACATGGGTTAGATACAGAGTGAAGCTCCCTCTACACTGTCCCATCACACACTCCCAGGACAGGGACAGCACGGGTTAGATACAGTGTGAAGCTCCCTCTACACTGTCCCATCACACACTCCCAGGACAGGGACAGCACGGGTTAGATACAGAGTGAAGCTCCCTCTACACTGTCCCATCACACACTCCCAGGACAGGGACAGCACGGGTTAGATACAGAGTGGAATTTCCTCTACACTGTCCCACTGGATGTTGATTATTTCCCTTATGTATCATTTTACCTGGAAGAACGTTTCCACGTGCTCCTGAGGGGATTCCTCCCTCACCGTTGGGTAGGTGTACTTCCCCATCATGTCATAAATGGATTTCATAATATCCAACATTTCCTAGGAAACAAATCAGAAGAAGAGACTACAGTCAGAAGGAAATCCCGATTATTGTCCATTTTGGTGAAATCAGAACATCGCAAACATCTTTGTGACAAGAATATTCACTCTGCAGGTTTTGAAATATCTCATAGGATGTCACGTGATTTACTGGTTTAAAATTTGCTGATCAGGGAGCTAAGGTAATGAAAAGAATCACTTCCAGGGCAGGGCCAGCACAGGGTTAAGAAACATTAGAGAAGTTTGTGTAAGTACATGGGTGGGATAGGTGTGGATTGATAGGACTAAGCAGAATAATAGTTTGGCACAGACTAGATGGGCCAAAGGACCTGTTTTAGTGTTTAACGCTCTAGGACTCTGTGATTATCCACAAGTGGTCACTGAAAAGGAGACTGTCAGATCATCGAGGCATGAGTTTGCATTGCCCATTTTCCTGATAGCTCAGAGAAACTGATAGGAAATTGTTGGGAATCATAGTTCTTGGGTTGATGGGAACAGCCCATTCCTCTGCTTTTGTGCAATTTCCCACTGACGAAGACTTATTTGCCATCGGCTAAAAGTTCCATTTATCTGGTGTCTTAATACCATAACATATTCTAAGATAGTGTAACATATTTAAGAGGAAGCTCTGCACGGAGAGGGTGCTGTGAGTGTGGAACGAGCTGCCAGTAGACCTGGCGGATGTAGGTTTGACTTCAATATTCAAAATAAATTTGCATAAGTACGGGAGGGGTATGATGGCTAAGATCCAGATGTAGGTTGATGGGACCAGGCAGAATAATAATTCAGCATAGAATAGACTAGAAGGGCTTGTTTCCGTGCCGTAGTGTCCTATGACTCTATAATGCCCGATTGATGCAAACTCCATCAAGGTTCACCCTGACGGCGAAAGACAGAGGCTCAGGAGAGAATTGCCAAGCTCTGCAGCTGTGGCTACTGGGGACACCAGAACAAGGAGGACTAGGACAGTCTCCAAGGGTTCCAGGGCTGAAGGAGGTGGCAGGGAAAGGGAGAGACGAGAATGAAGGGACGTAAAGACAAGGGTTAGAATTTTACGGGCAGGATTTTACCAGACTGAACACCAGTGTGGATATGCCCAGCAAATGATGCATGAATATGATGCCCAATTCATTCTATTTTTGTTTTTTCTCTGTCAGTCTTTTTTTTCTTCCTGCCCACTTTACTCTTTATTTCCATTGTCTATTTGCCATTCTTTCTGTTTTGCTCTCTCACACACCACCTCACTCTTTCTGTCCCTTTATCTCCCATACTCTCAATCCATCTGACCCTATCCCCCTCACATTCCCTCTCATTCTCTCTTACATCTGCACTCTTTCACTATCTCCCTATCACTCCCATTCTCTGTTCCATTCTTTCCTTCTCATACCCTCACTCTCTCCCAGACAGAGTTGACGTGGAGAGGGTGCTTCCAATCGTGGAAGAGTCTAGGGCCAGCGGGCACAGCCTCAGAATAGGAGGAGGAATTCCTTTAGCCAGAGGCTGGTGAACCCGTGGAATTCATTGCCACATTCAGCTGTGGAGGCCAAGTCATTGTGTACACTTAAAGCAGAGGTTGATTGGTTCTTAATTAATAGGAGTGTCAAAGGTTATGGGGGGAAGGCAGGAAAATGGAGTTGAGAGGGAAAATAATGGGATGATGGAACAGACTTGGGGCAAAGCCCTGGTTCTGGTTCAATGTCTTATGCTCTTCCACACGACCTCTCCAACTCAAACTCTCACTCTTTCTCTCCCTCACACTTTAAAACCCTCTCTCTCCCTCTCCATAATTCCATCTCACAAACGTTCTCTCTTTTCTGACTTTCTTTCTCATTCATTTTCTCCTTATCTATCACTCACTCTTACACTCTAACATACTCTCTATTCACACACAATCACTCCCCCTCTCTTTCTCTATCTATTTTCACTCTTACGCACTCATTCTATCTCATTTACTCTCTCTGCCCTCTACTATCTCTCGCTCACTCTCGCACTTCCACTCTCTCTCGCTCACATAGAAGCACCAACATCAAACATCCCTTCCATTTCTTCCCCCCCCCCCCCCCCCCCCAAACCCACCACCTCGCTTTTACCTCTCTGGTAATGCAGCCATCTTTATTTAGATCGTACAGGTTGAAGGCCCAGTTCAGTTTGTCATCAACAGAGCCTCGAAGGATTACAGATAACCCTGTCACAAAATTCTGGGGCAGAAGGAGAGAAGAGGGGAAATAGATGATGATGATGATGATGATAATAATAATAATAATAATAATAATAATAACAACCTAAAATCTTGCTTTAAAATACAAATTTATAAAGACACCATACTTTACTATAAATACAACTGATCCATTATTACAGAAAGGACAAGCCATGATAACCGTCCAGATATAATAATATAGAATAAACAATACAGAACAACTTACTCATTAGATATAGCCATTCCAAACACACATAACATACAGAAATCAATATGTGCACAAACACCAGAAATATGCTGAATTAAAAGAGGAAATTGAAAGACTATGGAACATGAACAGGGTATACATTGTCCCAATAGTGATATCTACAACTGGTATCATCCCAAAGTCACTACACAATAGCATTAAACAATAAGGCCCTATGCAGCAATGTTTATGTAAATCTCCAGAAAGCCACAATACTAAACACCACTAGAATAGTCTGAAAGCTCCGAGCAATTGCAAACAAGTCTGCTAGGCTAAACTGCGTCTGGTTGCTACGCCTGTACCTCAGGTTTTACCAGCTTGAGCTGAGAGAAAAAATAATAACTTATTTATAGAACATTTTTCATCCAGACGATTTAGTTCAAAGTGATTTACAATGGGATAAAGTGCAAACATGAAAATAAAAGACAAAAATATGTTAGTTAAAAGCAAGGTTAAATAAACACAGTTGTTCAAATGTGTCAGCTGAGTCTGTACCCTCTATAGTTTTAGGTCTTAGTTCTGCAGTTTAAGAGTGTTGTTCCAAAAGCTGACCTGCCAATTAGCTTTGGAGGAAGATTGTTAAAATTTAAGAGACTAGCGGAAGGAGACCTGAGAGCTCGAGCTCAGTTAATAGTAAGAATCTGTAACATTTACGTTTACAATCTGGATCCCGAGAAGGTGTTCCCATGTCCCTACTGCCCTTCCCTTCCTCGGCTGAAGTCCAAAGTTGGAAGTTTGATGTCTGTGAGTCTGAGATTCCAAGACAAAAGCAACGGAGGCCTGTCCTGGGACGGGAAGCCCTGTCTGGGTATGAGAGGGGGTGGTGACAGGATGGATGGGAAAGGGGCTTGACTTTCTATTGTCTTGTACTATTTTGTTGTTGTTGCTTGTGTTGTTCTACTGAGCAATCTGGACATGCTACGTTGGTGCCAGAATGCGTGGCAACACTTGTGGGCTGCCTCAGCACGTCCTTGAGTGTGTTGGTTGTGCACGCCAATGATACATCTCACTGTATGTTTTGATGGACATGTGATAGATAAATCTGAATCTGAAGGTGCTGTTTCCTACAGGTAGACAGGGTAGTAATGGTGGACTTGCCTTCATCGGCCAAGGGTTTGCGTGTCGGACTCTGGAAGTCATGTTGCATCTGTATGAAGCTTTGCTTAGTCCACATGGAGTATTGCGTTCCTTTCTGGTCGCCCCGTTACAGGAAGGGTGTGGAGGCTTTTGTGAGGGTGCAGAAGTGGTTTACCAGGATGCTGTCTGGATTTGAGAGCATGTGCTAGAAGAAGAATTTGGACAAACTTGGGTTGGTTTCTCTGGAGCTTTGGAGGCCAAGGGGAGGTCTGATAGAAGTTTATAAAATTATAAGAGGCACGGACAGTGTAAAGAGTCAGAATCTTTTTCCCAGGGTAGTAATGGCAAACGTTAGAGGGTGTGCACTTAAGGGGAAGTTTAACAGAGATGTGTGGGACAACTTTTTTTTACACACAGAGTGATGGGCTGCCGGGTGGTGGTGGATGGAGTTCCTACAGAGGAGTTTAAGATGGGCAGGGAATGAAGAGATATGGATCATGTGCAGGCAGAAGGGATTTAATTTAATTTGGCATTGTGTTTGACACAAGCACAGTGCAGGAACTGTTCTGTGTCCCATGGTCAGGAGTCTTGGTGAGTTCCCACGGTGCTATTGGTTAGTGACAGTGATACTGCTGCTGATTTCCGGTGAAGGACATTGGTTCTAATAGATGATTAGACAGGAAGCCACCAATAGAGATGTGAAGGGGTTTGCCAGAATCACCCAGAGAGCCCAAAATTCTGAACACTACTTGACTCTGCAGATCACCACTGCCGAGCTTTGTCTGGTCATTGGCTGATTGAACTTTCCAGAGGGATATTGGGTTGTTTTCTCTGGATCGGCGGAAGCCGAGAGGAGATCTGATTGAGGTTAATAAGATAATGAGAGATTGAATAGACAGACGGTATCTGTCACCCAGGGTTGAAATGTCTAATACCAGAGGGCCTGCATTTAAGGCGAGAAGGGGCTAAGCTCAAAGGAGATATGAGGGGCAAGTTTTTTTACAGAGTAGTGGCTGCCTGGAGTGCGTTGCCAGAGGTGGTGGTAGAGGCATGTGCATCAGGGACTTTTCAGAGATGTTCAGATAGACATGAATGTGAAGGGAATGGAGGGATATGAACATTGTGTAGGCAGAAGGGATTAGTTTAGTTTGCTATTTGATTACTAATTTCATTGGTTCGACACAACATTGGAAGCTGAGGGCTTGATCCCGTGCTGTACTGTTGTATGTTCTATGTTCTGTTATAGTCCTTGCGGAGACAGGGAGTATTTATGATCTGGAACTCACTGCCTGTTCAGTTCAGTTTCAGTTTATTGACATTTAGAAACCACAAATGCAAAGCAGTTAAAAAATGAGCCAACGTTCCTTCAGAATGACATCACAAAAGCACATGACAAAGCAGACTACACCAGAAAATCCACATAACGTTTGGCAATCCCCAATCCAGAGTCCGGAGAGGCTGCTGCGTATTAATATCGCGCTACCGTCTTAGCGCGTTCCCCGGAAAGGAGCTCCAAATCCACCAGACAAAACAAGACCAAAAACTAAAGCTACAAGACCTGCACAAAACCACATAGTTACACCATATAGTTACAACAGTGCAAACAATAGCATAATTGATAAAAAAAAAAAGACCATGGGCACAGTAAAAATAGTCCAAAGATGTTAAAAGAGTATAAGTTCGAAAGAAACCACCACACAGTTTCCACAAGTCCTCAGGGTCCCGATAGACTCGTCATCCCACATAGGCAGCAGAAGGGAATACCCCCGCTATGGACTTCCATGGCGCCTCCGAACCCAGCCTCGCAGACATAGCACACACCAAAAGCGACCTGACCGCAGCGGACTCCGAGTCCATCGAACCTCCAAGCCTCTGACCATCCCCTCCGCACAGCTTCTCCGAGCACCATCCTCTGCCGAGTGTATTAAGACACCCCTGCCAACGCGACCCCGAGGACTGGGGGCCTGTTCTTCTCAGCAGAGACCCGGACCTCACAGCAGCAGCAGCAACGAAGAGGGCCTTCCTGGAGATTTCCCGATGTTCCTCCGTGCTCCCACATCCTTCTTATAGACATAGGATGGGGCAATGGGATTCAGAATCAGGGTTATTATCACTGACAAATGCCCTGATATTTGTTGTTTTGTGGCAGTACAGTGCAATACATAAAAAGATTCCTGTAAGTTACAATTTAAAAAATATTCGACTATCACGTAACCTGCATTGCATCAGATCCAAGGAGAGTTCTCTTACCTCAAAGCTGACGGAGCCATTATGGTCAGTATCAAAAGCATTAAACAGGAAGTGTGCATACATACTGGAATCTGTAATGAAAAGCTCATGAATTACAGTCAGGGAACAGGGAGACTTGCTTGATTGTTACACATTTCCAAGCACAAAATGAAATTCATTCTCTGCAATGTCCCATCTCACAGTCTAAGGCGAAGGACAGCACGGGTTAGATTCAGAGTGAAGCTCCCTCTACACTGTCCCATCACACACTCCCAGGACAGGGACAGCTCGGGTTAGATACAGAGTGAAGCTCCCTCTACACTGTCCCATCACACACTCCCAGGACAGGGACAGCACGGGTTAGATACAGAGTGAAGCTCCCTCTACTCTGTCCCATCACACACTCCCAGGACAGGGACAGCACGGGTTAGATACAGAGTGAAGCTCCCTCTACACTGTCCCATCACACACTCCCAGGACAGGGACAGCACGGGTTAGATACAGAGTGAAGCTCCCTCTACTCTGTCCCATCACACACTCCCAGGACAGGGACAGCACGGGTTAGATACAGAGTGAAGCTCCCTCTACACTGTCCCATCACACACTCCCAGGACAGGGACAGCACGGGTTAGATACAGAGTGAACCTCCCTCTACACTGTCCCATCACACACTCCCAGGACAGGGACAGCACAGGTTAGATACAGAGTGAAGCTCCCTCTACACTGTCCCATCACACACTCTCAGAACAGGGACAGCACGGGTTAGATACAGAGTGAAGCTCCCTCTACACTGTCCCATCACACACTCCCAGGACAGGGACAGCACAGGTTAGATACAGAGTGAAGCTCCCTCTACACTGTCCCATCACACACTCCCAGGGCAGGGACCACATGGGTTAGATACAGAGTGAAGCTCCCTCTACACTGTCCCATCACACACTCCCAGGACAGGGACAGCACGGGTTAGATACAGAGTGAAGCTCCCTCTACATTGTCCCATCACATACTCCCAGGGCAGGGACCACATGGGTTAGACACTTTGGACTATTCCCAATGATTAGGGCAACACTGAAGCCATAAGTTCAGATCACAGACATGCAAACTGATGCTCAATATTTCAGAACAGAAGCTAAGCACCTTCCCCCAATGGTCAGTGTGGTTATTATTGACTCACTCCTCCACTGACCTCGATAAGTTAAACATGTCCTTGTAGGTTGGAGTTATACATGGGAGCCAAACGGTTGTACTGGACAAGTTCTGATTAAAGTTCATCAGTGTGAAACATTAACTCCATTTCTTTCTCCATAGATGCTGCCTGACCTACTGAGTATCTCCAGCATTTTGGGAGTTATATAAACAATTCTTCTTTCCAAAACATGTTGGAGAAACAGTTGAGATGTTTTGACACCTCAACAGTGTTGCAATCACTTTTTACTGACACCTGAGTTTGATTTAGGAAACTGAATTGAAGTGCTGTCCTAGTGTGATTCGAACTCACGTTGTGCAAGCACAGCTGACTGCTAGGTAGTGCAGAAGGGAACACAACTTTAGCCCTCATAAATGATGCATGAAGTCTTGTGCAGCACTCAGAAAAATGCTGGAGGAACTCAGTAGATCGGGCAGCAGGTACGGAGAGGAGTAAACAGTTGACGTTAATCAGGACTGGAGTAGAAGAGGGCAGAAGCCAGAATAAGGTGGTGGGGAATTGAGGAGGAACAGAAGTTAGCAGATAATGGGTGAGACCAGGTAAGGGAGATGGTGGTTGGGTGGGGTAAGGGGGGATGAAGCAAGAAGCTGGGAGAAGATAGGTGGAAAGAATCAAATATGATGGCAGAATATAGTATTAATGGTAAGACTCTTGGTGGTGTGGAGGATCAGAGGGATGGAAACCATAGAAAGAGTGCAGAGGAGATTTACAAGGATGTTGCCTGGATTGGGGAGCATGCCTTATGATAATAGGTTGAGTGAACTTGGCCTTTCCTCCTTGGAGTGATGGAAGATGAGAGATGACCTGACAGAGGTGTATAAGATGATGAGAGGCATTGATCGTGTGGATAGTCAGAGGCTTTTTCCCAGTGCTGAAATGGTTGCCACAAGAGGACACAGGTTTAAGGTGCTGGGGAGTAGGTACAGAGGAGATGTCAGGGGTAAGTGTTTTACTCAGAGTGTGGTGAGTGTGTGGAATGGGCTGCCAGCAATGGTGGTGGAGGCGGATACGATAGGGTCTTTTAAGAGACTTCTGGATAGGTACACAGAGCTTAGAAAAATAGAGAGCTATAGGTAAGCCTAGTAATTTCTAAGGTAAGGACATGTTCGGGACAACTTTGTGGGCCAAAGGCCCTGTATTGTGCTGTAGGTTTTCCATGTTTCTGATTAAAGGACTGAAGAAGAAGGAATCTAATAAAGTGGATGGTGAACCATGGAAGAAAGGGGAGGGGGAAGGGAACCAGGGGGAGGTGTTGGGCAGGTGAGGAGAAGAGAAGTGAGAGGGTAACTAGAATGGGGAATGGAAAAAGAGAAGAAGGAGGGGGAAGAAATTACCAAAAGTTGGAGTAATCGGAGTTAGATATTCACCTGCGCAAAGGCTACCCGGACAGAACATGAGGCGATGCTCTGCTAATCTGAGCTTGGCCACATTGTGGCATTAGAGGCAGCCATGCACTGACATGTCAGAATGGGAACTGGAAGTTGAATTGAAATGGGTTGCCACCAGGAGACTCTGGTATCCCTCAAAACCAGAGGTATTCACACTCACCTCCTTGAGGGAAGAACTGGGAATAGATCTGTTTAAATGTCTCTTCATTAACCACACCACTGGGACATTCCTGGAGACAAGGAGGAAACATAGAATTACATTTCAAAACTGTGTCATTGATGCAACATCTTTTCCTTAAGTATAGCTGTGGATGAAGGAATGTGACATAGATACAAGGAATTGTTTCATAGGCACATTGTAAATGAACACAGACAGTAATACACATCAGGATCAATACATATAAACTAATTTCAAAGTAAACTCAAAATATATCTATTATTAAGGTACATACTGTATACGTCACCATATACAACCCAGAGATTCATTTCCTTGCGGGCATTCGCAGTAGATACAAAGAAACAGAACAGAATCAATGTAGGGCTACATACAGAGACAAACAACCAATGTGAAAAAGACGACAAACTATGTAAATACCAAAACAAAACAAAGAATAATACTAATAAATAAGTAATATTTTGAATATGAGTGATTTTGTCCTTGAAATGAGTCCACAGTTTGTGGAATCAGTTCAGTGTTGAGATGGGTGAAGTTGCCCATGTTGGTCAGGAGCCCGATGGTTGGAGGGTAATAACTTCCTGAACCTGGTGGTGTGGGTCCTGATGGTTGGAGGGTAATAACTGTTCCTGAACCTGGTGGTGTGGGTCCTGATGGTTGGAGGGTAATAACTGTTCCTGAACCTGGTGGTGTGGGTCCTGATGGCTGGAGGGTAATAACTGTTCCTGAACCTGGTGGTGTGGGTCCTGATGGTTGGAGGGTAATAACTATTCCTGAACCTGGTGGTGTGGGACCTGATGGTTGGAGGGTAACAACTGTTCCTGAACCTGGTGGTGTGGGACCTGAGGGTTGGAGGGTAATAACTATTCCTGAACCTGGTGGTGTGGGACCTGAGGGTCCAGTACCTCCTGCCCAATGGCAGCGGTGAGAAGAGAGCAGGGTCTGGATGGTGGGAGTCTGCTTTCCATTCCTTGCCGATGGTTGCTGCTTTCTTGTAGCAGCAGTCCTTGTAGATGTGTTCAATGGTGGGGAGGGGCTTTACGGTGATACGCTGGGTTGTATCCACGACTTTTTATAGGCTTTTCCATTCATTTGTGTTTCCATATCAGGCTGTGATGCAACTGGTTAAAATAATGAAACTGGATTTGATTATTTGATGTATGCACAATCACTGGTACCTGTGCAAAAAATACGCAAGCCACAACTTGCGCCTTTCACTCACAAGGAACAAACCCACAGTGAGATTTCTTTAACTCTGTTTAAATAATAAATAAATAAATAAATAAATAAATAACGGATGGTGAGACACATTAAAGTTGCTTAATTGGTGAAAAATACAAACAGCCAGTAATTTTCCTTGCAACACACACAAAATCCTAAAACGTCGACTGTACTCTTTTCCATAGCTGCTGCCTGGCCTGCTGAGCTCCTCCAGCATTTTGTGCGTGTTGCTTGGATTTCCAGCATCTGCAGATTCTCTCTTGTCGGTAATTTTCCTTTCACTATTGTTGTGAGCTATGATATGAACTGCCTGGTTCTCGATGTCTCAACCTTAACCTGGTGTCTGCCCCAGCAAACATACAAATAGTTACCACAGGGGGAAGGCTGTAAACATTTGTACGTTTGGTAGAGAGTGGACATGAAAGTAAAATAGGCTGCAGATGCTGGAATCTAGAAGGGAAACAGAGTGCTGTAAGAACTCAGCAGGTCAGCTGAGAACCTGCATCTGGACTGAGAGGGAAAGGGGATGATTGGGAATGCACTACAGAGGCTGTTGGCTGACATGTTGAGCCAGATAGGGAGGGCGTGACTGGCTGAAGGAGTCTAGAGGGGGAAGAGGATGGGAGGGATTGACAAAGGCACAAAAAACACAGTGAACAGTAGGGCACTAAGTAGTGTGGTATAAGAGGGATCTGGGAGTACAGAATGATAATTCCTTGATAGTGGCGTCCCAGGTAGATAGTGTCATAAAGAGAGCTTTTGGCACATTTATTTGTTAATTAAGTTGTGAAGGATCATGGTCTTTCCATGATCATGATTATTCTTGGCAAATTATTCTACATAAGTGGTTTCCCATTGGACTTCATAAATCAGAGTACTGAGTACAGGAGTTGGGAAATTATGTTGAAGTTCTATAAAACGTTGGTGAGGTCTAATTTGGAAGAATGTGGGGAGTTCTGATCACCTACCTGCAGGAAAGATATCAATAAGATTAAAAGAGTTCAGAGAAAACTTACAGGAATATTGAGGACCTGAGTTACAGGGAAAGGTCAAATAGGTTAGGACTTTATTCCCTGGAGCTTAGGAGAATGAGGAGAGATTTGATAGAGGTATACAAAATTATTAGGGGTATACATAGGGTTAATGCAAGCAGGCTTTTTCCATTGAGATTGTTTGAAACTAGAACTAGAGGTCATACGTTAAGGGTGAAAGGTGAAATATTTAAGGGGAACTTTATTCAGAGGGTGGTGTGAGTGTGGAATGAGCTGCTGGTGGAAGTGGTGGCTGTGGGTTCAATTTCAACATTCAAGAGAAGTTTGGACATGTACATGGATGGGAAAGGTATGGAGGACTATGGTCTGAGTGTGGGTTGATGGGACTAAGCAGAATAACAGTTTGACTTGGACTCGATCGACTGTAGGGCCTGTTACAGTGCTGTCATGTTCTATGACTCTAAAACCAGGTGGACAATTGAGTCTGTGTGACAGAACTTCAGGGCTGTGGATCACCAGAAAATGGAAAATTCAACACTCACACCATTGGGTTGTAAACTTCCCAAGTGGATTTTAAGAGGATGTTTTCCAGTTTGCATTTGGAGAGCGGTGAGAGAGCACAGACAGTTGTCAGTGCTCCCTGTTTACCGTTGTCCAGGTTCCAGGAAAGGAGACTGGCATTTGGATGGATGCTGGTAAGGAGTGGTATTTATTTTAGTATTAAGTTACTGCTGCTGAGCATTGGCCTTAGTTTGAAAGTTCTAGTTAATGACCCTGTTGGCCTAGAGTTTATTGTTTTTTTCCCTTATTACTGCACAGTTCCTATTAAAACTGAGGGAACTGTTGATCAGCTTCAGCATGTCTCTCTCTCTCTCAGCACTTGGGCCATAAGACACATTCCTTGTGGGCAAGTCTCAACCGGAAAATGGACCCAGCAGAGGGAGAACAGCTGACCTTGGCCTTGATATTCATTGGCCAAATAGGAGAGGAGTCACAGTCAGTTGAAGCTGCATCGGGCAAGGTTACTGTAACAGAATGGCAAACACACAGTCCAAGCCAAAGCTCACGGAGGGGAAACTGAAATCAGCAGCAGCTGGGTTGGCTGATGTGTCTGACGCAGTCCTACAGCTACTTTCAGAGCAGAGAGGCCAGTTCCAGCCGGAGGAACAGGTGTCAGCCCTCGCAGGGAGGGCTTAGCAACTCACCGCAATCAGGAGGCAGCGATTACTGCTCATTCCGCAGCCTTTTGCCACATCAGTGCCACTCCCAGCATCTTCAAAGATCTTCCTTTTCAACAGCCTCAGTAACTCTGGCCACAAATGCCCCGATTCCCATAACTGGTTCGGGTGTATTCCTCCAGCAGGTGGATATTCCGGTGACCCGGACGGCTACGGGAAACTTATTAACCAATGTGAGTTGACTTTCTGAGCCTAGGCTGATTGGTTCAGTGATGATGCGTTTAACTGGCGTACATGATAAATCTCTTAGATGGATCCTGATGCAGCCTGTTCAACACTTTCTGGAAACAAGGTTTCCCCTGGCAACCCAGTCGTTTCGCCAATTTATTGTTGAGTTTCAAGGGATTTTTAAAGAAATCTTCCATGCTGGATCAGGAGGCTGCCCACCGATTCCTGCACGCTTGTGGTGGAGAAGGGGAGGAATGAGAGATCCCTCATCACTGCCATCCAGCAGGGACTGAGTGCAGGGTCTGGCATGACATTGTAGTGGGTGATGACCAGGTCAGTTTGGACTGCCTGATTAATCTGGCCATTTGAAATGACAACCGGGCAACTGAGAGGTGCAAAGGAAGAATGCCCCGACCTGCCTACTCTTTTGATTGCTGTCTGTTGTCGCCCCCCCCTCCCGCATCACGCATTGGAGGAGCCTATGCTGGTGGGGCATATGCACCTATCTCAGGAAGAATGAGATTGGCGCAGGAGAACATGTTCCTGCTTCTATTGTGACTTTCCAGGACACTTCCAGGCTTCACGTCACAAGAGATCAGTAAGAGAGGATGCCCGTCAGCAGGAAGGGGAGATTTGATGGGTCAGTTCTCTCTGCAAGCATCTTCCCTTCATTGTGTAATGTCCAACCTTCATTGTTGAGGGGGGGGGGCCTCAGATCCATGGGCTTCAGGCATTTATTGACTCCGGGGCAGGTCAGAACCTCATGGGTATCTCTCTGGCTCAAAAATAGCCAGCTCCAACTCTGCAATTGAGAGAAAATATTGACGCCAAAGACCTGGATGGCCTTCAACACCTCCATTGGCCAGTATAAGTACCTCATCCTGTCCTTTGGTCTGGCCAATGCTACCGATCTATTTCAAGCCCTAGTCAATGATGTGCTCAGTTACATGTTGAATCAGTTTGTTTTTGTGTAAATGAACAACATTTTGATCTATTCCTGCTTTCTGCCAGAACACATCCAGCATGTCTCCTCGAGATAACCTTTACACCAAACTAGAGAAGTGCATTCCACAAGGAACAGGTGTCATTTTCAGAAACAAAACCAGCATCAGGTTTAATGTCTCCAGCATAGGTCATGAAATTTGTTGTTAAGTGGCAGCAGTACATTGCAATACATAACAAAAAACAGTGATATAAAATTCAAGTTCAATAACTTGTGAAAAAAGTAGGGAGGTAGTGTTCACGGGTTCAATGTCCATTCAGAAATCGGATGGCAGAGGGGAAGAAGCTGTTCCTGAATCATTGAGTGTGTGTCTGCAGGCTTCTGTACCTCCTTCCTGATGGTGGCAATCAGAAGAGGGTATATCCTGGGTAATGGGAGTCTGTAATGATGGAGGCCGTGTTTTTGAGGCATCGCTCCTCGACGATGTCTCAGATGCTGGGAAGGCCAGTGCCCCTGATGGAGCTGACTGAGTTTACAACTTTTTGCAGCTTATTTCGATCCTGTGCAGTACCCCCCCCCCCCCCACCACACCAGACAGTGATGCAGCCATTTGGAATGCTCTCCATGGTCCATCTGTAGAAATTGTTGAGTGTCTTTGGCGACATACAAAATCTCCTCAAGCTCCTAATGAAATATAGCTGCTGTTGTTCCTTCTTTGTAGCTGCATCAATATTTTGGGCCCAGGATAGATCCTCAGAGATGTTGACACCCAGGAACTTGAAACTGCTCACCCTTTCCACTCCTGATCCCTCTATGAGGACAGTGTGTGCTCCCTCGTCTTACCCTTTCTGAAGTCCATAATCAATTCCTTCGTCATACTGAGGTTGAGTGCAAGATTGTTACTGTAACACCACTCAACCTACTGACCTATCTCTCTCCTATACACCTTCCTGAATTCTGCCAACAATACTTGTGTCATCAGAAAATTTATAGAAGGCATTTGAGCTGTTGCTAGTGTAACGCACTGTAATGTTTCATGCTAATGTAATGGTTTCTCTGTACCGCACTGCTTGGGTTATGACTAGGGTTAATGGGGGCTTTGGAATGTATGCTGATTGATGAGGGGAGATGTTTTTCTTTCTTGTATGCCGGAGTGAAGGTTTTGTGGTCTTTTGTTTGGCAGAAGATAGAGAGAGAAGATGCCAGAACGGGGAAGTCATTGTCTGCAGGATGGAGTGGACTTGGAATGGGGTCGGGAGTCAATGGAGAAAATCGATGGAGAATGAACAGACAGAAAAGCCATGAGTTCCAATGTAGCACATTACACTGTTTCATAGGAATGGGCACTTTTCTTTTCTGTTTCTTTACTAACCTATAGTCCAATTAAGAATTATAAAGCTCAATCATATAATTGCATATTGTGCACTGTTTGTTATTTTGTGGTACTGATTTGTAACAGGGGAACACATCACGCAGCATCCACTCAAACAAGATTTCTCAAGTTTGGCTGGGCCTGAGGTTGTCTTCCCCCAGATTAAGCCACTAGCCAAACCCGAGGGTTACAATTGTGGGGGCTTGTCCAGGATTGATTTTGTTGGATGCTGTGGGATTACCCTGAGCATTGAACCAGTGGGGTAGATATTCGTACTCTGGATGAATTGTTAATTTGCCTGTTAAGTACTGTTAAAGTTGCAATTGTGGGTGGAGATTTGATAAAATGGTAGGTGCAGCTCTCGCTTTAATGCAGACCAGCGCTGAAGTAGTGGTGGCTGGGGGCGGAGATTTCAAAAACAAGATTCTATTGTTTCTGAGGATTGAGGGGAAGGAGTGGTCAGATTTGGAATGCTTAATTAGTCCCCATCCCCTTAGTGAAGTGAGAACTCTGAGTTAGTATCCGCCCTTACCTCTCTGACGAAGAAATGGAAAAATGCCCAGGTTCAAAGTCCCGGCTATGGTAGGACCTGCCTATTCTCTGTAATAATGCCCACCCCTAAAGGGGAGGGGAGTATGAGACTTGGGCAGAGCAGACTTCTCAGTTGTTAGATGAGTGGTCGTGCTCTGATGATGTAAAGCAACAGAGATTGCCTGAGAGTTTGAGTGGGCAGGCTGCTGATGTTGTGACAGCCATCAGGTTGCGATATCCCCTAGCAACTATGAGTGATTACAAATGAACACTGGAAAATGCTTTTGGTACAACAGGAAGCCCATTGGAACTCATGGCAGTGTTTCAGAACTTGCGTTAGGAGAAGGGGGAGAAGCTTTTTGCTTATATTTTTCAGCTAGAGAGGCAGCTAAATTGCTTGCGGTGCAGAGGGGCCATTCAGGCGGCTGAGGTGGATCAGGTAGCCAGGGGCGCCCGGTCCCAGGACCGGATTGCTTGGGGTCTCCGACAATCTCGTAAGACGCGCCCCCTTCCCTCTTTTGTAGAGCTGATCAGAGAACTACGAGAGGATGAGAATGCGTTGGAGGCATGGGAGGCCTCTGTCAGCAGGGTACAGTCCTCAGTAGTGGTCCCCTGCGGTGAAGTGACCACAGATAGCCTAGCCCGGGGAGTGGTAGAGGGGACTGTGGCAGAGTTGTGAACTGAGATGTCTCAGCTTTTATCAGCACATATGACCCCCCCCCCCACCCCATATGATGGAGCGGATGGGGGGGGTGCGGATCCCCCAAGGGGATGGGCAATGAAGGGGGCTGCTGGCAGCAAGTGTCACACCAGAGGGAGAGGGAGCCCCCAGATACCTCAGCAGGGAGAGTCGTTGGGAAAGCCTAACGGAGACCCAATGAGGGAATGGCCTGGTGTCTCTGGGGGAACACGTTCCCAGCAATGTACCAAGGAACCCCCGAAAGCGAAAGACCCAGTTCCTGAAGGCTTAGTGGGACCCTGCTCCAGCGTGTCGCTACGGATAGAGGGTATTTACGTTAAACCCATACTCGACACCGGGTCACAGGTCACGTTGTTGTACCATTCGGTTTACACCCGGTATCTGAAGCATTTAGCATTGACACCATTCAGGGTACTGGAGATCTGGGGGCCGATGTGGGAGTGTCTGAGGTCCTTGATACATTAGTGCAGGTTTGCCGGACCCCATTGAGAAGGGTGGCGTTTCAATTCTGGTGGGGACCAACACCCCTCTTGTGAGGAGGCTCATGGGGGCCTGTAAGGAGAAAGCTGATGAAAGCTTTCTGGGAACATTGTCCGTGCACCCGGTGTTTCGGGCTGCTTTTGAGAAAGTGCATGGCAGCATTGGGCCAGATACCGAATTTAAACGAGGGACTGTGTGGTTCACCCAGTCGAAACCAATGGTGGTACGGCCCAGGGAAGTAGCGAGACTGATGGGGACACCCAAATTTCCTGGAGTGCCTGAGGGCAAAGCCCTCTTAGTGGATGCTATGGAAGACCACAAGAGGGAGTTGTGATTTCCTGCTGGGGTACTGGTGAGGCCCGAATTGCAGAAACCCTTGGTTGTACAGACGAGCAGGATGACAGTGATGGTCAGGAACACTATGAAGAGGGAGGTCACTTTCAAGCAGGGGATGCCCCTGGCTCATCTGTTCCCGGTGACGGTAATGTCTAGTGTCCCTGTGAGACAAGCCGGGGGGAAACTATTGGAAAAGGGGGAAAGTTGACCACTGAGTCATTCAACTTCAGAGACTCCCTGGTTCCTGCGGGTTGGGAGAGAAGATTGGTAAAGGAGATGTTGAAGCTGGAAGGTGTCGTTTCCACTGACGAGTTTGATGTGGGTTGTTCCAAGAGCACTCATCACACTATCCGGGTGACCGAGGACACCCTGTTTAGAGAGAGGTCGTGGAGACTGGCCCCTGCCGAGGTGGAAGACATTCGGCAGCACTTGTGTAAGTTGAAGGAAGCTGGGATCATCACTGAGTCCCGAAGCCCCTATGCGTCTCCAAAAGTAGTGGCCTGAAAGAAGAGTGGGAAGGTACAGATGTGCGTGGACTATAGGACTCCAAACAGGCGCACCATTCCTGACCAGTATATGGTCCCAAGGACTGAAGAGATGCTGGCCTGTCTGAATGGTGCGAAGTGGTTCAGTGTGCTGGACTTGAGGAGTGGATATTGTTACACCCTATGTGGTGGAGAGTCAGATACCAAACCTATCAGTTTTCTGGGTAAAACCAGAGGATGGGAATGGGCCTCCATCAGAACCACCTGCTGCCCTGGGACAAGAGGTGCAGGGAGACACAGAGCCCGAACTGGAGCCTACACCTAGTAAGAGGACACTGCGGCGAAAAGCAGGGCAACGGCGGGGTCAACAGCAGGAGAGGTTAAGCCAGCTCTCAACCCTGAAAGGGATACTGATTCGGAGGATGAGGGCCTGGATGTGTGGTATATGCTGCCTTTTGTGAACTCCCCATTGATTGAGGAAGAGACTCCCACCCCTTCTCCCGCTGAGTCAGGTGAAGTGAGGAGGTGGCGCTATCTGGGGACAGCCTGGGTTGTAGTGGGGCCCTGCAAGGGGTGAAGCGGCAGGACAGAGGGTCTCATGGGCATGAGCGAGAGGCCGGGGGAGGCCTCACCTCGTAGACTAGAAGTATCCCCAGTTGTGTCTGAACCTGAAGAGTTAGATGAAGGAGTACAGAGGTCTCAGAGAATTAGGAGACCACCGGATAGGCTGGTCTACGTAGCACAGAGTGTAACCCCTACCGTTTTGGGGAGCTACATCACTGCCTTTTACACCTGAGTTGGACTTCTGCTTTGCAGGAAGGGTTGGCGAATTATCATGAGGACATGACTAAATTTGAGTGTAGCGCGCTGTAAGGTTTCACTGCTAATGTAATGGCCTCTCTGTAGCAGCAAAGTTTGGGTTATGACTAGAGATAACAGGGACTTTAGAATGTGTGCTGGTCAATGAAGGGAGGTGTCTTTCTTTCTTGTGTGCCCGAGCAAAGGTTTCGTGGTCTTTTGCTCGGCGGAAGATGGAGAGAGAAGATGCCAGAACGGGGAAGTCGTAGTCTGCAGGATGGAGTGGACTTGGAATGGGGTTGGGAGTCAATGGAGAAAATCGATGGAGAACAAACAGACGGGAAAACTGTTAGCTCTAACATTGCGCATAACACTGTTTCATAGGAATGGGCCCTTTTTTCTTTCTTGTTTCTTTACTAACCTATATTCAAATTAAGAATTATAAAGCTCAGTTGTTTAATTGCATATTGTGTACTGTTTGTTATTTCGGGGTACTGATTTGCAACAGGGAACACATCAGGCAGCATCCACCCAAGCAAGATTTCCCAAGTTTGGCCGGGCCAGAGGCTGTCTTCCCCCAGATTAAGCCGTTAGCCGAATCCGAGGGTTACACCAGCCACACAGTCATGGGTACGGAGAGAGTAGAGCAGTGGGCTAGGCACACATCCTTGAGGTGCACCAGTGTTGATTATCAGCGAGGCAGGGATGTTATTTCTGATCCACACAGACTGTGGCCTTCCGGTGAGGAAGTTAAGGATCTGGTTGCAGAGGGAGTTCCAGGTTCCGGAACTTTTTGTTAAGGCCTGTAGGAATGATTGTTTTAAAGACTGAACTGTAGCCTGACGTAAGTCTGAATATAGACTCACCCCTTCCAGTGTTCAAATGGACCTGTGTAAAGTTCAGGCAGTCACAGAGTGGTCCAAACTATCTATGGTCAAACAAGTGCAGTGCTTCATGGGGTTTGCAAACTTATTGCTGTTTCATCAGAAATTTCAGTTCCATCGCAGCCCCCATAAATGCACTCACCCAGAAGACATCTGCAGGGTCCCTTTGGACTGAGCATTCTCAGCACTAAAGTGACACCTCACCGCTGTCCCGATACTGCAACACCCATCCTGTCCATTCATCAGAGGTGTCAGCATCGGAGCTGGACTCTCCCAGCACTCTTCTGCAGGTAACCAGCTGCACCCCTGTGTCTTCCTTTCCCGTCGCCTGACCCCTGGCAAGTGTAAATACGATGCTGGGAACCGAGAACTACCGGTTGTCAAGGAGGCCGTGGAAGAATGGTGACACTGACTGGAGGGGCCAGAGCACCCCTCTATGGTATGGACAGATCACAAGAACCTCTTCTACGTACATCTGAGACACCAGGAGACTCAACGTTGGGTTCTCTTCTTCACCCGGTTTAATTTCACCCTCACCTTCTTGTCATCATTAGCACAAGTCTTGAGGTTGGACTTCCAAATGAGGAGCTGTTAACTGCCCCTTCACAGTTCAGAGATTTTATGTCAGGTCAACAACACTTCCAGACTGAAGTTATGACTCACAAGGAGTTTATTCATCCAGTCTATAAAACTGTGCTTGTTGAATGGTGCAATGCATACTCATTATGGAACATACAAGACAGCACAGGCCCTTCAGCCCACAATGTTGTGCTGACCTTTTAAGGTCAATCTAACCCTTCCCTCCCACATAGCCCTCCATTTTCTGTCATCCATCTGCCTATCTAAGAGTCTCTTGAAGACCTCTAATGTATCTTTCCTACCTCTACCACCACCCCTGGGCAGGGTGTTCTGTGTATCTACCAATTCCTGTGTAAAAAGTCCACCTCTGACATCCTCCCTATACTTCCCTCCAATCACCTTAAAATTATGCACCCTCATCTTAGCTATTTCCACCACGGGAAAAAGTCTCTGGCTGTCCACTCGATCTCTGCCTGTTGCCATCTTGTACACCTCTACCTAGTCACCCGCTCATCCTCCTTTTCTCCAAAGAGAAAAGCTCTAACTCGCTCAACATTTCCTCATAAGACACGTTCTCTACGCCAGGAGAATCTCCTCTCCAGCTTCTCTAAAGCTTCCACATCCTTCCTATGATGAGGTGACCAGAACTGAACACAATATTTTAAGAGTGGTCTAACCAGAGTTTTACTGAGCTGCAACATTACTTCACGGCTTTTGAACTAAAACCCCCTACTAATGGAGGCCGACACGCCATACACCTTCATAACCGCTTTATTAACTTGCACAGCAACTCTGAGTGATGTCTAGACTTACACCTCAAGATCAATCTGTCCCTCCACATTGCTAAGGATCCTCCCATTAACCCTATACTCTGCCTTCAAGTTTGACTTTCCAATGTGAATCACTTCACACTTTCCTGCATTGAACCCCATCTGCCACTTCTCAGCTCAGCTCTGGATCCTATCAATTTCTTGTTATAATCTGCGACGACCTTCCACACTAAATCACCAACCTTTGTGTCATCTGCGACCTTACTAACCCACTCTTCCAATTCCTCACCCGTCAGATACAAAAATCACAAAGAGCAGAGGTCCCACCTGGTTATGCAGAATGTGGTGCAGTTAATTCCTGATGATAACTGGACTATGTGACCTTACCAATAACACAGCAGAGCCAATGTTTGTCCTCTTCCCCTCTCCTCTAGAGAAGGGTAGTTGAGCTGGCAACTTACGGTTTTGAAACCCCGGTAGAGGACCTGTAGCTCCTTCTTGGTGAACTTTGTTTGTCCTTGAAGCTGTTCGAGTCCTTCAGGCCGGTGACACACGGTGGAGGGCTCAAACTCATCCTCGATGCTGTCTGTCGGGGACAGAGGCAGAGTGGGAGAGGCAGAGTTAGGGTGGGGTATTTGAGGCGGCTGTGTCCGCGAATGAGCTATGTGCAGAACAGGGGAAGAAATAAAGTGAGGCATTGAGAAGGGGAAAGGAAGGAAGGACGAGGAGAAAGGAAAAAGAAAAGATGGGAAAGGAAGGGGGATACACCATTTGGTCCAATGATTCTCCTCCCACCCCACAAACATTTTAGCAGTTAAACCCTGCCCTGGACTATTAGAAAGACCTTGCCCACTTCAGTCTGTTTGAGACCACTCCCCACTCTGCTCCCAACGATCAGCAAGCTTACTTGGTTGTGAAATACCATCTCGCCACCTTGTGACACTAAAACCAACTTATCACCTATTTTTTCCCATAAAGCACAGAATCATATGACAGAAAAGGAGTCCATTCAGCCTGGTTGCCCTTGTTGGCCCTTTGAAGAAGCTATCCAATTAGTCTCTTCTCTTATTACTTGCTCATCTCCCCTTCCAATTCCCTTTCGAAGGGGAGGGTTATTTGATAATCTGCTTTCACCATTTTTCCAGGCAGCACATTCCAAATTCGCAGTGGCTTACTGTGTAATGTCCTCCTGACCTGCTACAAGCGTCCTCACCTCCATCTGCCTCTTTCACTACTTTAATCTGTTTCTTGTGGTCATTGGATATTTGGCCAACAAACATGGTTTCCTCTCAACCTTCCCTTTTGATTTTGAACTATCTCCCATTGACTTTCTTTGCTCCTGGGAGAACAGCATGTGTCTTTTCAGCGACAAACAACCTGCTGGGAAAACTCAGTGGGTTGAGCAGATCTGCCCACCTGTCTGTCACCTTAAACCCTTCTTCAGTCCACTAACCCCCCCAGAATCCTTCTTCAGCCCAATCCTCTTCTCTTTATTCTGGTCATCTGGCCTCTCCACTCTCGGTCCCAATGCAGGGTTTCATCCGAAATACTGACAATTCTGTTCTTCTGCACAGATGCTGCTCGACCTGCTGATTTCTTCCAGATTGTTTGTTGCTCCAGACTCTCTTACATCCTTAGCTTCTCCTGTCTCTCCCTATGCTGTAGGAAGGACGTGAATGCACTGGAGAGGGTGCAGAGGAGAGCTGCCAGGGTGTTTCCATAAGACCATGAAATATAGGAACAGACATAGGCCAATCGCTCAGCATGTCTGGTCCACCATTCAATCATGGCTAATTTTTCTCAAACCTATTCCCCTACCAATCAAGAATCTGTCAATTTCTGTCTTAAATACACTCAATGACTTGAACTGCACCATGCTCTGTGGCAACAAATTCAATGAAGAAATTCCTCTTCATCTGTGTTCTAAAGGGACGCCCCTTTACTCTTGTGCCCTGTGGTAAAATGTTACTTTTCTGAGGAGAGTCTGGTTAAGCTGGGGTTGTTTTCCTTGCATGAAGGAGGTGTGCAGGAAATGATAGACTTATATAACCTTACACAAGGCGCAGACTGGGTAGAGTTTAAGAAACATTTCCCCTATTAGATGAGTCTAAGACCAGAGGGTTCAGATTTAAAGTGAGGAATGAGAGGGGATCTGAGGACGAAGTTTTTCCGGGGGGGGGGGGGATGTAGGAATCTGGAATGCACTGCCTAAGGAGGTGGTGGAGGAAAAGGGATGCTAGGGACAACTTCTTTACGCACAGGGTGATCAGTGCATGGAAGGAGCTGCCAGAGGAAGTGGTTGAGGCAGGTAAAATAACATTTGAAAGCATCTGGACAAGGATGTGGATGGGAAAGGTTTATTTGGGCCACACACAGGCAAAAGGAACGAGGTTGATGGGGACCATGGTCAGCCCTGGATGAGTTGGGCCAAAGGGACTGTTTCGATACACTCCTGGGAGGGTTTCAGCCTGAGACATCAGCTGTTTATTCCCCACCGCCATAGATGCTGCCTGACTTGCTGAGTTCTTGTGTGTCGCTCAAGAATCTCTTGTGCCTCTCTAAGCTCAGGATTGCATTGGGCCAGACTCTCCAAACACCACTCACCCTGGCCCAACAGAAGTGACTTGCCCTCCCTGGGCTTAATGACAGGCCTGGGTAAGACTAGGAGGCTGACCGCCACTTGCATGTCATTGGTTTATGGGCTGGGACCCCAGGACCAGCACTTGCAGCAGCAATAATATCATCTCAAAAGCCAATCCCCATCTTCAAGACCCATTAATCAGCTACAGCGGCATCTCATTCCCTTTTACCAGCAATTTGAGAACAAAAAGACTGCCAGGTTAACCAAAATAGGAGGTTATTTTAAAAGCAACAAGAAACCGCAGATGTTGGAAATCCAAAATAAAAGTAGAAAATGTTGAAAACACTCAACAGGTTAAGCAGCATCTATGGAGAGAGAGAAATCAGAGGTTTCAAAGACCCCTCACCAGGAAGGAAAATAAAGAAGAATCTTTGACCTAACATTAACCCTGTTCCTCTCTCCAAAGTTCCTCCAAGGGGACCTCAACCTTGCCATGGTTTGGAGGCTTGCTGAGGCTTGCTCAGTGACCTGGAGGGCAGTGTTGGCTGGGGTCAGCGCTTTATGTTTTGGCTCTTGGTAGGGTCACCCATGCCAAACAGGTCAAAGGTTAGAGGCCAGACTAAGAGTGGTCCACCGGTCCTCCAGGTTCAGGGGTTCAGCTCAGGGCCGACAACCCTGACTGGTCAAACAAAATTGTTATGGAAACAGCAGTGAAGAATCCTTCTACATCTGAGTCAGATGGTATTCCTGAATCTCTACCCGGGACCTGTGTGACTGGCAGTAGTGAAAACGGAGAGGAAGCTACTGACGTGATGATGGACCCTGAACGCCAGCTGAGATGGAGGACCTTCATTGCTGCCCTCAATGCCAGCGGTGTAATGGACAGTAAGTTAGTAAGTCTCCTCAAAGAAGATAACAGATCTGGGTGACTCCAACATTTCCCATTTATATTTTAAAGGATTATTCTATTTGATTGGAATCTTAACTAAAGACGGAAACTAAAGTATAAAATAATCCCAAACAGCTGCCAAGAAAAAACAAGAGCACGCAGAGTTCAGAGTGAAACGGAAGACAGCACAGTTTATGTTTTTAAATCAAATACACATTTAATCCCTATTTTATTTGTTTTTGTAATGTTCTCCCTTTGCATTTAATTATCATACAACAGTGTTTTCTGTTAAGGTTTAGAACTAGTGCAGAACAGGGAGAAGGAGCGCACAAGAGAGACTGTGGATGCTGGAAGTCTGGAGCAAAACACTCAGCATCTGTGGGGGGAAATGCACAGTTAACATTTCCAGTTGGGACCTTTCATTTGGACTGAAATATCTCCAACCTATAAGTGCATACTACGTGAGAGCAGTATTAGGCTATTCAGCCCATTGAGTTTACTCTGCCATTTGATTATGCGCCTGACTTATTATCCCTTTCAACCCCATTCTCCTACCTGGTCCATATAAGCTTTGACACCCTGACTAATCAAGAACCCATCAACCTCTGTTTTAGATGTACCCACAGACTTGGCCTCCACAGCCGTCTGAGGCAATTTATTCAGCCTCCACAGATACCGCTCGGCCTGCAAGTCCCTTTGGCGGCTGTTTCATCGTTCCAGCATCTACAGTGCCTGACGTGTGATAACAGTCTAAGATCGAGGTGGTGGGATGAAGTAGACTTCCAAAAATCTGCTAGTAGTTGGCACATTTTCAGGAAACACACTTCTATTTCAACCTTTCTGCGTGTAGCACAGCACTGTAATAGGTTGTTTACTACAGTCCCTCATCCTGCACTGGTCATTTTGCATCTTTTATTGCTGCTGTTTCACATGTTCATATGGCTGCTTGTTTTATTATAGTAGTGTCAGTAACATTATACTGTCTTACATAAAAATGCACCTCACACTTTACAGCAGCCTGTCCATCTTCAGGCCATGCCTCTAAAGGACTTGTGCTGATATTACCTGTGACTCTATGTGCTGGATCTTAACTATATGTATGGCCTGTGTGTGACTATGTGACTGTGTTTTGCACTTTGGCCCCAGAGGAACGGTGTGTAAGGCTGAATGACAGTAAACGTAAACTTGAACTTGTACCGGGGACCCCATACCACCAGGTTCAGGAGTAATTATTACCTAACGACCGTCACGCTCCTGATCCGACATGGATAACTTCACTCGTCTCAGCACTGAACTGATTCTACACCTTGCATACTCACTTTCAAGAACTCTACAACTCATGCTCTCAATATTATTTTTATTTGCACAATTTGTCTTCTTTTGCACGTTGGTTTCTCAGTCTTGTTTATATAACCATATAATAATTACAGCATGGAAACAGGCCATCTCGGCCCTTCTAGTCCGTGCCGAACACTTACTCACCTAGTCCCACCGACCTGCACTCAGCCCATCACCCTCCATTCCTTTCCTGTCCATATACCTATCCAATTTTTTTTTTAATGACAATACCTGCCTCTACCACTTCTACTGGAAGCTCGTTCCACACAGTTACCACTCTCTGAGTAAAGAAGTTCCCCCTCATGTTACCCCTAAATTTTTGCCCCCTAACTCTCAACTCATGTCCTCTTGTTTGAATCTCCCCTACTCTCAATGGAAAAAGCCTATCGACGTCAACTCTATCTATCCCCCTCATTATTTTAAATACCTCTATCAAGTCCCCCCTCAACCTTCTACGCTCCAAGGAATAAAGATCTAACTTGTTCAACCTTTCTCTGTAACTTAGGTGCTGAAACCCAGGTAACATTCTAGTAAATCTCCTCCTTACTCTCTCTATTTTGTTGACATCCTTCCTATAATTTGGTGACCAGAACTGTACACAATACTCCAAATTTGGCCTCACCAATGCCTTGTACAATTTTAACATTACATCCCAACTCCTATACTCAATGCTCTGATTTATAAAGGCCAGTATACCAAAAGCTTTCTTCACCACCCTATTCACATGAGATTCCACCTTCAGGGAACTATGCACCATGTATAGTTTTTTGTAAATTCTGCTGTTTTAAAAAAAAAATTCTTGTAAATGCCTGCAGGAAAATGAATCTAAGATAGCTTATAATAACACATACAAACTTTGATAATAAATTTGACCTTGACTTTAAGGTACAGTGAACAACTTTGTTTTGCATGCTATCCATACAGACCATTACATTATAACAGTGCATTGAGTACAAGGCCAAACAATAACAGAATGCAGAACAATAATTCTTAGAGTCGTAGAATTTCTATTTAAAAGAATGATTTTAAGAGGAGTGATGACTGGATCTGCAGAGACTGCTTGCAATAAGTCACTGGCATCACCTTTCACCTCTTCCTGTTTTCCTGTGAAAGTAAGTTTTCTGGGAAATCCAGAGAGTTTAAAGGGAGCAGGAACTTCGAGCCTTCGCTCAGGCTGCAGACTGCATCAGAGTTTCTGATCAGTCACATACTGGATTTCAGAGTTTCACCGTGCTGTGTGACACAGGTAGATGAATGCACTCCTCTAGACAGACCGGCGGAGACCATCACTGAAATAAGTTGCTCCTGATCTGGTTTACTGTAACAAGTATGTCTGGCCATCCATTTAGATGCATCGTGCCAGACAGTCTTTGGAATTGGAATTGGCTTACTATTGTCACATGTACCAAGATACAGTGAAAAAATTGTTTTGCATACAGATTAGACCATTACTCAGTGCAACAGTAACAGAACGCAGAATAAAGTGTTACAGCTACAGAGAGAGTGCAGTGCAGGCAGACAGTAAGGAGCCAGATCATAAAGAGGTGCATTGTCAGGTCAAGAGTCCGCCTTATCATATGAGAACATCATTCATAGTCTAATGACAGCGGGATCGATACATTAATATGGTGCGGTCTAAAACTAGAGAGCACAGGTTAAAGGTGAGAGGGGAAAGATTTAAAGAGGACCTAAAGGGCAAGTTTTTCCGGACAGAATATGGTATATGGAATGAGCTGCCAGAGCTATGAGAGAGGAGGATGTAATCACAATGCTTAAAGGACATTTGGACAGGTTAACAGATCGAAAAGGTAGTCGCTAGCGTAACACTTTCACCGCTCCAGATATCGGTGTTCAATTCCCGCCACTGCCTGTAAGGCGTTTGTACATTCTTCCCGTGACTGTACGGATCTCCTCCCGGTGCTCCGGTTTCCTCCCACATTCCAAAGTCGTGTGGGTCAAGAAGAGTCAGTGAGTTGTAAACAAGTTATGTGGTACTGTCAGTATAACGACATGTGTGGGCTGCCCGCAGCATATCCCCGGACTGAGTTGGTCGTTGGTGCAAACGATGTATTTCACAGCTTGCGTCAATGTTTTGATGGACATGTGATAAATAAGACTAATCTTTAGGAAAGGTTGGCTATCGGCCAAATGCAGATAAACAAAACTTGCTGAGGGACGCTCCCTGGTTAGGATGGATGAAAAGCCTGTTTCTACAAACACTCAATTAACAAATCTATTTCTTTTGCTGTATTAAATTTACAAGCTATCTTTCCACTAGAATACACCATACCAAAATACCAATTTGTCTTTTCAATTCATGTAGTTTTGCTTAACAAAATCTTTTACTGGAACAAATCCCATTTGTAATATAAGAGGGAACTGCAATTTTCAATATAGATCCTACAAGGGAAATGCGATTGTGTTAAAAGGTACAACAGCGTGAACGTAATTTGATTTCTCGGGCAGGATACAGTAAGTTATATATATTTTGAATGATTGCAGAGCGGAGCATGGTATTGGAGGAAATATTACCGCAGGCAATGACTGCTGCTCGGTGTGGGAGCTGGTGATGTCCTGGTTTGCTGGTCAGCGGGTGATAGACACACGCAGCCCGAACTGGATGGTAGGCAGTTCTGGCAGCTGCCAGAGGGGGCAGCACAAGCACCAGTCAGAGTGTGAGAACATACAGTCTTAATTAATGCACCCAATGCTCACATTTTATTATTATGTATTCTGAGTTTAAGGTATGACTGCTAAAGGCACAGCGTTGATGGGTGGCGCAGAGGTGCAGCAGTTAGTGCTGCTGGCTCTCAGCCTCGGGGATATGGATAACGATCTGATCTGTATAAACAGTACACAGGACAAGCTCTTCATTGTAGCTTGGTACATGTGATAATAATAAGCCAATTCTAAATCCAATTCAATCCTGTCCTTGAGAGCTGTCTAAAAGACTGTAAGACACAGGAGCAGAATTAGGCTATTCAGCCCATCGAGTCTGCTCTGCCATTTAATCATGGCTGATTTATTTTCCCTCTCAACCCCATTTTACTGCCTTCTCTCATTACCTTTAATGCCCTTACTAACCAAGAATCTATTAACCTCTGCTTTAATGACTTGGCCTCCACAGCTGTCTGTGGCAATGAATTGCACAGATTCACCACCCTCTGACTAAAGAAATTCCCCCTCGTCGCTGTTCTAAAGGGACGTCCTTCTATTCTGAGACCGGGCCCTCTGGTCCTGATCTCCTCCAGCTATTGGAAACTTCATCTCTGTGTGCACTCTATCTAGGCCTTTCAACATTCGGTGGCTTTCAGTGAGTCGCCTCTCACTCTTTTAAACGCCAGTGAGTACAGGCCCAGAGCCATCAAATGCTGTTCATATGTAAATGCTTTCATTTCCGGGATCATTATCATAAACCTCCTTTCGATCCTCTCCAATGCCAGCACACAGGGCCAAAAACTGCTGAGAATACTCTCACGTGGAGTCTATGCGGCAGGATAGATGCACTAACACTGGCGAGCTGGTAAATCAACACCAACTCCGATGGACAGGTCAGAGGTCATCCGGATGCCCAACTCACGTCTCCCCAGACAGATCCTTTACTCCCAGTTGAAGGTCGGACAGTGAGTCCCTGGTGTGGGCAAAGGAAACACTTCAAGGGTATTCATCAAGGTCAGCCCGAAGAAATTCAACATTACTGGGAAGACAATGCAGTCAACAGATACAACCGGAGAAAATCTGTTCTAGAGGGAGCTGTGCTGCACGAGAACGACCTCCCTGTGCCACAGAGAACAAGCAGCAGCTGCAAAAGGAGAGACTGAACAACCAAAAGACCCGACCATGAACCACAGCCACCACTTACTCGTAGCCGCACTGCACCAGAATGTGTGGATCCCATATCGGCCTCTACAGCCAACTGAAAATCCACCAATAATCTATCCCTTAGGAGAACATCACGCTCGACTTGAGTAATCGCACTATTACTACGTGGAGTTTGCATGTTCTTCCTGTGTCCAAGCAGTACTCTCCCTGTCTGTTCTGGTTTCCTAACATCACAGTGTCATAGAGCACAGAACCAGGCCCTTTGGCCCATCGTAACACTGCTAATTCCATCTCCCAGCAGACAGCTCCAAGCCTTCCATAACATAGTGTTTTGAATGTTCCAGTAACCCCAAAGGTTACTTGCAAAAAAAAAGAATCAAAGAGGAGTCTACATGACAGAGATGACAGTATGAACCCATAAACTAACTCTATTGACAGGAGAAGTTAGGCAAACAAGCTGACCCTGGACACACTGCCACAGATGCAGACAATAAACCACTCAAAAAACAATAAACACAGGAAAAATAATCTGGCACTGAGTCCATGGCTTGAACTCAGGCTGTTCTGCTTCAAATACCGGGTCGATTTTTAGACCCAGCCCATTCCTGGTGGCCCTTGACCTTCCCACCAACAAGTTAAACAGAATTAAGTTCTGGAACAGAGCCATGAGTTCAAAGATTCACCACCAAACAATTTTAAATACAAATAAAATTCTATCACAGTACATTTTTTAATTTAGGGAAACAGCATAGTAACAGAACCTTCTGGCCCAATGAGGCCAGACTGCCTGATTACACACGTGTGACCAATTAACTTATTATCCTTTGGAATTTGGGAGGGAACCAGAGCACCTGGTGTCTGGTGGGGTAATAGCATTAGGTTAACTGCTATGCTATGGTGCTGCCCTAAATCTATCACTAAATAAAAGCTGGGAACTTCCCAAGGCACCTTTATTATTGAATAACCTCTTTAAGGGTCGCTGGTCAGGGAGTTCAAACCTGGGTCTCTTACCAAGTTCAAAGGACCTTGATCTGCAGATGTCAATGTGGGCTCCAGATAGCTACAAGGGAAGTAGTTAGACCACATGCCTTGTTCTGCTTTGGGTGAACAACCTCTCCTTTCCTCAGTCTCTCTCAAAGTCACAGAGCAATCCCAGTCCATTCACAGAGCTCTCCCAGCCCAGCTCGATCACTCAGTGACAAGAAATCTTCAAACGGGTGAGAGCCCAGCGAAGAGTATCTGGCTGTGTCTGAGTCAGAGGCAGAGTTTGGTGCTGGGTAGTGGGGACATTAGAATGCATCTTAAACTTACTTGATAAGGTAGCAAAAGCATTACAAATTATTAATTTAAAAAGACACGTATTTACATTCAAACTATCTCTGGTTTCATTTTTACTTTGTTTCTACTTCACCAGCAGGAATTATTATCTTAGCTCATTGTGGAATCTTGCTACAGCTTCAGGGTAGCCCATAAAATTATCACCTGCATCAAATTTGCAAAGTTAAACATCAGGTCATTTGACCCACCAGATATCGAGGAGGTCATGTTAGAGGCTTACTTTCAATCTGTAACATCCTGAGCAAGAATCTCAGAACTGTACATGGTGACACAAATGTACTTTGACAATAAATTTGCAAGATGGGTACGGGGAGGATGTTTCCTTTGGTGGTGGAATCTAGTTCTGGAATCGCTGTGAGAAAATAAGGGATTACCTCTCTAGTTCAGAGTAGCAGTGACATTTTTATCTCCCAGTTGTTTGTGAACCTTTGGAACTTTCGAAAGGCTGCTGGAGCAAGACTTTGGACATCTTTTAAAGCAGTGGTGGATTCTTGATAAGGAATGGGGTGAAAGAGTACCACAGCTAGACAAACAATGCCATAACAATCTTACCATACACTCAGTGGCTGCTTTGTTAGGAACACCCGTACACCTGCCCATGAAGAGCATAAGATACTGGAGCAGAATTAGGCCATTTGGCCCATCAAGTCTGCTCCCCCATTTCATTATGGCTGATCCATTTTCCCTCTCAGCCCCAATCTCCAGCTTTCTCTCAGTATCCCTTCAAGCCCTGACTAATCAAGAATCTATCAATTTTCACATTAAATATACCCAATGACTTGTCCTCCACAGCTGCCTGTGGCAATGAATTCCACAGACTCACTGCTCTCTGGCTAAAGATATTCCTCCTCATCTCCATTCTAAAAGGACACTCTTCTGAGGCTGTGCCCTCTGGTCTTAGACTTCCCCACTCAAGGAAACATCCTCTCCACATCCACTCTATTGAGACCTTTCAATATTCAATGGGTTTCAATGAGATTCCCCCCTCATTCTTCTGATTTCCACTAAGTACAGGCCCAGAGCCTTCAAACGCTCCTCATAAGTTAAGCCTTTCATTCCTGGAATCATTTTTGTGACCCTCCATTGAACCCTCTCCAATGTCATCACACCCTTTCTAAGATAAGGGACCCAAAACTGTTCACAATACTCCAGGTGAGGCCTCACCAGTGTTTTATTTATTTATTGAGATACAGCCTGGAATAAGCCCTTCAAGCCAAGCCATCCTGCAAGCCCCCAATTTAATCCTAGCCTAATCATGGGACAATTTATAATGTCCAATTAACCTACCAACCGGTATGTCTTCGGACTGTGGGAGACTCTCTGCTTCCTCAAAACTACCTGCCTCTCCATCTATCTTCATATCATCCACAAACTTAGCTACAAAGCCACCAGTTCTATCACCCAAACCATTGACATATAATGTAAAAACAAGCTGTTCCAATACAGACCCATGTGGAACCACTAGTCACTGGCAGCCAACCAGAAAAAGCTTCCTTTATCCCCACTCTGCCTCCTGCCAATCAGCCGGTGCTCTATCCAAGCCATATCTTTCCTGTAATCCATGGGCTCTTAACTTGTTAAGCAGGCTCATGTGTGGCACCTTGTCAAAGGCCTTCTGGAAATCCAAGTATGCAACATTCACTAATTCTCCTTTGTTTATCCTGATTGTTATTTCTTCAAAGAATTGCAAAAGATTTGTCAAGCAAGATTGTCCTTTGTGGAAAGCACGCTGAGTATGGTGTATTTTATCATGTGCCTCCAAGCACCCTGAGACCTTGTCCATAACGATCAATTCCAACATCTTCCCAACCACTGAGGTCAGAGTAACTGACCTAAACCTTCCTTTCTTCCTTGTTGAAGAGTGGAGTGGTGTTTGCAATTTTCTAGTCCTCTGGAACCATGCCGGAATCTAGTGATTCTTGAAAGATCATTACTGATGCCTCCACAATCCCTTCAGCCACCTCTTTCAGAACCCTGGTGTGTAGACCATCTGGTCCAGGTGACTTATCTACCTTCAGACCTTTCAGTTTCTTAAGCACCTTCTCCCTAGTAGTTGCAACTTCGCACGCTTTTGCCCCCTAACATTCTTGAACTTCTGACATGCAGCTAGTGTTTTCCACAGTGAAGAGTGATGCAAAATACTTATTCAGTTCATCTGCCATTTCTGCGCCCCAGATTACTACCTCTCCAGCACCATTTTCCATTAGTCAATATCTACTCTTGCCTCTCTTTTGTACTTTATATGTATGAAGAAACTTTTGGTTTTCTCTTTAATATTGTTGGCTAGCTTAGCTTCATATTCCATTAGTTGCCTTCTGTTGGCTTTTAAAAGCTTCCCATTCCTGGAGAAATGGTAAATCATATCCCAATGGAACCTGTCCAACACTCAACGTCAAAGCAGAAATGGATTTCCCTACAAACTCAAAACCGTGCAAGAACTCTTTCCCACTGAAGGATGCCAGAAGGTAATTGACATGCACGGCTAACTCTGCTTCTCTCTCCACAGATGCTGCCTGACCTGCGCAGCAATTCCTGTTCTGCATCCCAAGGATCCAGTTTTCCAAGTACAACAGTACTCTATCTCAAATTCCTAATCCCGGCCACCGCCCACTGTCAAATGCCAACTATTCCCGTTTGCCGAAATGAGAACAGAAAATAATAATAGGAATACTCCAGAGGTGGGGGGAGAGGGTGGGGTGAGGAAGGGGGAGAGAGGGAGAAGGGAGAAGGGGAGAGAGGGAGAGGGGGAGAGAGGGAGAGGGGGAGAGAGGGAGAAGGGAGGGGGGAGAGAGGGAGAGGGGAAGAGAGGGAGAGGGGAAGAGAGGGAGGAGAGAGTGAGAGGGAGCGAGAGAGAAAGAAGGAGAGGGAGGGAGGGGAAGAGGAGGAGAGGGAGGGAGGGATGGAAGGGGAGAGGGAGACAGATTGATAGATTTGTTCCTTGTACATGCAATCTCATTAATCTTTCTCAATGCCATCCCCTATGACCAGGTGCCTGGAAATTCCTGGGGCAGTGCGCACATATGACTCATCTGATGCTCCTTCCTAGACTGTAGCCCAAAGGGGACACCTTATTTTCCAGAGCAGAAATACTGTAAAATATTGAGTAATTCACTTTAATTTCATCCAGAGATGACAACTAGGATTGATCTCAATCACATCTTTTGTGTGCTGCATAAATTCTCCACTCATTGCATTCCAAATACAAGAGATTCTGCAGACGCTGAAAATCAAGAGTAACACACAAAATGCTGGAGGAACTCAGCAGGTCAGGCAACATCGATGGAGGAGAATAAACAGTCAACACTTTGGGCTAAGACCCTTCAACAGAGGCCCGAAATGTCGAATGTTTATTCCCCTTCATAGATGCTGCCTACTTGCTGAGTTCCTCCAGGATTTTGTGTGTGCATTACCTATTGCATTCTGATGGTGAAACAATCTTGCCTTTACTGGGACTGTAAGCTACAGTTTCATTCATGCTATTTGCAATTCAGACACAGTTTCCTAATGCGCAATAGACTGTATTTCAAAAATACCCTTTATATAACCTCTGTAAACTGATGAAATTCACGGGGAGTCTTTAGAACACGTAAACAGTTTGCTGTTGTTCAAAGATTCTTGTGCCTTTGTAACATTTTGTCATGTGGACAGTACTTTACTCAAGCGTGCTTGTTGTCATTTCTGTTGTAAAACACCAACCCCCTGCCCCTTCTTTATCGCACTGGCTGGCACCAGATACCCTGTCTATTGGTTACCCTGTGGGGGTTTACGAGAGAGCTAAAGACACACAGTATTCACACGAGATAAACATGGGTAGAAGGTTCACTTGCATTCACTGAGTGAAGGAACCAGCTTAGGTCGACAGCATGGTAAGATTTTCAGGAAACGCTGCTTTAATGCTTTTGTGTTATGACGTGGCTGGTTGCCTGAAAGTCATCAAAGGAAATAACAAGAAAATTAACCAAATAATAAAATAAAAAGGACTATATATCTTTAAAAAATTCAACATTTTTTGGGTGATATGTCCACTGGCTTTTAAAACTTCCTGGGGATTTATCTTGGTGGAGGGCACATTGGAAGCTGCAAATACTAGGATTACTGAATTGTTGATTGGTGCTGATGATTGTTCTTTGACATTGACCATCACCATTTCCTGTTCTAGACAGGGACTGTGATGCCTGGGCAGACCCCTCCTTGAAGGCTGCCCCTCTGATTGGGCAAACACAGCAATAGGTTGCAAACCATCTTGGCCAATTGGAGGCATGTGATGGGAAAAGGCGGCAGATTACTGGTGGTTTCTGAAGTAAAGCCGCTGCATAAGTTTTGCAGCTTGGGTGTGGGCCAGGCTCTGAATGCCCTATGCCAAACTGCGTAAGATGCTTCCAGAGTTACCTCACTGCCTAACAGTTGGGAATGTGAAAAAATGGGTTCAGTAGCCTGGTTGAAAGCAGTTAATTCAACACTTAACACCATCCATCCACTCAGTGTCTGCGGGTCACTGGACAGGTTTGTCTTACCCCATTGTTTCAGGTTGTTGCCAGACAATGGACACCTGTTTTTTTAGTGTCCTTAACAAGGCCACGTAGAGCCCTGGGTGGTGGCTCAGCATTGCTAGTTTGGGATAGTGCAGACTTAGTCTTGGGGCCATTATTGACCTCAAATGCTCCACTGCAGGGGAATCTCATCCCTTCTGTAGGGGGTTACCTCCTTCCACTTTATTTATGATTGGGAATGGAAGGGGATTTATTCACTGTGAGGTAGGCAAGGAAGTGTCGGGGTTAGCGTAATGCTATTCCAGTGCCGGCAACCTGGGATCAGTGCCCGCCGCTGCCTGTCAGGGAGACTGTACGCTTTCCATGTGACCCTGTGGGTTTCCTCTAGGTGCTCCAGTTTCCTCCCACATTTCAAACACATATCATTTAGACAGTTAATTGGCCACATGGGTATAATTGGGCAGAATGGGATTGTTGGGCCGAAGGGCCTGTTACTGTGCTGTATCTCTAAGTAAAAATAAATAATACAAATAAAAAATATATAAAATGTACAACACCAACACCTTGTGTAACAAGCTGTTTGCCCACCATTCATTCTCTTCACCACTAGCGCACGATGCACCGGTGATACCAGGTGCAAATCTGGTGTGTTACTTGTAGATGGTGCCACACTGCAGCCAAGGTGCTCTAGTGATGGGATGGGTGGGTTGTTCTGGATGGCACTAAGTGTTATATGATCTGCTTTCGTTTAGGTGAGTGTAGCCCGTCCCTCCATTTTACCAACTTCGAGATGATGAGATACAATAACTCCAGAAGAATCTTAAGCTACTTGGCACAGGATGTTCATTATAGGCTTTTTAAGAGTTACAGGTTGGCCTTGGTCATCTTAACCCAGTAAATGCATTGCCACCCTTGCTAAATTTTTGTTTTAATTTGCAGTGCGTTAGCATTTTAAATTCCGCAGCTACAAAGTTTGAATTTACATGGTGTGTCCACTTTTAAAAATCACCAGGAGTTGGACATCCAGCTTGTTGTAGATGCACAATTGCACTAACTCTCACTGCCCAGGATATCCAAGCTCAATTTCTGTCTGGTGGGATCTGAATTCATGGAGTTAGAGACTCCTTAACCAGCACACGGACCAAAACCACACAGGATATGAGTGGCCTCTGTAACGTGGGCTGATAGCTCTGCTCCCCTGTGGAAACTGGAAGCAAACGGATCAGGAATCTTTGGTGACATGGTTCTCACCCACCAGAGCTCATTTCACGGTATAAAATGCCCAGGAGTATTTGAAAGCCAGCACACTCTAAAACCCAACATTTCAAGGAACACCAAACACAACTTGTCTTCAAAGATTGAAACTCTCAAAACCCTTCCTTTCAGTAAATTGGTTTCTATCAGTCTGGTTTTACATCCATAAATCTTTATTCCCTTTCCTCCTCTTTCAAGGCCTTGCTGGGGGTGGGAAGGGCAATGTTGTGGGACACTGTCCAGTAACCCTGTTAGGGTCATTTATTTAGGTAACAATGTCACTCAAACTATTCAGAATTGGAGGGCTTTGTACTCAAGTACTATGATCCTTCAAAACTTTTGGGCTTTATCCCCTGAAATTCAAGAAGCCCTATCATCGCATACTCTCAGAGATTAAAAGGACTTAAGTTCAAGGATGAAAACTATTTCTATATATTGAGAAATCTGGGACAAGTGAACAAAGCCGAAAGATTGGAGCCACGATGTCAGATGCAAAATTCAGAAATCGTACACTTGAAGCACCTGGTGGAGATGGAGACTGACCCACAAATAGGGGCTTTTCTCTTTGGAGTGAGGGAGGCTGAGAGGTGACTCTCTTGAGGTGAACAAGGTAATAAGAGGCATAGACTGAGAGGACAGCCAGCGACTTCTTCCCGGGACGGAAATCCAGAAATTGATGAGAAGGGCATAATATTAAGGTGATTGGAGGAAAGTATAAGGGGAGGGGCGGGGTTGTCAGAGGTAGGTTTTTTTTACACAGAGGGAGGTAGTTGTATGAAGAGCCCTGCCAGGGTGGTGATAGATGCAGATACATAGAATATAGAACATAGAAATCTATAGCACATTACATGTCTTTCAGCCCACAATGTTATGCCAACCATATAACCTACTCTCGAAACTGCCTAGAGTTTTCCTAGCGCATAGCCCTCTATTTTTCTAAGCTCCATGTACCTTTAA
Organism: Hemitrygon akajei; assembly: GCF_048418815.1. NCBI lineage: Eukaryota > Metazoa > Chordata > Chondrichthyes > Myliobatiformes > Dasyatidae > Hemitrygon > Hemitrygon akajei. The sequence continues at coordinate 13,544,190 of NC_133146.1, read as the reverse complement.
GAGGCTCTTAAAAGATCCTATTGTATCCACTTCCACCACTGCCACCAGCAGTGCATTCCACACACCCACCACTCTCTGTGTGAAAAACTTACCCCGACATCTCCTCAGTACCTATTTCCAAGCACCTTAAAATTATGCCTCTTCGCGTTAGCCATTACAGCCCTGGGAAAAAGCCTCTGGCTATCCACACAATCAATGCCCCTTATCATCATATATACCTCTATCAGGTCACCTCTCATCCTCCGTCGCTCCAAGGAGAAAAGGCCAAGTTCACTCAACCTATTCTCATAAGATACCCTCTCCAATCCAGGCAACATCCTTGTCAATCTCCTCTGCACTCTCTCTATAGTATCCACATCCTTCCTGTAGTGAGGTGACCAGAACTGAACTGAGTACTCCAAGTGGGGTCTGACCAAGGTATTATATCGCTGTAACATTACCTCCCAGCTCTTGAACTCAATCCCATGGTTGATGAATGCCAACACACCATATACCTTCTCAACAACACCGTCAACCTGCTCAGCAGCTTTGAGTGTCCTGTGCACATGAACCCCAAGATCTCTCAGATCCTCCACATTGCCAAGGGTCTTACCATTAATATGATATTCTGTCTTCAAATATGACCTACCAAAATGAACCACTTCACACTTAACTGGGTTGAAGTCCAGCTGCCACTTCTCAGCCCAATTCTGCATCATATCGATGTACTGCTGTAACCTCTGACAACCCCGAGACTATCCACATCACCCCCAACCTTTGTGTCATCAGCAAACTTACTAATCCACCCTTCTACTTCTTCGTCCAGGTCATTTATAAAAATCCCAGAACAGATCGCTACATAACACCACTGGTCACTGACCTCTGTGCAGAAAATGAACCATCTGCAACCACCCTTTGCCTTCTGTGGGCAAGCCAGTTCTGGATCCACAAAGCAAGGTCTCCTTGCTTCCCACGCCTCCTTACTTTCTGAAGAAGCCTTGCATGGGGAACCTTATCAAATACCTTACTGAAATCCATATACACTACATCCACTGCTCTACCTTCATCAATGTGGTTTATTTCTTCCTCAAAGAATTCAATCAGGCTCGTAAGGCACGACCTGCCCTTGAAAAGGCCATGCTGACTATCCCTAATCAGATTATGTCTCTCCAAATGCTCATAAATCCTGCCTCTCAGGATCTTCTCCATCAACTTGCCCACCACTGAAGTCAGACTCACTGGTCTATAATTTTCTGGGTTATCTCTACTCCCTTTCTCGAACAAGGGAACAACATTTGCAACCCTTCAATCCTCCCATCCCTACTGATGTCGCAAACATCATCACAAGAGGCTCAGGAATCTCCTCTCTTGCTTCACACAGTAGCCTGGGGTATATCTCATCCGGTCCTGGTGACTTATCTAACTTGATGCTTTTCAAAAGCTCCAGCACATCCGCTTTCTTAATATCTATATGCTCAAGCTTTTCAGTCTGCTGTAAGTCATCCCCACAATTGCCAAGGTCTTTTTCCCTGGTGAATACTGAAGCAAAGAATTCATTAAGTACATTAGGGGTATTTGAGAAACTCATAGAAAAACGGACGGCTATGTGGGAGGGAAGTGTTAGATTGATTTTAGAGTAGGTTAAAAGGTTGGTACAACATCATGGGTCAAAGGATCTGAGTTGTGCCGCACTGCTCTATGTCTCATGTTCTGTGTAACACTTCTCGAGGAAAAGAGAGAGGTGAGTGGGTGGCACAATATACGCAGTAAAAGATACGGCACAAAGAAACATTAATAAACAGAATTCAAATCCTGAAATTGGTGACACAGTTAGAGAGGGTGGTGAAGAACACAGGCATGCTTACCTTCATGGGTTGAGTCACAGAATATAAAAATTGGGATGTTATGTTGCAACTTTGTAAAATGCTTACTAAACCGCACAGATATCACGTGCAGTTCTGGTCACCTGCTTTAGGAAGGATTTGATTACAGTGGAAGGAGTGTAGAGGAATTGATGTTGGATGCTGCCTGGATTGAAGGACTTTAATACGGGACGAGACTGGAAAGGCTGGATTTGTTACGGTGTTGGATAGGGCGGCAGGGCAGCGTAATGCTGTAACGGTATCAGTCATCGCCAGTCGGGGTCCAATTCCTGCCACGGTTTGTAAGGAGTTCGTACGTGCTCCTCAGAACCGCACAGATTTCCTCCTACATTCCAAAGCTGTATGGTTTGGGTTAGTAAGTTGTGGGCGTGCTGTGCTGGTGCTGGAAGCATGGCACCACTTGCGGGCTGCCTCCAGAACAATCCTTGCTGATTTGCTTTGACACAAACGACCAATTTCACAGTACATTTCAATGTAGGTATGTCAAATAAAGCTAATCTTTAATCCTTGTTCACCTTGGGGTGAATAGGGTTGAGAGGCATACATACAAAATTGCGAAGGCACTAGTGGGGTAGATCGTTTAGTTCTAATTCTTGAATTGTAGTTTCTTTATTTTGCTTAAATTTATTTAATGCCTTCCACTTACCATATTGAACAAAACTATGTCATTTAGCTTCGTCGCCAGTCCTCGAACCTGGGCCCTAAACTGGCATCAGAGAGAGAGAGAAAGTGAAGTAAAGGCTGCGAGTCTGCGGGGCTGGGGTGCAATGTCTGCATGTTCAGAGCTGTTGGTTGGAGGTCCAGGGGCAGCCTGTCCTGGGGTTGGAGATCTTTATGTGTGTCTGAGTGGGTGGATGGGCGGCAGGGTGCTGAGAGGGGTTTGTTCTGATGCTGTCGGTGGTGTTCTGCGAATATGGTGGGCAATCTACGCTGGCGTCCGAATGTTTGGCGACACACACCTAGATTGTGTTGGTTATTAGCGCAAATTCCACATTTCACAGCAGGTTTCGATGTACATGTGATAAATAAATCTGAATCTATTTCATGTTGGAGAATTAACGTTACTCATTAGCACCACACACTGGCACGGTGTGGAACTGCAGCTTTAACCGCCCACTGACTGTGCATTGGAGCTGGTTGACTGACCGGGAGAAGGGAGACAAGGAGGAGAAAAATATTTAATCCTAATGTACAATTTTTGGTGCAAAAGTGCCCACTGCTGGGACACTGACGAGAGACTGCAGCTTCCTCTTAACGATACAACCAGAGACTGACAGAAACACACTTCACTGAAGTAGTGATAAAGCAAACCAGTCAACCGCATGCAGCAAGCAGATATTTCAATGACAAGTTGCGATAACGTTCTTGGTATTCTTTGGCATGTTCCTCTTTCACACGGAACTCAAGCAGGGTGCTTTGCTGGCCGCCGTTTTTTTTTGGGGCATGCAGACAGAAAGTCGGAGACAAGAAGAAACATGAAGCCGAAAGACGAAAAGAAAAGCAGAGAAATCATTTTGCGGCCAACAAGGGCGGATGAAACAGGCTCATCCACTTAAACTTAACTAATATCACAGAGTAAACCTCAGTCAGGAATTGGAGCGGCTAGAGCACCTTGTAGGATTGTGTCACATGACTATCCCCGATAGCCCCGCCCTCTCTCCTCACCCATTGGTTGCCCATCTTCATGAAGCCATCGCCAATTGAAAAGCGGGCAGACTTCTTTGAACTCCGAATGGATGCTTTTGATTTTCAATCTAACACCCTTTCAATTCCCGACAACAATATTTTTATAGGATTAATGTGTTGAATTATGATTTCATTTTTTTCAATGCTCTTACTGTTTTTTTGTGCTTATTTTCTCTCTCTGCTGGGCCAGAGGTAGGGGAGTGGATTGGAACTCTTCTGGTCTTCAGAGGAAAGCTGCAGGTGTGTAGCAATTGTAGAATTCGCTCTACCTACAGATAACAGCAGGATCATGAGAAGATTGGGAAGGTTGTAGTGGTGTAAGGAGGATTTATTCCTCTCAGCTGGAAGGGCATAAATTCTGGACTCACCGTTGTTTCCTACTGGGACCACCAGCTGGGAAGGAAGGTTCTCTGAAGCAACTGACAAATATTCAGCATTGATTTTAGCTAAAGGGCCTTCTTCTACACCAGAATAAGTCCACAAATAAGTGAGAGTGTTGTGGGATCGAAGATTTTTTTACTTTGTAGACTGTACCTTCCTCAAATTCCCATCCTGACCGTACAAGCTACCTTTAGTATCTAATGGTTTTCCTCCGTAAACTAATAACGTGAAGATTCTCATCTCTGGCCATCTTGCTTTATCGGTCAGTCACATTTGGAGTATTGTGTTCACTTTATTGTATGAACGATGTGGAAACTTTGGAGAGGGTGCGGAAGAGATTCACCAGGACGCTGGATTAGAGAAGGTAAGGTATGAGGAGTGTTAGAGGCTTCTCATTACCACCATCAGGGAGGAGGTACAGGAGCCTGAAGTACTTTAGGAACAGCTTCTTCCCCTCCTCCATCTCTGAATGGACAATAGACTCCAGTACATTTTTGCTCTCGTGTTGCACTACTTAGTTAATTTATTTTTATATCATTATTTCTAATTTATAGTATTTTTGTATTGCACTGCTCGGCTGCTGCAAAACAACATGCCATACAGATTGTCAGCGATATTAAACCTGATTTTCATTCTGAAATGACGAATACCAGAGGATATGCATTTCAGGCAGGAGGGGGAAAGATTAAAGATGTATGGGGTAAGATTTTTTTTATGCAGTCTGTTTGGGTGCCTGGAACGTGTTGCCAGGAGAAGTGGTGGAAGCAGATACAGGAATGACATTTAAGAGACATTTAGGCAGGAGCATGAACAGGCAGGGAATGGACTGGGTACAGGTAGCAGTGCCATTTAATTTGGCACTGTGTTTGGCACATGCTGAGTCAAAGGGTCTTTTCCTGTGATGTACTGTTTAGTATTCTAGAAACACTGGTGTAAGAGTAGACAAGACCATGAGAATCGGAGAAGAGTTAGGCCATTCATCCTATCCACTTCCTATGATTAACTAGTACCACAGAGACAACCCCAGTCAGGAGGAGGGGCTGCCATCCCACAGCTATTTGCCCCTGATAGTCCCGCCCTCCCTCCATGATGCCAGAACCAATTGAAAAGTAGACAAACCTCTTTGTACTCCAATTGGGACGCTTCTGATTGTCAATCAAGTAGCTCCACCATTCAATCATGGCTGATTCATTATCCCTCTCTACCCCATTTTCTTGCCTTCTCCCCAAAACCTTTGATGTCCTTCCTAATCAAATACCTATTAGCATCCACTTTATACCTAATGATATGGGCTCCATAGCCTTCTGTGGCAATGAGTTCCACAGATTCACCACCCTCTGGCTGAAGAAATTCCTTCTTATCCCTGTTCTAAAGGGACATCCTTCTGTTCTGAGACTGTGCCCTCTCTCACCACAGGAAATATCCTCTCCACATCCACTCTGTCTAGGCCTTTCAATATCTGATAGGTTTCAATAAGATTCTCTCCCATTCTTCTAAACTCCAGTGAGTATAGGCCCAGAGCCACCAACATTCCTCATACATAAAACTTTTCATTCTTGTGAACCTCCTCTGGACCCTCTCCACATCCTTGGGCACATCCTTTTTTAGATATGAGCCCAAAACTGCTCACAGTACTCCAAATGCAGTCTGACCAATGCCTTATTGCCTATTTAAGGCCCGTGTGTTTAGGAGCTGCTGGGTGGTAGCAGCAGGATGCACAATAACATAGTAGTTAGTGCTATGCTATTACAGTTTGAGGCATCAGAGTTTGGAGTTCAATGCTGGTGTCCTCTGTAAGGAGTTTCTATGTCCTTCCTGTGAAATGTGTGGGTTTCCTCTGGGAGCTCCAGTTTCCTCCCACAGTTCAAAGTCTTGTTAGCAGGTTAATGGGTCATTGTAAATCATCCCGTGACTCGCCTAGTGTGGAATCGGTGAGTTGTTGGTGGTGTGGCTCCAAATTCCGCTCTGTACCGCTAAGTAAATAAAATAAAGCCACAAAGAAGGTGGTGACTGAGAGTGGGGCAGGTCCAACTAGATGGGTTGGAGCAGACAGCATGGGACAATCATGGAGGATGATGGACAACTGAGGGGAAAGGAATGATCTGAACGAGACTGGTGGTGTGAAACCTCAAGAGACGAGGTGCCGTAGTTCTCTGCAATTGTCATAGAAGATCTTTGCAACAGCTATCCAATTAATCCCATCTCATAGATCACACAGCATGGAAATATGACCTTCAGCCCATCAGGTTCATGTCGACCCAGGTTTCCATCTATGATTGTCCCATTTGCTTGTGTCTCTTTCCTATCCACTTACCTGTCCAAATTCTTTTAGATGTGGTTAATGTACCTGCCTTATCCACTCACTGTGGCAGCTCATTCCACATACTGACCACTCACGGGGTGAAAAAGTCACCCCTTGCATTCCTCTTTAATTGCTCCCCTCTACTCCTGAACCTAAGCCCTCTATTTGTGATTCTCCTAAACCTAGACAAGAGGTTGGGGAATAAAGCACAGAAACAGGCCCTTCAGCCCAACGTATGCATGCTGATCCCATCTACAGTAAACCATACTCCCCTGCTCTAGTCCACCAGGGTGGGTAGGTTAATTGGCCAGTGTAATCTTCCACTGAGCGGTAGAATCGGGAGGGAGATGATGGGAGGATGAAATGGACTGAATGTAAATGAGTGGTTGATGAAGCAGAGTTCTCAGCATCATCTATCTGTCAATCTACCTTTTTTAATTTGCCTTCTTCTCTACATTGGTTGTTTGCTGGTCTTTTTAAGTCTAGTTTTCATAAATTGTATTGTATTTCTTTATTTCCCTGTGAACATTTGCAATAAAATGAATTTCAGGGCAGTATGTGGTAATAGATACATAGTTCTATAATAAAGTTACTTTGACTCAGAGCCACACAGCTCTCTGTGAAGAGAAATCCCTACAACCAGATCTTTGTCTTGTAACTGCATCCCCTGAAAGGCTGGGACTTTTTTCCCATGGAGTTGCAGGAGGCGGGGAGGTGGGGGGGGGGGGGTGACCCTATGGCAGTACATAAAATCAAGAGGGACATGAATGAAATGGACGGCTCAGGTTTAAGAGAGGAAAGATGAGCTTTATTTGTCACATGTACATTGAAACAGAGTTGTTTGCATCAGTGGCAAGTGTCGCCATGAATCTGGTGCCAACACAACTTACTAACGCTAATCTTTGCGTCTTTGGAATGGGGGAGGAAACTGGGGCATCTGAAGGAAACCTACACGGTCACGAGGCGAGCGTGCAAACTCCTTACAGACAGTGGCGGAAATTGAACCCCAGTCGCTGGCGCTGTAAAGCGCTGTGCTAACTGCTACGGCACCGTACCACTCACAGCTTCTTCCCCCCCCCGGGGTCGGGGAAGGTCAAAAGCAGAGGGCATAGGTTTAAGGTGAGGGGGGGGGGGGGAAAGATTTAAAAGTGACCTGAGGGAAATCTTTCTCCACAGAGAAGGAGGTGGATATACAGACTGAGGAGAGAGTAGAGACAGGTACGATAGGTGTTTAAAAGTAATGCGGATAGGAAAGGTTCAGATAGATATGGGACAATAGAACTAACTCAGATAGACATTCTGGACAGCACTGATGAGCTGGGCCAAAAGGTCTGTTTCTGTGCGATATAATCTATGAGCTTGATCCCTGTATTTTTTCTTCCTCCAGTTCATTACTGAATTCTCTTCTGAAAGGTGCAGTGATATCTCCTTCTGCAGTACTGCCCTTCCCTGGATTGTATGAATAGTAATCAATTAACCGGGGCAGAAGGTACATCTCTGGCCACTGGTGTGAGGGTATTGGCTAAGGTCATCAGCTGGGATGGGGCAGGGATGGGGTAATCAGTCCCAACTCCCCACAGTCAAATAACAGGTCATTATTTGGGGTGAAGGGGGTCCCATCAACCAAACACTTTTGCCCTTTGCTCTGAGAGTGGACACTGTTCTCCATACTGATACCCCTCATCCTCCCCAAAGACCATTTCTCATTGGTCTGCTCTCCTTTGATGATGGCCGCCTCTCGCAAAGCTGTTCAAGCAAGGGGTGCCTCACACGTAAGGCATGGCTTTGCATTTTTACATGATGTTGAAATGAAATGAAACCACTGATCTAGCAGGAAGAATAGGAGGTTAGCCAGGATTTTCCCTTCCCATAACTGTTGTCCCTTCTAGATCCCATCCCACCTTCTCCGCTTGCAGCCTTGAGTCAACCATTTTACTATGGACTGAGGCTTCAGAGACCCTCTGAAGCCTCAGTAGAACATAGAACAGTATGGCACACTACAGTCCCTTCAGCTCATGATGTTGTGCTGACCTTTAACCTGCTTTGAGATCAGTCTAACCCTCCCCCCACCACATAGCCCTTTCAAACATGAGCCCATCTAAGAGTTACTTATGTGTCACTAAGGCATTGGGCTCCACCATTACCTCTACCATGCACCCACTATTCTCTGTGTAAAAAAACCCACCTTGGACTTCCCCCCCATACTTGCCTCCAATCACCTTAAAATTATGCCCCCCATATTAGCCATTTCCACCTTGGGAGAAAGTCTCTGGCTGTCCACTTGATCTATGCCTTTTACCATCTTCTACACCTCAATCAAGTCACCTCTCATCCTCCTTCACTCCAAAGAGAAAAGTCCTAGCTTGCTCTACCTATCATCATAAGACAGGCTCTCTGATCCAGTCAGTGTCTTGGTGTATCTACTCTGCACCCTCTCTAAAGCTTCCTCATGCTTCCTATATTGAGGTGATCGGAGCTGAATGCAATACTTGACCTGTGGTCTAACCGGAGTTTTATAGAGCTGCAACATCACCTCACCAAACTCAATCCCCTGACTAATGAAGGGCAATGTACCAAATGCCTTCTTCACCACCCAATCAACCTGCTGCAGGAACTGTGGGGGATCCATGTACGTGGACCCCAAGATCACTCTGTTCCTCCACGTTGCTAAGGATCCCACCATTAACCCTCTATTCTGCCTTCCAGTTTGGCCTTCCAAAGTGAATCAGTTCATGTTTCCAGTTTGAACTCCATCTGCCACTTCTCAGCCCAGCTCTTCATCTTATCAATGTCCGGTTGTAGCCTACGACAACATCTACACTGCCCATCACACCACCAACCTTTGTATCATCTACAAACACACCCATTGTCTTCCTCATCCAAGTCACTTATAAATATCACAACAAGGAGGGGTCCCAGAACAGCTCCCTGCAGAACATCACTGGTCACAGACTTCCAAGCAAGAACATGTTCCATGACTGTGCCTTCTGTGGGCAAGCCAATTCTGATCCCATGCAGCCAGGTTTCCCAGGACCTCGTGCCTTCTGACTTTTAGAATGAGCATACATGGGGAAGGAACTTTGTCAAATGCTTCACTAAAATCCATCTGCATCACATCCACTGCTCTACCTTCAGTAAAAAGGTGACTTGCACCAAACAATATTCTTCCCTCCTCTCAGGCAACCCTTAGCTTCTCCATCACTGCCCATATAGAAAATAAAACACAGAAGAGTACAGCACAGTAAAGGCCCTTCGGCCCACAATATTGTGCCAACCCTCTAACCTACTCCAAGGTCAATATAACCCTTCCATCCCTCACAGCTCTCTATTTTTCCTTTCATCAACGTGCACATGGCACGTGGCCAAGTGGTTACTAGTGATCTGAAGGTCGCTAGTTCGAGCCTGGGCTGAGGCTGCGTGTGTGTCCTTGAGCAAGGCACTTAACCACACATTGCCCTGTGATGACACCAGTGCCAAGCTGTATGGGTCCGAATGTCCTTCCCTTGGACAACATCGGTGGCATGGAGAGGGGAGACTTGCAGCTTGGGTAACTGCTGGTCTTCCATAAAAAAAACCTTGCCCAGGCTTGCATCCTGGAAACTTTCCAAGGCGCAAATCCATGGTCTATCGAGACTAACGGAGCCTACACTAATCAAACCTACACTACTACACTACATGTGCACAAGAGCTTAATGCATCTGCTTCTACTACTACCCTCAGTAGAACATTCCCCACCCATCAGACTTTGTGTTAAGAAAAACCTACCTCTAACATGCTTCCTATATTTTTCTCAAATCTCCTTAAAGTTATACCCTGCCGTAATAGCCATTTTCACCGGGGGATAAAACAGCTCTGGCTGTCCATTTGATCTATGCCCTTTATCTTGTACACCTCAGTCAAGTCACCTCTCGTTCTCCTTCACTTCAAAAGGAAAAAAACCTAGCTCACTCAACCTTAGCTCATAAAACATACTCTGTAATTGAGAAAGCATCCTAATCATTCTGCTCTGCAGCTTCAGATAAGCATCTCAAAATCTCCCTCATTCCCATCCTCTTCGACCGGTTCTGGTCGCCAGCCCGAATGCCTCCTTCAGTGTCCAGGTCACCGAAAAGTGCTCCCGTGAAATTTGCTTTCATTGCTTTAAAGGAGCTATGTAAATGCAAATTGTTGTTGTTGGTTCCTGAGTAGTGGAGGGGCAGTGATGGGTGGGCAGAGGGAGAAGGGGAGAGCAAATCACTGAAGAGGTTAAGGGTGGGGATAGAGGGGACAACAACAAATGCAGGTTATGAAACTTTGAGAGAGGGAGAGAGAGAGTCAGGAATGAGTTAACAGACTGGACGAATGATAAATGTGCAAGTAGAAACGAGTGATGACAAATGTACTGAGGGAAAGAGTAAAATTGAGACTAACGGAGAAATAGCGAGAGGAAGAAATGGGGAGAAAGGGAGAGAGGAATAACGGGACAAATATGTTTGATAGACAGAAAAACACCTGGGGAAATCCTTAGCTAGAAGGGAGGTGAGGAACTGAGGTTGACCTGAGTGATTCATCTGTTCGCCTCTCTGCTGATGAAGCCAGGTGTATACAAAGACTAATACAAGGTGACCAGTAGGGTACTGGGGTGGAACAAGCTAGACATTTTACAGCCAGGCAGTTCAATAATATTGTAAGCATTCATGCACACATTTCCTTCAGCTCATCTGAGCCACATGCAGTCACAGAAACGCTGGCAAAGGCCTTTGCTGTCCAGGCTTATAGATCCAGGTTAATTTTGCCGTGGTTATAACCATCTCCTTTTGGTGTTTGCTGGGGCTCACTGGGATTTCACAGCACCGGCTTCGAATCCCACCCCAGCAACGAGTCCTGAACAGTGGAAGTGTTGTCTTTCAGAGAGGAGATTAAACCAGGGTTGGTAGCTCTACCAGGTTAATACCAATGATATAAAAGCTGTACTTTGAAGGCAGAGTTGTCAGTTTTAGGGCCAATATTTATTCCTTCTGCCATGTCACTAAAACCCATGATCCGGCTATGTCCTCTGGCTGTTTATGGGAACCTTCTGTGCACAAATTAGCCTCATAAATTCAGACATTTTAACAGTAATGATACATCATAAAACCCTCTATGCTTGTTTTACCCTCCATACGAGAGAGAGATAGAGAGAGGAGAGAAAGATCGATAGAGACAGATAGGGAGGGAGATAGAGAGAGTTAGAAAGAGACAGAGAGAGAGTGAGAGAGAGATAGAGAGAGAGAGAGTTAGAGAGAGAGTGAGAGGGAGAGAGTTAGAGAGAGAGAGAGTGAGAGGGAGAGAGTTAGAGAGAGAGAGAGAGAGAGAGTGAGAGAGAGAGAGTTAGAGAGAGAGAGAGAGAGTGAGTTAGAGAGATAGAGGGAGAGAGATAGAGATACAGATGTTCCTTTGTCAAAATACACTCGGTGGCCACTTTACTAGGTACACCTGTACACCTACTTGTTAATGCAATGATCTAATCACGTGGCAACAGTCCAGTGTATAAAAGCACACAGACATGGTCATGAGGTTCAGTTGTTGTTCAGCCCAAGCAACAGAATGGGGAAGAAATGTGATCTAAGTGACTTTGGCTGTGGAATGATTGTTGGTGCCAGATGGTTTGTGTATCTCAGAAACTGCTGGTCTCCTGGGGCGCACAACAGTCTCCAGAGTTTACAGAGAATGGCAAGAACAACAAGGAAAACAAACAATATGGTGAGTGGCAGTTCTGTGGGAAAAAAATGCTTTGTTCGAAAGAGGGGTCAGAGGATAATGGCCAGATTGGTTCAAAGCGACAGTAACTCTAATAACCAAACTGTTACCACTGTGGTGGGCAGAAGAGCATCTCTGAGCGCACAACACATTGAAATGTGAAGTGGATGGGCTACAGCAGCAGAAACCACAGACATACAGGAGATAGCTAATAAAGTGGCCACCGAGTGTAAATTATTCTTTAGAAAAGTCAAGGGCACATCAATTAAATTGGCCCCACAGCTCCCGGTCACCCTTCTTGCCACGGATTGTTACACAAACTCTCAGAGACCAAGAACACAGTCACTAATCCTAGACTCAACTCATTCAGTGTCCTTTTTGAAATTATATCAACAAATTCTCCCTGAATATCAGAAATAATTGAACACAGAAGGATTATATCATTCTAGTATTGTTAATCAATAGTGCTTATGTTCATTGATAATTAGTGACTGAAAATCATATGCTTCACTAATTGCTCATTCTTATTTTTGCGAATGTGGCAAATTTCATTTGCATTTTACACAATATCTGCTTCGGAGAGATCTGCTTAGTCATGGCCCTCCATGACTAAATTCTCCAAAAAAAGGAGACAATTAAACCTCAGGAACCCTTCAGCAACAGGATCCTTCCCTGGTCTGGGCATAGTAAACTAGGGAAACAAAGAGTTGGCAGTTACCAGAAACACTCTACAAAGTATGTCACTCCTCACACACTCCCAGGACAGGGACAGCACAGGTTAGATACAGAGTGAAGCTCCCTCTACACTGTCCCATCACACACTCCCAGGACAGGGACAGCACAGGTTAGATACAGAGTGAAGCTCCCTCTACACTGTCCCATCACACACTCCCAGGACAGGGACAGCACAGGTTAGATACAGAGTGAAGCTCCCTCTACACTGTCCCATCACACACTCCCAGGACGGGGACAGCACAGGTTAGATACAGAGTGAAGCTCCCTCTACACTGTCCCATCACACACTCCCAGGACGGGGACAGCACAGGTTAGATACAGAGTGAAGCTCCCTCTACACTGTCCCATCACACACTCCCAGGACAGGGACAGCACGGGTTAGATACAGATTGAAGCTCCCTCTACACTGTCCCATCACACACTCCCAGGACAGGGACAGCACGGGTTAGATACAGAGTGAAGCTCCCTCTACACTGTCCCATCACACACTCCCAGGACAGGGACAGCACAGGTTAGATACAGAGTGAAGCTCCCTCTACACTGTCCCATCACACACTCCCAGGACAGGGACAGCACGGGTTAGATACAGAGTGAAGCTCCCTCTACGCTGTCCCAAAGCACACTCCCAGGACAGGGACAGCATGGGTTAGATACAGAGTGAAGCTCCCTCTACACTGTTCCAAAGCACACTCCCAGGACAGGGACAGCACGGGTTAGATACAGAGTGAAGCTCCCTCTACATTATCCCATCTTCTCATTAGATTTCTGTAACCACACATTCCCCTGTCCTATTCTGTAACAAATAATGCTACTAACTTTATAATCGTAGAAAAATAAATTACTATACAATCCCAAAACTGCCAGAACTCCACCCCCATAATTACACACCCAATATCCAGTAATAACTCCATCGACCGTAGAACCTAATCCCTGAGTGCCTCCACACCCCAGACCAAGCAGGGAGAGAGAAGGTGCTATCTGCGGGTGGTGCTGCGATGTAGAGTGATATCCAGTGGTGGGACGTGAACTGGCTTGGGAAAGGGGAACTGACCAGCTGCAGGAACTGGTGGGTGAGCACTTGTTGAAGCCCAGTGGTACAGCCTGGTGTGGAGCCTGGGAGAATTGTGAGCCAACATGGTCTCCAACGAAAGCTAAGTAACCATACTACAAACAGATTCCTTCTGCCGATAGTAATTTTTCATGATACAGGGTTAATTTACATACACGGAACATGCAATACCTTGCTGTGTAACTCAATGACTGCTCACAGCAGAGTAGACGGAGATGGAGTCGGATTCTTGCTCCTGACCGCTGTGCCATAGTCCCTGAGCAGAAGGTTTGAAAGAGGGCGGTATTCAGCTAAAGTTCTGGACCCAGTGGCAGGAGAAGGTCACTCAAGAGCGTGTGCCCTACCTTCAGGATGGGACTGGGTGAATCGCTTCCATTTAGAGAGTAAATGCATTTGGATGTAAGGGGGTAATTAAAGACACAATTTTTTTCACCATGAGGAGGGTGAGGTTGTCAGGGCTAGGCAGATGTTTGGTTTGGGTGTTAATCTCTGCCCCTCACCCTGGAATCTGCTCCCATTCTCCCCTCCCCACACACACTACTCCCCCGAGGCTGACCCCTGGAATGAACTGAAGGTGACACTTACATCTGCCCCTTCTGTGAGTGCGGCTGGGCAGCAGGATGCGGATAGTTTTGAACAGAACTCCAGCCACCTGAGGGACGAATGCCATTGCGCCAGAACCAAAGGATGAACGCGGTCAGAGAGGATGGCTGGCCCAAGTGTTCACGCTATCCTGGTCAGAGGGCAGGACACATCACCCCCAGCTTACCACCCTCACTCTCACTCCCTCTCTCTCTCTCTCACCTCCCTCTCTCACACTCTTTCCCCCTAACTGCCCCTCTCTCACTCCCCCTTTCTGTCTCTCACCACCCTCATTCTCTTTCACCTCTCCTTATACTTCACTCCTCTTTCCCTCACACACACCCCCTCTCTCACCCTCACTTGCTTTCTCTCTCTTTCCCACACTTCTTTCACACTCTCCACGCTGGATCTCACAATCTGTCACCTTCCTTCCTCGAATACTCTCTGATTCTCAGTCTCTCCCTTCGCACACTTTTTCCATCACTCCGTTCCTCTCTCTCTCTATCCACTGCTTCTCTCCATCTATCTCAGCCTATTTGCCCTTTGCCTTTCTCTGAGCTACCCTCTGTTATGGTCCTACACAGTGATGGTTTCTCCCACTGCCTGTTGCTTCTCAGTCGCTCACTGCTTCTCTCTGTCCCTGCACTTACGTATGTGTGTATCTCTCTCTCCTACTCTCTTGCCATATCAGTCTCTCACTTCTCTTTGCCTACGTTCCTCTTCCCGTCTGTCCCAACTCCCTACGTCTCTATCTAGCTCTCGATCTGCTTTCCTCTCTCAACATGCAGCCTAACACTCTATCTTACTGTTCCTTTCTCCATCTATTGTCTTTTTTGTGTAACTGACTTTCTGTTTCTCTCTCTCTCTCTTTCTCTCTCTCTCTCTCTCTCTCTCTCTCCCTCGGGGTCTCTGAGTGTCTCGTCTGTCCCTGTCTGCCTCCCCCCCGTCATGCAGCCTCTGCCTCCCCGTCGTCTACCACCGTCGTTTGGGACCCGGTAGCAACCCTCCTCACCGCAGTGGCTATTGTGTTGGGCTCGGCACTAATCACTGCAGCAACCGCAATGAGACAGTGATTGAAAACTCCACTGCACCGTACAGAATGCCACACTGTCGTGGCTCCACATTATCCAGCTAATCCCCAATACACCGGTCTGACCTGCGCTTATTAGATCCAAACAGAATATAGAACAACACACACTAAATGCTGGAGGAACGCAGTGGGTCAGGCAGCATCTGTGGAGCTGAATAAATAGTCGACATTTTGGTCCAACACCTTTCATCAGGACTGGAAAGGAAGGGGACAGAAGCCAGAATAATCACGTCTCTTCACCTTCCCATCGCTTCCCTCAGGTTCCACTCCTTCTTCCCTTTCTTCACTGCCCTCTCATATCAAATTTCTTCTTCTTCAGCCCTTTACATCTTCCATCCATCACCTCCCAGCTTCTTGCTTCATTTCCCCCTCCCCTACCCACTCACCTTCCTCCTCCCTCCACCTTCCTTTCTCGTCATGATGAAGGATCTCTGCCTGAAACATCGACTGTTTGTTCCCCTCCATAGATGATGCCTGACCTGCCGAGTTCCTCCAGCGTTTTGTGTGTGTTATAGTGGAAAGAAATGACAGGGTACAAGCTCATCTACTTCAGCACATATCTTCGGAAAGCTGAGTACTTATTAATAGAAACATAGGGAACCTACAGCACCACACAGGCCCTTCGGCCCACAAAGCTGTGCAGACCATGTCCTGATCTAAGAACTACCTAGGCTTACCCAGAGCCCTCTATTTTTCTAAGCTCCATGTAGCCATCCAGGAGTCTCTTAAAAGACCCTATCATTTCCACCTCCACCACTGCCGCCGGCAGCCCATTCCATGCACTTACTACTCTCTGTGTAAAAAACTTACCCCTGACATCTCCTCTGTACCTACTTCCAAGCACCTTAAAACTGTGCCCTCTTGTGCTAGCCATTTCAGCCCTGGGAAAAAGCCTCTGACTATCCACACGATCAATGCCTCTCATCATCTTATATACCTCTATCAGGTCACCTCTCATCCTCTGTTGCTCCAAGGAGAAAAGATTGAGTTCACTCAGCCCATTCTCATAAGGCATGCTCCCCAATCCAGGCCACATTCTTGTAAATCTCCTCTGCACCCTTGCTATGGTCTTGTAAATCTCCTCTATACCCTTTCCACATCCTTCCTGTAGTGAAGTGACCAGAAGTGAGCACAGTACTCCAAGTGGGGTCTGACCAGGGTCCTATATAGCTGCAACATTACCTCTTGGCTCTTAAACTCAATCCCACGGTTGATGAAGGCCAATGCACCGTATGCCTTCTTAACCACAGAGTCAACCTGCATAGCAGCTTTGAGTGTCCTATGGACTCGGACCCCAAGATCCCTCTGATCCTCCACACTGCCAAGAGTCTTGCCATTAATGCTATATTCTGCCATCATATTTGACCTACCAAAATGAACCACCTTACACTTATCTGGGTTGAACTCCATCTGCTACTTCTCAGCCCAGTTTTGCATCCTATCGATATCCCGCTGTAACCTCTAACAGCCCTCTACATTATCCACAACACCCCCAATCTTTGTGTCATCAGCAAATTTACTAACCCATCCCTTCAGTTCCTCATCCAGGTTATTTATAAAAATCATGAAGAGTGAGGGTCTCAGAACGGATCCCTGAGGCACACCACTGGTCACCAACCTCCACGCAGAATATGACCCATCTACAACCACTCTTTGCCTTCTGTGGGCAAGCCAGTTCTAGATCCACAAAGCAATGTCCCCTTAGATCCCATGCCTCCTTACTTTCTCAATATGCCTTGCATGGGGTATCTTTTCAAATGCCTTGTTGAAATCCATATACACTACATCTACGGCTCTACCTTCAACAATGTGTTTAGTCACATCCTCAAAAAATTCAATCAGGCTCGTCAGGCATGACCTGCCTTTGACAAAGCCATGCTGACTATTCCTAATCATATTATGCATCTCCAAGTATTCATAAATCCTGCCTCAGGATCTTTTCCATTAATTGGTGAGAGACTGGGAAATGTTGGTGATCTACTGATCCTGGGATCCATGTCCTCAAGAAACTTAAGACCAACTTGCTCATGCAGTGAGAGGAGTCACCCCATCTTCTCACTGCTACATTCAGGCAAGAGTTACAGAAACGTGAGGTCCCACACCACCAGGTCCTCTGAAGATCCTGGGATCTTTGTCTCTAAGTCACTTCAGGTCAACGTCACAAGGTTCAGGAACAGCTACTTTCCTACAGCATCAGTGGACATTTCAGACCCTGATATCTTTAACCTCTTGCTTCAGCAGTCTGAAGAACCCCATCTGCTTCAAGCAGGCTTCAATTATACCGGTGCCTAAGAAGAGCGTGGTAACCT
This sequence comes from Hemitrygon akajei, assembly GCF_048418815.1. NCBI lineage: Eukaryota > Metazoa > Chordata > Chondrichthyes > Myliobatiformes > Dasyatidae > Hemitrygon > Hemitrygon akajei. The sequence continues at coordinate 13,526,456 of NC_133146.1, read as the reverse complement.
GCCTCAATGACTATCATCCAGTAGCACTGACATCCTCAGTGGTAAAGTGCTTTGAGAGGTTGGTGATGAAACATATCAACTCCTTCCCGAGGAGTGATTTGGATCCACTCCAATTTGATCAACAGCAGATGCCATTCCGTTGGGTCTTTGCTCAATCTTGGAACATCTTGGCAGTGAAGTTGCATCCGTCAGGGTGCTTTTCATTGACTGCAGTTTAGTATTCAATACTATCCTCCCCTCAAAATTAATCAATAAGCTCTAAGACCTAGGCCTCAATACCCGCTTGTGTACTGGATCCTCGATTTCCTCACTTGCAAACCCCAGTTAGTTCGGACTGGCAACAGCGTCTCCTCCACAATGTCCATCAACACAAGTGCACCACAAGGCTCTTGACACTTACGACTGTGAGGCTAAGCACAGCTCCAAAGCCATATTTAAGTTTGCTGATGACTGTCAGTGGCCAAATCAAAGGTGGTGATGAATCAGCATATAGGAATGAGTTTGAAAATCTGGCTGAGTGGTGCCAGAACGTACCCCTCACTCGATAAATAAGCAAGACCAAGGACATCTGGAGAAGGAAACCAGAGGTCTATGAGCCCAGTTGTTATTGGGGTATCAGAGGTAGAAAGGGTCAGCAACTTTAAATTCCTTGCTGTTAACATTTCAGAGGATCCGTCTTGGGTCTCTATTACATAGAAAAAATGGCAGTGCCTCTACTTTCTTAGAAGTTTTCAAAGTTTGGCATGTCATCTAAAACATCGATAAACTTCTATGAATGTATGGTGGAGAGTATATTGACTGGTTGCATCACAGCCTGGTATGGAAACACCAATGCCCTTGAATGAAGAAGCTGACAAGGAGTAGTAGTTATGGCCTAGTCCATCACAGGTAAAGCCCTCTCCATCACTGAGCACATCTACATGGAGCGCTGTCACAGGATCCCAACCATCTAGGTCATGCTCTCTTCTCGATGTGACCACCCAGAAGGAGGTACAGGAGCCTCAGGACTCACATCACCAGGTTCAGGGACAGTTATTATATCAAGGTCCTGAACCAGAGGGCAAAATTTCACTCAACTTCACTCACCCCAACACTGGACTCTTCCTACAACCTTACTTTCAAGGACTCTCCATCTCCTGTTCTTGCTTATTTATTTATTATTATTATTATTTGTTCTTTGTATTTACTGTGAATTCCTACCAGTAAGTAAATCTCCAAGGTGATATACGAGGTTGTATATGGTGACATATATGTACTTGGATAATAAATTTACTTTGAAACTTGAACTTTGAGCAAACACAGTGTAGTGTCAGAAAGAGTGCCAGTTCAACACTAGGCCTATTCTGACATTGCACAGGATGTACCTGGAACCATATACCAGCCGACAGGGTGTGAGCAATGCAAAGTCGGTGCAATCCCACACCGACGAGCACAGCTGTTGTGACATGATACCTCGTTGTCACTCCGAGTGTGACTTCTCGATGAGTCATCTTACAAAATTGTTCCTGAGCCACGCACAGACCTGCAATGCGACTCTCCTCTACCTAGGCAGTATCCACTGACCCCAAAGCATCTGCTTCTTGCAATTGCTGTATTAGTGTGGGATGGCAGTGTGTTGCTCCCAAAGGCAGACACAATGACCCCCAAGCAGACTCTGCGATCTCAGTCTAAAACAGAGCATCCCGCAGAGGTACAGCACATTCCCAGATCCATATTATGTGCTTTTACCCAGAAAGTAAAATCTCAGACGGCTACAGTGAGATTCTGGCGAGACACGAATCACCCTGACTGGTACTGGTATTGGTTCCGATTCAGATTCACTTATCACGTGTACACTGAAACATACAGTGAAAGGCATCATTTGTGTTAACAACCAACGTTACTTAAGGACGGAGAAAGGAAAACTCTGATTTTAAATTCCGCTGCCTTGCGGCCATACCCACCCACGGGAAAGGCTTCGGGAGTGAACCCCAAGGAAGAAATCCGGAGCCGGGGTCCCTGAGCCAGTTTGATGTTGTTTACAACTTCACTCTGGCAACCTCTGTGACGACACTGGTGCCAAGCTGTATAGCTGTATCGGCACTTCCCTTGGACTACATCAGTGACGTGGAGAGGGGGAACCCACTGCATGGGAAACAGCCGGTTCTTCAAATCTTCCCACCCAGGCTTGCGCTGTGGAGAGGGCACAGTCCACCAGAGGCACAAACCCATGGTCCCCTGGGATCGACGGCTGCTGACTACTTGAGGATGTGCTGGGGGCAGCCCGCAATTGTCATTATACATTCTGGTGGCAACATAGCATTCCTGCAATGTTCAGCAGAACAATACAAGCAACGGCAACGAAACGACAACAGCAAACAAGCCTTCACACCACACACACACACACACACACACACACACACACACACACACACACACACACACACACACACACACACACACACACACACACACACACACACACACACACACACACACACACACACACACACACACACACACACACACACACACACACACACACACACACACACACCTCCAACCTCAGTTCAGACCATTTCTGGTCCTTTAGCCTCTAGTGACTCACAGATGTCAACTTCCCCATTGGTTTATTATTGTCACATGTACCAAGTTACAGTGAAAAACTTGTCTTGCATTCTGTTCATACAGACCAACCATTACACTGTGCACTGAGCTAGAATAAGGTAAAACAATAACAATGCTGAATAAAGTTTAAACATTACTGAAAAAGTGCAGTGCAGATAGTATTAGAAATTCTTAGGGACACAGTATTTAGAATTAAGAGTAGAATGATTGTAATGGAAGTAATGACTGGATCTGCAGGGAGGGAGCAGCTTGCAATGAGTTGTTAAGCTCTGGCAGACACGGTCAGACACACTGTAACCTCGGCCAGACACAGTGTAATCCTGGTCAGACATGATGTAACCTTGACCAGACGCACTGTAACCTCAGTCAGACACCGTGAAATTGTGATTTGACAGTGGATAATCCTGGTCAAGCACACTGTGTAAACCTCGGGCAGACACAGGGTAATGCTGGACAGACAGTGATATCATGACCAGACATAGTGTAACCTTGCCCAGACACAGAATAACCCTGCCCAGACACAGTGGTATCACGGCCAGACACAGTGTAACCTTGGCTCAATACAGTGCCATCATGGCCAGACAGTGTAATCTGCGTAGAACAGTGATTTCAGGTCAATGCAGTGCCACTCGAGACTGACACTTCACAATCTCAGATTAGGTCACATCCAGTGTGACTTCAGGCGTGATCCCAGACATACGATGTCTTCCCTGTGTGCTACAGTACGATCCCAGGCTGTAAGAGAGGATCATGGTGCGGCAGCAGCCAGGCTGTCCAGTCAGTGTATGGGCAGGGTTTCAGTGTATTAGCTATCGATACTCACTGCTGTTCTATTGGAAATAAGCATCACTATGTAATCTACTGACTCCCTGGCCACACGGAATATAGTACAGTACAGCACAGTACAGGCCCTTCAGCCCACGATGTTGTGCTGCCAATCTACTCCCAGATTAATCAAATGCTTCCTTTCCTCTATTTTTCTATTGTCCATGAGCCTGAGAGTCTCTTCAATCTCTCTAATGTATATCTGCCTCTACCAGCACATTGGAAGAATGTTCCACACACCCCCACTCTCTGTGTATAAAAAATCTTACCCGACATCCTTCCTATACTTTCCTCCAATTATCTGAGTTACGTTCCCTTGATATTAGCCATTTCCACCCTGGGATAAAGTCTCCAGCTGCCCACTCAATCAATGCCTCTTGTCCCCATGTACCAATTGTCTTTTGATTACCTTCTAACCTAGACTGTATCATAAAATGTAGGGAACACAAGCCTGGCCTGTACAGAGTGTCCTTTCTGTTCATTGTTATTAGCTTGCTAATTATGCGAGATAATTTTCACAGCTAACATAAAATCGTTCTTCATGGCACATTGTGTCCTGATCTCACCGCAGTTTCACCCTCCTTAGCCTCTTGTCCTCTTTCACTCCAAAGGCAAACACCCTAGCTCACTCAGCCTATGCTCTGTAATCCAGGCAGCATCCTGGTAAACCTCGTCTGCACCTTCTCTAAATGTTCCACATCCTTCCTATAATGAGGAGATCAGAAATGAACACAATACTCCAAGTATGGTTTTATAGAGCTGGAACATTACCTCACGGCTTTTGAACTCAATTCCCCAATCAATGAAGGTCACACACCATACATCTTCTTAACCACCCTATCAACGTATGTGGAAACTTTGAAGGATCTATGGATGCGGATCCCAAGTTCCCTCTGTTCCTCCACACAGCTGAGAATCCTGCCGTTAACTCTTTATTTTGCCTTCACGTTTGACTTTCCAAAGTGAATCACTTCACACTTCTCTGGACTGAACCCCGTCTGCCACTTCTCAGCCCAGCTCCGCATCCTATCAATGTCCTGTTGTAACTTACAACAACCTTCTGCACTATCCACAACACCACCAACCTTTGTATCATCTGCAGACTTAGTAACCCTCCCTTCCACCTCCTCATCCAAGTCACTTATAAAGAACACAAAAGAGCAGGGTTCTCTGGACACAATACTCCAAGTGTGGTCTAACCAGAGTTTTACAGGGCTGCTCTTGGAATGAATTCCTTGACCAAAGGCGGCCAACACTGCATGCCTTAACTACTCTATACAGTACACACCAGGTCTGAAAGAAACTTGTACAAGCAACAGCCACAGAGTATAAAAACAGGCCCTTCAGCCCAACTAGCCCATTCTGACCACCAACCACCCACTTACACTAATCCTGTTTTGTTCTCCCCACGTTCCCATCAGCTCTCATCAGTTTCTACCCCTCATGCCCTCACTGGGGGGCAACTCACAGCAACTTGTTCACCTTTGGTGTGGGAGGAAACTGGAGCACGCTGGGGAAACCCACACGGTCACAGGGTGGCCCCGCTGTGCCACCTCGCTTATTGTATCTGACTGATGCCACATTGCACAGTCTGTTATCCTGCAGGTGAGATCGGGACACCATGTGTCATCAAGAACAGGTTTATGTTAAAGAGAGCCGCTGTGAAGATCAACCTGCATAATTAAAAGGCTAAGGAGGGTGAAACTGCGGTGAGATCCGGACACAATGTGCCGTGAAGAACAAGTTTATGTTAGCTGTGAAAACTATCTTGCATAATTAGCAAGCTAATGGCGGTGAACTGAAAGGACATTTTGCACAGGCTGGGCTTGTGTTCCCTACACTTTGTGATACAGACTAGGTTTAGACGGTGATCAAGAGGCACCTCCCTCTGGTGCAATGACTCTGGATCTAAGGCAGATGATCAAACTTAGAGAGAGGTCACTGACTGGCTGTATCTCAATCGGGTTTATTATCACTGACATATGCCATTAAATTAGTTGTTTTGGGGCAGGAGTACAGTGCAATACATAAAGTTCTATAAGAAATATATAAAAAGAATTAACTAGTGCAAAAAGAGGTCAAAATAAAAAGGTTCATGGATCGTTTAGAGATCTGCCGGCAGAGGGGAAGGTGCTATTCCTACAATGTGTCGTGTGGGTCTTCAGGCTCCTGTGTCTCCTCCCTGATGCTAGTAATGAGAAGAGGGCATGTCCTGGGTAGTGAGGGTCCTTATTGATGGATGCCACCTTTTTGAGGCTGTAGAAATGGCTGAGCTTACATCTCTCTGCAGCCTTTTCTGATCCTGTACCTTGGAGCCTCCATGCCAGATAGTGATACAACCAGTCAGAATCTCTCCACACCACATCTGCAGGAGCTTGCCGGTCTTCGGTGATACACAAAATCTTTGCCTGGTACGGAGGCTCCAATGCAAAGCGTTCAAAGAGGCTGCAGAGGGTTAAGAGGCTAGAACACCCCCCCCCCACACACTATCGAGCACATCTTCAAGATGCATGGCATCAAGAGGGTGACATCGATCACCTTAGCACCCAGCACAAGCCCTCCATTCACGGCTACCTTCAAGGAGGAGGTACAGGAACCTGAAGACACACACTCAACAACTCAGGACCCCTTCTTCCCCAATGCCATCAGATTTCTGAACAGTCCATGAACTACATCATTATTCCTTGTTTTATGTACTTAGAGAAACTTTACGTCCGTGCACTGTACTGCTGCCAGAAAATCGTGAATTGCACATTACATAAGACAGTGAAAATAAGCTGATTCTGATTCTGGGTGGGACGTGCAAGGGCTTGTGCACACAGACCAGTTCAAACCCAGAACCCTGATCCAGAAAGCGTGTTGAGACCAAAACCTATTGAACACCGATGAATAGATTTTTGTACAGAACCAAGAAGAAAAGATTGGAGACAAGATCCAGATTCACCACTGAAGAACCAGAAGCTGCCAAACTCTGAGGGGTCAAATGACCCACCCCCTCCCGTTCCCAGTCAGAGACAACATCTAGTTCCACATAGATCACTTCCAAGAGTGGCCTGCGTCAGCGGCGAGACAGTACTTGAAATATATTGATATAAACTTTACAAAAATAACTTGTTACAGATACATAAATTAGCCAGGAGGAAGGTTATATTTACAAGGATATATTTAGAAATTTAAAGTCCCTTAAATTGGGTTAATCTGGAAAAAGCTTAGACAGTGATAAATGAGAGAGTACTCTGGACTTGCTGCCTCTGCCTACCTTCACTGGAGAAATCAATCAGTCCCAGGAAATGTAACAGCTTCAGAGAACTTACAACCAGGAAGATAATGCCTACGGTTTGCAGTCCTTCTGACTGCCACTCAGTGTCCACAACCATCCTGCTGTCCCCTGCAGCTGAGAGTGTAGAGACAGTGGGAGCAAGAGGAAAGCAAGGACAAGGGTCACTGGGGCACACCCACCGATGGATAACACAGGGTCGCAATTACAGGGAGGCAAGGCTGAGAGATTTACGGTGACAGACACAGAGGCAAAGCCAGAGATGTACAGCGGGATGGCATGGAATGAGGAGGGTGGGTGGAGGATGAAGATTATGGTCTACATACACACACACACACACACACACACACACACACACACACACACACACACACACACACACACACACACACACACACACACACACCTTAGAATAAGACAAAGTTCACAGAATTTGAAATGTTCTCAGAAGCTCTCGAAGAATTCGCTGTGAGGAAAATATATATATACACACACACACACAGAGCTTAGAATAAGACAGAATTCACAGAGTTTGAAATATACTCAAACTCACAAATAAATTCACCGCAAGGAAAACATAACACACATACACAGAGCTTAGAATAAGTCAGTCACAAAATTTTAAACACCCTCAGAGACTCACAAATAATTCAAAGTATGTATATACATACACACACACACACACAGAGTGAGAAGCAGCACAGAACACAAAGAACACAGTTAAAAACAGGAAGAAAGACTCAGAGGTGTACAAGAGAAGATTTCTCAGTCAGGGCGCACTGAAATCGAGGACAGAGAACCTTGTGCACGCACAGTTACAAAACACACACAAACACGGAGGGGGGTTCACAAAAAGGTGGGTCACACAGAAGCACAGACTTTAAGATAAAGAGACAGACTCTCAAGGTTGTTCAGGACACAGAGAATCACAGGCAGAGCTAGATACAGAGAGAGAGAGAGAGAGAGAGAGAGAGAGACAGACAGACAGACAGATGGTCCAAATTGTCGGCAGCCCCAGAATGCGAGTGGATGGAAATCGTCACCTAAAGACATTCCTCAGCCTATATCCAAAGCTGTTAATCAGTCAGAGACTGAGACAGGGTCCCCATCGGCAACTTCAGTTTAAACGGAGAGCTGCCACTAGTCGAGGGATCTCAGTATCTCTACCCTGGTGTGGCATTTCATCAGCCTTCGTCTGTGAAAGGGCTGTAGTCCCAGGAGAAGGTGGAGCTGTTGTTCAGAGTTGCTGGGGGGTCTTGGAAAAGGTCAAGACCGCCACAGAACTTCAGAGGCAGAAACCCAGGGCAAGTCATCTGGAGGAAAAAAGAACATAAAAGCTCACCAGCTCGGGGAGAGCACAGGAACAACAGAGATGGTCAAAATATGAAGCAAGACCCTCGGCTTCTGAAGAAAGGAAGTCTTGCTCCTGACAATGCCACAGAGAGAGGGAAGCAGGTAAGAACTAAAGCAGACGTTACTCACGTCTGGAGCCTCTCACTACCCACACTCACAGTCTAAGCCTCCATCCATATACCGTTCAGCACATTCTACCCAGTTTCTTAATCTTTGGAATCCGACCACAAGACTTGGCTGAAAATGTTGACCGGCGATGTCCAGTCGGAATTATTGTGGCCTGTTGCCAAGGACACGCCAGGCCCTGTTTATCCCTTGTGCCCAACATGCTTTCAGAACATCGGTTGCTGGTTCAGCAAAACCTTTACGTGAACATCAATACCTATATTTCCTATCTATGCGTGCGTTGTAGAGCCCTTGAAAGTGCATCCATTGAACACAACTCACAGACAGATTCTACAACTCATGTTCTCAGTGTTACTTATTCACTTATTTAAAAAAAAATTATTATTGGTTTATTTTTGTATTTACACAGTTTGTGCGAAGTTTTTCATTGATTACTTCTTCTACTGTGAATGTCACCAAGAAAACGAATGTCAGGGTAGAATATGGTGACATTTAGGTGTTTGATAATAAACTTTGACTGCAACTGCTTCCAGATCCTCCTGTTTGCCCCTCCTTATCCCTGTACCCTCCTCCAGCACAGTATCCATTCGGGATTTCTGTACCCCTCCAATCCCGCTCCTTGATCATGTCCAATCTACTTGCTCCATGAGTGACACCAGTGCTTTGAGTCATAAAACATAGGCAGTGCAGTGCAGGCACCAACTTTTTAACTTACTGCAAGACCAATTAAACCCTCTCCTCCTCTATGGCCCTCCAATTTTCTATATCCATGTGCCTATCTTAAATGACCCTAATGTGTCTGCCTCTTACACCATCCTCAGCAGTGGGTTCCTTGCACGCATCACTCTCTTTATGAGAAAAACCTGACATCCATCCCCTTTCCTTCAATCACCCTCAAAATATGCCCGCTCTTATTGGCTATTTCCACCCTAGGAAAAGATCTCAATCTACCAGGGGTGATTGATATGTTCATGACCTAAGGTAGAAGGAGTCAATTTCAGAAAACCTAGCACATTAATTTTTCAACATAGTCCCCTCCTACATGTACACACTTAGTCCAGCGGTCGTGGAGCATATGGATCTCTTCTTTGTAGAAGTGGACCACTGCCAGGGGTGATTGATAAGTTCATGGCCTAAGGTAGAAGGAGATGAGTTATTAACTTCAAACTTTTCTACAATTTCACTCAAAGAGTTGAACTGCACGTGCAGGTAATGAGAGCATCTTGGACCTCCAGGTGGTCCACAGCAAGGGTGATCGATAAGTTTGTGGCCTACAGTAGAAGGAGATGAGTTATACAGCTCTTGTCACATGCACATGCAGTTCAACTCTTTGAGTGATTATGCAGAAAGTTTGAAGTTAATAACTCATCTCCTTCTACCCTAGGCCACAAACTTATCGATCACCCCTGCTGTGGACCACTTCTGGAGGTCCAAGATGTCGACTTCTACAAAGAAGGGATCCATATGCTCCACGACCGCTGGACTAAGTGTGTAAATATAGGAAAAATAAATGTGCTAGGTTTTCTAAAATTGACTCCTTCTACCTTAGGCCATGAACTTATCAGTCACCCCTCATATGTCTCTTATCATTGAATACACCCCTATCAAATCACATCTTATCTTCTTTCACTCCAAAGATAAAAAGCCCTAGCTCTCTTAACCTATCCTCGTAAGACATACCCTGTAATCCAAGCAACATTCTGATAAATCTCCTCTACAACTTTTCTAAAAATTTCCTATCATGTGGCAACCAGATGTGAACGCTATGTTCTAGCTGTGGAGTAAGCAGTTTCTGGCCCCTTAATCACTAGGATTCCCTTTACACACGTCCCCAGCTCTCTCTCATCCGTTAATCCATTCCTCAGCACTTATGTCCGTGACTAAGCCTCTGATCACCTGACTAAATACCTCTGATGGTGCCTCAGTGCCAAATCTTGTTCGGAAACACTCCTATCTAGTACGAAGTATATTGGATTGAGGTGCATTATTTGAGAAGCTATGTAAATGCAACTTGTAGTGAAAGGTGGAAGACAAGATGTAGATAAGATCACTGCTTAAGCTGTCTTACTTGAATCTGTTCTGAAGTGTTTGACTGGAACTTTTACATATTTAGTATGCCTCTTTTGGCAGATGCACAAACTTCAATGAACAAAATTAAACACAGTGCTTTTTAAACAGTACATTCAATTTCTGAGCATGTAACATGTTGTTTAAAGTTGGATCCATGAAAGGCAGAATTTCCATTGTCCATCACACACTCCCAGGACAGGGACAGCACGGGTTAGATACAGAGTGAAGCTCCCTCTACACTGTCCCATCACACACTCCCGGGACAGGGACAGGGACAGCACGGGTTAGAGACAGAGCGAAGCTCCCTCTGCACTGTCCCATCACACACTCCCGGGACAGGGACAGCACGGGTTAGATACAGAGCGAAGCTCCCTCTACACTGTCCCATCACACACTCCCGGGACAGGGACAGCACGGGTTAGATACAGAGTGAATCTCCCTCTACACTGTCCCATCACGCACTCCCAGGACAGGGACAGCACGGGTTAGATACAGAGTGAAGCTCCCTCTACACTGTCCCATCACACACCCCCAGGTCAGGGACAGCACGGGTTAGATACAGAGTGAAGCTCCCTCTACACTGTCCCATCACACACTCCCAGGACCGGGACAGCACGGGTTAGATACAGAATGAAGCTCCCTCTACACTGTCCCATCACACACTCCCAGGACAGGGACAGCACGGGTTAGATACAGAGTGAAGCTCCCTCTACACTGTCCCATCACACACTCCCAGGACAGGGACAGCACGGGTTAGATACAGAGTGAAGCTCCCTCAACACTGTCCCACCACACACTCCCAGGACAGGGACAGCACGGGTTAGATACAGAGTGAAGCTCCCTCTACACTGTCCCATCACACACTCCCAGGACAGGGACAGCACGGGTTAGATACAGAGTGAAGCTCCCTCTACACTGTCCCATCACACACCCCCAGGACAGGGACAGCACGGGTTAGATACAGAGTGAAGCTCCCTCTACACTGTCCCATCACACACTCCCAGGACAGAGACAGTATAGGTTAGATACAGAGCAAAACTCCCTCTACACTGTCCCATCACACACCCCCAGGACAGGGACAGCACGGGTTAGATACAGAATGAAGCTCCCTCTACACTGTCCCATCACACACTCCCAGGACAGGGACAGCACGGGTTAGATACAGAGAGAAGCTCCCTCTACACTGTCCCATCACACACCCCCAGGTCAGGGACAGCACGGGTTAGATACAGAGCGAAGCTCCCTCTACACTGTCCCATCACACACTCCCAGGACAGAGACAGTATAGGTTAGATACAGAGTGAAGCTCCCTCTACACTGTCCCATCACACACTCCCAGGACAGAGACAGTATAGGTTAGATACAGAGTGAAGCTCCCTCTACGCTGTCCCATCACACACTCCCAGGACAGAGACAGTATAGGTTAGATACAGAGCAAAGCTCCCTCTACACTGTCCCATCACACAGTCATGGTCAATCTGTCTCTGAGGGTTTCACTGTTAATTTCTGTGTTGCTGAATCTGAATATTTTAGGTTCCATGCTCTGTTTCAGTGTACATAAATAAGCTTTTCCAGAGGGATAAGTATCATAATAGAAAAATATCTTAAAGGTTCAATATTCCATCTGGGTAGCCTCCAATCTGATGGCATAAATATTGATTTTTCCTTCTGTAAACACATTCCCTCCCCCTTTCCCCTATCCCTACTCTGATTTTTAGACTTTTCTCCTGCCCATCACCTCCCCCTGGGCCTCCTCCTCCTTCCCTTTCTCCAAATGTGCATCTCCTCTCCTATCAGATTTCACCCCCTCCAGCCCTTGAGCTCTCCCGTCCGACAGGCTTCACCTCCCAACTTCCATCTATCCTCCTTCCCCTTTCCTTCTCAGTCCTGAATAAGAGTCTCAGCCCGAAACGTCGACTGTCTACCCTTTTCCATAGACGCTGCCTGACCTGCTGAGTTCCTCCAGTATTTTCTGTGTGTTTTTTTTAACTCTAGTCTGGCTGTCTTTTTACTGCACAAGACTCTTTCCGGGATTATGGAATCGGGTTGGATAAATCAAGGAACAGATGATTACTAATAACACAGAACAGCGCTGGGGAAACCCAGCAGGCCCAGGAGTCTCTAAGGAGGGAAATGGACAGTCAACACTTTGGGTTGAGGTCTTTCATCCGCACCCCAGATTGGTGCTGTTTTATTATTGTCCAGGTACAGCGAAAAGCTTGTCCTGCATACTGTTCATACAGATCAAATCATTGCACTGTACATTGAGGTAGTGCCTCGGTCAGCGTGACATTATTACAGCTCGTGGTGTTGGAGCCTTCAGTTCAATCCCGCCATTCCCTACGGAGTCTCTGTACGTCCTCCCCGCGGAATGTGTGGCCAGTTTCCGCCCCCAGCACAAAGTCCTACCAGGTGGGCTCACAGGTCATTGCAAACTGTTCCGTGGTTAGGTTAGAGTTAAATTGGGGTTATCAGGGGGTTGCTGGGCAACACAGCTCGAAGGGCCGGAAGGTCATATTTTGTTCTGTATCTCTAAATGAAAACAAAATAGATAAAAAAAAAGTAAAACAAATTAAAGCAATAACAATGCACAGTAAAGTGTAAAGGCTACAGAGAAATTGCAGAGTGGGTAAACGATAAAATGGAAGTTCATATTGTGACGTCAATAGTCCATTTTATCATACAAGTCTGGTATCAGTGGGATTGAAGCTGTCCTTGAGCATGATGGTATATTTTATTTCAGGCTTTAGCTGTCTTCTGTTCATGGGGGGGGGGGGAGAGAGAAGAGATTTAAAACAATGACTATCCATTTCCCTCTACAAATGTTGCCTATCCTGCTGAGCTCCTCCTGCCCCTTGGTCTAGTCCTCCAGATTTCCAGCATCTGCAGAATCTCTTGTGGCTGCACATTATCCATTCCTGGTTGAATAGCAGAATAAGCTGGAGGGGAGGAATGGCCTCCCCCTGTTCCAATGCTGTTAATATCTGCCCGGAGTTGTCAGTCAGCTCCTCCCAAAAGGATATGAGCCTGTAAGGTAACCAGCTGCCTACCCTTCACAGAGCCGGGCTGTGGAGCCGTACCATCTGCTGGTATCTGTGCCGACATTGCACCTGTGTAAATACCATCTCCACTCCGACAGCCAGGGAATGGGAGATGAGCAGCAGTACGGTGAGTCTGATCACTGGGTCTCGGGTTCCGTGGGTCCTGGTGCCGGCCTGCCGCATGAGAGACACCAACCAGCTAATGATAAACACAAGATTCTGCAGGTGCTGGAAATCCAGAGCAACACGCACAAAATGCTGGAGGAACTCAGCAAGTCAGGCAGCATCTATGGAGGGGAATTAACTGTCTGGGCCGAAACCCTTTATCCAGTCCTTACTCAGCTTTCTTCCCTCTACTTTTCCAGTCCAGATGAAGGGTCCTCGGTCCGAAACGTTGACTGTTTATTCCTCTCTACAGATGCTGTCTGACCTGATGAGTTTCTCAGGCATTTTGTGTGTGTCTGTGTGAGACTGAGACTGAGACTGAGACTGAGACTGAGAGAGAGAGAGAGAGAGAGAGAGAGAGAGAGAGAGAGAGAGAGAGAGAGAGAGAGAGAGAGAGAGAGAGAGAGAGAGAGAGAGAGAGAGAGAGAGAGAGAGAGAGAGAGAGAGTGAGAGTGTGAGAGTGTGAGGGAGAGTGAGAGAGTGAGGGAGAGTGAGAGTGTGAGAGTGTGAGAGAGAGAGTGAGAGAGAGAGTGAGGGAGAGTGAGAGTGTGAGAGTGTGAGAGAGAGAGTGAGGGAGAGTGAGAGTGAGAGAGTGAGGGAGAGTGAGAGTGTGAGAGTGAGAGTGTGAGAGTGTGAGAGAGAGAGTGAGAGAGAGAGTGAGGGAGAGTGAGAGTGTGAGAGTGTGAGAGAGAGAGAGAGAGAGTGAGGGAGAGTGAGAGTGTGAGAGTGAGGGAGAGTGAGAGTGTGAGAGTGAGAGTGTGAGAGAGAGTGAGAGTGTGAGAGTGTGAGAGTGAGAGAGTGAGGGAGAGTGAGAGTGTGAGAGAGAGAGTGAGAGAGAGAGAGTGAGTGAGAGTGTGAGAGTGAGAGTGTGAGAGTGAGAGTGTGAGAGTGTGACACACAACCATTTGTCACCAGTGGCTTTGTGTGGAGCACACAGGTTTCCAAGTGCAGAACCAGTGAGTGGGATGATCTAGAGGCCACCCAAATGCAGCGGGGGGGGGGGAATGCAGTATGATGGTGCAATCACAGAACATAGAACAGTACAGCACTGGACAGGCCATTCAGCCTAAGATGTTGTACTGACCTTGATGTCAATTTTTACTAAATATCCTCGATATCCCTCCATTCCCTTCATATTCGAGTCAATCTAAAAGCCTCTAAAACTCCACCATCTGCCTGCTTTCACCTACCACTTGCTGTGTTACCCTTTAAACTCCCCCTACTCTAACATGATCAAGGCAGAGACGATAGATACAGAAATGATTTTTTTTCAAATGAGATTGGAAGAGGCTTGTTTGACCCAATATCACACGACATTTTATATGCTGAAAATCAAAGGACAATTCTACAGTTACAATGGTTCCTTTGAATTAATTTTCACACTGCCTCCTCTGCACCCACACTCCAGACACCCAAAATGAATGTTAACCAGCATTACAAACTAGAGTCCTGACGAAAGGTGTCGGTTCGAAATGTCCACCGTACTTTTTTCCATGGATGCTGCCTGGCCTGCTGAGTCCCTCCAGCATTTTGTGTGTGTTAATCAGCATTGCCTGCTTTTCAATTAACCGGTGTCCACAACTCCAGGAAACTATCGTCCAGGGCTGCACTTTAAAGTTAATCTACAATCCATGTTCAGACTGGTTGCAGAAACTAGTTGCTGAAATTAATATTTTTCCATAAAACCTAACTCCAGAATATGCCCCTAACACCCTGCCCCTCCCCCCTACAACCTTAGCTTGTCCTCTGGTGTTTGAATCCTACCCTGGGGGAATGATTCTGACTGACCTATGCCATTCATAATTTAAAAAAAACTTGTATCAGGTCTCCACTCAGCCTCGACGCTCTCAAGAAAACAGCACAGGTTTGTCCAAACTTTCCTTGTAGCTCATATCTTCTAATCCAGGCAGCATCCTGGTAAACTTCTTCTGCACTCTGTCCACAGTCTCCACGTCCTTCCTATAATGAGGCAACCAGAGTGTACACAATACTCAGAATCAGGATCAGATTCAATCTCACCGGCATATGTTGTGGAACTCGTTGTTTTGCAGTGGCAGTACAAAGCATGCACAGTAATAAAACACTATAAGTTACAATGAGTATATATAAAATTAGTGCAAGAGGAGAGGGAAAAAGAGTGAGGCTGTGTTCATGGATTCATTGCCCGTTCAGAAATCTGATGGTGGAGGGGAAGAAGATGTTCCTGAAATGCTGAGTGTGTGTCTTCAGGCTCCAAGTGCAGTCTGACCAAAGTTTTATACAACTGCAGAATGACTTCCTTACTCTTATGCTCATCACCCCTACAATGAAAGCAAGCACGCCATACACCTCCTTTACCATCATATCCAACTGTGTAGCCACTTTCAGTGAACTGTAGATATGAACCCCATGAAACTCCATGCTTCAATAACATCAAAGGGCCAACCATTAATTACTCTAACTTCCAGTAATTTCTAACCCATCCTCTTCTCTCTTTTGTCATTCCCCATTGTGGTTCCTCGCTCACCCCTTCTCTTCACCTGTCCATCACCTCCTTTCCTTTCATCAATGGCCTACTCTCCTCTCCTATCAGATCCCTTCATCTTCAGCTCTTTACCTCCTCCATCGATCACCTCCCAGCTTCTCCCTTCATCCCTCATCACTGCCCCGCCCACCCATCTTCCCCCTCACCCGGTCTCATCTATCATCTACCAACCTGTTCTCCTTCCCACTCCCCCCATCTTCTTATTCTGGCTTTCCCCCCTTCCGTTTCAGTCCTGATGAAGAGTTTCAGCCCGAAATGTTTATTCCCCTCCACCGATGTTACCTGACCTGCTGAGTCTCGCCAGCATTTTGTGTGAATGTTGCTCTGGATTCCCAGTATCTGCAGAATCTCTTTTGTGTAAAATTCCCCCCTTTATTTGACTTTCTTGGTCTCCTATCCTTTCTCCAGCCTGGTTCTTCCGGCCATCCTGCCCTTATCTAGTTCCTGCTATCACCCTCCTTAATTACCAGATTCCTGTGCCACCTCCACATCCAAGCCTCTGTACCTCCCTCCACCCTTCTCTCTCCCCACTTACCCCCCTCTGCCCCTTTTTGTTTCCTCTCTTTCTCACCTTTTATTACATCTCTTTCCTAATCTGTCTATCCGCCACCCCTCCTCAGGTTGTGTTGCTTGTTAAATGACACCTGTCATGGTAAATTCGATGCAGACGTGTGTTAAATAAATGAACCTGAATGTGAACCAGGATGCCTAGACCCGAGTTGCGGGCATGCTGCGCTGTTGGCAGGAGCCTGGTGCCAACCTGGTGGCACGACACAATCCGCGCTGACTGGCTTTGACGCAAAATGATGCGTTTCGCTGTACAGGTGACAAATAAAGTTCACCTTTAAATATTTAATCCCACCAGTTGCTTTAAAGATTAGATTTATTTGTCCCACGTACATCAAAACAACAAAATGAATCGTTTGCGCCAGCAACCAACACAGTCAAAATATGTGCTGGGGGGCCGCCCCCAAGTGCTGGCATGCTTCTGGCACCAACGTAGCGTGCCCACAACTCACCAACCCTAAGCCTAACTCTATGTCTTCAGAAGAGGGAGGAAACCGGAGCACCTCGAGGAATCCCTCACGGTCACGAGGAGAATGTACAAACACCTTACAGACAGCGGCAGGAATCGAACTCCAGTCGACGATCGTTTGTGCTGGAAAGCATTCCGCTAACCGCCATGCTACCACGTCACACTGACATCCCTCCCAACAACTCATTCCGCTAACCGCCATGCTATCACGTCACACTGACCTCCCTCCCCATCCCTCCCAACAACTCATTCCGCTAACCGCCATGCTATCACGTCACACTGACCTCCCTCCCCATCCCTCCCAACAACTCATTCCGCTAACCGCCATGCTACCACGTCACACTGACCTCCCTCCCCATCCCTCCCAACAACTCATTCCACTAATCGCCATGCTACCACGTCACACTGACCTCCCTCTCCATCCCTCCCAACAACTCATTCCACTAACCGCCATGCTACCACGTCACACTGACCTCCCTCCCCATCCCTCCCAACAACTCATTCCGCTAACCGCCATGCTACCACGTCACACTGACCTCCCTCCCCATCCCTCCCAACAACTCATTCCGCTAACCGCCATGTTACCACGTCACACTGACCTCCCTCCCCATCCCTCCCAACAACTCATTCCGCTAACCGCCATGCTACCACGTCACACTGACCTCCCTCCCCATCCCTCCCAACACCTCATTCCGCTAACCGCCATGCTACCACGTCACACTGACCTCCCTCTCCATCCCTCCCAACACCTCATTCCGCTAACCGCCATGCTACCACGTCGCACTGACCTCCCTCCCCATCCCTCCCAACAACTCGTTACATCTGCCTGCATCAGGTCTATGTCTTTCTATACATTGCCCATTTAAATATTGATCTAAATGTTTCAAGCACAGGGATTAATAAACCCCATTGGTTCCGAGTCCCCCCGTAGCAGTGGGAATTGAACCCCGATCTTGCTGGTGGTGCTGTAAAGTGTTACACTAGTTACTACACTACCATGCTGCCTCCTGTTACTCACCTCCAGCTCCCTCCCTCCCTCCTCCCCATTGGCCCTTTGCCCCCCCCGATCATCTGGTTCTACCTACTGTATCACCGAACCAGCAGAATTAGGCCATCCAATCACAAACAGGAGAAAATCTGCAGATGCTGGAAATCCAAGCAACACACACAAAATGCTGGAGGAACTCAGCAGGTCAGCCAGCATCTATGGAAAAGAGTACAGCCGACGTTTTGGGCCGAAACCCTTCATCAGGTCTCATATCTACTTTGGCACCTCATCATGGCTGATTTATAATCCCTGACAACCCCATTCTCCTGACTTCTCCCATAACCTTTGATGCCCTTACTAATCAGGAACCAATCAACCTCTGCTTTAAATAAAGTTAGGGTAGACGTAGAAAGAATGTTTCCTATAGAGGGGGAGTCTCGGAACAACAGGCACAGCCTCAGAATAGAAGGATGTCCCTTTGGAACAGAAGTGAGGAGGGATTCCTTTAGCCAGAGGGTAGTGAATCTGTGGAATTCATTGTCACGGACAGCTGTGGAGGCAAAGTCACTGGGTATAGTTAAAGTGGAGGTTTTTGAGTAGTAATGGTGTCAATGGTTATGGGGAGAAGGTGGGAGAATGGGGTTAATCGGGATAATAAATCAGCCATGAGGGAATGGTGGAGAAACCTGATGGGCCAAATGGCCTATTTTACTCTTTCAGGAAAGATAAAAGTGCAAAGAAAATCCACAAGAATATCGGCAAAACTTGGTGGACTTGGCCACAGGTTGGACGGACCAGGACTTTACTCCTGGAGTGTGGGAGACCAGGGGGTCAAATGGAGAACACGGGTTTAAGGTGAGACAGGCAAGATTTCATAGGAGCTGGAGGGGTAAGCCTTTCACCCACAGGGTGGTGTGTACGTGGGATGAGCTGCCAGGGGAAGTGGTTTGGGCAACATTTAAAAGGCACTTGGAGAGGTACACAGACAGAAAAGTTTAGAGGGAAATGGGCCAAACTTGGGCATGGGAACTTTGGTCAAAGGGTTAGACCAAAGAGCTTGTACCTGTGCTATTCCTCAACGGCCCTGTGAACTCATGTTCTCAGTATTATATTTTTATTTGTACAGTTTGCATACTGTTGCACATCGGTTGCTTGTCAGTCTTCATCTGTTTATGCATAGTTTTTGTAAATTCTATTATATCTATTTCTTTTATATTATATTTAAAATTCTATTATATTATATTTCTTCCCCATAAATGCCTGCAAGAAAATGCATCTGAAGATAGTATATGGTAACATTGCCATACGTTGATATTAAATTTACTTTGAATGTTGAACTTTCGATCTGCCCAGCAGAAATACAAATGCAAGCACGGGGAGGCAGGATTAATCTGGGTCCTTCCTGCGGGAAAATGACAAACTTCTCCGGGTGGGAACTAGCTTCAATGAACCTTGCATTTAGAGACTGCGGCCAGCAGGTGGCAGCAGTAGCCCAGCCAGACAAGGGCTTGAATACTTGGCTTCAGTCACTGAGGGATTCGTTTGTCCTCGGCACTCTCCCTCTCCCCGTACATCTCCCACAACCCTCCTTCTACCTCACCCTGCACTTGTAAGAAGAGCACACTGTGTTGTTGATGTCTTAACCGCAAGACCATAAAATATAGGAGCAGAATTAGGCCATTTAGCCTATCGAGTTTGCTCGCTATTTCATTATGGTTGATCCAATTGTCCTCTCAGCCTCAATCTCCTGCCTTCTCCCCGTATCCCTTCATACCCTGACCAGTCAAAAATCTGTCAACCTCTGCCTTAAATATGCATAAAGACGAGCTCCACAACTACTTTGGCAATGAATTCCACAGATTCACCACTCTCTAGCTAAAGAAATTCCTCCTCATCTCCAATCTAAAAGGACACCCCTCTGTTCTGAGGGTGTGCCATATGGTCTTAGACTCACCCACCAGAGGAAACATCCTCTCCTCATCCACTCTATCATGGCCTTTCACCATTCGATAGGTTTCATTTAGCTTACCCCTCATTTTTCTGAATTCTAGTGAATACAGGACCAGATCCATCAAATGCTTGTCATATGACAAGCCGTTCAATCATTTTCGTGAACCTCCTTCGAACCCTCTCCAATTTCAGCTTATTCTTTCTAAGCTAAGAGGCCCAAAACTGCTCACAATACTGCAAGTGAGGACTCACCAGTACTTTATAAAGTCTCAACATTACATCCTTGCTTTTATATTCTAGTCCTCTTTAAATGAATGCTAACATTCATTTGCCTTCTTCACCACCGACTCAACCTGCAAGTTAACCTTCAGGGGATCATGCACAAGGACTTCAAAGTCCCTTTGCACCTCAGTATTTTTGTATTTTCACTCCATTTAGGAAATAGTCTACACTTTCATTTCTTCTACCAAGGTGCATGACCATACGATTCCAGACACTATATTCCATCTACCATTTCTTTACCAATTCTACTAAACTGTCCTTCTGTAGCCTCTCTACTTCCTCAAGACTACCTGCTGCTCCACCTATCTTCATATTATCTGTAAAATTGATTCGCAACAAAGCCATCAATTCCATCATCCAAATCATTGACATATTACATAAAAAGAATTGGTTCCAACACAGACCCCTGTGGTACACCACTAGTCACCAGCAGCCAATTAGAAAAGGCTTCCTTTATTTCCACTCTTTGCATCCTGCCAATCAGACACTGTTTTATCAATGCTAGAATCTTCCCCTCAATACCAAGGTGCCTCATGTGTGGCATCTTGTCAAAGGCCTTCAGAAAACCCAAGTACACAACATTACTGATTCTCCTTTGTCTATCCTGTTTGTTATTCCTTCACAGTATTCCAACAGATTTGTCAGGCAAAATTTTCCCTCGAGGAAACCATACTGACTATTGCCTATTTTATCATGTCCCTCCAAGTACCCTAAGACCTCATCCTTTTAATTGGCTGTGACTAATTGGCCTATAGTTTCCTTTCTTCTGCCTCTCTCCCTTTTTGAAGAGTGGAGTGACATTTACAATTTTCCAGTCTTCCTGAACCATTCCAGAATCTAGCGATGCTTGAAGGATCATTACTAATACCTCCACAATCTCTTCAACCACCTCTTTTAGAACCCTGGAATGTGCACCATCTGGTCCAGGTGCCTTCAGACCTTTCAGTTTCCAAAGAACCTTCTCTCTAGTTATGGTAACTTCACACACTTCATGCCCCCAACACCTGGAACTTCCACCATACTGCTAGTGTCTTCCACAGGGAAGACTGATGCAAAATACTTATTCTGTTCATCTGCCATTTCCTTGCTCCCCATTTCTACCTCTCCAGCATCATTTTCCTGTGGTCCATTATCCATTCTCACCTCTCTTTTACACTTTATGTATCTGAAGAAACTTTTGGTACCCACTTTAATATTATTGGCTGGCTTACTTCCGTCTTCCATCTTTACTTTCTTAATGACTTTTTCATTTACTTTCTGTTTGTTTTTAAAACCTTCCCAATACCCTAACTTCCCACTATTTTTTGCTTGCTAGGTCAGGAACATACTGACACTCACTCCATCCCTCATCCTGTCCCACACTTCAACACAAAGGGACTTGGACTTGGAATTAGTCACCGCGTACCAAGATAGTGTGAAAAACTTGACCTGCATGCTGTTCATACAGACCTACTCATTGAGGTGGTGGTGATGATCATGATGCCTCCGTTGGTCAGAGCTGACCCAGGATGTTGTGTCCTAGCTGTCTAGATACACAAGCCAGGGCAGTATGATACAGAGAGCAAACTGTTGCCCATGTAGCAGGCTTCCCCTTTCCAAGCAGCTGATGAATCCAACAGAACAGCAGAGACCAATACGGTTTGGTACCAGCAGCATCACCGGAGTTGCCAGTCAACATTGGACTCAATGTAGGACTGTCTTAGGAACTCCAGCTCCAGATTTTTCCCTCCGAATTTACTCCCGAAGCCTTCCCCAGGAGTGGGTATAACCGCAAGGCAGCAGAGGTTTGAGGTAGAACACGATAAAACGATCATGATACAGAACACAGTACAACAGCTAGAAAGTGCAGTGCAGATAAGCCATAAGATACTAGATCATAATGAGGTAGACTGAGAGGTCAGGAGTCCATCTTGTCAGCATAAAACAGACCATTATAGCACAGTACAGGCCCTTCTTCAGCCCACGATGTTGTGCTCACCTTTAAACCTACTCTAAGATCAATATAACCCTTCTCTTCTGAATGGCCTGCCATCTTTCTTTCATCCATGTGCCTACCTAAGAGCCTCTTCAATATCTGGAATGTATCTGACTCTACCACCACCCTGGCAGGACATTCCATGCACTCTGTGTAAAAACCCACCCTTGACACCCCCCCACCCCCATAATCTCCTCCAATCATCTTCGAATGATGCCCCCTTGTATTAGTCATTTCCACCCTGGGAACAAGGCACTGGCTGTCCACTTCATCTTATAACTCTTAATGGTTTATACATCTTTATTAAGGTTAATCTTCACCATCCTGGGGAGCTATTTCATAGGCTGATAACAGTGGGATGGAAGCTGTCCTTTCAGGTTTTTGTACCTTCTGCCCGATGAGAAGGTGGTGGGGGGGGGGGGGGAAGCTCAATGCACTCCTTGATTGTGCTGGCTGCTTTACTGACCCCTGCAGTTGCAAGAATCTTGTACCCAGCACCTCCCGGACTGCAAACTGTCAGCAAGCCAACCCAGGCACTGAAACGGTTAACAGAGGAAGAGGCATGGACCGGTGAGCAGATTGTCTAATTCCTGGGGGTTCTGGCTGATTGGGGTCTCTCACCTCAGCTCCCCAGTGCCTGCCCCTTGCAATAAGGTTACTGAATGGCCGGGTGAATTTTCAGCCTCTTGGCTAGTGTGTGACATCTAGATGACACGCTGAGCTGTACCGAGACAGTGAATTCGGCTTACGGGTAAGGACAAGGTTTCCAATGGATTTCAGTGCGATGGGGGAGAGGGGGTGGGGGTGGGGGGCAGTCAGTCCTGTGTGGTGGCAGGTGGCAGGGGGCTGGTGGGAGGTAGAGGAAGATTTCCCAGGGAATGCTGAAGCCCTTTGTCACCTCCACCTTCCATTTCCCAGCCTCTGTCACCGTCCCCACCCTTGATCATTGGCCAAACAATCCCTCCTCACGGGGACTCACCTATCCTGCCTACTCCTCCTGCCCCACGTCCTCTCCACAATACCCTCTTCACTCAGGAAAAGGGGCTCAGCCTGAAACTTCAACAGTCCATTTCCCTCCATGGAGGCTGCTCGACCTGCTGAGTTCCTCCAGCATCTTTTACAGTCTCCTGCGGAAGTCAGCTGGGCGAAGACGTGACATTGCCTGCTGGGTCGGACAAGACTGGGAGACGCGGTGGGCGGGCAGACCCTCATCTATCATCTGGACACGCCGTGGCAGTCTGTTTTATCATCTGGTGTGGGACATCCCAGAGAGAGCTTTATTTGTCACATGTATATCGAAACATTCTGCACTCTGTTTTCTCTCTGCCACCTCAGTGTGCCTACGTGTGGAATGATCTGCACACAAACAAAAGTTTTTTTTGCTGCATCATGTGACAATACTAAACCAATATTTGCATCAGAGAGTTACACAGCATGGAAAAGGCCCCTCAGTCAAACTGCCTACCTGGTGGTAGAGCCCCAGCACCTTATTCATCTGCATTTAGTCTGTATCCCTCTAAGTCAGGGCCTCCCAATCTTTATTTAAGCCGCAGACCCCTACCATTAACCGAGGGGTCCATGGACCCACACTGGGAATCCCTGATCTAAATCTTTTCTGTCTATGTTTCTGTCTAAATGTGTTTTAAATATCTGTACCTGCCTCAACTACTTCTAACAGCTTTAGATGCTTTAGGTTTCGTGTTAGATCAATGGCCAGAGATCTTTACAAACTGGAGAGTTCAAAGTTCAAAATACATTTACTATCAAAAAATGTATACTAAATACAACCTTGCAATTCATCTCCTTACTGATTATTGTCGCGTCACCCAAGTTAAACATAAAGCGTTGAATCACTGAAACCATGAGGGAAGCACACTGCAGGATGATGCAGGAGAAACTGGTGGGGACAAGTGTCTGATAGGATTGTTCCTGGAGCTGATCATTGACTATACGAAGAAGACATTGTGTCCGTAAGGTAGACCTCACTAGAGAAGCGGAGGTGGAGAGGGGCAGCAATTTAAAATTCCTTGCCGTGACCATTTCAGAGGATCTGTCCAGTGACTGCCATCACGAAGGAGGCATGCTTTGTTAGAAGTTTGACAGACTGGTAATAGATGCACTGTGGGGAGTATCCTGACTGGTTACATCATGGTCTGGCATGGAAACACCAATGCCCAGGAATGGAAAAGTATGCAGACAGTGATAGATACAACCCAGTCCATCCCAGGCAAAACCCTCCCCATCACTGAACACAGTTAAAAGAAGCACTGCCACAAAAAAGCAGCGTCCATCATCAAGGACCTCCCACCATCCAGGCCATGCTCTCTTCGCGCTACAAACACCAGGCAAGAGGTACAGCAGAAGTTGGCCCCATACCACTGGGTTCAGGCTCCTGTACCAGTCTGGGTAACTTCACCTACCTCAACACTGAATGGATCCAACAACCTATTGACTCACTTTCAAGGACTCTACAACTCATGTTCTCAGTCGCCCTGCAAAGTATACAGTGCACTTGGAGAGAGAAGGAGAAGAGCCATTTCTACCCACCACAGATGCAGCAGAGAAAGCGTCAAGATGGCTCTGGGTAAAGAGGGCAGATCCGTGGGTTGCTGCTAGGGCACAGGCCGGGGTCTGAATAACCCCGGTCGGGTCGCCCGGGCGAGGGGGGTATGATGTTGAAAGACCCGAAACACCTGACGACCCCAGGTAACATCACCGATGACGTGCCCTAGCTTAGCATCATGCAGATGTTTCTGTAAGGAAGAATTTACATTTTTATTGGTTGCACAATTTATCTCTTATTTTTGCACATTGGCTGTTTGTTATGCATGGATTGTTTTCATTAATTTTATTATATCTCTTTCTTTTTCTGTGAATGCCCGCAAGAAAAGTGAATCTCAAGCTTGTATGAGGTGACTTTGGTAATAAATTTACTTTGAACTTCAAACATTAAAATGTGATGATTATGGCCTTGCATGTTATTATCCCAGATAATATGCAAGGGAGAGCATGCAAACTCCACACAGACAGCACCAGAGGACAGGACTGAACCTGAGAGCTTAGGAAACAAGGAGAACCCCGATTTTTCCATCTTCGATCAGTCAAGGTGACCAAGAGAACCTTCAGGAGCAATTGTATCCTCTTCCTTCGATGAGCCAACTGCTATCGACCAGCTGCTTGGCTCAACTCAGCTATTGATCTGAAAAAGCAGGATTTGGAAGATGATGTGCCTGTTCCATTTTGTTCATTTTTTTTGTGTGGGAGGAGGGATTTGGGGGTTGATGTGCCTGTTCCGTTTTTGTTCACTTTTTTGTGTGAGAGGAGGGGGGATTTGGAGGTTGATGACCATACCACCTTTCTTTTCTTTCTTGGTTTCAAGGCTATCTGGAGAAGAAGAATTTCAGAGCTGTATAATTTGATAATAAGTGACTCTTTGAATAAGTCAACTATCAATGCTCAATGTAGGAGCTCTGTGGTTGGGGTCACCATTTCAATGCACACAGCTTGCTCCTAACACAGCCAAACTCCTTGAACCTTATTTCAGCAAATCGTTGGTGACTTCTGTGATTGGAGATCCATGCGGGCAAAAGGCACCAGGACTGGTGACACCCTAGGAACACAAATGGGTGGGAATAAGGTTCTAGGCCTGGTGATTGGAGAGCCCATGGTTCAAGTCCTAGAATTTGGGTCC
The DNA here is from genome assembly GCF_048418815.1 of Hemitrygon akajei. Lineage (NCBI taxonomy): Eukaryota > Metazoa > Chordata > Chondrichthyes > Myliobatiformes > Dasyatidae > Hemitrygon > Hemitrygon akajei. The sequence continues at coordinate 13,500,546 of NC_133146.1, read as the reverse complement.
TCATAGGTCAATACTGAAGATCAAAGCCCGCAGGTCGATTGGAAGACCAGAAGTCTGCAAAAACCAGGGCCTCCAAGCCTCTGTGAGTCTGCCTGAGAAATTGAAGCCCAATGTTTGTCAATCCACTGGAGGCTGGAGGAATTCTGTCCTGCACTTGGGCTGTGTATCTGTGGGAATGAGGACTAGGAGGACTTGTTCTGCCGCTGCTGTTTTGTTGCTTGTTGGGCTCTGTTTTGTTGTGCTCTGCTGAACATTGTGGGCCTGCTATGTTGACAGCCGAATGTATGTTGACATGTATGGGCTGCCCCCATCACATCGTTAAGTTGTGTCCTGATGAAGGGTCTCGGCCCAAAACATCGACAGTGCTTCTCCTTATAGATGCTGCCTGGCCTGCTGTGCTCCACCAGCATTTTGTGTGTGTTAAGTTGTGTTGGTTGTTTATGCATTTCACTGTATGTTTTGAGGGGCGTATGATAAATAAATGAATCTGAACCCAATCTACATCATCTCACTTTTCTCAAGTGAATTTGTGGGAATGGATTTGGAAGGGGATGTTCTTGCTACCCATCCCTCCCTGGAACACTGGAGTCAGCAAAATTTAATGTTGGAGCAAACCTTGAGATCAGGACTAGTCATTCCCCTCCTTGGTTCAAACCGTACTGTAGATAGCCTCCGCAAATGGGCTCCAAAACTCCAGAGCAAAATTGCAAGTTGACATCCTGTAGGATACTCCTAACCAACAAGTTGTCTGAATAACCAATAAGTTTCTGGTAACTGATAAGTTTTCAATAACCATTCCCTTATCACTTTGGGTCAAAACCAAACAATGAGATTCCCCTAGACAGCAGACTAGCCTGCGACTCTTTCCACTGAAGATCTTGGGATGTTATTTTAAACAAGCATAGTCCTGGCAAACTTGCACCCCTCAACAATCATTGTCAGTAAATCTTCATCTCCTTCCTTTTGCCTCTCCTACCCAACTTCTTGCATTATTCCCTTGCCCTCTCGTCCCACCCCACTGATCTCCCTCCTGCTACTTATCCCTGCAAGGGGTTAGGTACTTTGCCTGTCCCTACACCTCCTTCCTCACTACCATTCAGGGCCTCCAGGTGAGGAGACACCTCACCTGTGAGCCTGTCCAGGTCACCTATTGCTTCTGGGAAGTCCTCCTTTACGTTAGCGAGGCCTGATGTAATCTGGGGAACTGCTTAGTCATGCAGCTTCACTCTGTTCACTACAAAAGGCAGGATCTCCCAGAGGCCACCCATTTCAATTTGATTTCCCATTCCCATTCCAGTCAGTCCACGGCCTCCCCTACTGCCACAATGAGGATGCTGTGCCCGATTACAGCCAGCAATAGAGAAGAGCGAGGATAAGGGCAGAATACTTGTGACTAACTGGAACAAGTTCTCTGTCTGAACAACACTGTCATACACAGAGTTTAAATATTCATGATGTGCATCTTGGACACAGCTGATATAAAAATTTAATGCAAGAGATCATCTGTGGGACGATCAGACAGGAATTGTTTAATGTTTGCTTCTCTGTGATCTATCTCCTGGTGTTAAAAGCTCTAATAACCCGTTAACAGCTTGCTTTGGGTCTCGACGTAACTGCAGGTTTGGGCTGCTGTTGTTTTTTCTTCCTGGAACCTGCCATTAATTCTGCTTTAATCATCCTGTTTCTCTTATCTAGACGCAGGAGCAGAATCAGGCCATTTGGCCCATCGAAAGGCCATTTCATCATTCCTTATCTGTTTCCCTCTCAGCCCCAGTCTCCTGCCTTCTCCCTATATCGCTTCGTGCCCTGACTAACCAAGAACCTATCAATCTCTGCCTTAAATATACCCAGTGACTTGGCCTCCACAGCCGCCTGTGGCAGTGAATTCCACAGATTCACCACTGTCTGACTTAAAAAAAATTTCCTCCTAATCGCCATTCTCAAAGTCACTCCTCTATTCTGCGGCGGTGTCCTCTGATCGTAGGCTGTAGGAAACATCCCCTCCACATCTGCTCCGCTGAAGCCTCTCAGCATTCGATAGGTTTCAATCAGGTCACCCCTCATTCTTCTGAATTCCAGTGTGTGAAGGCCCAGAGCTATCAAACACTCACAGTACTCCCAGTGAGGGCTCACCAGTGCTTTATAAAGCCTCACCATTACATCCTTGCTCTTATACCCTAGTCCTCTTGAAATGGATGCTAACATTGCATTTGCCTTCCTCACCGCCGACTCAAACTGCAAATTAACCTTTAGGGAATCCTGCATGAGGGCTCCCAAGTCCCTTTGCACCTCAGATTTTTAAATGTTCTCTCCATTTAGAAAAACAGTCTACCCTTTGATTTCTCCTACCAAAGTCCATGACACCGCGCTCCATCTGCCACTTCTTTGCCCGTTTTCCAAAACTGTCGAAGTCCTTCTGCAGCCTCAAAACTACCTGCCCCTCCACCTAAGCGAAAGGGTAGAGCTCATGCTCCTGCCCAGTGAGTGGCAGATGGGTGAATGCAAAGAGTCTGGTGAATTTCTACAGATGTTCCCTGGAGAGCGTTCTGACTGGTGGCATCACCGCCTGGGATGGAGAGGCCACTGCTCCAATACTCAGATACGTACAGAAAATGCTGCAGAACGTTGTCAACTCAGCCGTCTTCCCAAATTTATCTCCCGGTAATTTATTTTATGTGTTGCACTGAACTGCTGCCGCAAAACAATTTCACAACATAAATCAGTGATGATAAACCCGATTCTCTTAGAATTAGAATTGGAATTTGTATTTATTGCAGTTGCATTTGTATTTTACACCCACTCCCACAATAAACCAAATGTCTGTGACCTGCAGTATTACTTGGCTCAACACAACTTAGAGGAACAACACCGTAACTCTGTATACTGCCTTCTAGATTCAACACTGAATTCTAACCAACAGTAGTGTTGGAGACAGTCTTTCTGTCTGTCTGCATCAGAATGGGCATTTCTGATTCTGTTACAGCCCACCTCTCTCCATTAGTACATTCTGACCCCCTGGACAAGTTCTACAGACCTGCAGTTAGCAAGAAGTCAGTTTATTGTCATGTGCACAAGTGTAATGAAAAACCGACGAGCAGCAGCATCACAGGCGTGTAGTGTTATATAATTAGTATTCATGAGAAAAATATAAATATTTGAAGGACTACTCATAATTTCTTCCAGTCCTGATGAAGGGTCTCGGCCTGAAACGTTGACTGTTTAATCTTTTCCAGAGATTCAGCCTGGCCCGTTGAATTCCTCCAGCATTTTGTGTGTGTTGTAAAGATTTTGAAGATTAGCTTTACTTGTCACATGTATGTGGAAACCCATCATTTGTAACAATTACCACCGCAGTTCGAGGATTGTGTTGAAGGCAGCCTGTATGTTTTGCCACACTTCCGGCACCAACTAGCATCCCCCCAGTTTACTAATCCTAACTCGTACGTCTTCGGAATGTAGGAGTAAACCACAGCAGTCATGAGGAGAATGTGCCGACTCCTTATGTACCGCAGCAGGAATTTAACCCCGATCACAGGTGCTGTAAAGCGTTCTGCTAACTGCTATGCTACCATGCTGCCCCATTGGTCTAAAGTTTCTCCAGATCTCTCAATAACGTGTGATCAAAGGGATGTTTCCTACAAGACAAATGAAAGAATTGCAGATTAAGCTTTGTCTGTGTCCTTTGACTTCTCTTCTTTGCACTAAAGTTGCCCATGTCACGGTGTAATGAGAAATACAAACTGGAGAGACCTTGGTCCTCAGAGAGCACGGAGTGATGGATAGACACACAAGCAACCAGGGAATTCAAGACACGAATCACACAAAGCTGTCATCGCTTCTATGCAGGGAGAGCCATTCTTCCTTGTTATGTATTGCTGCTGTCCAATACCCTGTCATCATAACTCAATGGTCCTCCCTGTGCTTGGCTGGCACTAGTCCACAGGACGTGAAGGAGTTCTGTTTGACAGTGATACAATGCTAATGTAACATCAGGTTCCCTGTGATTGATTTGAAAGACAAGCAGTTATGTCCCAAAGAGACCTTATGATTACTTCCTTCTGAGACTAGCAGAACGATTGCTAAGAGGCACAGGTTTCTCACCAAACAGAATGAGGCTACTCAGCCCATCGAATCTATGCTGACTCTAGGAACAATCCTATCAAACACTTGTCCCCACCAGTTTCTCCTGCATCTTCATGCAGTGTGGCTTCCCTCATGGTTTCAGTGATTCAACATACACGCTTTATGTTTACCTTGGAAGACACGATGCCAACAACATATTTCACTCCATGTTTCAATGTACGTGCGACAAATAAAGCTAATCTCTAATCTTTAAATTTCTGGACGGCAGCTGGGCAGGAATCTCAGCAGCAGAGTAGCCAAATGATCTGTTTTACTCATATTTGGCCTACGTGGAAACAGGCCCTTTGGCTAAATCAACACGTACAAACAAGCTGGAGGAACTCAACAGGTCGGGCAGCATCCGTTGAAACGAGCAGTCAACGTTTCGGGCTGAGACCCTTCGTCAGGACTAAAGAAGGAGGGGGCAGGGGCCCTATAAAGAAGGTGGGGGAAGTGGGGGAAGGAGCCAGGTGAAAAACCAATCAGAGGAAAGATCAAGGGGTGAGGGAGGGGAAGCAGGGAGGGGATAGGCTGAAGAGGTGAAGAAGGAACGTAAAGGGAAAGCACTCTGGGTAGTAGAAGAAGGCAGAATCATGAGAGGTGATAAACAGCTGGAAGAGGAGGCAGAGTGAAGGTGGGATGGGGGAAGGGAGAGGGAGGGAATTACCGGAAGTTGGAGAATTTGATGTTTATACCAAGGGGCTGGAGACGGTATATGAGGTGTTGCTTCTCCAACCTGAGTTTGGCCTCATCATGGCAGTAGAGGAGGCCATGTATGGACATATCCGAATGGGAATGTGAAGCAGAGCTGAAGTAGGTGGCAACCGGGAGATCCTGTCTGTTGTGGCGGATGAAGCGGAGGTGTTCGACGAAGCGGACCCCAATCTGCGTCGGGTCTCGCTGATGTAGAGGAGGCCGCACCGGGAGCACCGGATGCAATAGATGACCCCAACAGACTCACAAGTGAAGTGTTGCCTCACCTGGAAGGACTGTTTGGGGCCCTGAATGGTGATAAGAGAGGAGGTGTAGGGACAGGTGTAGCACTTACGCTTGCAGGGATAAGTGCCAGGTGGGAGATCTGTGGGGAGGGACGTGTGGACCAGGCAGTCGCGGAGGGAACGATCCCTGTGAAAAGCAGAGAGGGATAGAGAGGGAAAGATGTGCTTAGTGGTTGAAGTTTCAATTTCAACTTGACCATGTTGACCAAAATGAGTCAGCATAGAGGAGTGAGGCTAAATCTTAAATTTATTGAGGGAGATCCTACCACTTCCCTGGGGAGCGTATCCCACAGATCTGTTGTAACTAAATACATTTAAGGCACGTTGATAATTTTTTGCATAGCGGGGGATTAAGGGTTACGGGGAAAAGACAGGTAGGTGGAGCTGAGTCCATGGCCAGATCGCCAGTGATCTTATGGAGTGGCAGAGCAGGGTAGATGGCCGACTTCTGCTCCTAGTTCTTATGCTCTAACACATCTATCCAAGCTGCTTCTATTTCCCTGTGTTTGACCCATATCATTCTAAAGCTCTTCTATCCACCTACTTAGTAAAATGGCTTTTTAATGTTGTAATTGTGCCTGGCTCTCCACCTTCCTCAAGGGGCTTGTTCCATACACCCACTATTCTCTGTGTGGAAAAAAAATTGCCCCTAGGCCCTTCTTAAGTGTTTCCCCTCTCACCTTGAACTCATGCCCTCGAGTTTTAGATTCTCATAATCTGGGGAATGGACTCTATCAATCCACCTTATAAACACCAGAGATTCTGCAGATGCTGGAAATCCAGAGCAACATGTCCTCAGAGAGGAATTAGAAGTGAACAGAGTGAGCAGTTTCAAGTTCCTGGGTGTCAAGATCTCTGAGGATCTAACCTGGTACCAACATATCGATGCAGCTATATTTCATGAGGAGTTTGAAGAAATTTGGTTTGTCACCAAAAACATTTGAAAACTTCTACAGATGTACCATGGAGAGCATTCTGACAGGCTGCATCACTGTCTGGTATGGTGGGGGGAGGGGGGGCTACTGCACAGCACCGAAAGAAGCTACAGAAAGTTGTAAAATTAATTAGCTCCATCATGGGCACTAGCATCCGTCATACCCAAGACATCTTCATGGAGCAATGCCTCAGAAAGTCAACATCCATTATTAAGGACCCCCATCAGCCAGCACATGCCCTCTTCTCATTGCTACCATCAGGAAGGAGGTACAGAAGCCTGAAGGCACACAGTGATTCAAGAACAACTTCTTCCCCTCTGCCATCTGATTCCTAAATGCATATTGAACCCATGAACACTACCTCACTAATTTTAAAAATATATTTTATTTCTGTTTTTGCACTATTTTTAATCTATTCAATATATATATACACACACACACTTTAATTGATTTACTTATTTATATTTTTTCTATAATATCATGTATCGCATTGAACTGCTGTTGCTAAATTAACAAATTTCACGACACATGCTGGTGATAGTAAACCTGACTTTGATCAACACCCACAAAATACTGGAGGAACTCAGCAGGTCAGACAGCGTCAATGGAGGGAATAAACAGTTGATGTCTCAGAAACGCTGACTTCTCTATAATCTCCTCTATAGATGCTGCCTGACCTGCTGAGTTCCTTGAGCATTTTGTGTGTGTCCATCTATCCACCTTATTTATGTCCCTTGTGATTCTATAAGTTCACCGTCAGCCTCCTTCATCCCGGGGACAACTGTGCCAGTCTACCCAGTGTCTCCTCATAACTCAAGCCCTCCAGTTCTGGCAACAACCCTAAGAAAAGGGAAGGACATCTTAACCTCAATGCTACACATCTGTTGATGCAGAGCTCATCACTGCTTTTGAAAAGCAAGGAACTATTACCATGGGATTTCCTAATGTAACTTCCTCAGTAAAATTTATTTAGGGACCAAGTGGTTGGTCAGTAGCACATTGTGGTTTGAGGAACCGTGCTGTGCATAAGTTTGCTGCTCTATTCCCTGCAGTACAAGATCTTTGTCCTCAAGTGTCTGGCATGGGACTTCAACCCACAACTACCTACTACCTACTCAATAACATCCACACTAATGAAGACGTATGGAGAGTTTACCTTCTTTAGTCGAGGGATTAAGTTCAAGAATCGTGAGCTGATGTTCCAGCTCTATAAAACGCTGGTTAGACCACACTTGGAATATTGTGTTCCGTTCTGGTCATCTCATTATCGGATGTGGGAACTTCAGAGAGGGTTCAGAGGAGATTTACCAGGATGCTGTCTGGATTAGAGTGCATGTCTCATGAGGATAAGTTGAGTGAACTACGGCTTTTCCCTCTGGAGGGAAGAAGGATGTGAGGTGACTTGATAGAGGCGTATAAGATTATAAAAGACATAGATAGAGTGGACAGCCAGAGACTTTTTCCCAGGGTGGAAACAGCTAATTTTACTAAGTGGTCATGACTTTAAGGTGTTTGGAGGAAAGCTTAGGGGGATGCCAGACGTAGTTTTGTTATACTGACTGCAGTGATTGCATGGAACACACCGGCAGGAGTGGTGATAGAGGCAAATACGTTAGGCCAGGGGTTCACAATCCTTTTTATGCCATGGACATGTTTGCTGCTATTAACTTTCTCCAGCAACATTACCAAAGGAGATTAAGTGGTGCAGCACAGAAGATGCTGGAGGAATTCAGAAGGTCAGGTATTGGAATGGAAATGGACCATCAATGATTTGAACTAAAACCTTCAGAGATGCTGCCTGACCCACTGAGATCCTCCAGCATCTTTTCTATTGCTCCACATCCCAGCGTCTGCAGTCTCTGGTGTCTCCAGACAAGCTGGGTACATTTTAGGGATACAGCTTGTTGGGAGCAGTATTGCTGCTCCTATGATATGACAGAAAACACACTTTAAAATTTACCTCAATGGCTAGGACTATCTTCTGTAATCAGTAGGACATGGTGAAGAATGTTGTTTCCATCTTTATCAATGGACATTCAATGGGTACTTTACAAACAGAGCTCTGTAATTTCATGGTTTATTAGAGTAAGGAACATTCTACGCTGTTGGTCAAGAAGCATAAGTGGCAAGAGAGATGGCATTAACGTTTCAGGGCAAAGACTGTCAGAATTCGGAAAGAGGGAATCAAGTTAGCTTTACGTTGCAGAAAAGGTGCGGAAAGGGATGGGTAGGGCGACACCAGGATTGCTATGGGGATAATCTGTAAATTAGGCTATCTGCTTGAGGGGTTAATGGGGCCATTTATTATCCCATGAACAAGATGCCATTACTTAGGGGTGTTGTCCCCAGGACAACACCCAATTCTTCAGAGAAGTTTCCTTTGCCCACTCCATTCCCTCCCTGCAGCTGGAGACTAGGTGATTTCCTTTTTTCTGGTTCTGACGATGAGGCAACAGCTTAAAACATTAAACTGTTCCTCTCTCCACAGATGCTGCCTGACATGCTAAGTATTTTTTAAAAATTATTTTTAGCATTTTCTCTTTCCACTTCAGGCTTCCACCATCTGCGATTTTTCCCATTTTCACCTTCATTACCCTGACTGACACTGAAAGGACACAAAACTTGCTTCTCCTGCATTGAATTTTATGCAAGTCACCTTCACATTAAATATCTTGTGTCTCTACCCAAGCGTAGCTAGTGAAGGTATCCGCAGACTTTTGGATGAACATACTGTCGCCCAGGGATATTTAAACAGACACTGCGACTCCAACCCCACTTATTGTTTTCCTCTTTCTCCGCATTACTGCTAATTCCATTATATTTTCTGGTGGCTACAGTGTAAGTAAATGCAGTTCATTGATGCCTTTCAGCATGATATCCAGACGTGTTGTATCAGGCCTCCTGTCTAAACGTTTTAGCTTCAGACCTCCAGTTAAAGAGAAATCTTGTGATCTGATCCCACTATTAAATAGGTGTCATAAGACCATAATGCATAGGAGCTGACTGAGGCTATTCATTCCATTATCAGTCCCATTCTCTTGCCTCCTCCTATTAACCTTTGATGCCACTACTATTGAAACATATAGATTGAAACATATAAGATTATTAAGGGATTGGACACACTGGAGGCAGGAAGCATGTTCCCGCTGATGGGTGAGTCCAGAACTAGAGGCCACAGTTTAAGAATAAGGGATTGGCCATTTAGAACAGAGATGCGGAAAAACTTTTTCACCCAGAGAGTGGTGGATATGTGGAATGCTCTGCCCCAGAAGGCAGTGACGGCCAAGTCTCTGGATGCATTCAAGAGAGAGTTAGATAGAGCTCTTATAGATAGCGGGGTCAAGGGATATGGGGAGAGGGCAGGAACGGGGTACTGACTGTGTATGATCAGCCATGATCACAGTGAATGGCGGTGCTGGCTGGAAGGGCCGAATGGCCTACTCCTGCACCTACTGTCTGTTGTCTATTGTCTACTAATCAAGAATCTATCAACCTCCGCTTTGAGTATACACAACGACTTGGCCTCCAGAGCCATCTGTGGCAAAGAAATCCACAGATTCACTACCTTCTGGTTAAAGAAATTCCTCCTCGTCTCCATTCTAAAGGAACATCCTTCTGTTCTGAGGACGAGCCTCTGTATTCGCTAGGTTTCATCTCCAGTGAGTACTGGCCCAGAGCCATCAAACGCCCCTCATGTGTTAACCCTTTCATTCCCAGGTTAATTCTCGTGAACCTCCTTTGGACCCTCTCCAATGTCAGCACATCCTTAGACACGGGGACCAAAACTGCTCACAATACTCCAGTTGTGGTCCGATCAATGCCTGGTAAAGCCTCAGCATAGCATCCTTGCTTTTATATTTCTAGTCTTATTATCAAACCTTCTGTTAAAGACAAAACCATTATTAGTCTTCTGGTTGAACAGTATATACTGAATTATTGACAATTATAGATTATTGTATTAAGAGCGAGCTCCATTATTGAGCCTAGTTATGACACCCATTTTTCTGGGGGATAGTCTTATCGATTTTATGGGGATAAGTGATGTATAAATTTGCTTTGCCTTGCCTACAACAGGGACTGTTCTGTGAAATGTACTTCAGTGACTGCTAAGGGCTTTGACACATCCTGAGGTCATGCAAAATGTTTCAGTAAGCTTGGGTGCCTTGGGTATTGAAGACCGTCAAAGAGCTGGCTCTTAAGGAATATTTAGATCAGAGGGAAGAAGAGGCCAAGAGGCTCAGTGTGGGCATGATAATGTTATTTCTAACCAAGGAGGCACAAGGGACTGCAGATGCTGCATTCTGGATCAACAACGGAGCAGGAGGAACTCAGCGGGTCAGTCAGCATCTGTGGTGGGGTGGGGGATGAACAGTGCCTGTTTCGTGTTGTGAAGGGTCCAGATGATGGACCTCAACCACAAACCAGAGTCTGCGACTCTCTGCAAGCCTGCTGGGGAGGTCAAAGCCCACCGTCTGTGCGCCCGAGTCCGAGTCCGCTGGAGGCCAGATACTGAAGACGGCCTATGCTGGGGCTGGAAGACTGTGTGGGTGGGTGGGAGGGAAGAAAGGGGCTTGTTTTACTTACTGCCTGTTACGCAGCTGGTGTTTAGGGCAGCAACAAAGCTCCTCCATCTCTGTACTGTTGCACAGAGATACAGAAGGATTCTTCATTGCTATTTCTGTAAGATTTTTTTTTAACCAGTCACAGTTGTCAGCCTTGAGCTGAACCTCTGAGGACCAATGGACTCTTAGTCTAGCCTCTACCCTTTGACCTGTTTAGCATGGGTGACCCTCCCAAGAGCCAAAGCACAAGGCCCTGACTCCAGCCAACATAGCTCTCTGGGTCACTAAGGCACGCAAGCCTCCAAACCCTTCAACGAGGTTGTTGTGATCCTCCTGGAAGGAAGCTTGTTTTGCTGTTGTTGTTTCGTTGCTTGTTGTGTTCCACTTTGTTGTGTTCTGTGTTGTTCTGCCGAGCGTGGTGGGCACACTACAGAATGTATGGCAACACTTGTGGGCTGCCCCCAGCACACGCTCAGGTGTGCTGGTTGTTAACACAAACGAACCATTTCAATGTACATGTGATAAGTCATTTATTTAATATTTTTATATATTTCTTACTTGAATTTATAATATACTTTATGTATTGCACTGTGCTACTGCCTCAAAATAACAAATTTCATATGTCAGTGATAATAAATCTGATTCTGATAAATAAATTTGAATCTTGAAATGTTGACTATCTATTTCCCTTCACAGATACTGCCCGATCCATTGAGTTCCTCTTTCTTTTCGATCATGTTTTCCTTCTGTGTTGTTAGCTGACACGTGGAAGTTTGACAGGCCATCAGCTTGTTTGAAATTCCACAACCGTAGATAGTGACACCCAAAATGTGGATTTATTTAGAAAATGGATTCGAAGCATTTTGAAAGGAGATTGTTAAGGTGCTTGTTCCAGAAGGAAGAGGCCAAGGTACATTTTTCTTGACTACCAAGCTGCCTTGGAGAAAGTTCATCCTGCCCATGTGAAGCTGTGGCTTCCCAAGCAGGGTTAGGAGTTCGGGAGGTCTTCTTTATATTTCACTAAGTTTATCCTCTGTGTTGAAAGATTAAACACATGGAAGTTCAACAAATAAGCCTCAATCGTCTCCCAGTGGACAGCTCTGTGGGAAGGTTTAGTCATGTTCATGAAGGATGCCGAGGATTTGGCCCACCTATTGAGAGAGACAGTATTTAGAGGTATAGAGAATGAGAGGACAGTGTGACAGAGAGCGCGAACGAGTGACTCAGAGTGAACGGATGATAGGCTAGATGTCTTACTCAGCTGGAGAAGACATGGTGATAGGACAGATTTCTGATTGAACTGTCTAAAGGAATGTGAGAAAAAGAGAGAGAAAATGTGCAGACAGCCACTGCTGACAAGAGTGTTGGCACTCTCTGCTGAGTAATTTCATTTACTGAGTTGTAATTATCATTCCCAGTAAATCAATAAGCCATTTACTATTTCTCAACCTTCTGGGTAATCTATGACCTTTCTTTGAAATTTTAAAGCTTTAGACAGCAATATACAGAGCCCGAGCATCTGAGGGCACCATCTCAGAGAAGAGAATAACTTGAAGTGAATGTCATAACCCGGACAACCTTTCACTCATTTGGACTTCAGAGCTGAGATTTTAATTAATTAATTAATCTACTGAGATGCAGCTTTGAACAGGCCCTTCTAGTCTTTCTGCTCTGTGCTGGCCAGCAGTCCCCAATTTAACCCTCGATTAATCAAGGGACAACTTACAATAACCGATTAACACTACCAGCCAGGATGTCTTTGAACGTAGCAACCGGTGCATCTTTGCACTGTGGGAGGAAACTGGAGCACCCAGAGGAAACCCACACAGACACAGGGGAAACATACAAGCTCCTTACAGGCAGCAGTGGGAACTAAACCCGTGTCCCCGGTATCGTTAAGCGTTGAGCTAACCACTACGCCACAGCGCTGCCTGCCGCGATCTGCTGAGCAGGTGGGGGAAAGAGCTGAGTGAATGGGAACTGAAACTTGATAGGGTGCAAGTGCAAATACTGGGATCAGTCCATTCCGAATTAGAATCAGAATCAGGATTATTTTCACTGACATATATTGTGAATATTTTGTTTTGTGGCAACAGTAGAGTGCAAGACATAAAAAATTACTATGATTACAATAAGAAACAAAATAAATAAACAGTGTAGAAGAGGAATAGTGAGATAGTGTTCATGGACCGTTCAGAAATCTGAAAAAGGATCTAAAGCTTTTCCAGCTTTTATGACAAATAAACTCCTCTCGGTACCTGTTCCAGGCTGGAAACCTGGAAAGAGTTTATTCATTCAGAAATCAGTTGGTAGAGGGCAAGTGGCTCTTCCTAATACGTTGAGTGTGGGTCTTTGGACTCCCGTACCTCCTCCCTGATGGTAGTAACGAGCAGAGGGCATGTCCTGGATGGCAAGGGTCCTTAAGGCAACCTTCATTCTTGAGCTGATTATTGACTTCATGAGGTGGAAACCAGAGGTCCATGAGCCAGTCCTCGTCAAAGGATCAGAGGTGGAGAGGGTCAGCAACTTTTTAGAATTCCTTTGTATTATTATTTTGGAGGACTTGTCCTGTGCCCAGTATGTTCATGCAATTATGGAGAGAACACAGTAGCACCTCTACTTCCTTAGGATTCGGCGTGACATCTAAAACTTTGACAAACTTCTATAGATGTGTGCTGGTGAATATATTGACTGGTTGCATCATGGCCTGCTATGGAAAGAGCAATGCCCTTGAATGGAAAATCCTACAAAAAGTAGTGGATATGGGTCATCACGGGTAAACCCTCCTCACCACTGAGCACATCTACATGAACCACTAGCACAAGAAAGCAGCATGGACCCCCACCACCCAGGCCATGCCCTTTTCTCACTGATGCCATCAGGAAGAAGATACAGGAGCCTCAGGACTCACACCACCAGGGTTAGGAGCAGTTATCACCCCTCAATCACCAGGCTCTTGAACCAAAGGGGATAACTTCACTCACCCCATCACTGAACCGCTCCCACAACTTATGGATTCACTTTCAAGGACTCTTCATCTCATGTCCTCAATATCTATTGTCAGTTTATTATTATTATTATTATTATTATTATTATTATTATTTATTTTTGTATTTGCACAGTTCGTCGTCTTTTGCACATTGGTTGAACACCCAAGTTGGTGGGGTCTTTCACTGATTACATTATAGTTGCTATTATAATATGGATTTATTGAGTATGCCTTGAAGAAAATGAATCTCAGGGTTGTATATGGTGATGTACTGAGTCGTACTAAGAAAATAAATTCTTATGGACTTTAAGGGGTTCGACCCAAACGTTGACAGTTTACTCTTTTCTGTAGATGCTGCCTGGCCTGCTGAGTTCCTCCAGCATTTTGTGTGTGTTACTTTGAACATTGCTTTATACAGAAAGGACCATATTCATATGGCATTATGAAGATAGCAAGCTGCTAGGAGAATTACTTACCTTGACCTCTCCCTCTCATCTCTCTCCTGCCCCTCTTTGTATCACACCACCACTTCATCCTTCACTCTTGCTCTCCTTGACAACTCCTAGGATCTGCTTTCTGCTACCTGAGCAGCTGACATAGGTACAGGTGCCTTTGATCCAGAATTGCTGGTGAGCCTCACCAGGATGTTTTATCAATAGTGCTCTGCCTTGCTTTTTGGTTTGCTGCATCCCACCTAACCTTCAGGTCCCAATAGTAACAAACCTCCTCTGCATTCGGTTAGGTTGTGTGACCCACTCCTTTATTACAGGTCAACAGTTTCTCAGTCAATCCCAGGGCTACCTTCTGCCTCACCAATCACAGCCCTCTCCTCTGACCAACCAATCCCAGGAACCCCACCCCACCCCCTCTGTCCAGCCAATCCCAAGGATCCCCTACCCGGCCAATCCCAGGCTCCCTCCGGCTGCCCAGCCAATTTCAGAGACCCTCTTACCCGGCTTATCCCAGACCCCACTTCACTCTGCTCAGCCAATAGACACCCCTCTGCTAGCCAGTCCCAGTCCCCTCAACTTTGCCCAGCCAATCCAAGCCTCTGCATCCACTCTGTTCAGCCAATCCTAGGAAACCCCTGCCTGACTCTGCCCAGTCCCCCAGCAAATACCAGGCCTCCTCCTGTGCCCACCAATCACAGTTCCCTCTCTCTGTCCAGACAATCCTAGGTATCAGATTCATCAGTTTCCACAGCAGACCCAGTAAACCAGACCAATTGGTGGAAAACAGCAATGAAGCACTTTACACCAAAGAATACAGGTACATACTGATAGAAAAAACAGCTCTTAATGTAAAACACTACATAGCAATGCTTTAATGGCATTTAAAATAGTATAAAAATATAAAAACATACTTATGTAAATTAATCTAGCCACCTCTGCAGAAAATTATATACTTATAACATTTACAATTGAAGAAAGAAATTCTCTACCATATTTAGGCTGTCTTGTTTCTGACACGGCTAAGATTTTTAGAAACTTCTCCAACAATTTAGTTTGGGCTTTATCTATCCAAGTAATTTATATTGTACACCGACGCAGTTTAGGGTGTCATCTGTCTTATTGCCACCAGCAACATTGTCCCATTATCTAAGTCATTTGTAAACACGTTTGTCCAGCCACACATGATACATCTGAGCTGTCCATTACACCATTTGTCTACCCCCTGACAACCATCTGGTTCCCAAGCCAAATGCCTTCAAGCCCAGCTTTTTCTGGTGAGACACATGGCTTGGGCAGGCAGGGAGGAGGATAAAGGCAGGTTCACAAAGTTTCCGAGCTGTAAAACTGGAAGCATGGACCAAGGGGGCTTGGTCTTCAGTGATAAACGGGAACAATTCTCACTTTGTGATGCAACAGGGTTAATTCCCAGATTTCAATTCCCTTGGCAACCCAACCAGACTCATAAAGTTGGAAATATACACAATCCTCACACCTTATGTCAACCTGTGAATCTTCAGGCTTTGTCACTCAGGGATATTATTCTGTGACTGTTCTGTAACTATATCTGCTGTGTGTGCCTATATGTACTGTATTTTACACCTTGGCCCCAGAGGAACAATAATTCATTTAGCTGTATACGTGTGTATGGTTGAATGTCAATAAACTTGAAATGCATAGGATCAGAGGGCTGTTTTCCTAAGGATCATAACATCTTAGAACTTAGAACAGTACAGGCCTTTCAGCTCATTACTTTCCAACCTACTCCATGATCAATCTAACCCTTCCCTCCTACATGAGACACTATCATCCATGTGTCTGTCTGCCTCTACTACCACCTCTGGCGGCACACCCACCTCTCCCTTTGCAAAAAACTTACCTCTGGCCTCCCACCAAGGTAGGTACAAGGTGATAAGAGGCATAAATCGAATGGATAGCCAGAGACCCTTTTCCCAGAAAAATATCTAATAATTGTAAGATGATTGGAGGAAAGAATAGTGGGGATTTCAGAAGTAAGTTTTTTTTTCACACAGAGAATGCCCTTCCAGGGGTGGTGGCAGAGGCAGAGATGTGAGGAACATTTAAAGAAACTCTTAGATGGGCACATTGATGAAAGTCAATTGGAGGGCTATGTGGGAGAGAAGGTGTAAATTAATCGTACAGTAGATTAAGTGGGCAACACAACATTGTGGGCTGAAGGGCCTGTACTGGGCTATGTTGTATGGTCTATACTTGGACTGACGGGGAAGATATGGGTTACATGAGGGGAGAGAAGGGAAATGCTTGTTGTAGGACCACTCTATGATGAAAGCAGAGCGAACAATATGACGTATATGGATTTTAGTAAGACATTTGACAGGGTCCTATGTTCTAAACTTTCCTCCTGTCACATGCAAAGGATGTCTTCTGGTATTAGCCCTGGGGAAAAAGGCACTGGTTGCCTACTCTACCTATGCCTATCATAATCTCATGCATCACTATCAAGTTGCCTATCATCCTACTTTGCTCCAAAGCTTGCTCAACTTTGCCATATAAGACGCACCCCCTAATCCAGACAGCATCCTGGTAAACCTCCTCTGCACACTCTCCAAAGCCTCCACATCCTTCCTATAATGAGGCAACCAGAAGAAAACACAAATACTTCAAGAGTGGTTTAACCAGGGTGTTACAGAGCTGCAACATTGCCTCATGGCTCTTGAACTCCATCTCACAACTGATGAAAGCCAACTCATCAAACATATTTTAACTACCTTCATAGGATCATGATGAGACAAACTGAGTTTACATTATAAATAGGAGTGGATATAGGCCATTAAAGTCTTTCCCACTATTCATCAACACCATGGCCAGTCTTCTACATGCAAGCCAATTTCCATCATGATTTCCATGTTCACTGACATCTGCTTTGAATGAACTCTGTGACTGAGCCTCCTTGGGGTAGAGAATTCCAGTGATTCATCATCCTTTGAGTGAAGGAAGTTCTCTTCATCTCATTCCTATCCCTTATTTAAGAACATAAGAAATAGGAGCAGGAGTAGACCATCTGTCCTGTCGAGCCTGCTCCGCCATTCAATAAGATCATGGCTGATCTGGCCATGGACTCATCTCCACCTACCTACCTTTTCCCCATAACCCTCAATTCCCCTACAATGGAAAAATCTATCCAACCTTGTCTTAAATATATTTACTGACATAGCCTCCACTGATTCACTGGGCAATAATTCCACAGGTTCACCGCTCTCTGGGAAAAGCAGTTCCTCCTCATCTCCGTCCTAAATCCACTCCCCCCAATCTTGAGGCTATATCCCCTAGTTCTAGTCTCAACTGTTGGTGGAAACAACTTTACTGCCTCTATCTTAACTATCCCTTTCATAATTTTATATGTTTCAATGAAATCTCCTCTCATTCTTCTGAATTCCGGTGAGCACAGTCCCCGGCGACGCAAACTCTCTTCATTTCTGAAATCAAGATTTAGTCTCTTGGGACTATATCTCGAGTTCCATTTGCAACGACACATTGTACCATCTGAGCAGGTCAGGAAGGTCAGGGGTTCACACTTCATGCCTGGGATGCAATGACAGACGTCAAGAGGAGGTTTCTTCTCTGAAGGAATTGGAATTGGAATCGGTTTGAAGCTGAGCTTTTATTTGTTACTTGTACAATGAAAAGCATCATCTGCATCAACGGCCAGCACAGTGGTAGGGTTGTGCTGGGGGCAGCCTGCAAGTATTACCATGTTTCTGGCACCAACATCGCATGCCTTTGATTCACTACCCTAACCTACACGTCTTTAGAATGGTGGAGGAAACCACAGCACTTGGAGGAAACCACAGCGTCACGGGGTAAGTGTAAAACCATACTGGCAGTGGCAGGAATTGAACCTGGGTCACGGGCACTGTAAATTGTTACTCCTTCATCATTGTCACGTGTACTGAGGTACAGTGAAAAGAGAAAAGGATTGTGGCTTCTGGGATACCTTGCCTTTTTCTGAGGTGATCCTCAACTCATGGGCTTCCTTCTTCCAAAGAATTGCGCTGCCCAGCCAATTTAACCCACCAGCCCAGTACGTGTTTGGAGTGTGGGAGGAAACCAGAGCATCTGGAGGAAACCCATCTGGTCACGGGGAGGACATATAAACTCCTTACGGACGACGGCAGAATTGAACTCTGAACTCCGATTCCCTGAGCTGTAACAGCATTGTACAACTGCAATGCCGCTCTGGTTTCCAGTCAGAATTCGGATCACTTTGTAGAGGAGGTCAGTGCGTGACAGAAATCACAGGCAGTGTGATCTCATGGACAGGCTAATGGGTTAACGGGTCTGAGGAGGAAATTCACAAACTTATTTCCTTACCTACCCAGGGTTTTTGTCTTTCCTAAGACATCCCTTGGTCCCAGATGTAGAGGATAGTTTACCAAATGGCGACACAATCAGTATTTTGTTAAAGTGGCATCATGCTAACAGTCCAGGGAATGCATTGTCAGATAGTTCTGATTTTTATTTTTATTATTTGGAGTACAACACAGTAACAGGCCCTTCCACTCAGCCCGTGTCAGCCAATTACTCCCATGCAAGCAATGAACCAACTCACCCAGCTTTGTTCCTGACCCCTGGTGCTGACTGCATTAATTTTGCTTTCCCCGTGACTGATGTGTTTTCCCCTGGGTGCTCCAGTTAAATACCCACTTCAAGTTGCCCCTCTATGGGTGTGGGTGGCCACAGAATCAAAGGAGAAGTAGTGGAGATGTGAGAAAGTGCAGGATGGCTTGGGTTGATGGGAGCTAGCACACATTACATAGGCCTCATGGTCTCCTCTATTTTAATAGCATCTGACAATATTAAGCCCTGGACTAGTTTATATTTCATTTTGTCCTGCTTGTTTAGATTTAAATTTATTTATTATTAATCAATTGTATATTGACACATAGAGTGAAATGCGTCATTTGCGTTAATGGCCAACACAATCTGAGGACATGCTGGGGTAGCATGCAAATATTGCCATACATTCTGGCACCAATATAGCATGTCCACAATGTTTAGCAGAACAACATGCAACCAACATACAACAAACAACAGCAAAACAAACCTCTTTCCCACTTCCTCACCCACATATACAGACTGACTTCCAACTCCAGGACAGGCTGCCTCTGGGCCTCTGACCTTCAGCCCATGGCCCCAGACTCACAAATGTTAGGCCTCTGGGCCTCAGAATCACAAACATTAGGTCTCTGGGCCCCAGACTCACAAATGCTAGGCCTCTGGGCCTCAGAATCACAAACATTAGGTCTCTGGGCCCCAGACTCACAAACGTTAGGCCTCTGGGCCACAAACTCACAAACATTGGGCCTCCGATCCTCAGACTCACAAACGTGAAGCTTCCAGGCCCCAAGCTCACGAACGTTGGGCTTCTGATCTCCGGACTCACAAACGTCGGCCTCTGGGCCACAAACTCACAAACACTGGGCCTCCGATCCCCAGATTCACAAACATAAGGACTCCGGTCCCCAGACTCATAAAGGTGAGGCTTCCAGGCCCCAAGCTCACGAACATTGGGCCTCTGATCTGTAGACTCACAAACGTTAGGCTTACAGGCCACAAGCTCACGGACATTGGACCTCCAATCTCCAGACTCACTGACAAGTTTTAATTCAGGTTTATTGTCCTGTAAGCCACAGGTGTAATGAAAATTTCCACTGTAGGATCATCACAACCATCACAGGTACATCGCATTAGAGGCACAACATTCAGAAGGAAAACATGAACTAAATACAGGAGAAGAATTAGGCCGTTCGGCCCATCGAGTCTGCTCCACCATTTCACAAAATAAATTGTACAGTAACTGTACAAGGAAGAATCTAATTAGAACCAAAAACATAAACAGCATCTTTGTAGTGCACAGTGGTCATAGTGCTGCTAGTAACGATTAGGGTTGTGCTGGTTGGCTCCAGAATCAAATGGTTGAAGGGAAGGAGCCTCGTGGTGTGGAACTTCAGGCTTCTGTACCTCCTGCCCGACGGCGGCTGACAGAAGGTGGCATAGGTCACATAGTCTGATGGGGAGGGTCGGTCTGAATGTTAATTGAAATCAAGGCGAGATCATTACAGATTAGGAAGCAGTTTATGCGACAGAGGAATGAAACCTGGTTCATTGTCTATTTATATTTAGATGTACAGCAGAGTGTCTGTAGTGTGTTCAGTATTAGATTAGATTAGATTCAACTTTATTGTCGTTGTGCCGAGTACAGATACAAAGCCAATGAAATGCAGTTAGCATCTAACCAGAAATGCAAAGAATAGTGTTATTTACAAAATAACTGTGAATAAAAAGTAAGTGCTACAGCACACAAATATATAAGTACTGAGACAGTACAATATGGGTGCAATACTGTTTAGCGCTGTGATGTGAGGTTCAGCAGAGTCACAGCCTCAGGGAAGAAGCTCTTCCTGTGCCTGCTGGTGCGGGAGCGGAGGCTCCTGTAGTGCCTACCGGATGGGAGGAGAGTAAAAAGTCCATGGTTAGGGTGAGATGCATCCTTGATAATGCTTTTTGCCCTGCCCAGGCAGCGTTTAATGGTAGATGTTCTCAATGGTGGGCAATTGGGTGTCGATAATCCGCTGGGCAGCTTTCACCACCCGCTGGAGAGCTTTGCGGTCCGATACGGGACAATTGCCATACCACACTGAGATGCAGTTGGTGAGTATGCTCTCAATGGTACAGCGGTAAAATTCCGACAGTATCCTGGGACAGAGGTGAGCTTTCTTGATGCTCTGCAGGATTTGAGTAATATTGCAAATATATTGTTTACATAACTCATTATGGGTTATACGTAAGAAATACACGAATGCCATTGCACCACTACCCCATTAGTGGGCCTTGCTAAAGAACAAACTAAGCAGACACATATCCCCAGGTTACATAACAGTAACAGGCCCAATGAGCCTGCACTGACCAATTACACACGTGACCAATTAACCTAGTAACCTGTACAACTTTGGAATGGGGGAGGAAACTGGAGCACCCACCAGAAACAACTCACACTATCACGGCAAGAAGATGGAAACTCCTTGCAGACAGCGGACGGAGTTGTACTGGCGCTGAAGTGGTGTTACGCTAACTGTGACGCCACCGTATCACCAAATCTCCGCTTGCGAGATGCCGCGTGAGTGAACCTTCTTTTACCTCCTGTCAATGTTCCGAAGGAGGCAGGCTGCATCATGATATCCTCTGGGATTTATTCATCAGCATTCAAACCAGTAAATCAAGATCAGGCACCAGAGTCAAGGTCTCTGGGAATGAGCACCAGTTATGACATCGCCAAATGAGTCCCACACTGATGCCAGATTGCTGGTGGGATTCAAGTGCCTGGAGGACAAGGAGGTCACTGACAGGTCCTGGAATCAATTAATTATTGAATCATCTTGCCCATTGCCTGGGACTTCCAGAGAATGATCTGATATTTATCAGTGACTGTTACTACACAGGATGGAAATAGACCTGTGCATTATTTATCTGTAGAAAGCTCACAGGTTCCAGCATCTAGCAACTTTCAGTGAAAAGGGCAGCCTGCAAGGGACGGCTCACAAATCTGCAACTGGCTGAGATGTCTCTCAAAGGGCGACAGTTTCTGAATCCTTGAGAGGCAGTGACGAGGCAAAAATAACATATTAACTTACCAGTGCACATTGTTGCAGGTTAGATAAGGAACAAATTGCCTTCTATATTCATCCTCCCAGGGTAGGGACATAGAGTGAAGCTCCCTCTACACTGTCCCATCACACACTCCCAGGACAGGGACAGCAAGGGTTAGATACAGAGTGAAGCTCCCTCTACACTGTCCCATCACACACTCCCAGGGCAGGGACAGCACGGGTTAGATACAGAGTGAAGCTCCCACCCACTGTCCCATCACACACTCCCAGGACAGGGACAGCACGGGTTAGATACAGAGTGAAGCTCCCTCTACACTGTCCCATCACACACCCCAGGACAGGGACAGCACGGGTTAGATACAGAGTGAAGCTCCCTCTACACTGTCCCATCACGCACTCCCAGGACAGGGACAGCACGGGTTAGATACAGAGTGAAGCTCCCTCTACACTGTCCCATCACACACTCCCAGGACAGGGACAGCACGGGTTAGATACAGAGTGAAGCTCCCTCTACACTGTCCCATCACACACTCCCAGGACAGGGACAGCACGGGTTAGATACAGAGTGAAGCTCCCTCTACACTGTCCCATCACACACTCCCAGGACAGGGACAGCATGGGTTAGATACAGAGTGAAGCTCCCTCTACACTGTCCCATCACACACCCCCAGGACAGGGACAGCACGGATTAGATACAGAGTGAAGCTCCCTCTACACTGTCCCATCACACACTCCCAGGACAGGGACAGCACGGGTTAGATACAGAGTGAAGCTCCCTCTACACTGTCCCATCACACACTCCCAGGACAGGGACAGCACGGGTTAGATACAGAGTGAAGCTCCCTCTACACTGTCCCATCACACACCCCCAGGACAGGGACAGCACGGGTTAGATACAGAGTGAAGCTCCCTCTACACTGTCCCATCAAACACTCCCAGGACAGGGACAGCACAGGTTAGATACAGAGTGAAGCTCCCTCTACACTGTCCCATCACACACTCCCAGGACAGGGACAGCACGGGTTAGATACAGAGTGAATCGCCCTCTACACTGTCCCATCTCACACTCCCAGGACAGGGACAGCACAGGTTAGATACAGAGTGAAGCTCCCTCTACACTGTCCCATCACACACTCCCAGGACAGAGACAGCACGGGTTAGATACAGAGTGAAGCTCCCTCTACACTGTCCCATCACACACTCCCAGGACAGGGACAGCACGCGTTAGATACAGAGTGAAGCTCCCTCTACACTGTCCCATCACACACTCCCAGGACAGGGACAGCACGCGTTAGATACAGAGTGAAGCTCCCTCTACACTGTCTCATCAACAACTCCTCCTGCCAACCACAGATGGAATGGACATTTGCTTTGCAAACTGGTTTAGGTGATAATGAATGAAATGTGTATCACAACATCCAGTGGTCAAAGTTCAAATTACCAAAGTATGCAAACCATATACAACCTTGAGATTCAGCTTCATATTGAAGATATTGTCATCCTATTGAAACATGCTATAAATAATTATGAAAGAGAATATTGTATTAAAGCCCATTCACGTCCTCATCTTCAGCCTGAATGTCAGACTGCTCCTTTGAAGTCCCTGATAATTAGTCCTTCAGAATGGCAGTGTGGTGGGAGTCAATGTTGGAACGCAGGGGACTTTTCAGCAGGTTATTTATAGCACATCTCTGGAGATATTCCCCATTGTGATTCATACGCTTGCAGACAAGAAGCAGTGGACCGGAGCTGTATGTTACGCAGCCTAATATCAGCCCCAGCCAGTGAGTCAGTGACAGGAACAACCTCTGCAACCTGCTCTGATGTGTAAATCCCAATTACTTCTGTTCATGGAGGCAACCGAGACAGTGGAGAGAGTCCCCAAAGTGCAGAGGGGGACACCGATGTACCAGAGGCACATCCAAGAGGTTAATCTCATCCACACAAAAAACTCATGAAAATAGCATGAGTAGGCCGCAAGCATTTTCTGCCATTCAGTATTTAAGTCCCCAATTCCTTTTCTGTGCCGGATTCCTATTGCTCTTAACCCCTGACCTTTCAACATATTATCTAAATCGACTTTAAATTCTTCGATTAAACTAGTCTCCACAACTGTTTGGGGGAGAAACTTTCAGAGATACATGACTCCTGGAGCAGAAATTGTTAAAACCAACCCAGTGTCTGGTGATGATGTCTGCTCATTTGATAAGCAGAGCAAGATTTCCCTGGAGTGTAGAAGGCTGAGGGGCGTCAGGAGGGGCCTAGAAAAGGTTCCTGTAAAAGGGTAGGGGAATCTAAAGAAGGGTTTAGAGAGGGTGTAGAGGAGATTTACCAGGATGCTGCCTGAATTAGAGAACATGTCCTATGAAGATAGTTTGAGTGATCTAGGGCTTCTCTCTTTGGAGTGAAGAAGGATGAAGGGGGACCTGATTTTTATTTTATTTTAATTATTTAGAGATACCCGCGGAACAGGCCCTTCAAGCTGCGTCACCCAGCTACCTATCGATCTGACCCTAGCCTAACCATGGGACGACTTACAATGACTAATTAACCTATTAACCAGTACGCCTCTGGACTGCGAGAGGAAACGGGGGCAGCCGGAAGGAGCACACGCGCACAGGAAGGAATGGACCAGCTTGCTTCCAGAGGAGGCCAGAACTGAACCCCAACGCCCGAGTTGTTGTAGTGTTTGCTAACTGCAAAGCTATGGTGGCACCTTGTAGAGGAGTTCATAGAAAAGTACAGCACAGAAACAGGACCTCTGGCCCATCTTGTCCATGTCCAACCATTGACCAAGTGGACACCCAGAGACTTTTTGCAGGGTGGAAGTGGCTAACGTGAATGGGCATAATTTTAAAGTGACTGGAGGAAAATATGGGGGGGGGGGTGTTGTCGGAGGTAAGTTGTTTTAACACAAGAAGTGGTGGGTGCATGAAATGTGCTGACAGGGGTGGTGGTACAGGCAGATACATCAGGGCCTTTTAAGAGACTCAGATAGACACATAGATGATAGAAATATTGGAGGACAATGTAAGAGGGAAGGGTAAGGTTGATTTCAGAGTAGTTTATAAGGTTGGCACAATATTGTGGGCTGAAGGGTCTGTACTGTGCTGTGGTATTCTATGCTGTATGTCTACAACTCAGAAACGCCATCTACCTGCACCAGTTTCCTCCCATTTCCCACCAAAGTTCACAGGACGTAAATATGGTAACCAATGACCAACAAGAGTTACGATTGTTGTGTAGGCTGCTATGTACCATCTGTGGATTGTATTCTTCTTCTTCCATTTCTGGCAGTTTAGATGCATCTAGGCATCTAGATTACTGCCCTCCGCAAGATGTATAATTATTTACAGAGTTTCAAGAAACTCGAATTCTTGAGTATACACTAGTCGCACGTAGAAACAGAATAATAAGCTTTTCAATCAGATGGTGGTTCTCTTGGTGGCCAAACAAAGATTTAACAGAGAAACAAAATACATTTAAGTCAGACAGCCTCTTGAACAATATGCTTCTCTCAATTTTATATCGATTACAACTCAGCAAAATATGCTGAACTGTCTCTGGACTACCACAGTCACATAATCTAGTTGGATGTCTTCCTATTACCTTTAAGTGATAGTTTAGCCCACAATGCCCCAACCTAAGTCTTGTTAATTTCACAATATCTCTACAATTTAAAGAGTAACAGTCTGAGACCTTTTTAACAAGTGGGTGACTAGAAAAGAAATGCCTTCCCTTTAATTCATTTTTCCAATCCCCCTGCCATTGCTTCTCTATGGATTGCATTGCTGCGGTTTTCTAAGTTGTTCCAGTCACTCTTCCTGAAGCAGCAACCGCTACCTGCAAGATGAGCAAAGGCAGCTTGTGTGGAGACCACCGACTCCTGCAGGTTCTTCAGAATGTACACCGCCCTGTCTGGGAAAACTGCTGTTCCATTATCTTTGCTGTGTCCAAGACCTGAACAACTCAATATTTCAAGCAGCACACACAAAATGCTGGTGGAACACAATGAACTCAATATTTCCCCTTTTCCTGCCTATTTATTCAGAAAGAATGGAAGCAGTTTCATCAGAATAATGGTGAACAAAAACAGATGCACAAGATATTCTGCAGATGCTGGGAATCTGGAGCAAGACACTCAAAATGCTGAAAGACCTCAGACAGCATCTGTGGAGGGAAATAGACAGGTGATATTTCCGATTGAGGCCCTTCAACTGGATTGCATGGGGAGTTAGCTTGTATAAAAAGATGGGGGAAGGGTTGGAGCAAAGAGTGAGTGGTACGTGCATCCAGGAGATGGTGGGGGGCGTGGCATGTAGGAAGGAGGGAGGAGGAGAGTGGGAACGATACAAGAAGCTGGGAGGTGATAGGCAGAAGTGACAAAAGAGTGGTGATGGGATCTGATTGGAGAGGACTCTGGAATGAAGGGAGGGGAGATGAGGAGGGGAACCAGCCGGAGGAATGGGTGGATGATGGGCAGGGAGGATAAATGGAAAAGGTGGAAGAGGGAGCTGAAAGTGACATTCATGGCATCAGGATGTATACTTCCAAAGCAGAGTAGGAGGTGCTGTTCTTCTAACCTATGCCTCACTTCAGTTTGGCCATAGAGGTGTTTGTGACAGGCATGCTGGTGTGGGAATGGGAAGTGGGATTAAAATGGGAGGACTCAGGTGTTAGGACTCAGATGGAGTGAAGGTTCCTGACAAAATCAAGATCATAGCGTGCTCCCACTGTGCACACAAAAAGATCTCACAAATGGCAATGTAATAGATAGGCGATCAATCTTGTTTTACGGTGACGTTAGATGAAGGATAAATACACTCAATAGCCACTTTATTGGATACCTCCTGTACCTAGTAAAATGACCATTAAGTGTATGTTTGTGATCTTCTGCTGCAGTACTTCCACTTCAAAGTTCAACGTGTTGTGCATTCAGAGATGTTCTTCTGCACACCACTGTTGCAACCTGTGTTACTGTCGCCTTCCTGTCAGCTTGAACCAGTCTGGGCATTCTCCTCTGACCTCTCTCATTAACGAGGCATTTTAGCCCATAGAACTGCCACTCACTGTATATATTTTTTTATTTTTCACACTATTCTCTGTAATGTCTAGAGTCTGTTGTACAAGAAAATCTCAGAGAATCAGCTGGCTTTGAGATACTCAAGTCACCCCATCTGGCACCAACAATCATTCTATGGTCAAAGTCACATTTCTTCCCCATTCTGATGTTTGGTCTGAATAACCAAATCTCTTGACCATGTCTGCATGCTTTTATCTATTGAGATGCTGTTACATGATTGGTAGATTGGATATTTGCATTTATGAGCAGGTGTACCTGATAAAGTTGACACAGAGTTAACGGACCCAGAAAAATAAGTTTTCAACTCTTTTTCAAAATAAGTTCTGCTAGTTCCCTTGAGAGAGCAAACTGTGCACAGGAACATCTTGAAGTTCAAACAATATTCAGCATTATCCTAACCCAGAGCTCCATTGAAGTGTTTTTGATAGACTCAGTGCCACACAGCCAACAGATAGAAGCCATTCGGCTCATTGTGTGTGAGATGCAAAGGTTAAATTGGAGTACCACACACCTCATGTGAAAACTCATACTGTCCAATAAAAGATACAAACAGAGGAAAGAAGTTTCTTTCTTCTCCAGCCCTTAACCCTTCCCACACACCTGGCTTCACCTATCACCTTCCAGCTAGCCTCTTTCTCATACCCCCTTCACTCTTTTATTTGGGCTTCTTACCCCTTGCTTCTCAGTCTTGAAGAAGGGTCTCGGCCCGAAACGTTGACCGTTTATTCTTTCCCATAGATGCTGCCTGACCTGCCGAGTTCCTCCAGTGTTTTGTGTGACACTGAGACACATTAACTGCTCCTGTTGTAAGTTGCCAGGCTAAATCTTACTTGATGTATTGATGAACGTGTGTGCATTTAAACTCTCCATCTTTATCCGTTCAATTATAGCTTGATTTATTGACATTCAATCGCACTCATCTAAAATTAATTTTCACTATGATTTGAAGGCATTGATATTAAACCTGCCTTGTTTAACTTGAGAAGAAAGTTAATTGACTGATGATGACTTACAACTTCTGCCCAAGTTTGTGCATTGTTGATCTCTGAGGCCCTCAACAATTAGAGAATGCTTTTTCCAGCTTTATTCAACATCTAACCTGTGCTGTCCCTACTCCGGGAATGTGAGATGCGATAGTGCACAAGGAGCTCCACTCTGTAGCTAGACAATAAGACCATAAGACATAGGAGCAGGACTGGGCCAGAAATTGAGTCTTCTCTGCCATTCTATCTTGGCTGATCTATTATCCCTCTCAACTCCTTTCTCCTGCCTTCACCCCGTAACTTTTATTGCTCTTATTAATCACAAACTTATCAAACTACACTTTAAATATACCCAACAACTTGGCCTCCCGCAGATTCAACACCCTCCAACTACATAAATTCCTTCTCATCTCTGTTCTAAAGGGATGCCCTTGTATTCTGAGGCTATGTCCTCTATTTCTGGACTCCCCTACTATGGAAACATTCTCGCTAACCATTTCAATATTCAATGTTTCAAAAAGATTTTCACCCCGATTCTTTTAAACCAGAGCCACCAAATGCTCTTCATACATTAAACTTTTCATTCCTGGCATCATTCTCATGAGCCTTCCCTGGACTGCTAGCTCATCCTTTTCTTTCTTGGTTAAGGGCCCCAGAACTGCTCATAATACTTCGTGCAGTCAGACCAGTACTTTGAAAAGCCTCAGCATTGCATCCTTGCTTTTATATTCTAGTCCTCCTGAAATGAATGTTAACATTGCATTTGCCTTTCTCACCATTGAGTCAACCTGTAGGTTAACCTTTAGGAAATCTTGCAAGAGGATTCCCAGGTCTCTGTGCACCTCTGATTCTGAATTTGCTGCCTGTTTAGAAAATAGTCTACGTCTTTATGCCTTCTACCAAAGTGTACGATCATATGCTTCCTTACACTGTATTCCATCTGCCACTTCTTTGCCCATTCTAATCTGTCTTAAGTTATTCTGCAGACTTCCTGTTTCTTCTAACCTGTTCTGTTCCTGTTTTGCCATTGTACGATGGGGGCAGTGTAGAGGGAACTTCATTCTGTAGGTGTTACATTTGAATGCATGTGCAATATACAAAATAAGGTAGATGAACTTGCAGTAAGGTTGCAGATTGGCAGGTATGATGTTGTAGGCATCACTGAATCATGGCTGAAAGGTTACAGTTGGGAGTTTAATGTCCAGGATACACATAGCAGGAAGGCAGAGGGGGTGGTGTTGCTCTGATGGTAAAAAATGAAATCAAATCATTAGAAAGAGATGACATAGGGCCAGAAGGTGTTGAAGCATTGTGGATAGAGCTAAGGATCTGCAAGGATAAAAAGACCCTAATGAGAGTTGTATACAGACCTCAAACAGCAATAAGGATGTGGCCTACAGATTACAACGGGAGACAGAAAATGCACACCAAAAGGGCAATGTTACAATAGTCATTGGGGACTTCAATATGCAGGTAGAATGGGAAAATCAGGTCAGTGTTGGATTCCAGGAGGGAGAATTTCTAGAGTGCCTATCAGATGGCTTTTTAGAGCAGCTCATGGTTGAGCCTGCTAAGGGGATCAACTATTCTAGAATGGGTGTTGTGCAATGAACCACAATTGATTAGAGAGTTTAAGGTACAAGAACCCTGGGGGGGGGGGGGGGAGTGATCATAATATGATTGAATTCACCATGAAATTTGGGAAGGAGAAACTAAAGTCAAATATATCAGTATTACAGAGGAGTAAAGGGAATTACAGAGGCATGAGAGAGGAGTTGGCCAGAATTGATGAGAAAAGAACATTGGCAGGGATGACAGCAGAGCAGCAATGGTTGGAATTTCTGATCAATTCAGAAGGCAAAGGCTATATAAATCCCAAAGAGGAAAAACTATTTTAAAGGAAAGATGACACAACTGTGGCTGACAAGAGAAGTCAAAGCCAACATAAAAGCCAAAGAGAGGGCATATAGTGAGCAAAAATTAGTGGGAAGTTAAAGGATTGGAAAGCTTTTAAAAACCAACAGAAGGCAACTAAAAAGTCATTTAGAAGATAAAGATGGAATACAAAAGTAAGCCAGTGAATAATATTAATGAGGATACCAAAAGTTTCTGCAGATACATGAAGTGTAAAAGGGAGGCAAGAGTGGATATTGGACCACTAGAAAATGATGCTGGAGAGGTAGAAATGGGGGAGCAAACTGAATAAGTATTTTGCGTCAGTCTTCACTGTGAAGGACACTAGCAATATGGTGGAAGTTCCAGGTGTCAGAGGTCATGAAGTGTGTGAAGTTACCATAGATAGAGAGAAGGTTCTTGGGAAACTGAAAGTTCTGAAGGCAGATAAGTCACCTGGACCAGATGGACTACACTCCAAGGTTCTGAAAGAGGTGGCTGAAGAGATTGTGGAGGCATTAGTCATGATCTTGCAAGAATCACTAGATTCTAGAATGGTTCCGGAGGACTGGAGAATTGCAAATGTCACTCCACTTGTCAAGAAGGGAGAGAGGCAGAAGAAAGGAAACTACAGGCCGGTCAGTCTGACCTCAGTGGTTGGGAAGATGTTGGAGTTGATTATTAAGGATGAGGTCTCAGGGTATTTGGGGGCACGTGATAACATAGGTGAAGTCAGCATGGTTTCCTCAGGGGAAAACCTGTTGGAATCATTGAAGAAATAACAAGCCGGATAGACAAAGGAGAATCATTTAAAGTTGTGTACTTGGTGCTGCACATGAGGCTGCTTAACAAGCTATCAGCCCAAGGTATTACAGGAAAGATTCTAGCATGGATAAAGCAGTGGCTGATTGGCAGGAGGCAAAGAGTGGGAATAAAGCAACCATTTTCTGGTTGGCTGCTGGTGACTAGTAGTGTTTCACAGAGGTCTGGGTTGGGACTGATTCTTTTTACATTATATGTCAATGATTGAATGATGGCTTTGTTGCAAAGTTTGCAGTTGATATGAAGATAGGTGGAGGGGCAGATAGTTTTGAGGAAGTAGAGAAGCTATAGAAGGGCTTAGACAGATTAGGAGAATAGGCAAAGAAATGGCAGATGGAACACAGTGTCTGGAAGTGTATGGCCATAAACGTTGGTAGAAGTGTTGACTATTTTCTAAATGGAGAGACAATTCAAAAAACTGAGGTGCAAAGGGATTTGGGAGTCCTCGTGCAGAATTCCCTAAAAGTTAATTTGCAGATTGAGTCTGTGGTGAGGAAGGCAAATGCAATGTTAACCATTCATTTGAAGAGGACTAGAATATAAAAGCAAGGATGTAAAATTGAAACTTTATAAAACACTGGTGAGGCCTCATGTGGAGTATTGTGATAATTTTTAGACCCCTTATCTTAGAAAGGATGTGCTGAAAGTGGAGAGAGTTCAAAGGAGGTTCACGAAAATGATTCCGGGTCGAGGCTGATAGGTTCTTGACTGGTCAGAGAAAGAAGGGTTATGGAGAGAAGGTAGGAGATTGAGGCTGAGAGGAAAATCGGATCAGCCACGATGAAATGGCAGAGGAAACTCTTTGGGCCAAATGGCCTACTTCTGCTCTTATGTCTTATGGTCTTGTGTATCTAACCTGTGCTGTCTGTGCTCTGGGAGTATGTGATGGGACAGTATAGAGGGAGCTTTACTCTGTATCTAACCCGTGCTGTCCCTGTCCTGGGAGTGTGTGATGGGACAGTGTAGAGGGAGCTTCACTCTGTATCTAACCCGTGCTGTCCCTGTCCTGGGAGTGTGTGATGGGACAGTGTAGAGGGAGCTTCACTCTGGATCTAACCTGTGCTGTCTGTGCTCTGGGAGTATGTGATGGGACAGTGTAGAGGGAGCTTCACTCTGTATCTAACCCATGCTGTCCCTGTCCTGGGAGTGTGTGATGGGATGGTGTAGAGGGAGCTTCACTCTGTATCTAACCTGTGCTGTCCCTGTCCTGGGGGTGTGTGATGGGACAGTGTAGAGGGAGATTCACTCTGTATCTAACCGTGCTGTCCCTGTCCTGGGAGTGTGTGATGGGACAGTGTAGAGGGAGCTTCACTCTGTATCTAACCCATGCTGTCCATGCCCTGGGAGTATGTGATGGGACAGTGTAGAGGGAGCATCACTCTGTATTAAAGAAATTGATGTTCATACCATCAGGATGGAAGATATCAGACAGAATACAAGGTTTTGCACCTGTGAATGACTTCATCATGGTAGTGGAGGAGACTGTGGACTGACACGTTGGAAAGAGATATCAAACTGAAACGGGTCACCACCAGGAAAGCCTGCCTTTTGTGGTGGATGGAACAAAGGTGCTTGATTAATTTATACCCCAATCTACATCAGGTCTCATGAATGTATAGGAGGCTACTTCCCTAACCAGTTTGTGTGTGACCAAGAAGGAAATTAAGAGTTATAATCAACTTTCTCCTCCAAAAGGACAGCATGAGCATCGATTTCTTTAACTTCTGGCAATTTCTCTCCCTTCCCCTTCTCTCTTTTCCTATTCCTGGTCTGGCTCTCCTCATTTGCCAATCACCTCCCTCTGGAATCCCTCTTCCTTCCCTTTCTCCCATGGTCCACTCTCACCTCCTATCAGATTCCTTCTTCTTCGGCTCTTTACCTCTTCTACCTGTCACCTCCAGCTTCTCACTTCATCTTTTTTTCCTTCACCAGGTATCAGCTATCACCTGCCAGCTGATACTCCTTCCCCTCTTCCCATGTTTTTATTCTGGCTTCTTCCCCATTCCTTTCCTGTACTGATGAAGGGTCTGAACCTGAAATGTCGACTGTTTATTCATCTCCATGGATATTGCCTGATTTGCGGAGTTCCTCCATCATTTTGTGTGCGTTGCAAATGGGTAAAACTGCTCACCTATCAGCACTACCAACCTCCTCCCACCAATTCTGAATAATAAAATTACCCATTCTATGCTTAAAAACCCCTTTTCACCAGACCAGCCATTCCGGAGCACTCTGTTGTTACTAGGACTCATTTTTGACACCTTCCCACACATCAACCTCCTGTACCACAATCCATCTCTCTGTACTACTGCCCACATAGGGGGAGCATGTGGTGCATGGCCAAGTGGTTAAGGCATTGGACTAGCAATCTGAAGGTTGTGAGCCGCAGCCGAGGCAGCGTGTTGTGTCCTTGAGCGAGGCACTTAACCACATATTGCTCTAGTCCACCCAGCTGAAAATGGGTACCGGCAAAATGCTGGGGGTTAACCTCGCGTCCTATCGGGGGGGGGGGGGTAGTCTCGTACTCTCAGTCCCTTCACGCCATGGAATGAGCATAATGAGCCTATAAGGGGGGAGCACAATTATAAGGTGTTTAGGGAGGGAATATAGCGGAGGATGTCAGAGGAAGGTTTTCTTACATCCACAGAGTGGTCAGTGTGTGCATACGTGCAATTGGTAGAGATAGACACACTAGGCTCATTTAATACTCTTAGATAAGCAGATGGATGATGGAGAAATGGAGGGCTATGTGGGAGGGAAGGTTAAGATTGATCTTAGGTTAGAGTAAAAGGCTGGCACAACATTGTAGGCTGAAAGGCCTGTACTGTTCTACGTTCCATGTCTTATGCCTATACTCAAATTAAGACTGAGGAGACCTGACAGAAGCATATGGGGCATAGACAGGGTAGACAACCAGCCTTACCAACCCTGACTCCCCAGAGTAGAAATGACAAACACTAGAGGACATAGGTTTAAGGTGGATGGTGGAAAGTTTAAAGGAGATTTGTCAGGCAATTTGACTTTTTAGACAGAGCGCATGAGGTGTCTGGGATGTGCTGCTGGGAAAGCAGACATGAGAATGGAGTTTTAGAGGCACGAACACACTGGGAGTGAAGGATATGGGTTACATGCAGGTAGATAGAGAGAGAATTAGTTTAATTTAGCATTGCAGTCAACACAGACAGTGTGGATCGAAGGGCTGGTTCCTGCACTGTACTATTCTATGTGCTACGTTCTCTGGATTAGAGCATGTCTGATGAAGGAAGGTTGAATGAGCTAGAGCTTTTCTCTTTGGATCAAGGAAATTTGATAAATTATATGAGAGATGTACAAGGTGACTGGAGGACTTGTAGAGTGAAACTCCTTTCCTTACAGAATCCAGACCGCATGGAAAAATAATTTGTTTAGGGATCGGTAACACAGAGTTAAGGTGGGAAGCTGTTTCTCAGACTGGAGGGAATCATACAGCAGTGTCCCACCAGAGGTCAGATTTCAAAACGTGGTTCACAGAGATAGACTACAGGAGAAAGTATACATGCTGGTGGAATGGGAGGATGGAATTAAATGTAGAAATTTGTGCACTTTGAAAGAAGCCAGAAATGAAACTGTGGATGTGTTTATGCTAAATGGGCAGATGGAGATCATGGCTACAAAACCCCACATGACCCGATTAAAGAAAGATTAGCTTTATTTGTCACATGTATATCGAAACAGAGAATGTGATGTCTTGCATCGAATCAAGTCAGCCCACAATTATCGCCACACTTTTGGTGCTAATGTAGCATGTCCTCAACTCGCTAACCCCAATCTGTACGTCTTTAGACGTGGGAGGAAACCCACGTGGTCATGGAGAGTACGCACAAATTGCTTATAGGCAATGGTGCAAATTGAATCCCAGTCTCTGCCACAGCCAGCCCCCCCCCCCCGCCCCGCTTCAAGTGGGCTCCTTCCATTTGGGGGACAGGCTACACAGGCATGCAAGTCGCTATGAAGTGTTATTCAGCTGCACCACCTTCTAGGCTGGATCAAGATACATCGGGAAGGATTTGAAGTCCTTGGAAAAGAGCCCAGAAATTACTTACTGGATGGAGAGCAAGTTACAGGGAAGGGCTAGAGAAGATGGGTTTATTCCTAGAGGCAGAAGGGCTGATATCTGACATGGTGTGATTAAAATAATGACCAGGCTTAGGTAAACAGTTTCCAATTGGTAAAATGGTGGAAGACCCAAAGGATGTGTGTTGGCACAGGAGATGAAGCCTTTATTATGCAGTGAGCGAGAGTGGATTGTTGGCTCGGCCCTACTACGGCTTCCAAGGGAATTCGATCAGTACTGGATAGAAAAAAAAGAGTGCAGATAATGAGAGAGAGAGAGAGGGAGAGAGAGGAGAAAGAGGAGGAAAGGGAGGGGAGTAGGGGAAAGAGGAGGGAAGAGGGAGAGGAAGAAGGCAAGAGTAGGGGAAGTGACGGGGGAATGGTTTCTGATATGAGGTTCTAGTATTCTACACATTATTCTACTGTGTGTATGTGAGTGAGAGTGAGAGAGAGAGGGAGCGAGAGAGAGTGAGTGAGTGAGTGAGAGAGTGAGAGAGTGAGAGAGAGAGTGAGTGAGTGAGTGTGAGTGAGAGTGAGAGTGAGAGAGAGAGAGAGAGAGAGAGAGAGAGAGAGAGAGATGAGAGAGAGAGAGAGAGAGAGATTTATGCTTTGCATCTTCAGCCTCATGGGTTATAATGTTCCAAAGGTTCATAATTCAATGTGTAAAATGTTTTGACCCCTTCTCAACACCAACAACATGGACCCATCATCCCTTTAAGTGTCAGTGCATGAGACTGTTATATACATACACAGTGGCAACTTTATTCTGTGTGGCAGGGTGGAGATACGTCTCTACCAAAGGAGGTGTAAGGTGCTCCTTCCCTCTGTTAGCCTGCAGATCAAGGTGCACTGCCTGCTGAGCACCTTCCCTCCTCCCCCACCGATCAGGGTCACGAGAAGCCAGGAACAGGTGGTGGATGGTCGTACGAGCAATTAGTGCATACCACAAGTCCTGCTTCTTCAACCACTGACGCCAGGCAGACAATCTCTGAAGAGTATTGATAATAGCTGGGGTCACAGGTCTTGTAAAGACACTGTCCAATAGAAGACAATTGCAAACCCCTTCTATAGAAGATTTTGCCAAGACAATCATTGTCAAGACTATGATTGATGACCACTTCTTCGGTTCCCCTTTACACTTGCTCATTAATGCAAATATTTAATTCAGCCAGTCATGTGGCAGCAACTCAATGCGTAACAGCAGGCAGACATGGTCAAGAGGTTCATTTGTTGTTTGGACTAAACATCAGAATGGGGGAGAAACGTGATCTCAGTGACTTTGACCATGGAACGATTGTTGGTTCCAAATGTGGAGGTTTACTATCTTGAGAAGATTGTTGATCTCCTGGAATTTTCACGCACAACAATCTCAAGTCTATAGTTTACAGAGAATGATGCAAAAAAACAAAGTAACAAAAACTCCATTGAGTGGCAGTTCTGTGGGAAAAAATGCCTTGTAATGTGAGAGGTCAAAAGAGAATGGGCAGACTGGTTCAAGCTAAAAGGTGACAGCAACTCAAATAACCACTTATTACAACGGTGGTTTGCAGAAGAGCATCTCTGAACACACAACACTTCAGACCTTGAAGTGGATGGGCTACAGTAGCTGAAGACCATGAACATATGCTAAGTTGCCTCTTATTAGGTACAGACATGGCCTCTTTATTATGTGGGACCTGTCTGTAGTGAGGGTCAGTGAGAGAGAATGGGACCAGCACGTGTGTGTGTGTGTGTGTTGTGTGTGTGTGTGTGTGTGTGTGTGTGGTGTGTGTGTGTGTGTGTGTGGTGTGTGAGTGTGTGTGACCCATCTATCACTGGGAGGAACTGCCTGTGGGTAGGGTTTTTAGTCAATTGTGTTTTGTGATTCCTAGTAATAATTCTACAAAGATTTACTGATGTATAACACTCTGCCATTCATTAACTGTCCTTAATCAGTCCTCTCTGCGTTGTCTGCAAAAAGCCCTGTCACCAGGGGACAGTTTGGTAAATTCATTTACAGAACATTGGCATCACTGGAAAAGGCCAGAATTTATTGTTCGTCCTTAATTGTGCTTCCAGAAAGGGAGTAAACAGTGAACTGTGTCTACTGTACACACTATTGCTGTAAACCTGAAATTATACAGAAGCCAGACACCTTTCAGGTAATAACAGCTTTCTGAGTGGGCACCTTTCCCTCAGAACCTCAGCAACTCTCCTGCACTTTGTCACTGATTCTGTGATGCATAATCTTTGATCAGAGTTCAGATGCAGTCCTTTGGCAGTCACCCCACCGACACTATTGCAATTCTGGAACCCACCCCTCCCGTCCATTCAATCCACTCTGTGGTCCAGCTCAGCCTCCAACATCTCGCATCCTATCTCCAACATCTGAACCATCTCCCCTCCAACATCTCCCTGTTTTATATTTCGGTACTGCTTCACTCTGCTACAACCACACACATGCAAAAAGACAGGACAGAGACAGACAGAGAGAGAGATAAAGAAAGGGGCAGAGAGAGAAAGATAAATTCAGACAGAGAGAGAACGAGAGAACGAGAGAGAGAGAGAGAGAGAGAGAGAGAGAGAGAGAGAGAGAGAGATGAGAGAGAGAGAGAGAGAGAGAGAGAGAGAGAGAGGAGAGAGAGAGAGAGAGAGGAGAGAGAGAGAGAGAGAGAGAGAGAGAGAGAGAGAGAGAGAGAGAGATGGAGAGAGAGAGAGAGAGAGAGAGAGAGAGAGAGAGAACGATAAATTCAGAGAGAGGGAGATTGATTACGATTCCTTCGTCCGCACACATTCAACACCGGAACACCCGATAATGGTTTTTTATGTAATTACCTTGTACTCCATCTCTCTACTTTTGGATTGATATGAAATATCAAGAGACTCACAGTCAATGTTCTGTATGAGAAGTCCTGTCAGATCTGAACGGCAGTTTTAAAAATTCACGCCTGCGAAATCCACCCCTCCTCCCGACCCTTCGATGAACTATCGTAACTGAAAAAAACACTAACACGGTGCGGCAAGAGTCGGAAGATAGAGCAAGAATTTGGCCGACTTGCTAAAAAAAACTAGTCTCGCTCTTCACAACTTATTCCATTCAGTCAAGCAGCAAAACTTAAAAGTTCCATAATTTAAGGAATCGAACTCAGTCAGAACAGTTTTTCGGGGGACTCGGAGGGGTGCAGATCCCGGATGGAATCCAGACACTTGTTTCCTGCTTTACAAGGCGAGCATTCGAGACAAACCACTGTACCTGTTTCGATGACCACTGGCTCAAAAAGTCCGAACTGTTCCAGTACTTTGACAAACAGGGCGACCACCACAAGGATGGCTATCATCTCAAGCCCCTCGAGATGCATGGCATTCCGTCTCCGCGCCCAGCCGCCAGACCCCGCTCACCTTCGCCCGTGCGATCTCTGCAAGTGGGAGGGGCTGTTACCCTGGAGGAGGGCCGGGGGGCCGGAGAAGCGGCGGGAGGGGTGCCCGCAAAACTTTCCCTCTGCCGTTCCCCTCCTCACCACCACCCCTTGCTCTATGTAGACTCCGATGATGGGGAAGAAGAGAGAGGAGAAGGGAGGGCAGAGACAGAGGAGCGAGAGAAGAAAGACAGGGGAAGAGTGAGAGAAGAGCATGGAGAAGATGGGGAAGGGAGGGGTGGAGAGGGACGAAGGAGGGGAGAGGTGGCAGAAGGAGGAGAGGAGGGAGGGAGGAGGAGGGGAGAGGAAGGGGAGAGGGGGAGAGGAGAGGAAGGGGAGAGGAGAGGAAGGAGGAGAGGGGAGAGGAGAGGAAGGGTGGAGAGGGGAGAGGAGAGGAAAAGGAGGGGAAGGGAGGGAGGGAGGAGAAGGGGGAGGGAGGGGAGGGAGAAGGGGAAGGGGAGGGGGAGGGAGGAGGGAAGGGGGGAGAGGGGAGGGAGGGAGGGAGGAGGGAAAGGAGGGGAGGAGGAGGGGGAAGAAAGAGGGGGAGGGGGAGGACGAGGGAGGGGGAGGGGGAGGGAGGGACGAGGAGGGGGAGGGGGTGGGAGGGGAGTGAGGAGGAGGAGGGGGAAGGTGAGGAAGGGGAGGGGATGGAAGGAGGGAGAAGGGGAGGGGGAGGGGAAGGAGGAGGAGGAAGGGAGGGAGGGAGAGAGGGAGGGAAGGGGAGGGAGGAGGAGGAGGAAGGGGAGGGGGAGAGAGAGGAAGGGGAGGGAGGAGGAGGAGGAAGGGGGACGGGGAGGAAGGGAGAGGGAGGGGGAGAGGGAGGAGGTGGGGAGAGGTGGGAGTGGGAGGGAAGGGAGGCGAGAGAGATGGAGAGCAGATGGAAATGGGTGAGTTGGTGTAGGTGGGAGATTGTTTGACCTTGGGGGCTGTGTAATCCAGGGGAAGGTTTCTCGCAGCGCTGCCGGTGTGAGAGACTGAGAGAGAACCTGCCCTCCCATCTCAATGACACCACCTCCTCCAATGTGCCGAATTGCCGTTGCCGCGGCAACGGGGCGATGGCGACTTTCCACTCCTCTCCCTGCCGTGACTGTCCAACAGGCTTCTCCCCTCGCCAGAGATCACAGCACGCACGGTTCCCGGCTCTCTCGCAGTCTCACCGTGATCCATCCACATCGCAGCACTCCCATAAATAAACACAAGTTAAAGAAATAAGAGAAAATCGCGATTGGAGTCCTGGGTCGCCTCCCGCACACCTCCAATCACTCTCTGCTTGTTAAACC